>NC_046675.1:33840029-34551706 GCF_003369915.1 Drosophila miranda
CACCTCTACTGCATATCATCACCAAACATTAGGGACAATAGAACGAAGTCATCGAACGTTTAATGAATACATTCGTTCATACATCTCTGCAGACAAAACTGATTGGGATGTCTGGATTCAATATTTCACTTATTGTTTCAACACGACACCATCAGCAACGCATGAGTATTGTCCATACGAACTAGTATTTGGCAGACTACCAAAACAGTTCATAGATTTAAACAGAACTTATTACATAGATCCTATTTACAATTTAGATGACTACTCTAAGGAACTAAAGTTTAGATTAGAAATATCATACAAAAGAGCTAGAATTATATTAGAACGAGGTGGAACGTTGTGAGTTGCTGCGGACACCGCAACTCTACAGTTATACCCGATACTAAGTCAGTATGGCTCTCCTGCGGCAGACGCCGCTAATATTAAACGACACGACAAAGAGTGCGTGCGAGAGAGACAGAAAATCAGTCTGAGTGTGACGTCGGGCGCCACTGCAAATTGATTTGTTCCTTTTGGCTATACAAATGATCTGATCTGATCCAGATTCAGCAGTCTGATAGATACGGTCATTATCTATGATTCTGCGTTTTTAGTTTTCTCGAATGTGCAATATTGTGGATGCAACAGATTTTCGTCTTTTGTGGATGCGGAAGGGGGTGGGGCGAAATTCTGAGATATACGTTTTGTAGTGAGATCTAACAGAAGTGCGGATACCAAATTTGGTTAGTCTAGCTTTAATAGTCTCTGAGATTTGTGGATGCCCCAGATTTTCGTCCTTTGCGGGGGCGGAAGGGGGTGTGGCGAAATTTGGACACGAAACGGTCGAGGTCCGATATCACAGGAGTGTGGATACCAAATTTGGTTGCTCTGGCTCTTATAGGTTCTGAGATCCTTGAACTCATATTTTGCAATTGACAAAACCGACCATGAAACCTGTGTGTTAGAGAGAGACAGAGCGAGAAAGAATGAAATTGTTTTCTTGATTCTGGCTATAATCATTATACGATGTGGTTCAGATTTTGCACTGTAGAAGATATGGTCATCCTCACCGATTCTGCGTTTTTGGTTTTATCGTATCTTTAAAAATGTGGATGCCACAGATTTTCGTCCTTTGTGGGGGCGGAAGTGGGCGGGGCGAAGTTTTGAAATATTTTTGTAGCAGTGACATATCACAGAAGTCTGGATCCAAAACATCGTTGCTCTAGCTCTTATAGTCTTTGAGCACTAGGCGCTGAAGGGGACGGACGGACGGACGGACGGACAGACGGACGGACGGACGGACAGACGGACAGACAGACAGGGCTCAATCGACTCGGCTATTGATGCTGATCAAGAATATATATACTTTATGGGGTCGGAAACGATTCCTTCTGGACGTTACACACATCCACTTTTACCACAAATCTAATATACCCCAATACTCATTTTGAGTATCGGGTATAAAAAGCCAAGGCTTATAGGAAATTAGCATACGATGAAAAAACAAGAAATTTTGAATTAAAAGTAGGAGATAAGGTACTTAAAAGAAATGAAGCAGGCCACAAATTAGACCCAGTATATTTAGGACCATATATAGTAGAAAAAATAGAAGATAATGACAACATCTACATTAAAGATAGTAAGAATAAGAAACAAAAAGTACATAAGGATAGTGATGAGACGAGCTTTTTCGCTGACTATGATTGTTCAATAATTTCACGAATTAATTTCCGAAACGTTATAAATTTTATTATAAGTATTTTGTGTGTTGAGGGTGGCCGAAGATGCCAGAGCCTTTTACAATAGTATTAGAGTGATACACTTGGACGAGGCAAGCGAGCCGATCTCGAGCCAAAGTAATAGATTGGGGACAAAAAAGGTCTGTTCTCCAACTATATCAAGCGGTAACTGCTAGAGCAGGCGCAGCTGCTGACGGCTTAGCGACGGCATATGAAAGAGAAGATAACAAGAGCGAGCATAGATAAAGACTAGATGATTAAATGAGAGCATGTTGCTGAGCGAGCATAGATAAAGCTACGCTTACGTTACGTTAGTTTAGTATAATGACAAAAATGGAAAGGAAAGTGAATTGATAGGCAATAGAACGATGGTACAAAATTTACACTCGGGCTTCGCCCGAACAGATAGGTTAAAAATATATAATCAATGAAACGTTTCATGAAAGAGAAAAAAAAGGTCTGATCAACCTAATAAAATTTAAAAAAATATATATATAATATAATGAAATATATAATAAAAACAAATGGGAATAAAAATGAGAAAATTTAAATTCTTCTGGGAAAGTCGAATGAAAATTTAAAGTTAAGCGGAGTTAAAGTAAATCAAATATATTAAAAAAAAAAAAGTGTTATTTATCAATGAACACAAATATTTTAAAAGAGAGAGAGATCACACATTTTAATACACTTTATATATATAGTGACATCTATAGTCCATGCTCCGCATACCCTTATCTATGTCAATTACCCTGCACCCACATACTATAAACAATCCGACACCCTCAGCCTCGAACCCCCATAAACAATTTCACGCTCGAAGTGGACCACGTGTAGCCGATAGCCGGCAATGTAAACAAACACCCTAAGCTAGAAGTTGAACATAAAACAATAGATGCCGCGTATCCAGCCGCACTAGAATCACGCCACCCTCCAGAGATCAATTGCTAATCGATTCTCAAGAACCACGCCATCCTAGCTCACCAATCAGAGGCCCTATTCTCAGCCACCCCCAAGTAATGCAACACCGATCATACGCAGCGAAAACGTTTCATCAAAAGCCGCCTTTCCCACATATCGATCGAGTCACGTACTCCATCACCGAAGCCGAAGCCGAAGCCAACGCCTCCGAATCCCAATCCAAGCATCATAATATAAATAGTCTACATCTAAGTAGGCAAGTCAGTTCTGTTCAAGACAAACGTCAATCGCGACACCGTCGGAGAATTCACCCAAGTTAATTCCATTCAAGACATCTGACCTCAATCATCGTCGGGGAAACTAACTAACCATTGTACGCTAAGTTTAAGTGAAATAATAAATCTTTTTTAAAACTTAAACTCAAGTGTCGCATATTTTAATGGCGCAGCCGGTAGGATCTCAGTTAAAAGTGAATCCTTTTTTTAGACGATCAATTGGCGTAGTCACAGTTACAGTGCGTAATAACCTACAGTGATCAGAGAAAAAGTAACGCTAATACTAAAGAGATCCGCCAAAGAATCTACAAACGATTCAAACTCAATTAATATTAGTAAAAAAAAAAAATAAAAAAATCAACATGCCGCTAACAGAAATACACCTGAACCAAGCCTTGAAGTCAATCAGGCAAATTCCACCATATGACGGATGCCAAGAACGTCTAAGCTCGTTCATAAGAAGGATTGAGTAAATCTCCGAATTGTACCCAACAGAAGACATCCGACAACAAAGCATCATGTACGGAGCCACTGAGGGTCAACTGTGCGGACGAGCACAACTTTTATCACAAAGCCTTCAACCTAACACCTGGACCGATCTAAAGGCAGCATTAATCAGCAAATTGGACAATCACACTCCATACGAGACGCTGCTACAACAACCACACGACACCAAATTCAATGGGAGTACTCGTAAGTTTGTAGAAGAACTAGAAATTAAGTCAAATGTTATAGTAAGTAAACTAAATCTGGAGACTAGCTCAGAAAATAAGATAATCTTTAAAAACGCTCTGGCAAATGCCACCAGACATACCATAGAAGATGCTTCACCCAATAAACTGTTCATCATTTTAGCAAAGAAAGACATTTCTACAATGGCTAATCTAGAAAAATAAGCTCAAGAGTTAGGAATCTACGAAAATTTCGTAACTGATAACAAGAATCACGAACACTCAAGGGACGGAAATAACAATCGTAGGAATGTTGGAACTTATTACCCTCGTTATAGTAGTAATGATTCTAACAATCAAAACCCAAGTACTTCCAGAAATAACCATGGATCGAATCGAAATAATTCTGGAAATAATGCCGTAAATAATAAAGGATTATTTAACGAATTTAGAAATTCCCTAAACCAGGGCAGAGCACAGAATCAATCAGACTCAGGCAGGTAGCAGTGCACCGAATCAGCCGGTCAAACGATCTAGGGAAAGTCAAAGTGGAGAAATGAAAATGGATGTAAATTTTCAGCAGAGTGCCTCGGAAGACATCGAGGAAGACCATATATAGAAATAATCGTAAATAATAAAAAATTAAGAGGTATCGCGGACTCGGGATCCTCAATAAATATAATAAAAGAAAATTATACAGATTCTAAAGTCGATAGCGACAACCTCACTGTCCATACCATCAATGGACTCGTCTGCCTGACTAAGAGCATTACACGTAATGCAACCAAAAAATGTCCGAAAAAACTAAAATTTTATATTCATAATTTTTCTGAGAATTATGATATACTCTTAGGCAGAGAATATTTGATGGCCAGCAAAGCCGTCATCGATCACCGAAATGAAACGGTAACGTTAGGAGAAAGGTCATACCCAATCATCCAAAGTGGAGAAGCAATTGCCGACGACAAGACCGCACACAAAGGTGATAAGCGATCTTCAAAGGAAGATATAACTACACCTAAGTGCCTTGACCCATCTCCTGAAGGAGAGCAATACTTCGCTTCCGCGTTAGAGAATGAATTAAAGGAATGTAACCAGCTAAGGTTGGAACATTTAAATGACGAAGAAAAAGAGAAACTAAGGAAAGTTCTGTATGAGTTTAAGGACGTGCAGTATAAAAAAGGTGACATTTTGACCTTCACTAGTACAATAAAGCACGAAATTAAAACCCATCAGGAAGATCCTATATATCGTCGACCATACAAATATGCTCAAATACACGATCAAGAAGTGAATCAACAAATCAAAGACATGATTAGACAGGGAATCATTCGTAAGTCGAATTCTCCCTATTGTGCACCCATTTCTATGATACCAAAGAAAATAGATGCTTCAGGAAAGCAAAAATATCGAATGGTAGTAGATTATCGAAGTCTAAACGAGGTGACAATCAAGGATAAATATCCTACACCCAGAATGGACGAAATACTAGATAAACTAAATAGGTGCCAATATTTCACAACAATCGATTTAGCTAAAGGATTCCATCAAATTCCTATGGAACCTAGCTCAATCCCAAAAACAGCTTTCTCCACTAAGCATGTTCATTACGAGTTCACTCGTATGCCTTTTGGGCTAACCACTGCCCCCGCCACATTTCAAAGATGCATGAACAATCTGTTCGAAGATTTAATTTTCAAAGTTTGCCTTGTGTATCTAGACGACATTATTATCTACTCAACGTCATTGGAAGAATTTTTGTTGTCACTTAAAAGGGTCTTTGGAAAGTTGAGAGATGCAAACCTCAAACTTCAAATGGATAAGTGTGAATTCCTAAAGAAAGAAACGGAATTCCTAGGCCATGTAGTAACAACTAACGGCATAGAACCTAATCCGAAGAATATATACACTATAATAAACTTCCCCATACCCAATACAACTACAAAAACGAGGAGGAACGTTGTGAGCTGCTGCGGAGACCGCAACTCTACATGTATACCCGATACATAGTCAGTGTGGCTCTCCATCGGCAGACGCCGCTAATATTAAACGACACGACAAAGAGTGCGTGCGAGAGAGACAGAAAATCAGTCTGAGCGTGTCGTCGGGCGCTGCGTAGCCACTGCAAATTGATTAGTTCCTTTTGGCTATACAAATGATCTGATCTGATCCAGATTCAGCAGTCTGATAGATACGGTCATTATCTATGATTCTGCGTTTTTAGTTTTCTCGAATGTGCAATATTGTGGATGCAACAGATTTTCGTCTTTTGTGGATGCGGAAGGGGGTGGGGCGAAATTCTGAGATATACGTTTTGTAGTGAGATCTAACAGAAGTGCGGATACCAAATTTGGTTAGTCTAGCTTTAATAGTCTCTGAGATTTGTGGATGCCCCAGATTTTCGTCCTTTGCGGGGGCGGAAGGGGGTGTGGCGAAATTTGGACACGAAACGGTCGAGGTCCGATATCACAGGAGTGTGGATACCAAATTTGGTTGCTCTGGCTCTTATAGGTTCTGAGATCCTTGAACTCATATTTTGCAATTGGCAAAACCGACCATGAAACCTGTGTGTTAGAGAGAGAAAGAATGAAATTGTTTTCTTGATTCTGCCTATAATAATAATACGATCTGGTTCAGATTTTGCACTCTAGAAGATACAGTCATCCTCTACGATTCTGCGATTTTCAGTTTTCTCGTATCGTCGATATAAAATTCGTTCGGATATAAAATGTCGTTGCTTTTGCTCTTATAGTCTTTGAGCACTAGGCGCTGATAGGGACGGGCAGACGGACGGACGGACAGACGGACGGACGGACAGACAGGGCTCAATCGACTTGGCTATTGATGCTGATCAAAAATATATATTCTTTATGGGGTCGGAAACGATTCCTTCTGGACGTTACACACATCCACTTTTACCACAAATCTAATATACCCCAATACTCATTTTGAGAATCGGATATAAAAAGAAACAATAGAGTCGACGCGATTGTAACCCTCCGACAATATTTCGAAAAAATTAACACAGGAAATAACTGCAATCCATTAGAGTATTGGAGGGTAAGTAGTGTTAATTTCATTTTTGTACTTTAAACTTAATTATGTATGTACGTTTTTTGCAGAGCAATGAAAGTGAAATGCCAGAGCTAGCCAGTTTGGCAAAGCATGTGCTATGTGTTCCCGCAACATCGACTGAATCAGAGCGCATGTTTTTCAAAGCTGGGCAGATCATTTCGGAGCGCAGGTCCGCTCTCAAGCCAAAAGTCGTTGACAAACTTTTGTTTTAAACAAAAACTAGTGGATTACCAATGAACCTGATTTCAGCAAAAAAGCACATTATAATTATAATAAGCGAATTATTCCTATAGACTTAGATTAATGTTTGAAACATTTGTTGCTTACGTTTTAATTTGAACTTACAAGTATGAACTTATCTTGGCAAAAATACAACGTCATGAATCTATATTTTCAGACTGATTTATGAAACATTTCTTAGATTTTGAGTTTTGAAAAGGAATAATATGAATAAAACGTTTAATTTTGAACAATTTTTATTTAATTTCACTTGAAAACGAGGGGGAACGTTGTGAGTTGCTGCGGAAACCGCAACTCTACGGTTATACCCGATACTAAGTCAGTATGGCTCTCCTCCGGCAGACGCCGCTAATATTAAACGACACGACAAAGAGTGCGTGCGAGAGAGACAGAAAATCAGTCTGAGCGTGACGTCGGGCGCTGCGTAGCCACTGCAAATTGATTTGTTCCTATTGGCTATAAAAATGATCTGATCTGATCCAGATTCAGCAATCTGATAGATATGGTCATTATCTATGATTCTGCGTTTTTAGTTTTTTCGAATGTGCAATATTGTGGATGCAACAGATTTTCGTCCTTTGTGTGGGCGGAAGGGGGTGGGGCGAAATTTTGAGATACACGTTTTATAGTAAGATCTAACAGGAGTGCGGATACCAAATTTGGTTACTCTAGCCTTAATAGTCTCTGAGATTTTTGAATATCCCCAGATTTTCGTCCTTTGCGGGGGCGGAAGGGGGTGTGGCGAAATTTTGAAACAAACTCGTCTCGGTCCGATATATTAGGAGTGTGGATACCAAATTTGGTTGCTCTAGCTTTTGTAGTCTCTGAGATCTAGGCGCTAATGTTTTACTCTAAGCAAAGCCGCCTATGCTACGTGTGTGTTAGAGAGATACAGGGCGAGAAAAAATGAAATTGTTTTCTTGATGCTGGCTATAATAATAATACGATCCAATTCAGATTCCGCAGTCTTAAAGATATGGTCATTCTCTACAATTCTACGTTTTTAGTTTTCTCGTATCGTTGAAATTGTGGATGCCACAGATTTTCGCCCTTTGTGGGGGCGGAAGTGGGCGGGGCAAAGTTTTGAAATATTCTTGTAGCAGTGACATATCACAGAAGTCTGGATCCAAAACATCGTTGCTCTCGCTCTTATAGTCTTTGAGCACTAGGCGCTGAAGGGGACGGACAGACGGACAGACGGACGGACGGACGGACGGACAGACGGACAGACGGACGGACGGACAGACGGACAGACGGACGGACGGACAGACGGACAGACAGACAGGGCTCAATCGACTCGGCTATTGATGCTGATCAAGAATATATATACTTTATGGGGTCGGAAACGATTCCTTTTGGACGTTACACACATCCACTTTTACCACAAATCTAATATACCCCAATAATCATTTTGAGTATCGGGTATAAAAATAGCCGTTTTCAATATTAATATATGGGCCCGATACTATCGATAGTATCGATTTTTTTAATCATTCCATTCAAACGTATCGAGTGGTGCAACTATGGATGGTTTTACAGCTCTAGTTTGGCGATTAATTGCATTTCAATTTGCAATTGTTGATTCTGTACATCACCCGTGGGACTAGGGCTGGGCGACCGATCGATCACCATCAATACCGATAGTATGGAGTTTGAGCCGCGTCCGAATAAATACGGCTTCCTCAGCTGTATTAAATCGTGAAACAAATGCCAAAAGCTTTGACAACAAGTAAATCCAAAACCCACAGTTTATAACTGTTTTCTTTGGTTTTTCGGTTCAACGTCCATTGAATGCGCCCGAGTGCCAAATACCAAGTGTATTTTCTTATGTTATTTGTTCCGATAGGCTTCCACCACACATACAGCAGTCAGCTTGATGACTAGAAAGAAATAAAATTCCTTCTGCATTCCATCCGCAGTCAACATCCCACTACCTAATTCGTTGCAAAGGTAAACGGAGGAACACCATACTGACAATATTTTCGAATATTGCCAGCCAATGTGACCGTTCCTCTCCTCAGCTCTTCTCCAATTGGGATCACTCATAGTTTGGGAGCCTCTACCAAGAGTAAAGCTAAACAATCCGAGTTGATCCAACAATTGCATTCCAGCAAAAGCTCGAGACCTTTCCGTCTATTACGACCATAGTGGCTTTGGAAAATAAATATTTCTTTCTGCTCTTGTGGTGTCCGTATCTACTCTTCGAATCCAGCCACTTCCGCATCCGATTTGGATGTTTTCTCTTTTCTGCGTGTGAGCGCCGAATATGCCAACAGGTCGCGAGGAGAGCAAACAACTTCTGCCGGTGACCTCTCCAAGTGTCAAAAGGCCACGCAGCTCTTCCGCCCCAGAAACGCCCACCTCGGTGACTCGCAAAGTGAAGTCCCCAGGTACTCCGGGGCCCACCACAAGCTCCGCTGGTTCGAAGACCAAATCGGTCCTGTTCCCGTCACCGGTCACACTTAAGGTGCCAGCGCGTACGCAAAGCAGCCCAAGCGGCTCTCGACACTCCCGCACAATGGCTCAATCCGCCGCCACTGCCGCAATGGCTATAAAATAATAAATAATGAATAATGAATAAACCTTCCGAATCCCCGCACTCCATCCGCCTCGCTTGCCACGGTACGCCGTGACCAAATCCAAACCAAGTGGGCCGAGGTTGAGGCAGAGCATAAGAACTGTTTCGCATTTGTGGCTGAAGAGGGCCCGCAGGCTGAAGCGGACCTTCAATCCAAATTCGATGACTGCTTTACAGTGTACGAACGTCCTTCCTCACAGCCAGATTTTTACGGCGGCTGCAGACTCCCCCCATGCGACATAGAAGTATTCGCTGGGGACTACGTCCTTGTGACCAACCAGATAAACATCTTCCTTTCGTTGGCTTCCATCGGTTCCGAGTCAAGTCGTGCTCTAAAGGAGCTTCTCAGCACGATCCAAGGGGTCTTAACCGCACTGGCCCACTCCAAGGTCTCAACCGAAAATTGGGACAGCTTGCTGGTGACCATTTGCGCCTCCAAATTACCGAGGTTGACACGGGCTTTGTGGGAAGATTCCGTCACCACAAAGAAAGAGCTTCCTTCATGGAAGGAGATGGAATCCTTCCTCAGCCAGAG
This sequence comes from Drosophila miranda, assembly GCF_003369915.1. NCBI lineage: Eukaryota > Metazoa > Arthropoda > Insecta > Diptera > Drosophilidae > Drosophila > Drosophila miranda. The sequence continues at coordinate 33,850,040 of NC_046675.1, forward strand.
ATATCTGACGCTCGCAGCCATCGAGGGCAACCCGTCCGCTTTACACAGTTCGAAAAACGATTCGCATCCGTCACCTTCCCGAAGCAATCCGTTCCGGTCCCAAGGAAGTGCTTATCCTAGGTGGGTTCACTCGTTCAAGACCACAGTGAATCCAAAGAGGAGCACGTGTGATCTCTCCGCTGGCGGAAAACTTATTTCCGGTGGCGGGAAATTTATATCCCCTGCCAGACAAATTACCTCTGCTGACGAAATACGTCTCTTCGCTGGCGGAAAACTTCTCTCCGGTGGCGGGAAATTTATATCCGCTGGCGGAAAACTTTTCTCCGCTGACAGACATCTTATCTCCGCTGGCAGATAATTTATATCCGCTGACGAACTACGTTTCTCCTCTGTCAGAAAACTTATCTCCAGAGGGGGAAATTTATATCCCCTGCCGGACAACTTATCTCTGCTGACGAAATACGTCTCTCCGCTGGCGGAAAACTTATTTCCGGTGGCGGGAAATCTATATCCCCTGCCAGACAAATTATCTCTGCTGACGAAATACGTCTCTCCGCTGGCGGACAACTTATTTCCGGGGGCGGGAAATCTATATCCGCTGGCGGACAACTTATCTCCGCTGGCAGACAATTTATCTCCGCTGACGAACAACGATTCTCCGCTAGCAGAAAACTTAGTTCCGGCGGCGAGAAATTTATATCCCCAGACGGACAATTTATCCCCGCAGACGAATTACGTTTCTCCGCTGGCGGAAAACTTATTTCCGGTGGCGGGAAATTTATATCCCCTGCCGGACAACTTATCTCTGCTGACGAAATACGTCTCTCCGCTGGCGGAAAACTTATTTCCGGTGGCGGGAAATTTATATCCCCTGCCGGACAACTTATCTCTGCTGACGAAATGCGTCTCTCCGCTGGCGGAAAACTTATTTCCGGTGGCGGGAAATCTATATCCCCTGCCAGACAAATTATCTCTGCTGACGAAATACGTCTCTCCGCTGGCGGAAAACTTATTTCCGGTGGCGGGAAATCTATATCCGCTGGCGGACAACTTATCTCCGCTGGCAGACAATTTATCTCCGCTGACGAACAACGATTCTCCGCTGGAAGAAAACTTAACTCCGGCGGCGGGAAATTTATATCCCCAGACGGACAATTTATCCCCGCAGACGAATTACGTTTCTCCGCTGGCGGAAAACTTATTTCCGGTGGCGGGAAATTTATATCCCCTGCCGGACAACTTATCTCTGTTGACGAAATACGTCTCTCCGCTGGCGGAAAACTTATTTCCGGTGGCGGGAAATTTATATCCCCTGCCAAACAAATTATCTCTGCTGACGAAATACGTCTCTCCGCTGGCGGAAAACTTATTTCCGGTGGCGGGAAATATATATCCGCTGGCGGACAAGTAATCTCCGCTGGCAGACAATTTATATCCGCTGACGAACAACGATTCTCCGGTGGCGGAAAACTTATTTTCGGTGGCGGGAAATATATATCCCCTGCCAGACAAATTATCTCTGCTGACGAAATACGTCTCTCCGCTGGCGGAAAACTTATCTCCGGAGGCGGGAAATTTATATCTTCTGCCGGACAACTTATCTCTGCTGACGAAATACGTCTCTCCGCTGGCAGAAAACTTATCTCCGGAGGCGGGAAATTTATATCCCTTGCCAGGTAACTTATCTCTGCCGACGAAATACGTCTCTACGCTGGCGGAAAACTTATTTCCGGTGGCGGAAAATCTATATCCAATGCCAGACAAATTATCTCTGCTGACGAAATACGTCTCTCCGCTGGCGGAAAACTTATTTCCGGTGGCGGGAAATCTATATCCGCTGGCGGACAACTTATCTCCGCTGGCAGACAATTTATCTCCGCTGACGAACAACGATTCTCCGCTGGAAGAAAACTTAACTCCGGCGGCGGGAAATTTATATCCCCAGACGGACAATTTATCCCCGCAGACGAATTACGTTTCTCCGCTGGCGGAAAACTTATTTCCGGTGGCGGGAAATTTATATCCCCTGCCGGACAACTTATCTCTGTTGACGAAATACGTCTCTCCGCTGGCGGAAAACTTATTTCCGGTGGCGGGAAATTTATATCCCCTGCCAAACAAATTATCTCTGCTGACGAAATACGTCTCTCCGCTGGCGGAAAACTTATTTCCGGTGGCGGGAAATATATATCCGCTGGCGGACAAGTAATCTCCGCTGGCAGACAATTTATATCCGCTGACGAACAACGATTCTCCGCTGGCGGAAAACTTATTTCCGGTGGCGGAAAATCTATATCCCCTGCCAGACAACTTATCTCTGTTGACGAAATACGTCTCTCCGCTGGCGGAAAACTTATTTCCGGTGGCGGGAAATTTATATCCCCTGCCAAACAAATTATCTCTGCTGACGAAATACGTCTCTCCGCTGGCGGAAAACTTATTTCCGGTGGCGGGAAATCTATATCCGCTGGCGGACAACTTATCTCCGCTGGCAGACATTTTATCTCCGCTGACGAACAACGATTCTCCGCTGGTAGAAAATTAACTCCGGCGGCGGGAAATTTATTTCCCCTGCCGGACAACTTATCTCTGCTGACGAAATACGTCTCTCCGCTGGCAGAAAACTTATTTCCGGTGGCGGGAAATTTATATCCCCTGCCAGACAAATTATCTCTGCTGACGAAATACGTCTCTCCGCTGGCGGAAAACTTATCTCCGGAGGCGGGAAATTTATATCTTCTGCCGGACAACTTATCTCTGCTGACGAAATACGTCTCTCCGCTGGCAGAAAACTTATCTCCGGAGGCGGGAAATTTATATCCCTTGCCAGGTAACTTATCTCTGCCGACGAAATACGTCTCTACGCTGGCGGAAAACTTATTTCCGGTGGCGGAAAATCTATATCCCCTGCCAGACAAATTATCTCTGCTGACGAAATACGTCTCTCCGCTGGCGGAAATCTTATTTCCGGTGGCGGGAAATCTATATCCGCTGGCGGACAACTTATCTCCGCTGGCAGACAATTTATCTCCGCTGACGAACAACGATTCTCCGCTGGTAGAAAATTAACTCCGGCGGCGGGAAATTTATATCCCCTGCCGGACAACTTATCTCTGCTGACGAAATACGTCTCTCCGCTGGCGGAAAACTTATTTCCGGTGGCGGGAAATTTATATCCCCTGCCGGACAACTTATCTCTGCTGACGAAATACGTCTCTCCGCTGGCGGAAAACTTATTTCCGGTGGCGGGAAATTTATATCCCCTGCCAAACAAATTATCTCTGCTGACGAAATACGTCTCTCCGCTGGCGGAAAACTTATTTCCGGTGGCGGGAAATCTATATCCGCTGGCGGACAACTTATCTCCGCTGGCAGACAATTTATCTCCGCTGACGGGAAATTTATATCCCCTGCCGGACAACTTATCTCTGCTGACGAAATACGTCTCTCCGCTGGCGGAAAACTTATTTCCGGTGGCGGGAAATCTATATCCGCTGGCGGACATCTTATCTCCGCTGGCAGACAATTTATCTCCGCTGACGAACAACGATTCTCCGCTGGTAGAAAATTAACTCCGGCGGCGGGAAATTTATTTCCCCTGCCGGACAACTTATCTCTGCTGACGACATACGTCTCTCCGCTGGCAGAAAACTTATTTCCGGTGGCGGGAAATTTATATCCCCTGCCGGACAACTTATCTCTGCTGACGAAATACGTCTCTCCGCTGGCGGAAAACTTATTTCCGGTGGCGGGAAATTTATATCCCCTGCCGGACAACTTATCTCTGCTGACGAAATACGTCTCTCCGCTGGCGGAAAACTTATTTCCGGTGGCGGGAAATTTATATCCCCTGCCAAACAAATTATCTCTGCTGACGAAATACGTCTCTCCGCTGGCGGAAAACTTATTTCCGGTGGCGGGAAATCTATATCCGCTGGCGGACAACTTATCTCCGCTGGCAGACAATTTATCTCCGCTGACGAACAACGATTCTCCGCTGGAAGAAAACTTAACTCCGGCGGCGGGAAATTTATATCCCCAGACGGACAATTTATCCCCGCAGACGAATTACGTTTCTCCGCTGGCGGAAAACTTATTTCCGGTGGCGGGAAATTTATATCCCCTGCCAGACAACTTATCTCTGCTGACGAAATACGTCTCTCCGCTGGCAGAAAACTTATTTCCGGTGGCGGGAAATTTATATCCCCTGCCGGACAACTTATCTCTGCTGACGAAATACGTCTCTCCGCTGGCGGAAAACTTATTTCCGGTGGCGGGAAATTTATATCCCCTGCCGGACAACTTATCTCTGCTGACGAAATACGTCTCTCCGCTGGCGGAAAACTTATTTCCGGTGGCGGGAAATTTATATCCCCTGCCAAACAAATTATCTCTGCTGACGAAATACGTCTCTCCGCTGGCGGAAAACTTATTTCCGGTGGCGGGAAATCTATATCCGCTGGCGGACAACTTATCTCCGCTGGCAGACAATTTATCTCCGCTGACGAACAACGATTCTCCGCTGGTAGAAAATTAACTCCGGCGGCGGGAAATTTATTTCCCCTGCCGGACAACTTATCTCTGCTGACGAAATACGTCTCTCCGCTGGCAGAAAACTTATTTCCGGTGGCGGGAAATTTATATCCCCTGCCGGACAACTTATCCCTGCTGACGAAATACGTCTCTCCGCTGGCGGAAAACTTATTTCCGGTGGCGGGAAATTTATATCCCCTGCCAAACAAATTATCTCTGCTGACGAAATACGTCTCTCCGCTGGCGGAAAACTTATTTCCGGTGGCGGGAAATCGATATCCGCTGGCGGACAACTTATCTCCGCTGGCAGACAATTTATCTCCGCTGACGGGAAATTTATATCCCCTGCCGGACAACTTATCTCTGCTGACGAAATACGTCTCTCCGCTGGCGGAAAACTTATTTCCGGTGGCGGGAAATTTATATCCCCTGCCGGACAACTTATCTCTGCTGACAAAATACGTCTCTCCGCTGGCGGAAAACTTATTTCCGGTGGCGGGAAATTTATATCCCCTGCCAAACAAATTATCTCTGCTGACGAAATACGTCTCTCCGCTGGCAGAAAACTTATCTCCGGAGGCGGGAAATCTATATCCCCTGCCGGACAACTTATCTCTGCTGACGAAATACGTCTTTCCGCTGGCAGAAAACTTATCTCCGGAGGCGGGAAATCTATATCCGCTGGCGGACAACTTATATCCGCTGGCGGACAACTTATCTCCGCTGGCAGACAATTTATCTCCGCTGACGAACAACGATTCTCCGCTAGCAGAAAACTTAGGTCCGGCGGCGAGAAATTTATATCCCCAGACGGACAATTTATCCCCGCAGACGAATTACGTTTCTCCGCTGGCGGAAAACTTATTTCCGGTGACGGGAAATTTATATCCCCTGCCGGACAACTTATCTCTGCTGACGAAATACGTCTCTCCGCTGGCGGAAAACTTATTTCCGGTGGCGGGAAGTTTATATCCGCTGGCGGACAACTTATCTCCGCCTGCAGACAATTTATCTCCGCTGACGAACAACGATTCTCCGCTAGCAGAAAACTTAGGTCCGGCGGCGAGAAACAAATTATCTCTGCTGACGAAATACGTCTCTCCGCTGGCGGAAAACTTATTTCCGGTGGCGGGAAATCTATATCCGCTGGCGGACAACTTATCTCCGCTGGCAGACAATTTATCTCCGCTGACGAACAACGATTCTCCGCTGGTAGAAAATTAACTCCGGCGGCGGGAAATTTATTTCCCCTGCCGGACAACTTATCTCTGCTGACGAAATACGTCTCTCCGCTGGCAGAAAACTTATTTCTGGTGGCGGGAAATTTATATCCCCTGCCAAACAAATTATCTCTGCTGACGAAATACGTCTCTCCGCTGGCGGAAAACTTATTTCCGGTGGCGGGAAATTTATATCCCCTGCCAAACAAATTATCTCTGCTGACGAAATACGTCTCTCCGCTGGCGGAAAACTTATTTCCGGTGGCGGGAAATCTATATCCGCTGGCGGACAACTTTTCTCCGCTGGCAGACAATTTATCTCCGCTGACGGGAAATTTATATCCCCTGCCGGACAACTTATCCCTGCTGACGAAATACGTCTCTCCGCTGGCGGAAAACTTATTTCCGGTGGCGGGAAATTTATATCCCCTGCCGGACAACTTATCTCTGCTGACGAAATACGTCTCTCCGCTGGCGGAAAACTTATCTCCGGAGGCGGGAAATTTATATCCCTTGCCAGGTAACTTATCTCTGCCGACGGAATACGTCTCTACGCTGGCGGAAAACTTATTTCCGGTGGCGGAAAATCTATATCCCCTGCCAGACAAATTATCTCTGCTGACGAAATACGTCTCTCCGCTGGCGGAAAACTTATTTCCGGTGGCGGGAAATTTATATCCCCTGCCAAACAAATTATCTCTGCTGACGAAATACGTCTCTCCGCTGGCAGAAAACTTATTTCCGGTGGCGGAAAATCTATATCCCCTGCCAGACAAATTATCTCTGCTGACGAAATACGTCTCTCCGCTGGCGGAAAACTTATTTCCGGTGGCGGGAAATTTATATCCCCTGCCAAACAAATTATCTCTGCTGACGAAATACGTCTCTCCGCTGGCAGAAAACTTATTTCCGGTGGCGGGAAATTTATATCCCCTGCCGGACAACTTATCTCTGCTGACGAAATACGTCTCTCCGCTGGCGGAAAACTTATTTCCAGTGGCGGGAAATTTATATCCCCTGCCGGACAACTTATCTCTGCTGACGAAATACGTCTCTCCGCTGGCGGAAAACTTATTTCCGGTGGCGGGAAATCTATATCCCCTACCAGACAAATTATCTCTGCTGACAAAATACGTCTCTCCGCTGGCGGAAAACTTATTTCCGGGGGCGGGAAATCTATATCCGCTGGCGGACAACTTATCTCCGCTGGCAGACAACTTATCTCCGCTGACGAACAACGATTCTCCGCTAGCAGAAAACTTAGGTCCGGCGGCGAGAAATTTATATCCCCAGACGGACAATTTATCCCCGCAGACGAATTACGTTTCTCCGCTGGCGGAAAACTTATTTCCGGTGACGGGAAATTTATATCCCCTGCCGGACAACTTATCTCTGCTGACGAAATACGTCTCTCCGCTGGCGGAAAACTTATTTCCGGTGGCGGGAAATTTATATCCCCTGCCGGACAACTTATCTCTGCTGACGAAATGCGTCTCTCCGCTGGCGGAAAACTTATTTCCGGTGGCGGGAAATCTATATCCCCTGCCAGACAAATTATCTCTGCTGACGAAATACGTCTCTCCGCTGGCGGAAAACTTATTTCCGGTGGCGGGAAATCTATATCCGCTGGCGGACAACTTATCTCCGCTGGCAGACAATTTATCTCCGCTGACGAACAACGATTCTCCGCTGGAAGAAAACTTAACTCCGGCGGCGGGAAATTTATATCCCCAGACGGACAATTTATCCCCGCAGACGAATTACGTTTCTCCGCTGACGGAAAACTTATTTCCGGTGGCGGGAAATTTATATCCCCTGCCGGACAACTTATCTCTGTTGACGAAATACGTCTCTCCGCTGGCGGAAAACTTATTTCCGGTGGCGGGAAATTTATATCCCCTGCCAAACAAATTATCTCTGCTGACGAAATACGTCTCTCCGCTGCTGGAAAACTTATTTCCGGTGGCGGGAAATCTATATCCGCTGGCGGACAAGTAATCTCCGCTGGCAGACAATTTATATCCGCTGACGAACAACGATTCTCCGGTGGCGGAAAACTTATTTCCGGTGGCGGGAAATATATATCCCCTGCCAGACAAATTATCTCTGCTGACGAAATACGTCTCTCCGCTGGCTGAAAACTCTTCTCCGGAGGCGGGAAATTTATATCTTCTGCCGGACAACTTATCTCTGCTGACGAAATACGTCTCTCCGCTGGCAGAAAACTTATCTCCGGAGGCGGGAAATTTATATCCCTTGCCAGGTAACTTATCTCTGCCGACGAAATACGTCTCTACGCTGGCGGAAAACTTATATCCGGTGGCGGAAAATCTATATCCCCTGCCAGACAAATTATCTCTGCTGACGAAATACGTCTCTCCGCTGGCGGAAAACTTATTTCCGGTGGCGGGAAATTTATATCCCCTGCCAAACAAATTATCTCTGCTGACGAAATACGTCTCTCCGCTGGCAGAAAACTTATTTCCGGTGGCGGGAAATTTATATCCCCTGCCGGACAACTTATCTCTGTTGACGAAATACGTCTCTCCGCTGGCGGAAAACTTATTTCCGGTGGCGGGAAATTTATATCCCCTGCCAAACAAATTATCTCTGCTGACGAAATACGTCTCTCCGCTGGCGGAAAACTTATCTCCGGAGGCGGGAAATTTATATCTTCTGCCGGACAACTTATCTCTGCTGAAGAAAAACGACTCTCCGCTGGCAGAAAACTTATCTTCGGAGGCGGGAAATTTATATCCCCTGCCGGACAACTTATCTCTGCTGACGAAATACGTCTCTCCGCTGGCAGAAAACTTATCTCCGGAGGCGGGAAATTTATATCCCTTGCCAGGTAACTTATCTCTGCCTACGGAATACGTCTCTACGCTGGCGGAAAACCTATTTCCGGTGTCGGAAAATCTATATCCCCTGCCAGACAAATTATCTCTGCTGACGAAATACGTCTCTCCGCTGGCGGAAAACTTATTTCCGGTGGCGGGAAATTTATATCCCCTGCCAAACAAATTATCTCTGCTGACGAAATACGTCTCTCCGCTGGCAGAAAACTTATTTCCGGTGGCGGGAAATTTATATCCCCTGCCGGACAACTTATCTCTGCTGACGAAATACGTCTCTCCGCTGGCGGAAAACTTATTTCCGGTGGCGGGAAATTTATATCCCCTGCCGGACAACTTATCTCTGCTGACGAAATACGTCTGTCCGCTGGCGGAAAACTTATTTCCGGTGGCGGGAAATCTATATCCCCTGCCAGACAAATTATCTCTGCTGACGAAATACGTCTCTCCGCTGGCGGAAAACTTATTTCCGGGGGCGGGAAATCTATATCCGCTGGCGGACAACTTATCTCCGCTGGCAGACAATTTATCTCCGCTGACGAACAACGATTCTCCGCTAGCAGAAAACTTAGGTCCGGCGGCGAGAAATTTATATCCCCAGACGGACAATTTATCCCCGCAGACGAATTACGTTTCTCCGCTGGCGGAAAACTTATTTCCGGTGACGGGAAATTTATTTCCCCTGCCGGACAACTTATCTCTGCTGACGAAATACGTCTCTCCGCTGGCGGAAAACTTATTTCCGGTGGCGGGAAATTTATATCCCCTGCCGGACAACTTATCTCTGCTGACGAAATGCGTCTCTACGCTGGCGGAAAACTTATTTCCGGTGGCGGGAACTCTATATCCCCTGCCAGACAAATTATCTCTGCTGACGAAATACGTCTCTCCGCTGGCGGAAAACTTATTTCCGGTGGCGGGAAATCTATATCCGCTGGCGGAAAACCTATCTCCGCTGGCAGACAATTTATCTCCGCTGACGAACAACGATTCTCCGCTGGAAGAAAACTTAACTCCGGCGGCGGGACATTTATATCCCCAGACGGACAATTTATCCCCGCAGACGAATTACGTTTCTCCGCTGGCGGAAAACTTATTTCCGGTGGCGGGAAATTTATATCCCCTGCCGGACAACTTATCTCTGTTGACGAAATACGTCTCTCCGCTGGCGGAAAACTTATTTCCGGTGGCGGGAAATTTATATCCCCTGCCAAACAAATTATCTTTGCTGACGAAATACGTCTCTCCGCTGGCGGCAAACTTATTTCCGGTGGCGGGAAATATATATCCGCTGGCGGACAAGTAATCTCCGCTGGCAGACAATTTATATCCGCTGACGAACAACGATTCTCCGGTGGCGGAAAACTTATTTCCGGTGGCGGGAAATATATATCCCCTTCCAGACAAATTATCTCTGCTGACGAAATACGTCTCTCCGCTGGCGGAAAACTTATCTCCGGAGGCGGGAAATTTATATCTTCTGCCGGACAACTTATCTCTGCTGACGAAATACGTCTCTCCGCTGGCAGAAAACTTATCTCCGGAGGCGGGAAATTTATATCCCTTGCCAGCTAACTTATCTCTGCCGACGAAATACGTCTCTACGCTGGCGGAAAACTTATTTCCGGTGGCGGAAAATCTATATCCCCTGCCAGACAAATTATCTCTGCTGACGAAATACGTCTCTCCGCTGGCAGAAAACTTATTTCCGGTGGCGGGAAATTTATATCCCCTGCCAAACAAATTATCTCTGCTGACGAAATACGTCTCTCCGCTGGCGGAAAACTTATTTCCGGGGGCGGGAAATCTATATCCGCTGGCGGACAACTTATCTCCGCTGGCAGACAATTTATCTCCGCTGACGAACACCGATTCTCCGCTAGCAGAAAACTTAGGTCCGGCGGCGAGAAATTTATATCCCCAGACGGACAATTTATCCCCGCAGACGAATTACGTTTCTCCGCTGGCGGAAAACTTATTTCCGGTGACGGGAAATTTATATCCCCTGCCGGACAACTTATCTCTGCTGACGAAATACGTCTCTCCGCTGGCGGAAAACTTATTTCCGGTGGCGGGAAATTTATATCTACTGCCGGACAACTTATCTCTGCTGACGAAATGCGTCTCTCCGCTGGCGGAAAACTTATTTCCGGTGGCGGGAAATCTATATCCCCTGCCAGAAAAATTATCTCTGCTGACGAAATACGTCTCTCCGCTGGCGGAAAACTTATTTCCGGTGGCGGGAAATCTATATCCGCTGGCGGACAACTTATCTCCGCTGGCAGACAATTTATCTCCGCTGACGCACAACGATTCTCCGCTGGAAGAAAACTTAACTCCGGCGGCGGGAAATTTATATCCCCAGACGGACAATTTATCCCCGCAGACGAATTACGTTTCTCCGCTGGCGGAAAACTTATTTCCGGTGGCGGGAAATTTATATCCCCTGTAAAACAAATTATCTCTGCTGACGAAATACGTCTCTCCGCTGGCGGAAAACTTATTTCCGGTGGCGGGAAATTTATATCCCCTGCCAAACAAATTATCTCTGCTGACGAAATACGTCTCTCCGCTGGCGGAAAACTTATTTCCGGTGGCGGGAAATCTATATCCGCTGGCGGACAACTTATCTCCGCCGGCAGACAATTTATCTCCGCTGACGAACAACGATTCTCCGCTGGTAGAAAATTAACTCCGGAGGCGGGAAATTTATATCTTCTGCCGGACAACTTATCTCTGCTGACGAAATACGTCTCTCCGCTGGCGGAAAACTTATTTCCGGTGGCGGGAAATTTATATCCCCTGCCGGACAACTTATCTCTGTTGACGAAATACGTCTCTCCGCTGGCGGAAAACTTATTTCCGGTGGCGGGAAATTTATATCCCCTGCCAAACAAATTATCTCTGCTGACGAAATACGTCTCTCCGCTGGCGGAAAACTTATTTCCGGTGGCGGGAAATATATATCCGCTGGCGGACAAGTAATCTCCGCTGGCAGACAAATTATATCCGCTGACAAACAACGATTCTCCGGTGGCGGAAAACTTGTTTCCGGTGGCGGGAAATATATATCCCCTGCCAGACAAATTATCTCTGCTGACGAAATACGTCTCTCCGCTGGCGGAAAACTTATTTCCGGTGGCGGGAAATTTATATCCCCTGCAAAACAAATTATCTCTGCTGACGAAATACGTCTCTCCGCTGGCGGAAAATTTATTTCCGGTGGCGGGAAATTTATATCCCCTGCCAAACAAATTATCTCTGCTGACGAAATACGTCTCTCCGCTGGCGGAAAACTTATTTCCGGTGGCGGGAAATTTATATCCCCTGCAAAACAAATTATCTCTGCTGACGAAATACGTCTCTCCGCTGGCGGAAAATTTATTTCCGGTGGCGGGAAATTTATTTCCCCTGCCGGACAACTTATCTCTGCTGACGAAATACGTCTCTCCGCTGGCGGAAAACTTATTTCCGGTGGCGGAAAACCTATATCCCCTGCCAGACAAATTATCTCTGCTGACGAAATACGTCTCTCCGCTGGCGGAAAACTTATTTCCGGTGGCGGGAAATCTATATCCGCTGGCGGACAACTTATCTCCGCTGGCAGACAATTTATCTCCGCTGACGAACAACGATTCTCCGCTGGTAGAAAATTAACTCCGGAGGCGGGAAATTTATATCCCCTGCCAAACAAATTATCTCTGCTGACGAAATACGTCTCTCCGCTGGCGGAAAACTTATTTCCGGTGGCGGGAAATATATATCCGCTGGCGGACAAGTAATCTCCGCTGGCAGACAAATTATATCCGCTGACAAACAACGATTCTCCGGTGGCGGAAAACTTATTTCCGGTGGCGGGAAATATATATCCCCTGCCAGACAAATTATCTCTGCTGACGAAATACGTCTCTCCGCTGGCGGAAAACTTATTTCCGGTGGCGGGAAATTTATATCCCCTGCCAGACAAATTATCTCTGCTGACGAAATACGTCTCTCCGCTGGCGGAAAACTTATTTCCGGTGGCGGGAAATATATATCCCCTGCCAGACAAATTATCTCTGCTGACGAAATACGTCTCTCCGCTGGCGGAAAACTTATTTCCGGTGGCGGGAAATTTATATCCCCTGCCAAACAAATTATCTCTGCTGACGAAATACGTCTCTCCGCTGGCGGAAAACTTATCTCCGGAGGCGGGAAATTTATATCTTCTGCCGGACAACTTATCTCTGCTGAAGAAAAACGACTCTCCGCTGGCAGAAAACTTATCTTCGGAGGCGGGAAATTTATATCCCCTGCCGGACAACTTATCTCTGCTGACGAAATACGTCTCTCCGCTGGCAGAAAACTTATCTCCGGAGGCGGGAAATTTATATCCCTTGCCAGGTAACTTATCTCTGCCTACGGAATACGTCTCTACGCTGGCGGAAAACCTATTTCCGGTGTCGGAAAATCTATATCCCCTGCCAGACAAATTATCTCTGCTGACGAAATACGTCTCTCCGCTGGCGGAAAACTTATTTCCGGTGGCGGGAAATTTATATCCCCTGCCAAACAAATTATCTCTGCTGACGAAATACGTCTCTCCGCTGGCAGAAAACTTATTTCCGGTGGCGGGAAATTTATATCCCCTGCCGGACAACTTATCTCTGCTGACGAAATACGTCTCTCCGCTGGCGGAAAACTTATTTCCGGTGGCGGGAAATTTATATCCCCTGCCGGACAACTTATCTCTGCTGACGAAATACGTCTGTCCGCTGGCGGAAAACTTATTTCCGGTGGCGGGAAATCTATATCCCCTGCCAGACAAATTATCTCTGCTGACGAAATACGTCTCTCCGCTGGCGGAAAACTTATTTCCGGGGGCGGGAAATCTATATCCGCTGGCGGACAACTTATCTCCGCTGGCAGACAATTTATCTCCGCTGACGAACAACGATTCTCCGCTAGCAGAAAACTTAGGTCCGGCGGCGAGAAATTTATATCCCCAGACGGACAATTTATCCCCGCAGACGAATTACGTTTCTCCGCTGGCGGAAAACTTATTTCCGGTGACGGGAAATTTATTTCCCCTGCCGGACAACTTATCTCTGCTGACGAAATACGTCTCTCCGCTGGCGGAAAACTTATTTCCGGTGGCGGGAAATTTATATCCCCTGCCGGACAACTTATCTCTGCTGACGAAATGCGTCTCTACGCTGGCGGAAAACTTATTTCCGGTGGCGGGAACTCTATATCCCCTGCCAGACAAATTATCTCTGCTGACGAAATACGTCTCTCCGCTGGCGGAAAACTTATTTCCGGTGGCGGGAAATCTATATCCGCTGGCGGAAAACTTATCTCCGCTGGCAGACAATTTATCTCCGCTGACGAACAACGATTCTCCGCTGGAAGAAAACTTAACTCCGGCGGCGGGACATTTATATCCCCAGACGGACAATTTATCCCCGCAGACGAATTACGTTTCTCCGCTGGCGGAAAACTTATTTCCGGTGGCGGGAAATTTATATCCCCTGCCGGACAACTTATCTCTGTTGACGAAATACGTCTCTCCGCTGGCGGAAAACTTATTTCCGGTGGCGGGAAATTTATATCCCCTGCCAAACAAATTATCTTTGCTGACGAAATACGTCTCTCCGCTGGCGGCAAACTTATTTCCGGTGGCGGGAAATATATATCCGCTGGCGGACAAGTAATCTCCGCTGGCAGACAATTTATATCCGCTGACGAACAACGATTCTCCGGTGGCGGAAAACTTATTTCCGGTGGCGGGAAATATATATCCCCTGCCAGACAAATTATCTCTGCTGACGAAATACGTCTCTCCGCTGGCGGAAAACTTATCTCCGGAGGCGGGAAATTTATATCTTCTGCCGGACAACTTATCTCTGCTGACGAAATACGTCTCTCCGCTGGCAGAAAACTTATCTCCGGAGGCGGGAAATTTATATCCCTTGCCAGCTAACTTATCTCTGCCGACGAAATACGTCTCTACGCTGGCGGAAAACTTATTTCCGGTGGCGGAAAATCTATATCCCCTGCCAGACAAATTATCTCTGCTGACGAAATACGTCTCTCCGCTGGCAGAAAACTTATTTCCGGTGGCGGGAAATTTATATCCCCTGCCAAACAAATTATCTCTGCTGACGAAATACGTCTCTCCGCTGGCGGAAAACTTATTTCCGGGGCGGGAAATCTATATCCGCTGGCGGACAACTTATCTCCGCTGGCAGACAATTTATCTCCGCTGACGAACACCGATTCTCCGCTAGCAGAAAACTTAGGTCCGGCGGCGAGAAATTTATATCCCCAGACGGACAATTTATCCCCGCAGACGAATTACGTTTCTCCGCTGGCGGAAAACTTATTTCCGGTGACGGGAAATTTATATCCCCTGCCGGACAACTTATCTCTGCTGACGAAATACGTCTCTCCGCTGGCGGAAAACTTATTTCCGGTGGCGGGAAATTTATATCTACTGCCGGACAACTTATCTCTGCTGACGAAATGCGTCTCTCCGCTGGCGGAAAACTTATTTCCGGTGGCGGGAAATCTATATCCCCTGCCAGAAAAATTATCTCTGCTGACGAAATACGTCTCTCCGCTGGCGGAAAACTTATTTCCGGTGGCGGGAAATCTATATCCGCTGGCGGACAACTTATCTCCGCTGGCAGACAATTTATCTCCGCTGACGCACAACGATTCTCCGCTGGAGGAAAACTTAACTCCGGCGGCGGGAAATTTATATCCCCAGACGGACAATTTATCCCCGCAGACGAATTACGTTTCTCCGCTGGCGGAAAACTTATTTCCGGTGGCGGGAAATTTATATCCCCTGTAAAACAAATTATCTCTGCTGACGAAATACGTCTCTCCGCTGGCGGAAAACTTATTTCCGGTGGCGGGAAATGTATATCCCCTGCCAAACAAATTATCTCTGCTGACGAAATACGTCTCTCCGCTGGCGGAAAACTTATTTCCGGTGGCGGGAAATCTATATCCGCTGGCGGACAACTTATCTCCGCTGGCAGACAATTTATCTCCGCTGACGAACAACGATTCTCCGCTGGTAGAAAATTAACTCCGGAGGCGGGAAATTTATATCTTCTGCCGGACAACTTATCTCTGCTGACGAAATACGTCTCTCCGCTGGCGGAAAACTTATTTCCGGTGGCGGGCAATTTATATCCCCTGCCGGACAACTTATCTCTGTTGACGAAATACGTCTCTCCGCTGGCGGAAAACTTATTTCCGGTGGCGGGAAATTTATATCCCCTGCCAAACAAATTATCTCTGCTGACGAAATACGTCTCTCCGCTGGCGGAAAACTTATTTCCGGTGGCGGGAAATATATATCCGCTGGCGGACAAGTAATCTCCGCTGGCAGACAAATTATATCCGCTGACAAACAACGATTCTCCGGTGGCGGAAAACTTATTTCCGGTGGCGGGAAATATATATCCCCTGCCAGACAAATTATCTCTGCTGACGAAATACGTCTCTCCGCTGGCGGAAAACTTATTTCCGGTGGCGGGAAATTTATATCCCCTGCAAAACAAATTATCTCTGCTGACGAAATACGTCTCTCCGCTGGCGGAAAATTTATTTCCGGTGGCGGGAAATTTATATCCCCTGCCAAACAAATTATCTCTGCTGACGAAATACGTCTCTCCGCTGGCGGAAAACTTATTTCCGGTGGCGGGAAATTTATATCCCCTGCAAAACAAATTATCTCTGCTGACGAAATACGTCTCTCCGCTGGCGGAAAATTTATTTCCGGTGGCGGGAAATTTATTTCCGGTGGCGGGAAATTTATTTCCCCTGCCGGACAACTTATCTCTGCTGACGAAATACGTCTCTCCGCTGGCGGAAAACTTATTTCCGGTGGCGGAAAACCTATATCCCCTGCCAGACAAATTATCTCTGCTGACGAAATACGTCTCTCCGCTGGCGGAAAACTTATTTCCGGTGGCGGGAAATCTATATCCGCTGGCGGACAACTTATCTCCGCTGGCAGACAATTTATCTCCGCTGACGAACAACGATTCTCCGCTGGTAGAAAATTAACTCCGGAGGCGGGAAATTTATATCCCCTGCCAAACAAATTATCTCTGCTGACGAAATACGTCTCTCCGCTGGCGGAAAACTTATTTCCGGTGGCGGGAAATATATATCCGCTGGCGGACAAGTAATCTCCGCTGGCAGACAAATTATATCCGCTGACAAACAACGATTCTCCGGTGGCGGAAAACTTATTTCCGGTGGCGGGAAATATATATCCCCTGCCAGACAAATTATCTCTGCTGACGAAATACGTCTCTCCGCTGGCGGAAAACTTATTTCCGGTGGCGGGAAATTTATATCCCCTGCCAGACAAATTATCTCTGCTGACGAAATACGTCTCTCCGCTGGCGGAAAACTTATTTCCGGTGGCGGGAAATATATATCCCCTGCCAGACAAATTATCTCTGCTGACGAAATACGTCTCTCCGCTGGCGGAAAACTTATTTCCGGTGGCGGGAAATTTATATCCCCTGCAAAACAAATTATCTCTGCTGACGAAATACGTCTCTCCGCTGGCGGAAAATTTATTTCCGGTGGCGGGAAATTTATTTCCCCTGCTGGACAACTTATCTCTGCTGACGAAATACGTCTCTCCGCTGGCAGAAAACTTATTTCCGGTGGCGGGAAATTTATATCCCCTGCCGGACATCTTATCTCTGCTGACGAAATACGTCTCTCCGCTGGCGGAAAACTTATTTCCGGTGGCGGAAAACCTATATCCCCTGCCAGACAAATTATCTCTGCTGACGAAATACGTCTCTCCGCTGGCGGAAAACTTATTTCCGGTGGCGGGAAATCTATATCCGCTGGCGGACAACTTATCTGCGCTGGCAGACAATTTATCTCCGCTGACGAACAACGATTCTCCGCTGGTAGAAAATTAACTCCGGAGGCGGGAAATTTATATCTTCTGCCGGAAAACTTATCTCTGCTGACGAAATACGTCTCTCCGCTGGCAGAAAACTTATCTCCGGAGGCGGAAAATTTATATCCCTTGCCAGGTAACTTATCTCTGCCGACGAAATACGTCTCTACGCTGGCGGAAAACTTATTTCCGGTGGCGGAAAATTTATATCCCCTGCCAAGCAAATTATCTCTGCTGACGAAATACGTCTCTCCGCTGGCGGAAAACTTATTTCCGGTGGCGGGAAATCTATATCAGCTGGCGCACAACTTATCTCCGCTGGCAGACAATTTATCTCCGCTGACGAACAACGATTCTCCGCTGGTAGAAAATTAACTCCGGCGGCGGGAAATTTATTTCCCCTGCCGGACAACTTATCTCTGCTGACGAAATACGTCTCTCCGCTGGCAGAAAACTTATTTCCGGTGGCGGGAAATTTATATCCCCTGCCAAACAAATTATCTCTGCTGACGAAATACGTCTCTCCGCTGGCGGAAAACTTATTTCCGGTGGCGGGAAATTTATATCCCCTGCCAAACAAATTATCTCTGCTGACGAAATACGTCTCTCCGCTGGCGGAAAACTTATTTCCGGTGGCGGGAAATCTATATCCGCTGGCGGACAACTTATCTCCGCTGGCAGACAATTTATCTCCGCTGACGAACAACGATTCTCCGCTGGTAGAAAATAAACTCCGGCGGCGGGAAATTTATTTCCCCTGCCGGACAACTTATCTCTGCTGACGAAATACGTCTCTCCGCTGGCGGAAAACTTATTTCCGGTGGCGGGAAATCTATATCCGCTGGCGGACAACTTATCTCCGCTCGCAGACAATTTATCTCCGCTGACGAACAACGATTCTCCGCTGGTAGAAAATTAACTCCGGCGGCGGGAAATTTATTTCCCCTGCCGGACAACTTATCTCTGCTGACGAAATACGTCTCTCCGCTGGCAGAAAACTTATTTCCGGTGGCGGGAAATATATATCCCCTGCCAGACAAATTATCTCTGCTGACGAAATACGTCTCTTCGCTGGCGGAAAACTTATCTCCGGAGGCGGGAAATTTATATCTTCTGCCGGACAACTTATCTCTGCTGACGAAATACGTCTCTCCGCTGGCAGAAAACTTATCTCCGGTGGCGGAAAATTTTATTCCTTGCCAGGTAACTTATCTCTGCCGACGAAATACGTCTCTACGCTGGCGGAAAACTTATTTCCGGTGGCGGAAAATCTATATCCCCTGCCAGACAAATTATCTCTGCTGACGAATTACGTCTCTCCGCTGGCGGTAAACTTATTTCCGGTGGCGGGAAATTTATATCCCCTGCCAAACAAATTATCTCTGCTGACGAAATACGTCTCTCCGCTGGCGGAAAACTTATTTCCGGTGGCGGGAAATCTATATCCGCTGGCGGACAACTTATCTCCGCTGGCAGACAATTTATCTCCGCTGACGAACAACGATTCTCCGCTGGTAGAAAATTAACTCCGGCGGCGGGAAATTTATTTCCCCTGCCGGACAACTTATTTCTGCTGACGAAATACGTCTCTCCGCTGGCAGAAAACTTATTTCCGGTGGCGGGAAATTTATATCCCCTGCCGGACAACTTATCTCTGCTGACGAAATACGTCTCTCCGCTGGCGGAAAACTTATTTCCGGTGGCGGGAAATCTATATCCCCTGCCAGACAAATTATCTCTGCTGACGAAATACGTCTCTCCGCTGGCGGAAAACTTATTTCCGGAGGCGGGAAATTTATATCCCCTGCCAAAAAAATTATTTCTGCTGACGAAATACGTCTCTCCTCTGGCGGAAAACTTATTTCCGGTGGCGGGAAATCTATATCCGCTGGCGGACAACTTATCTCCGCTGGCAGACAATTTATCTCCGCTGACGAACAACGATTCTCCGCTGGAAGAAAACTTAACTCCGGCGGCGGGAAATTTATATCCCCAGACGGACAATTTATCCCCGCAGACGAATTACGTTTCTCCGCTGGCGGAAAACTTATTTCCGGTGGCGGGAAATGTATATCCCCTGCCAGACAACTTATCTCTGCTGACGAAATACGTCTCTCCGCTGGCAGAAAACTTATTTCCGGTGGTGGGAAATTTATATCCCCTGCCGGACAACTTATCTCTGCTGACGAAATACGTCTCTCCGCTGGCGGAAAACTTATTTCCGGTGGCGGGAAATTTATATCCCCTGCCGGACAACTTATCTCTGCTGACGAAATACGTCTCTCCGCTGGCGGAAAACTTATTTCCGGTGGCGGGAAATTTATATCCCCTGCCAGACAAATTATCTCTGCTGACGAAATACGTCTCTCCGCTGGCGGAAAACTTATTTCCGGTGGCGGGAAATTTATATCCCCTGCCAGACAAATTATCTCTGCTGACGAAATACGTCTCTCCGCTGGCGGAAAACTTTTCTCCGGTGGCGGAAAATTTATATCCGCTGGCGGAAAACTTTTCTCCGCTGACAGACAATTTATCTCCGCTGACGAACAACGATTCTCCGCTGGTAGAAAATTAACTCCGGCGGCGGGAAATTTATTTCCCCTGCCGGACAACTTATCTCTGCTGACGAAATACGTCTCTCCGCTGGCAGAAAACTTATTTCCGGTGGCGGGAAATTTATATCCCCTGCCAAACAAATTATCTCTGCTGACGAAATACGTCTCTCCGCTGGCGGAAAACTTATTTCCGGAGGCGGGAAATTTATATCCCCTGCCAAACAAATTATCTCTGCTGACGAAATACGTCTCTCCGCTGGCGGAAAACTTATTTCCGGTGGCGGGAAATCTATATCCGCTGGCGGACAACTTATCTCCGCTGGCAGACAATTTTTCTCCGCTGACGAACAACGATAATCCGCTGGTAGAAAATTAACTCCGGCGGCGGGAAATTTATTTCCCCTGCCGGACAACTTATCTCTGCTGACGAAATACGTCTCTCTGCTAGCGGAAAACTTATCTCCGGAGGCGGGAAATTTATATCTTCTGCCGGACAACTTATCTCTGCTGAAGAAAAACGACTCTCCGCTGGCAGAAAACTTATCTTCGGAGGCGGGAAATTTATATCCCCTGCCGGACAACTTATCTCTGCTGACGAAATAGGTCTCTCCGCTGGCAGAAAACTTATTTCCGGTGGCGGGAAATTTATATCCCCTGCCAAACAAATTATCTCTGCTGACGAAATACGTCTCTCCGCTGGCGGAAAACTTATTTCCGGTGGCGGGAAATTTATATCCCCTGCCAGACAAATTATCTCTGCTGACGAAATACGTCTCTCCGCTGGCGGAAAACTTTTCTCCGGTGGCGGAAAATTTATATCCGCTGGCGGAAAACTTTTCTCCGCTGACAGACAATTTATCTCCGCTGACGAACAACGATTCTCCGCTGGTAGAAAATTAACTCCGGCGGCGGGAAATTTATATCCCCTGCCGGACAACTTATCTCTGCTGACGAAATACGTCTCTCCGCTGGCAGAAAACTTATTTCCGGTGGCGGGAAATTTATATCCCCTGCCAAACAAATTATCTCTGCTGACGAAATACGTCTCTCCGCTGGCGGAAAACTTATCTCCGGAGGCGGGAAATTTATATCTTCTGCCGGACAACTTATCTCTGCTGAAGAAAAACGACTCTCCGCTGGCAGAAAACTTATCTTCGGAGGCGGGAAATTTATATCCCCTGCCGGACAACTTATCTCTGCTGACGAAATACGTCTCTCCGCTGGCGGAAAACTTATTTCCGGTGGCGGAAAATCTATATCCCCTGCCAGACAAATTATCTCTGCTGACGAAATACGTCTCTCCGCTGGCGGAAAACTTATTTCCGGTGGCGGGAGATCTATATCCGCTGGCGGACAACTTATCTCCGCTGGCAGACAATTTATCTCCGCTGACGAACAACGATTCTCCGCTGGTAGAAAATTAACTCCGGCGGCGGGAAATTTATTTCCCCTGCCGGACAACTTATTTCTGCTGACGAAATACGTCTCTCCGCTGGCAGAAAACTTATTTCCGGTGGCGGGAAATTTATATCCCCTGCCGGACAACTTATCTCTGCTGACGAAATACGTCTCTCCGCTGGCGGAAAACTTATTTCCGGTGGCGGGAAATCTATATCCCCTGCCAGACAAATTATCTCTGCTGACGAAATACGTCTCTCCGCTGGCGGAAAACTTATTTCCGGAGGCGGGAAATTTATATCCCCTGCCAAAAAAATTATTTCTGCTGACGAAATACGTCTCTCCGCTGGCGGAAAACTTATTTCCGGTGGCGGGAAATCTATATCCGCTGGCGGACAACTTATCTCCGCTGGCAGACAATTTATCTCCGCTGACGAACAACGATTCTCCGCTGGAAGAAAACTTAACTCCGGCGGCGGGAAATTTATATCCCCAGACGGACAATTTATCCCCGCAGACGAATTACGTTTCTCCGCTGGCGGAAAACTTATTTCCGGTGGCGGGAAATTTATATCCCCTGCCAGACAACTTATCTCTGCTGACGAAATACGTCTCTCCGCTGGCAGAAAACTTATTTCCGGTGGTGGGAAATTTATATCCCCTGCCGGACAACTTATCTCTGCTGACGAAATACGTCTCTCCGCTGGCGGAAAACTTATTTCCGGTGGCGGGAAATTTATATCCCCTGCCGGACAACTTATCTCTGCTGACGAAATACGTCTCTCCGCTGGCGGAAAACTTATTTCCGGTGGCGGGAAATTTATATCCCCTGCCAGACAAATTATCTCTGCTGACGAAATACGTCTCTCCGCTGGCGGAAAACTTATTTCCGGTGGCGGGAAATTTATATCCCCTGCCAGACAAATTATCTCTGCTGACGAAATACGTCTCTCCGCTGGCGGAAAACTTTTCTCCGGTGGCGGAAAATTTATATCCGCTGGCGGAAAACTTTTCTCCGCTGACAGACAATTTATCTCCGCTGACGAACAACGATTCTCCGCTGGTAGAAAATTAACTCCGGCGGCGGGAAATTTATTTCCCCTGCCGGACAACTTATCTCTGCTGACGAAATACGTCTCTCCGCTGGCAGAAAACTTATTTCCGGTGGCGGGAAATTTATATCCCCTGCCAAACAAATTATCTCTGCTGACGAAATACGTCTCTCCGCTGGCGGAAAACTTATTTCCGGAGGCGGGAAATTTATATCCCCTGCCAAACAAATTATCTCTGCTGACGAAATACGTCTCTCCGCTGGCGGAAAACTTATTTCCGGTGGCGGGAAATCTATATCCGCTGGCGGACAACTTATCTCCGCTGGCAGACAATTTTTCTCCGCTGACGAACAACGATAATCCGCTGGTAGAAAATTAACTCCGGCGGCGGGAAATTTATTTCCCCTGCCGGACAACTTATCTCTGCTGACGAAATACGTCTCTCTGCTAGCGGAAAACTTATCTCCGGAGGCGGGAAATTTATATCTTCTGCCGGACAACTTATCTCTGCTGAAGAAAAACGACTCTCCGCTGGCAGAAAACTTATCTTCGGAGGCGGGAAATTTATATCCCCTGCCGGACAACTTATCTCTGCTGACGAAATAGGTCTCTCCGCTGGCAGAAAACTTATTTCCGGTGGCGGGAAATTTATATCCCCTGCCAAACAAATTATCTCTGCTGACGAAATACGTCTCTCCGCTGGCGGAAAACTTATTTCCGGTGGCGGGAAATTTATATCCCCTGCCAGACAAATTATCTCTGCTGACGAAATACGTCTCTCCGCTGGCGGAAAACTTTTCTCCGGTGGCGGAAAATTTATATCCGCTGGCGGAAAACTTTTCTCCGCTGACAGACAATTTATCTCCGCTGACGAACAACGATTCTCCGCTGGTAGAAAATTAACTCCGGCGGCGGGAAATTTATATCCCCTGCCGGACAACTTATCTCTGCTGACGAAATACGTCTCTCCGCTGGCAGAAAACTTATTTCCGGTGGCGGGAAATTTATATCCCCTGCCAAACAAATTATCTCTGCTGACGAAATACGTCTCTCCGCTGGCGGAAAACTTATCTCCGGAGGCGGGAAATTTATATCTTCTGCCGGACAACTTATCTCTGCTGAAGAAAAACGACTCTCCGCTGGCAGAAAACTTATCTTCGGAGGCGGGAAATTTATATCCCCTGCCGGACAACTTATCTCTGCTGACGAAATACGTCTCTCCGCTGGCAGAAAACTTATTTCCGGTGGCGGGAAATTTATATCCCCTGCCAAACAAATTATCTCTGCTGACGAAATACGTCTCTCCGCTGGCGGAAAACTTATTTCCGGAGGCGGGAAATTTATATCCCCTGCCAGACAAATTATCTCTGCTGACGAAATACGTCTCTCCGCTGGCGGAAAACTTTTCTCCGGTGGCGGAAAATTTATATCCGCTGGCGGAAAACTTTTCTCCGCTGACAGACATCTTATCTCCGCTGGCAGATAATTTATATCCGCTGACGAACTACGTTTCTCCTCTGGCAGAAAACTTATCTCCAGAGGGGGAAATTTATATCCCCTGCCGGACAACTTATCTCTGCTGACGAAATACGTCTCGCCGGCGAACCACTTATCTCCGCTGGCAGACAATTTATCTCCGCTGACGAACAACGATTCTCCGCTGGCAGAAAACTTATTTCCGGTGGCGGGAAATTTATATCCCCTGCCGGACAACTTATCTCTGCTGACGAAATACGTCTCTCCGCTGGCGGAAAACTTATTTCCGGTGGTGGGAAATCTATATCCCCTGCCAGACAAATTATCTCTGCTGACGAAATACGTCTCTCCGCTGGCGGAAAACTTATTTCCGGGGGCGGGAAATCTATATCCGCTGGCGGTCAACTTATCTCCGCTGGCAGACAATTTATCTCCGCTGACGAACAACGATTCTCCGCTTGCAAAAAACTTAGCTCCGGCGGCGGGAAATTTATATCCCCAGACGGACAATTTATCCCCGCAGACGAATTACATTTCTCCGCTGGCGGAAAACTTATTTCCGGTGGCTGGAAATTTATATCCCCTGCCGGACAACTTATCTCTACTGACGAAATACGTCTCTCCGCTGGCGGGAAATTTTTATCCCCTGCCGGACAACTTATCTCTGCTGACGAAATGCGTCTCTCCGCTGGCGGAAAACTTATTTCCGGTGGCGGGAAATCTATATCCCCTGCCAGACAAATTATCTCTGCTGACGAAATACGCCTCTCCGCTGGCGGAAAACTTGTTTTCGGTGGCGGGAAATCTATATCCGCTGGCGGACAACTTATCTCCGCTGGCAGACAATTTATCTCCGCTGACGAACAACGAATCTCCGCTGGAAGAAAACTTTACTCCGGCGGCGGGAAATTTATATCCCCTGCCGGACAACTTATCTCTGTTGACGAAATACGTCTCTCCGCTGGCGGAAAACTTATTTCCGGTGGCGGGAAATTTATATCCCCTGCCAAACAAATTATCTCTGCTGACGAAATACGTCTCTCCGCTGGCGGAAAACTTATTTCCGGTGGCGGGAAATATATATCCGCTGGCGGACAAGTAATCTCCGCTGGCAGACAAATTATATCCGCTGACAAACAACGATTCTCCGGTGGCGGAAAACTTATTTCCGGTGGCGGGAAATATATATCCCCTGCCAGACAAATTATCTCTGCTGACGAAATACGTCTCTCCGCTGGCGGAAAACTTATTTCCGGTGGCGGGAAATTTATATCCCCTGCAAAACAAATTATCTCTGCTGACGAAATACGTCTCTCCGCTGGCGGAAAATTTATTTCCGGTGGCGGGAAATTTATATCCCCTGCCAAACAAATTATCTCTGCTGACGAAATACGTCTCTCCGCTGGCGGAAAACTTATTTCCGGTGGCGGGAAATTTATATCCCCTGCAAAACAAATTATCTCTGCTGACGAAATACGTCTCTCCGCTGGCGAAAAATTTATTTCCGGTGGCGGGAAATTTATTTCCCCTGCCGGACAACTTATCTCTGCTGACGAAATACGTCTCTCCGCTGGCGGAAAACTTATTTCCGGTGGCGGAAAACCTATATCCCCTGCCAGACAAATTATCTCTGCTGACGAAATACGTCTCTCCGCTGGCGGAAAACTTATTTCCGGTGGCGGGAAATCTATATCCGCTGGCGGACAACTTATCTCCGCTGGCAGACAATTTATCTCCGCTGACGAACAACGATTCTCCGCTGGTAGAAAATTAACTCCGGAGGCGGGAAATTTATATCCCCTGCCAAACAAATTATCTCTGCTGACGAAATACGTCTCTCCGCTGGCGGAAAACTTATTTCCGGTGGCGGGAAATATATATCCGCTGGCGGACAAGTAATCTCCGCTGGCAGACAAATTATATCCGCTGACAAACAACGATTCTCCGGTGGCGGAAAACTTATTTCCGGTGGCGGGAAATATATATCCCCTGCCAGACAAATTATCTCTGCTGACGAAATACGTCTCTCCGCTGGCGGAAAACTTATTTCCGGTGGCGGGAAATTTATATCCCCTGCCAGACAAATTATCTCTGCTGACGAAATACGTCTCTCCGCTGGCGGAAAACTTATTTCCGGTGGCGGGAAATATATATCCCCTGCCAGACAAATTATCTCTGCTGACGAAATACGTCTCTCCGCTGGCGGAAAACTTATTTCCGGTGGCGGGAAATTTATATCCCCTGCAAAACAAATTATCTCTGCTGACGAAATACGTCTCTCCGCTGGCGGAAAATTTATTTCCGGTGGCGGGAAATTTATTTCCCCTGCCGGACAACTTATCTCTGCTGACGAAATACGTCTCTCCGCTGGCAGAAAACTTATTTCCGGTGGCGGGAAATTTATATCCCCTGCCGGACATCTTATCTCTGCTGACGAAATACGTCTCTCCGCTGGCGGAAAACTTATTTCCGGTGGCGGAAAACCTATATCCCCTGCCAGACAAATTATCTCTGCTGACGAAATACGTCTCTCCGCTGGCGGAAAACTTATTTCCGGTGGCGGGAAATCTATATCCGCTGGCGGACAACTTATCTGCGCTGGCAGACAATTTATCTCCGCTGACGAACAACGATTCTCCGCTGGTAGAAAATTAACTCCGGAGGCGGGAAATTTATATCTTCTGCCGGACAACTTATCTCTGCTGACGAAATACGTCTCTCCGCTGGCAGAAAACTTATCTCCGGAGGCGGAAAATTTATATCCCTTGCCAGGTAACTTATCTCTGCCGACGAAATACGTCTCTACGCTGGCGGAAAACTTATTTCCGGTGGCGGAAAATTTATATCCCCTGCCAAGCAAATTATCTCTGCTGACGAAATACGTCTCTCCGCTGGCGGAAAACTTATTTCCGGTGGCGGGAAATCTATATCAGCTGGCGGACAACTTATCTCCGCTGGCAGACAATTTATCTCCGCTGACGAACAACGATTCTCCGCTGGTAGAAAATTAACTCCGGCGGCGGGAAATTTATTTCCCCTGCCGGACAACTTATATCTGCTGACGAAATACGTCTCTCCGCTGGCAGAAAACTTATTTCCGGTGGCGGGAAATTTATATCCCCTGCCAAACAAATTATCTCTGCTGACGAAATACGTCTCTCCGCTGGCGGAAAACTTATTTCCGGTGGCGGGAAATTTATATCCCCTGCCAAACAAATTATCTCTGCTGACGAAATACGTCTCTCCGCTGGCGGAAAACTTATTTCCGGTGGCGGGAAATCTATATCCGCTGGCGGACAACTTATCTCCGCTGGCAGACAATTTATCTCCGCTGACGAACAACGATTCTCCGCTGGTAGAAAATAAACTCCGGCGGCGGGAAATTTATTTCCCCTGCCGGACAACTTATCTCTGCTGACGAAATACGTCTCTCCGCTGGCGGAAAACTTATTTCCGGTGGCGGGAAATCTATATCCGCTGGCGGACAACTTATCTCCGCTCGCAGACAATTTATCTCCGCTGACGAACAACGATTCTCCGCTGGTAGAAAATTAACTCCGGCGGCGGGAAATTTATTTCCCCTGCCGGACAACTTATCTCTGCTGACGAAATACGTCTCTCCGCTGGCAGAAAACTTATTTCCGGTGGCGGGAAATATATATCCCCTGCCAGACAAATTATCTCTGCTGACGAAATACGTCTCTTCGCTGGCGGAAAACTTATCTCCGGAGGCGGGAAATTTATATCTTCTGCCGGACAACTTATCTCTGCTGACGAAATACGTCTCTCCGCTGGCAGAAAACTTATCTCCGGTGGCGGAAAATTTTATTCCTTGCCAGGTAACTTATCTCTGCCGACGAAATACGTCTCTACGCTGGCGGAAAACTTATTTCCGGTGGCGGAAAATCTATATCCCCTGCCAGACAAATTATCTCTGCTGACGAATTACGTCTCTCCGCTGGCGGTAAACTTATTTCCGGTGGCGGGAAATTTATATCCCCTGCCAAACAAATTATCTCTGCTGACGAAATACGTCTCTCCGCTGGCGGAAAACTTATTTCCGGTGGCGGGAAATCTATATCCGCTGGCGGACAACTTATCTCCGCTGGCAGACAATTTATATCCGCTGACGAACAACGATTCTCCGCTGGTAGAAAATTAACTCCGGCGGCGGGAAATTTATTTCCCCTGCCGGACAACTTATTTCTGCTGACGAAATACGTCTCTCCGCTGGCAGAAAACTTATTTCCGGTGGCGGGAAATTTATATCCCCTGCCGGACAACTTATCTCTGCTGACGAAATACGTCTCTCCGCTGGCGGAAAACTTATTTCCGGTGGCGGGAAATCTATATCCCCTGCCAGACAAATTATCTCTGCTGACGAAATACGTCTCTCCGCTGGCGGAAAACTTATTTCCGGAGGCGGGAAATTTATATCCCCTGCCAAAAAAATTATCTCTGCTGACGAAATACGTCTCTCCGCTGGCGGAAAACTTATTTCCGGTGGCGGGAAATCTATATCCGCTGGCGGACAACTTATCTCCGCTGGCAGACAATTTATCTCCGCTGACGAACAACGATTCTCCGCTGGAAGAAAACTTAACTCCGGCGGCGGGAAATTTATATCCCCAGACGGACAATTTATCCCCGCAGACGAATTACGTTTCTCCGCTGGCGGAAAACTTATTTCCGGTGGCGGGAAATTTATATCCCCTGCCAGACAACTTATCTCTGCTGACGAAATACGTCTCTCCGCTGGCAGAAAACTTATTTCCGGTGGTGGGAAATTTATATCCCCTGCCGGACAACTTATCTCTGCTGACGAAATACGTCTCTCCGCTGGCGGAAAACTTATTTCCGGTGGCGGGAAATTTATATCCCCTGCCGGACAACTTATCTCTGCTGACGAAATACGTCTCTCCGCTGGCGGAAAACTTATTTCCGGTGGCGGGAAATTTATATCCCCTGCCAGACAAATTATCTCTGCTGACGAAATACGTCTCTCCGCTGGCAGAAAACTTATTTCCGGTGGCGGGAAATTTATATCCCCTGCCAGACAAATTATCTCTGCTGACGAAATACGTCTCTCCGCTGGCGGAAAACTTTTCTCCGGTGGCGGAAAATTTATATCCGCTGGCGGAAAACTTTTCTCCGCTGACAGACAATTTATCTCCGCTGACGAACAACGATTCTCCGCTGGTAGAAAATTAACTCCGGCGGCGGGAAATTTATTTCCCCTGCCGGACAACTTATCTCTGCTGACGAAATACGTCTCTCCGCTGGCAGAAAACTTATTTCCGGTGGCGGGAAATTTATATCCCCTGCCAAACAAATTATCTCTGCTGACGAAATACGTCTCTCCGCTGGCGGAAAACTTATTTCCGGAGGCGGGAAATTTATATCCCCTGCCAAACAAATTATCTCTGCTGACGAAATACGTCTCTCCGCTGGCGGAAAACTTATTTCCGGTGGCGGGAAATCTATATCCGCTGGCGGACAACTTATCTCCGCTGGCAGACAATTTTTCTCCGCTGACGAACAACGATAATCCGCTGGTAGAAAATTAACTCCGGCGGCGGGAAATTTATTTCCCCTGCCGGACAACTTATCTCTGCTGACGAAATACGTCTCTCTGCTAGCGGAAAACTTATCTCCGGAGGCGGGAAATTTATATCTTCTGCCGGACAACTTATCTCTGCTGAAGAAAAACGACTCTCCGCTGGCAGAAAACTTATCTTCGGAGGCGGGAAATTTATATCCCCTGCCGGACAACTTATCTCTGCTGACGAAATAGGTCTCTCCGCTGGCAGAAAACTTATTTCCGGTGGCGGGAAATTTATATCCCCTGCCAAACAAATTATCTCTGCTGACGAAATACGTCTCTCCGCTGGCGGAAAACTTATTTCCGGTGGCGGGAAATTTATATCCCCTGCCAGACAAATTATCTCTGCTGACGAAATACGTCTCTCCGCTGGCGGAAAACTTTTCTCCGGTGGCGGAAAATTTATATCCGCTGGCGGAAAACTTTTCTCCGCTGACAGACAATTTATCTCCGCTGACGAACAACGATTCTCCGCTGGTAGAAAATTAACTCCGGCGGCGGGAAATTTATTTCCCCTGCCGGACAACTTATCTCTGCTGACGAAATACGTCTCTCCGCTGGCAGAAAACTTATTTCCGGTGGCGGGAAATTTATATCCCCTGCCAAACAAATTATCTCTGCTGACGAAATACGTCTCTCCGCTGGCGGAAAACTTATCTCCGGAGGCGGGAAATTTATATCTTCTGCCGGACAACTTATCTCTGCTGAAGAAAAACGACTCTCCGCTGGCAGAAAACTTATCTTCGGAGGCGGGAAATTTATATCCCCTGCCGGACAACTTATCTCTGCTGACGAAATACGTCTCTCCGCTGGCAGAAAACTTATTTCCGGTGGCGGGAAATTTATATCCCCTGCCAAACAAATTATCTCTGCTGACGAAATACGTCTCTCCGCTGGCGGAAAACTTATTTCCGGAGGCGGGAAATTTATATCCCCTGCCAGACAAATTATCTCTGCTGACGAAATACGTCTCTCCGCTGGCGGAAAACTTTTCTCCGGTGGCGGAAAATTTATATCCGCTGGCGAAAAACTTTTCTCCGCTGACAGACATCTTATCTCCGCTGGCAGATAATTTATATCCGCTGACGAACTACGTTTCTTCTCTGGCAGAAAACTTATCTCCAGAGGGGGAAATTTATATCCCCTGCCGGACAACTTATCTCTGCTGACGAAATACGTCTCGCCGGCGAACCACTTATCTCCGCTGGCAGACAATTTATCTCCGCTGACGAACAACGATTCTCCGCTGGCAGAAAACTTATTTCCGGTGGCGGGAAATTTATATCCCCTGCCGGACAACTTATCTCTGCTGACGAAATACGTCTCTCCGCTGGCGGAAAACTTATTTCCGGTGGTGGGAAATCTATATCCCCTGCCAGACAAATTATCTCTGCTGACGAAATACGTCTCTCCGCTGGCGGAAAACTTATTTCCGGGGCGGGAAATCTATATCCGCTGGCGGTCAACTTATCTCCGCTGGCAGACAATTTATCTCCGCTGACGAACAACGATTCTCCGCTTGCAAAAAACTTAGCTCCGGCGGCGGGAAATTTATATCCCCAGACGGACAATTTATCCCCGCAGACGAATTACGTTTCTCCGCTGGCGGAAAACTTATTTCCGGTGGCTGGAATATTATATCCCCTGCCGGACAACTTATCTCTACTGACGAAATACGTCTCTCCGCTGGCGGGAAATTTTTATCCCCTGCCGGACAACTTATCTCTGCTGACGAAATGCGTCTCTCCGCTGGCGGAAAACTTATTTCCGGTGGCGGGAAATCTATATCCCCTGCCAGACAAATTATCTCTGCTGACGAAATACGCCTCTCCGCTGGCGGAAAACTTATTTTCGGTGGCGGGAAATCTATATCCGCTGGCGGACAACTTATCTCCGCTGGCAGACAATTTATCTCCGCTGACGAACAACGAATCTCCGCTGGAAGAAAACTTAACTCCGGCGGCGGGAAATTTATATCCCCAGACGGACAATTTATCCCCGCAGACGAATTACGTTTCTCCGCTGGCGGAAAACTTATTTCCGGTGGCGGGAAATCTATATCCCCTGCCGGACAACTTATCTCTGCTGACGAAAAACGTCTCTCCGCTGGCGGAAAACTTATTTCCGGTGGCGGGAAATCTATATCCCCTGCCGGACAACTTATCTCTGTTGGACAGAATTTCGCTGCCGTTGCAAGGGAAGTTCTTGTACCGAAAAGTAAAAACGCAACCATTCATATGGAAGGTTTATTTGTGACTAATAAATGCTCTGCTCGCAGGCAGATAGAGACCGAACGAAAGGGAGAACAAAAAGGGAGATAAGAGAACGTCGCTTCGTTACGTCTCTCACTCATACATACGTCTACATACTCATATGTCTGTCAATACATGCGTGCATTGCTAGAGATGGTCATTCTTCAACACCCTTCCTCAATGCGTGCATGCTTCCATTTAACTCAATTTAAACTTAACAATTTTGTAAATTCGAATTGCTTTCTCTTAGGGAGATTCTTGGTCAAGATATCTGCAATCATATCTGTTGTACTAGCATACTTTAACTTAACTTGACCTTCTTCTACAATCTGTCGTACAAAGTGATATCTAATATCAATATGCTTGGTCCTTGAGTGATGCACTGGGTTCCTAGCCAGCTCTTGTGCGCTCAGATTATCGCCATATAAGGTAGTTGAAGTAGCTTCATCTCCACAGCCAATTTCAATGATTAAGCGACGTAAGAATATGGACTCCTTACACGCAGCCGACAGTGCCATGTATTCTGCCTCCGTGCTGTTAAGTGCCACGCTGCGTTGTTTCTCAGATCGCCAAGAAATTGGGCCACCTGCCAAAAAATAAACATAGCCCGTATACGACTTCCGGTTAGTTCGATCGCCGCCCCAATCCGCATCCACATATCCAGTAAGTGGCTGGTGACACCCTTTGTAGTGTAGTTTGAAGTTCATCGTCGCTGCCAAGTACCTCAGAACGTGCTTCACACCAGCCAGATGCTCTGCGTGCGGATCTTTGTTCCTCTGGGCCAAGTTTGCAACTGAATGCAAAATGTCCGGTCTGGTTGTGAGTGCCAGCCACATCAGCTCACCAATCATGGATTGATACATGACAGGATCAACCTTTTGACACTGCTCATTAGTACAATCCACCTGGAACCCCGCATCCAACGGAGTAGCCACTGGTCTACATTTGTCCATGTCGTGAGCTTGCAATAGTTCCTTGATGTATTGCGAGTGGCCTATGGTGATAGGCCCAAGCTCACCTTCACGGTGCACCTCCATGCTTAAAAACAGCTCTGGAACACCTTTGTCGATACATTCGAACGCATTTGAAATAGCCGATTTGATACCGAGCATGTCCTCTTTGGACTGACATGCTATAAGTAAATCGTCAACATATACCAAGATTAACGATAAGTTACCTTTCCCTCTCTGCTGGTAGAGGCACGGCTCGTTGTCACAGGAAACAAAACCCAGATTAGTCAGGACGCCATTCAGCTTCGAATTCCATTCCCTTCCTGACTGCTTCAATCCATATATTGCCTTTTTAAGCAGCATAGCCTTCGCTGGATAAGCTCGATCAATGTACCCTTGTGGTTGCTTCATGTACACCGTATCGCTCAGGTCACTGTTGAGGTATGCCGTACATACATCCATTTGGTTGACATATAGTTTCAATTCTGCTGCTAGCGCAAGAATAAATCGCACGCTCTCCAGTCTGCAGACTGGAGAAAATGTTTCCGCATAGTTTATGCCGTACTGCTGGGAGCAACCTTTTGTCACCAGCCGCGCCTTGAAACGTTCGATTTGACCATCTTTGTCGCGTTTCAGGCTATATACCCATTTGCATCCAACTGCTCGTTGTCCTGCCGGTAAGTCTGCCAACTGCCATGTCTCGTTTGCCATTAATGCCTCATATTCGCGTTGCATCGCTTCGGACCAATGTGATGCATGAATACTGATCAACGCCTTTTCGTAGGATACTGGAATCTTTACGTCGCTGGCAACCAGAGCACCAAGAATGTTGTACTCCTTTCTCGGACGGCCAGGTTTGCCGGTCCGAATCAGCCTTGGTCTGCCAGGTCCAACGCGAGGAGCTGGCTCATCTGACTCAACCTTTTCTGTTGCGCTCTCGTACCCATCAGTACCGCTGCTACTGGGATTCTCCCCGTCAACGCTTGCACCATGGCTGCTGTCTCCACCGCTGCTGTCAATGTCATCAGTATCGCCGCCTGACTGCATGCTAACTTCTGCCTTCGGAAGTTCGAATGTGACTGTATCCTTGTCGTCTTGGATCTCGTCAAAGAGAACATCTCGCCTCTCAATCACCTGATGAGACACAGGGCATACAGTCGATAGCCCTTAGCCGCTACTGAATATCCAATCATGCGATATTCTTTGCCTTTTGGTTGAAGTTTACTCTTCCTTGGACCCTTGTCCAAAGCTACTGCAACGGAGCCAAAAACCTTTAGATGCCCAACAAAAGGTTTCTTACCAGTCCACGCTTCCATAGGCGTCATACTGGTTAGCGCCTTGGTCGGTGATCGATTCCGTACATACACAGCTGCGTTGACTGCCTCAGCCCACAAGGATTCGCCTAATCCTGACTGGACCAGCATACATCTTGACATTTCCACCAGAGTGCGGTTTGCCCTCTCAGCAACGCCGTTTTGCTGTGGAGTGTACGCCACTGTCAGCTGCCTCTCAATCCCATTAGTTTTCAGAAATTCATCAAACGATTTGTTGACAAATTCACCGCCATTGTCGCTCCGGATACATTTGAGACTTTTTCCCGTTTGCCGTTCAACCAGGGTTTTGAACTCGACGAACTTCTGGAAGACTTCATCCTTTGTCCGCAGGAAATACACAAATATACGCCTTGATTTGTCATCGATGAAGGTTAGAAAATACTTTGATCCAGCAAGCGACTGTGTGCCAAAGGGCCCGCACACATCTGCATGAACTAGTTCCAATATATCTTGAGCTCTACTGGTGGTTGCAACAGGAAATGGTTGCGCATGAATCTTGCTGACCATAC
Organism: Drosophila miranda; assembly: GCF_003369915.1. Classification (NCBI taxonomy): domain Eukaryota; kingdom Metazoa; phylum Arthropoda; class Insecta; order Diptera; family Drosophilidae; genus Drosophila; species Drosophila miranda. The sequence continues at coordinate 33,884,702 of NC_046675.1, forward strand.
ATGTTTTGCAATTCATATTCGCCGGGAAAACCATATTTTCAATGCCGCGCACCATTCCTTTGCTGATCAAATCTTTCATACTACTGATGTTCAAGTGGCCGTACCGTTTATGCCACAGGGCACCATCAGCCTTAACCGCCGCAAAACAGTTGTTTTGTTTTCCTCGAAACATATACAAGTTTCCAACTCTGTTCGCCTTTACAATGCATTCGCCATTTTGGATAACTCGTGCATATTCTTGTCCAAAAGTGACGAAACATTTATTCTGTACAGCGCTGCTCACCGAGAAATAATTTCCATTCATTTCGGGCACATAGAGAACATTCTTTAACAGCAGCGTGCATATCCCTGTCTTCAGCTCTACTTCCCCTTTTCCTTCAGCTTTTAGGAAACCGGAGTCAGCCAGACCAATCATTTCTGTGTGTTTCTCGAACTTTGTGAATAACTGTTTCTCACAACACATGTGGCTTGTGGCACCACTATCCAAACACCACATACTCTTTTTCAAATTATCTGCGTCCAACGCATTTAATAGACTGCACTGCTTGTTCTCCACTCTTGCTGCCCTTTCCACATTTGCGCTCTCCTTCTTACACTGAGCCTTCATATGCCCGCGCTCACCACACTTGAAACATATCATTGTATTGTTTCTCTTCTTTTGCGCTCTGTGCGCGGCCGGCTTTCCGCAGGCGGAAAACGTATTTCCGGTGTCGGGAAATTTATATCCGCCGGCGGAAAACTTATCTCTGCTAACGAAATACGTCTCACCGCTGACGGAAAACTTATTTCCGGTGGCGGGAAATCTATATCCCCTGCCAGACAAATTATCTCTGCTGACGAAATACGTCTCTCCGATGGCGGACAACTTATTTCCGGGGGCGGGAAATCTATATCCGCTGGCGGACAACTTATCTCCGCTGGCAGACAATTTATCTCCGCTGACGAACAACGATTCTCCGCTGGAAGAAAACTTAACTCCGGCGGCGGGAAATTTATATCCCCAGACGGACAATTTATCCCCGCAGACGAATTACGTTTCTCCGCAGGCGGAAAACGTATTTCCGGTGGCGGGAAATTTATATCCGCTGGCGGAAAACTTATCTCTGCTAACGAAATACGTCTCACCGCTGACGGAAAACTTATTTCCGGTGGCGGGAAATCTATATCCCCTGCCAGACAAATTATCTCTGCTGACGAAATACGTCTCTCCGCTGGCGGACAACTTATTTCCGGGGGCGGGAAATCTATATCCGCTGGCGGACAACTTATCTCCGCTGGCAGACAATTTATCTCCGCTGACGAACAACGATTCTCCGCTGGAAGAAAACTTAACTCCGGCGGCGGGAAATTTATATCCCCAGACGGACAATTTATCCCCGCAGGCGAATTACGTTTCTCCGCTGGCGGAAAACTTATTTCCGGTGGCGGGAAATATATATCCCCTGCCGGACAACTTATCTCTGCTGACGAAATACATCTCTCCGCTGGTGGAAAACTTATTTCCGGTGGCGGGAAATATGTATCCCCTTCCGAAAAACTTATCTCTGCTGACGAAATACGTCTCTCCGCTGGCAGAAAACTTATTTCCGGTGGCGGGAAATATATATCCGCTGGCGGACAAGTAATCTCCGCTGGCAGACAATTTATATCCGCTGACGAACAACGATTCTCCGCTGGTAGAAAATTAACTCCGGCGGCGGGAAATTTATATCCCATGCCGGACAACTTATCTCTGCTGACGAAAAACGTCTCTCCGCTGGCAGAAAACTTATCTCCGGAGGCGGGAAATTTATATCTCCTGCCGGACAACTTATCTCTGCTGACGAAATACGTCTCTCCGCTGGCAGAAAACTTATCTCCGGAGGCGGGAAATTTATATCCCTTGCCAGGTAACTTATCTCTGCCGACGAAATACGTCTCTACGCTGGCGGAAAACTTATTTCCGGTGGCGGAAAATCTATATCCCCTGCCAGACAAATTATCTCTGCTGACGAAATACGTCTCTCCGCTGGCGGAAAACTTATTTCCGGTGGCGGGAAATTTATATCCCCTGCCAAACCAATTATCTCTGCTGACGAAATACGTCTCTCCGCTGGCGGAAAACTTATTTCCGGTGGCGGGAAATCTATATCTCCGCTGGCAGACAATTTATCTCCGCTGACGAACAACGATTCTCCGCTGGCAGAAAACTTAGCTCCGGCGGCGGGAAATTTATATCCCCAGACGGACAATTTATCCCTGCAGACGAATTACGTTTCTCCGCTGGCGGAAAACTTATTTCCGGTGGCGGGAAATATATACCCCCTGCCGGACAACTTATCTCTGCTGACGAAATACGTCTCTCCGCTGGCAGAAAACTTATCTCCGGAGGCGGGGAATTTATATCCCCTGCCAGACAAATTATCTCTGCTGACGAAATACGTCTCTCCGCTGGCGGAAAACTTATTTCCGGCGGCGGGAAATTTATATCCCCTGCCAAACAAATTATCTCTGCTGACGAAATACGTCTCACCGCTGACGGAAAACTTATTTCCGGTGGCGGGCAATCTATATCCCCTGCCAGACAAATTATCTCTGCTGACGAAATACGTCTCTCCGCTGGCGGGCAACTGATTTCCGGGGGCGGGAAATCTATATCCGCTGGCGGACAACTTATCTCCGCTGGCAGACAATTTATCTCCGCTGACGAACAACGATTCTCCGCTGGAAGAAAACTTAACTCCGGCGGCGGGAAATTTATATCCCCTGCCGGACAACTTATCTCTGCTGACGAAATACATCTCTCCGCTGGTGGAAAACTTATTTCCGGTGGCGGGAAATATGTATCCCCTTCCGAAAAACTTATCTCTGCTGACGAAATACGTCTCTCCGCTGGCAGAAAACTTATTTCCGGTGGCGGGAAATATATATCCGCTGGCGGACAAGTAATCTCCGCTGGCAGACAATTTATATCCGCTGACGAACAACGATTCTCCGCTGGTAGAAAATTAACTCCGGCGGCGGGAAATTTATATCCCATGCCGGACAACTTATCTCTGCTGACGAAAAACGTCTCTCCGCTGGCAGAAAACTTATCTCCGGAGGCGGGAAATTTATATCTCCTGCCGGACAACTTATCTCTGTTGACGAAATACGTCTCTCCGCTGGCAGAAAACTTATCTCCGGAGGCGGGAAATTTATATCCCTTGCCAGGTAACTTATCTCTGCCGACGAAATACGTCTCTACGCTGGCGGAAAACTTATTTCCGGTGGCGGAAAATCTATATCCCCTGCCAGACAAATTATCTCTGCTGACGAAATATGTCTCTCCGCTGGCGGAAAACTTATTTCCGGTGGCGGGAAATTTATATCCCCTGCCAAACAAATTATCTCTGCTGACGAAATACGTCTCTCCGCTGGCGGAAAACTTATTTCCGGTGGCGGGAAATCTATATCTCCGCTGGAAGACAATTTATCTCCGCTGACGAACAACGGTTCTCCGCTGGCAGAAAACTTAGCTCCGGCGGCGGGAAATTTATATCCCCAGACGGTTAATTTATCCCTGCAGACGAATTACGTTTCTCCGCTGGCGGAAAACTTATTTCCGGTGGCGGGAAATTTATACCCCCTGCCGGACAACTTATCTCTGCTGACGAAATACGTCTCTCCGCTGGCAGAAAACTTATTTCCGGTGGCGGGAAATTTATATCCCCTGCCGGACAACTTATCTCTGCTGACGAAATGCGCCTCTCCGCTGGCGGGAAATCTATATCCCTTGCCAGGTAACTTATCTCTGACGAAATACGTCTCTACGCTGGCGGAAAACTTATTTCCGGTGGCGGAAAATCTATATCCCCTGCCAGACAAATTATCTCTGCTGACGAAATACGTCTCTCCGCTGGCGGAAAACTTATTTCCGGTGGCGGGAAATTTATATCCCCTGCCGGACAACTTATCTCTGCTGACGAAATACGTCTCTCCGCTGGCAGAAAACTTATTTCCGGTGGCGGGAAATTTATATCCCCTGCCGGACAACTTATCTCTGCTGACGAAATGCGCCTGTCCGCTGGCGGGAAATCTATATCCCTTGCCAGGTAACTTATCCCTGCCGACGAAATACGTCTCTACGCTGGCGGAAAACTTATTTCCGGTGGCGGAAAATCTATATCCCCTGCCAGACAAATTATCTCTGCTGACGAAATACATCTCTCCGCTGGCGGAAAACTTATTTCCGGTGGCGGGAAATTTATATCCCCTGCCAAACAAATTATCTCTGCTGACGAAATACGTCTCTCCGCTGGCGAAAAACTTATTTCCGGTGGCGGGAAATCTATATCTCCGCTGTCAGACAATTTATCTCCGCTGACGAACAACGATTCTCCGCTGGCAGAAAACTTAGCTCCGGCGGCGGGAAATTTATATCCCCAGACGGACAATTTATCCCTGCAGACGAATTACGTTTCTCCGCTGGCGGAAAACTTATTTCCGGTGGCGGGAAATTTATACCCCCTGCCGGACAACTTATCTCTGCTGACGAAATACGTCTCTCCGCTGGCAGAAAACTTATCTCCGGAGGCGGGAAATTTATATCCCCTGCCAGACAAATTATCTCTGCTGACGAAATACGTCTCTCCGCTGGCGGTAAACTTATTTCCGGTGGCGGGAAATTTATATCCCCTGCCAAACAAATTATCTCTGCTGACGAAATACGTCTCTACGCTGGCGGAAAACTTATTTCCGGTGGCGGAAAATCTATATCCCCTGCCAGACAAATTATCTCTGCTGACGAAATACATCTCTCCGCTGGCGGAAAACTTATTTCCGGTGGCGGGAAATTTATATCCCCTGCCAAACAAATTATCTCTGCTGACGAAATACGTCTCTCCGCTGGCGGAAAACTTATTTCCGGTGGCGGGAAATCTATATCTCCGCTGGAAGAGAATTTATCTCCGCTGACGAACAACGGTTCTCCGCTGGCAGAAAACTTAGCTCCGGCGGCGGGAAATTTATATCCCCAGACGGACAATTTATCCCTGCAGACGAATTACGTTTCTCCGCTGGCGGAAAACTTATTTCCGGTGGCGGGAAATTTATACCCCCTGCCGGACAACTTATCTCTGCTGACGAAATACGTCTCTCCGCTGGCAGAAAACTTATTTCCGGTGGCGGGAAATTTATATCCCCTGCCGGACAACTTATCTCTGCTGACGAAATACGTCTCTCCGCTGGCAGAAAACTTATTTCCGGTGGCGGGAAATCTATATCCCTTGCCAGGTAACTTATCTCTGCCGACGAAATACGTCTCTACGCTGGCGGAAAACTTATTTCCGGTGGCGGAAAATCTATATCCCCTGCCAGACAAATTATCTCTGCTGACGAAATACGTCTCTCCGCTGGCGGAAAACTTATTTCCGGTGGCGGGAAATTTATATCCCCTGCCAAACAAATTATCTCTGCTGACGAAATACGTCTCTACGCTGGCGGAAAACTTATTTCCGGTGGCGGAAAATCTATATCCCCTGCCAGACAAATTATCTCTGCTGACGAAATACATCTCTCCGCTGGCGGAAAACTTATTTCCGGTGGCGGGAAATTTATATCCCCAGACGGACAATTTATCCCTGCAGACGAATTACGTTTCTCCGCTGGCGGAAAACTTATTTCCGGTGGCGGGAAATTTATACCCCCTGCCGGACAACTTATCTCTGCTGACGAAATACGTCTCTCCGCTGGCAGAAAACTTATCTCCGGAGGCGGGAAATTTATATCCCCTGCCAGACAAATTATCTCTGCTGACGAAATACGTCTCTCCGCTGGCGGAAAACTTATTTCCGGTGGCGGGAAATTTATATCCCCTGCCAAACAAATTATCTCTGCTGACGAAATACGTCTCTACGCTGGCGGAAAACTTATTTCCGGTGGCGGAAAATCTATATCCCCTGCCAGACAAATTATCTCTGCTGACGAAATACATCTCTCCGCTGGCGGAAAACTTATTTCCGGTGGCGGGAAATTTATATCCCCTGCCAAACAAATTATCTCTGCTGACGAAATACGTCTCTCCGCTGGCGGAAAACTTATTTCCGGTGGCGGGAAATCTATATCTCCGCTGGAAGAGAATTTATCTCCGCTGACGAACAACGGTTCTCCGCTGGCAGAAAACTTAGCTCCGGCGGCGGGAAATTTATATCCCCAGACGGACAATTTATCCCTGCAGACGAATTACGTTTCTCCGCTGGCGGAAAACTTATTTCCGGTGGCGGGAAATTTATACCCCCTGCCGGACAACTTATCTCTGCTGACGAAATACGTCTCTCCGCTGGCAGAAAACTTATTTCCGGTGGCGGGAAATTTATATCCCCTGCCGGACAACTTATCTCTGCTGACGAAATACGTCTCTCCGCTGGCAGAAAACTTATTTCCGGTGGCGGGAAATCTATATCCCTTGCCAGGTAACTTATCTCTGCCGACGAAATACGTCTCTACGCTGGCGGAAAACTTATTTCCGGTGGCGGAAAATCTATATCCCCTGCCAGACAAATTATCTCTGCTGACGAAATACGTCTCTCCGCTGGCGGAAAACTTATTTCCGGTGGCGGGAAATTTATATCCCCTGCCAAACAAATTATCTCTGCTGACGAAATACGTCTCTACGCTGGCGGAAAACTTATTTCCGGTGGCGGAAAATCTATATCCCCTGCCAGACAAATTATCTCTGCTGACGAAATACATCTCTCCGCTGGCGGAAAACTTATTTCCGGTGGCGGGAAATTTATATCCCCAGACGGACAATTTATCCCTGCAGACGAATTACGTTTCTCCGCTGGCGGAAAACTTATTTCCGGTGGCGGGAAATTTATACCCCCTGCCGGACAACTTATCTCTGCTGACGAAATACGTCTCTCCGCTGGCAGAAAACTTATCTCCGGAGGCGGGAAATTTATATCCCCTGCCAGACAAATTATCTCTGCTGACGAAATACGTCTCTCCGCTGGCGGAAAACTTATTTCCGGTGGCGGGAAATTTATATCCCCTGCCAAACAAATTATCTCTGCTGACGAAATACGTCTCTACGCTGGCGGAAAACTTATTTCCGGTGGCGGAAAATCTATATCCCCTGCCAGACAAATTATCTCTGCTGACGAAATACATCTCTCCGCTGGCGGAAAACTTATTTCCGGTGGCGGGAAATTTATATCCCCTGCCAAACAAATTATCTCTGCTGACGAAATACGTCTCTCCGCTGGCGGAAAACTTATTTCCGGTGGCGGGAAATCTATATCTCCGCTGGAAGAGAATTTATCTCCGCTGACGAACAACGGTTCTCCGCTGGCAGAAAACTTAGCTCCGGCGGCGGGAAATTTATATCCCCAGACGGACAATTTATCCCTGCAGACGAATTACGTTTCTCCGCTGGCGGAAAACTTATTTCCGGTGGCGGGAAATTTATACCCCCTGCCGGACAACTTATCTCTGCTGACGAAATACGTCTCTCCGCTGGCAGAAAACTTATTTCCGGTGGCGGGAAATTTATATCCCCTGCCGGACAACTTATCTCTGCTGACGAAATACGTCTCTCCGCTGGCAGAAAACTTATTTCCGGTGGCGGGAAATCTATATCCCTTGCCAGGTAACTTATCTCTGCCGACGAAATACGTCTCTACGCTGGCGGAAAACTTATTTCCGGTGGCGGAAAATCTATATCCCCTGCCAGACAAATTATCTCTGCTGACGAAATACGTCTCTCCGCTGGCGGAAAACTTATTTCCGGTGGCGGGAAATTTATATCCCCTGCCGGACAACTTATCTCTGCTGACGAAATACGTCTCTCCGCTGGCAGAAAACTTATTTACGGTGGCGGGAAATTTATATCCCCTGCCGGACAACTTATCTCTGCTGACGAAATGCGCCTCTCCGCTGGCGGGAAATCTATATCCCTTGCCAGGTAACTTATCTCTGCCGACGAAATACGTCTCTACGCTGGCGGAAAATCTATATGCCCTGCCAGACAAATTATCTCTGCTGACGAAATACATCTCTCCGCTGGCGGAAAACTTATTTCCGGTGGCGGGAAATTTATATCCCCTGCCAAACAAATTATCTCTGCTGACGAAATACGTCTCTCCGCTGGCAGAAAACTTATTTCCGGTGGCGGGAAATTTATATCCCCTGCCGGACAACTTATCTCTGCTGACGAAATGCGTCTCTCCGCTGGCAGAAAACTTATTTCCGGTGGCGGGAAATCTATATCCCTTGCCAGGTAACTTATCTCTGACGAAATACGTCTCTACGCTGGCGGAAAACTTATTTCCGGTGGCGGAAAATCTATATCCCCTGCCAGACAAATTATCTCTGCTGACGAAATACGTCTCTCCGCTGGCGGAAAACTTATTTCCGGTGGCGGGAAATTTATATCCCCTGCCGGACAACTTATCTCTGCTGACGAAATACGTCTCTCCGCTGGCAGAAAACTTATTTCCGGTGGCGGGAAATTTATATCCCCTGCCGGACAACTTATCTCTGCTGACGAAATGCGTCTCTCCGCTGGCAGAAAACTTATTTCCGGTGGCGGGAAATCTATATCCCTTGCCAGGTAACTTATCTCTGACGAAATACGTCTCTACGCTGGCGGAAAACTTATTTCCGGTGGCGGAAAATCTATATCCCCTGCCAGACAAATTATCTCTGCTGACGAAATACGTCTCTCCGCTGGCGGAAAACTTATTTCCGGTGGCGGGAAATTTATATCCCCTGCCAAACAAATTATCTCTGCTGACGAAATACGTCTCTCCGCTGGCAGAAAACTTATTTCCGGTGGCGGAAAATCTATATCCCCTGCCAGACAAATTATCTCTGCTGACGAAATACGTCTCTCCGCTGGCGGAAAACTTATTTCCGGTGGCGGGAAATTTATATCCCCTGCCAAACAAATTATCTCTGCTGACGAAATACGTCTCTCCGCTGGCAGAAAACTTATTTCCGGTGGCGGGAAATTTATATCCCCTGCCGGACAACTTATCTCTGCTGACGAAATGCGTCTCTCCGCTGGCAGAAAACTTATTTCCGGTGGCGGGAAATCTATATCCCTTGCCAGGTAACTTATCTCTGACGAAATACGTCTCTACGCTGGCGGAAAACTTATTTCCGGTGGCGGAAAATCTATATCCCCTGCCAGACAAATTATCTCTGCTGACGAAATACGTCTCTCCGCTGGCGGAAAACTTATTTCCGGTGGCGGGAAATTTATATCCCCTGCCGGACAACTTATCTCTGCTGACGAAATACGTCTCTCCGCTGGCAGAAAACTTATTTCCGGTGGCGGGAAATTTATATCCCCTGCCGGACAACTTATCTCTGCTGACGAAATGCGCCTCTCCGCTGGCGGGAAATCTATATCCCTTGCCAGGTAACTTATCTCTGCCGATGAAATACGTCTCTACGCTGGCGGAAAATCTATATCCCCTGCCAGACAAATTATCTCTGCTGACGAAATACATCTCTCCGCTGGCAGAAAACTTATTTCCGGTGGCGGGAAATTTATATCCCCTGCCAAACAAATTATCTCTGCTGACGAAATACGTCTCTCCGCTGGCGGAAAACTTATTTCCGGTGGCGGGAAATCTATATCTCCGCTGGAAGAGAATTTATCTCCGCTGACGAACAACGGTTCTCCGCTGGCAGAAAACTTAGCTCCGGCGGCGGGAAATTTATATCCCCAGACGGACAATTTATCCCTGCAGACGAATTACGTTTCTCCGCTGGCGGAAAACTTATTTCCGGTGGCGGGAAATTTATACCCCCTGCCGGACAACTTATCTCTGCTGACGAAATACGTCTCTCCGCTGGCAGAAAACTTATTTCCGGTGGCGGGAAATTTATATCCCCTGCCGGACAACTTATCTCTGCTGACGAAATACGTCTCTCCGCTGGCAGAAAACTTATTTCCGGTGGCGGGAAATCTATATCCCTTGCCAGGTAACTTATCTCTGCCGACGAAATACGTCTCTACGCTGGCGGAAAACTTATTTCCGGTGGCGGAAAATCTATATCCCCTGCCAGACAAATTATCTCTGCTGACGAAATACGTCTCTCCGCTGGCGGAAAACTTATTTCCGGTGGCGGGAAATTTATATCCCCTGCCGGACAACTTATCTCTGCTGACGAAATACGTCTCTCCGCTGGCAGAAAACTTATTTACGGTGGCGGGAAATTTATATCCCCTGCCGGACAACTTATCTCTGCTGACGAAATGCGCCTCTCCGCTGGCGGGAAATCTATATCCCTTGCCAGGTAACTTATCTCTTCCGACGAAATACGTCTCTACGCTGGCGGAAAATCTATATGCCCTGCCAGACAAATTATCTCTGCTGACGAAATACATCTCTCCGCTGGCGGAAAACTTATTTCCGGTGGCGGGAAATTTATATCCCCTGCCAAACAAATTATCTCTGCTGACGAAATACGTCTCTCCGCTGGCGAAAAACTTATTTCCGGTGGCGGGAAATCTATATCTCCGCTGGCAGACAATTTATCTCCGCTGACGAACAACGATTCTCAGCTGGAAGAAAACTTAACTCCGGCGGCGGGAAATTTATATCCCCAGACGGACAATTTATCCCCGCAGGCGAATTACGTTTCTCCGCTGGCGGAAAACTTATTTCCGGTGGCGGGAAATATATATCCCCTGCCGGACAACTTATCTCTGCTGACGAAATACATCTCTCCGCTGGTGGAAAACTTATTTCCGGTGGCGGGAAATATGTATCCCCTTCCGAAAAACTTATCTCTGCTGACGAAATACGTCTCTCCGCTGGCAGAAAACTTATTTCCGGTGGCGGGAAATATATATCCGATGGCGGACAAGTAATCTCCGCTGGCAGACAATTTATATCCGCTGACGAACAACGATTCTCCGCTGGTAGAAAATTAACTCCGGCGGCGGGAAATTTATATCCCATGCCGGACAACTTATCTCTGCTGACGAAAAACGTCTCTCCGCTGGCAGAAAACTTATCTCCGGAGTCGGGAAATTTATATCTCCTGCCGGACAACTTATCTCTGTTGACGAAATACGTCTCTCCGCTGGCAGAAAACTTATCTCCGGAGGCGGGAAATTTATATCCCTTGCCAGGTAACTTATCTCTGCCGACGAAATACGTCTCTACGCTGGCGGAAAACTTATTTCCGGTGGCGGAAAATCTTTATCCCCTGCCAGACAAATTATCTCTGCTGACGAAATACGTCTCTCCGCTGGCGGAAAACTTATTTCCGGTGGCGGGAAATTTATATCCCCTGCCAAACAAATTATCTCTGCTGACGAAATACGTCTCTCCGCTGGCAGAAAACTTATTTCCGGTGGCGGGAAATTTATATCCCCTGCCGGACAACTTATCTCTGCTGACGAAATGCGTCTCTCCGCTGGCAGAAAACTTATTTCCGGTGGCGGGAAATCTATATCCCTTGCCAGGTAACTTATCTCTGACGAAATACGTCTCTACACTGGCGGAAAACTTATTTCCGGTGGCGGAAAATCTATATCCCCTGCCAGACAAATTATCTCTGCTGACGAAATACGTCTCTCCGCTGGCGGAAAACTTATTTCCGGTGGCGGGAAATTTATATCACCTGCCGGACAACTTATCTCTGCTGACGAAATACGTCTCTCCGCTGGCAGAAAACTTATTTCCGGTGGCGGGAAATTTATATCCCCTGCCGGACAACTTATCTCTGCTGACGAAATGCGCCTCTCCGCTGGCGGGAAATCTATATCCCTTGCCAGGTAACTTATCTCTGCCGACGAAATACGTCTCTACGCTGGCGGAAAACTTATTTCCGGTGGCGGAAAATCTATATCCCCTGCCAGACAAATTATCTCTGCTGACGAAATACATCTCTCCGCTGGCGGAAAACTTATTTCCGGTGGCGGGAAACTTATATCCCCTGCCAAACAAATTATCTCTGCTGACGAAATACGTCTCTCCGCTGGCGAAAAACTTATTCCCGGTGGCGGGAAATCTATATCTCCGATGTCAGACAATTTATCTCCGCTGACGAACAACGATTCTCCGCTGGCAGAAAACTTAGCTCCGGCGGCGGGAAATTTATATCCCCAGACGGACAATTTATCCCTGCAGACGAATTACGTTTCTCCGCTGGCGGAAAACTTATTTCCGGTGGCGGGAAATTTATACCCCCTGCCGGACAACTTATCTCTGCTGACGAAATACGTCTCTCCGCTGGCAGAAAACTTATCTCCGGAGGCGGGAAATTTATATCCCCTGCCAGACAAATTATCTCTGCTGACAAAATACGTCTCTCCGCTGGCGGAAAACTTATTTCCGGTGGCGGGAAATTTATATCCCCTGCCAAACAAATTATCTCTGCTGACGAAATACGTCTCTACGCTGGCGGAAAACTTATTTCCGGTGGCGGAAAATCTATATCCCCTGCCAGACAAATTATCTCTGCTGACGAAATACATCTCTCCGCTGGCGGAAAACTTATTTCCGGTGGCGGGAAATTTATATCCCCTGCCAAACAAATTATCTCTGCTGACGAAATACGTCTCTCCGCTGGCGGAAAACTTATTTCCGGTGGCGGGAAATCTATATCTCCGCTGGAAGAGAATTTATCTCCGCTGACGAACAACGGTTCCCCGCTGGCAGAAAACTTAGCTCCGGCGGCGGGAAATTTATATCCCCAGACGGACAATTTATCCCTGCAGACGAATTACGTTTCTCCGCTGGCGGAAAACTTATTTCCGGTGGCGGGAAATTTATATCCCCTGCCGGACAACTTATCTCTGCTGACGAAATACGTCTCTCCGCTGGCAGAAAACTTATTTCCGGTGGCGGGAAATCTATATCCCTTGCCAGGTAACTTATCTCTGCTGACGAAATACGTCTCTCCGCTGGCGGAAAACTTATTTCCGGTGGCGGGAAATTTATATCCCCTGCCGGACAACTTATCTCTGCTGACGAAATACGTCTCTCCGCTGGCAGAAAACTTATTTCCGGTGGCGGGAAATTTATATCCCCTGCCGGACAACTTATCTCTGCTGACGAAATACGTCTCTCCGCTGGCAGAAAACTTATTTCCGGTGGCGGGAAATTTATATCCCCTGCCGGACAACTTATCTCTGCCGACGAAATACGTCTCTACGCTGGCGGAAAACTTATTTCCGGTGGCGGAAAATCTATATCCCCTGCCAGACAAATTATCTCTGCTGACGAAATACGTCTCTCCGCTGGCGGAAAACTTATTTCCGGTGGCGGGAAATTTATATCCCCTGCCGGACAACTTATCTCTGCTGACGAAATACGTCTCTCCGCTGGCAGAAAACTTATTTCCGGTGGCGGGAAATTTATATCCCCTGCCGGACAACTTATCTCTGCTGACGAAATACGTCTCTCCGCTGGCAGAAAACTTATTTCCGGTGGCGGGAAATCTATATCCCTTGCCAGGTAACTTATCTCTGCCGACGAAATACGTCTCTACGCTGGCGGAAAACTTATTTCCGGTGGCGGAAAATCTATATCCCCTGCCAGACAAATTATCTCTGCTGACGAAATACGTCTCTCCGCTGGCGGAAAACTTATTTCCGGTGGCGGGAAATTTATATCCCCTGCCGGACAACTTATCTCTGCTGACGAAATACGTCTCTCCGCTGGCAGAAGACTTATTTCCGGTGGCGGGAAATTTATATCCCCTGCCGGACAACTTATCTCTGCTGACGAAATGCGCCTCTCCGCTGGCGGGAAATCTATATCCCTTGCCAGGTAACTTATCTCTGCCGACGAAATACGTCTCTACGCTGGCGGAAAACTTATTTCCGGTGGCGGAAAATCTATATCCCCTGCCAGACAAATTATCTCTGCTGACGAAATACATCTCTCCGCTGGCGGAAAACTTATTTCCGGTGGCGGGAAATTTATATCCCCTGCCAAACAAATTATCTCTGCTGACGAAATACGTCTCTCCGCTGGCGGAAAACTTATTTCCGGTGGCAGGAAATCTATATCTCCGCTGGCAGACAATTTATCTCCGCTGACGAACAACGATTCTCCGCTGGCAGAAAACTTAGCTCCGGCGGCGGGAAATTTATATCCCCAGACGGACAATTTATCCCTGCAGACGAATTACGTTTCTCCGCTGGCGGAAAACTTATTTCCGGTGGCGGGAAATTTATACCCCCTGCCGGACAACTTATCTCTGCTGACGAAATACGTCTCTCCGCTGGCAGAAAACTTATTTCCGGTGGCGGGAAATTTATATCCCCTGCCAAACAAATTATCTCTGCTGACGAAATACGTCTCTACGCTGGCGGAAAACTTATTTCCGGTGGCGGAAAATCTATATCCCCTGCCAGACAAATTATCTCTGCTGACGAAATACATCTCTCCGCTGGCGGAAAACTTATTTCCGGTGGCGGGAAATTTATATCCCCTGCCAAACAAATTATCTCTGCTGACGAAATACGTCTCTCCGCTGGCGAAAAACTTATTTCCGGTGGCGGGAAATCTATATCTCCGCTGGCAGACAATTTATCTCCGCTGACGAACAACGATTCTCCGCTGGCAGAAAACTTAGCTCCGGCGGCGGGAAATTTATATCCCCAGACGGACAATTTATCCCTGCAGACGAATTACGTTTCTCCGCTGGCGGAAAACTTATTTCCGGTGGCGGGAAATTTATACCCCCTGCCGGACAACTTATCTCTGCTGACGAAATGCGTCTCTCCGCTGGCGGAAAACTTATTTCCGGTGGCGGGAAATCTATATCTCCTGCCAGACAAATTATCTCTGCTGACGAAATACGTCTCTCCGCTGGCGGAAAACTTATTTCCGGTGGCGGGAAATCTATATCCGCTGGCGGACAACTTATCTCCGCTGGCAGACAATTTATCTCCGCTGACGAACAACGATTCTCCGCTGGAAGAAAACCTAACTCCGGCGGCGGGAAATTTATATCCCCAGACGGACAATTTATCCCCGCAGACGAATTACGTTTCTCCGCTGGCGGAAAATATTGTGAATTGCGCCTTTTGACATGTATTAAATAGAGAACGACGCGTCTGTGCTCATAAGTGGTTTATTCAGAACTGAAGAGATGACATGTGTACATATGTACTTACATACGAATAGGAGAGACGAGAGATAACAGAGGCTCTCGCTGTTCATTTACATTATGTTAATTAGCGTTGCCAGACAGATCATATTTTGGTTACACTTCAAATTTCAACAGAAAACTTATTTCCGGTGGCGGGAAATTGATATCCCCTGCCAGACAACTTATCTCTGCTGACGAAATACGTCTCTCCGCTGCCAGAAAACTTATTTCCGGTGGCGGGAAATTTATATCCCCTGCCGGACAACTTATCTCTGCTGACGAAATGCGTCTCTTCGCTGGCGGAAAACTTATTTCCGGTGGCGGGAAATCTATATCCCCTGCCAAACAAATTATCTCTGCTGACGAAAAACGTCTCTCCGCTGGCGGAAAACTTATTTCCGGTGGCGGGAAATCTACATCCTCTGGCGGACAACTTATGTCCGCTGGCAGATAATTTATATCCGCTGACGAACTATCTCCTGCCGGACAACTTATCTCTGCTGACGAAATACGTCTCTCCGCTGGCAGAAAACTTATCTCCGGAGGCGGGAAATTTATATCCCTTGCCAGGTAACTTATCTCTGCCGACGAAATACGTCTCTACGCTGGCGGAAAACTTATTTCCGGTGGCGGAAAATCTATATCCCCTGCCAGACAAATTATCTCTGCTGACGAATTACATCTCTCCGCTGGCGGAAAACTTATTTCCGGTGGCGGGAAATTTATATCCCCTGACAAACAAATTATCTCTGCTGACGAAATACGTCTCTCCGCTGGCGGAAAACTTATTTCCGGTGGCGGGAAATCTATATCTCCGCTGGCAGACAATTTATCTCCGCTGACGAACAACGATTCTCCGCTGGCAGAAAACTTAGCTCCGGCGGCGGGAAATTTATATCCCCAGACGGACAATTTATCCCTGCAGACGAATAACGTTTCTCCGCTGGCGGAAAACTTATTTCCGGTGGCGAGAAATTTATACCCCCTGCCGGACAACTTATCTCTGCTGACGAAATACGTCTCTCCGCTGGCAGAAAACTTATTTCCGGTGGCGGGAAATTTATATCCCCTGCCGGACAACTTATCTCTGCTGACGAAATGCGTCTCTCCGCTGGCGGAAAACTTATTTCCGGTGGCGGGAAATCTATATCCGCTGGCGGACAACTTATCTCTGCTGACGAAATGCGTCTCTCCGCTGGCGGAAAACTTATTTCCGGTGGCGGGAAATCTATATCCCCTGCCAGACAAATAATCTCTGCTGACGAAATACGTCTCTCCGCTGGCGGAAAACTTATTTCCGGTGGCGGGAAATCTATATCCTCTGGCGGACAACTTATCTCCGCAGGCAGATAATTTATATCCGCTGACGAACTACGTTTCTCCTCTGGCAGAAAACTTATCTCCAGAGCTGGAAATTTATATCCCCTGCCGGACAACTTATTTCTGCTGACGAAATACGTCTCTCCGGCGAACCACTTATCTCCGCTGGCAGACAATTTATCTCCGCTGACGAACAACGATTCTCCGCTGGCAGAAAACTTAATTCCGGTGGCGGGAAATTTATATCCCCTGCCGGACAACTTATCTCTGCTGACGAAATACGTCTCTCCGCTGGCGGAAAACTTATTTCCGGTGGCGGGAAATTTATATCCCCTGCCGGACAACTTATCTCTGCTGACGAAATACGTCTCTCCGCTGGCGGAAAACTTATTTCCGGTGGCGGAAAATCTATATCCCCTGCCAGACAAATTATTTCTGCTGACGAAATACGTCTCTCCGCTGGCGGAAAACTTATTTCCGGGGGTGGGAAATCTATATCCCCTGCCAGACAAATTATCTCTGCTGACGAAATACGTCTCTCCGCTGGCGGAAAACTTATCTCTGGTGGCGGGAAATTTATATCCGCTGGCGGAAATCTTTTCTCCGCTGACAGACATCTTATCTCCGCTGGCAGATAATTGATATCCGCTGACGAACTACGTTTCTCCTCTGGCAGAAAACTTATATCCAGAGGGGGAAATTTATATCCCCTGCCGGACAACTTATCTCTGCTGACGAAATACGTCTCTCCGCTGGCGGAAAAGTTATTTCCGGTGGCGGGAAATCTATATCCGCTGGCGGACGACTTATCTCCGCTGGCAGACAATTTATCTCCGCTGACGAACAACGATTCTCCGCTGGCAGAAAACTTATTTCCGGTGTCGGGAAATTTATATCCCCAGACGGACAATTTATCCCCGCAGACGAATTACGTTTCTCCGCTGGCGGAAAACTTATTTCAGGTGGCGGGAAATTTATATCCCCTGCCGGACAACTTATCTCTGCTGACGAAATACGTCTCTCCGCTGGCGGAAAACTTATTTCCGGTGGCGGGAAATTTATATCCCCTGCCGGACAACTTATCTCTGCTGACGAAATACGTCTCTCCGCTGGCGGAAAACTTATTTCCGGTGGCGCGAAATTTATATCCCCTGCCAGACAAATTATCTCTGCTGACGAAATACGTCTCTCCGCTGGCGGAATACTTATCTCCGGTGGTGGGAAATTTATATCCGCTGGCGCAAATCTTTTCTCCGCTGACAGACATCTTATCTCCGCTGGCAGATAATTGATATCCGCTGACGAACTACGTTTCTTCTCTGGCAGAAAACTTATCTCCAGAGGGGGAAATTTATATCCCCTGCCGGACAACTTATCTCTGCTGACGAAATACGTCTCTCCGCTGGCGGAAAAGTTATTTCCGGTGGCGGGAAATCTCAATCCCCTGCCGGACAACTTATCTCTGCTGACGAAATACGTCTCTCCGGCGAACAACTTATCTCCGCTGGCAGACAATTTATCTCCGCTGACGAACAACGATTCTGCGCTGGCAGAAAACTTATTTCCGGTGGCGGGAAATTTATATCCCCTGCCGGACAACTTATCTCTGCTGACAAAATACGTCTCTCCGCTGGCGGAAAACTTATTTCCGGTGGCGGGAAATTTATATCCCCTGCCGGACAACTTATTTCTGCTGACGAAATACGTCTCTCCGGCGAACCACTTATCTCCGCTGGCAGACAATTTATCTCCGCTGACGAACAACGATTCTCCGCTGGCAGAAAACTTATTTCCGGTGGCGGGAAATTTATATCCCCTGCCGGACAACTTATCTCTACTGACGAAATACGTCTCTCCGCTGGCGGAAAACTTATTTCCGGTGGCGGGAAATTTATATCCCCTGCCGGACAACTTATCTCTGCTGACGAAATACGTCTCTCCGCTGGCGGAAAACTTATTTCCGGTGGCGGGAAATCTATATCCCCTGCCAGACAAATTATCTCTGCTGACGAAATACGTCTCTCCGCTGGCGGAAAACTTATTTCTGGGGGCGGGAAATCTATATCCCCTGCCAGACAAATTATCTCTGCTGACGAAATACGTCTCTCCGCTGGCGGAAAACTTATCTCCGGTGGCGGGAAATTTATATCCGCTGGGGGACAACTTATCTCTGCTGACGAAATACGTCTCTCCGCTGGCGGAAAACTTATTTCCGGTGGCGGGAAATTTATATCCCCTGCCAGACAAATTATCTCTGCTGACGAAATACGTCTCTCCGCTGGCGGAAAACTTATTTCCGGTGGCGGGAAATCTATATCCCCTGCCAGACAAATTATCTCTGCTGACGAAATACGTCTCTCCGCTGGCGGAAAACTTATTTCCGGGGGCGGGAAATCTATATCCGCTGGCGGACAACTTATCTCCGCTGGCAGACAATTTATCTCCGCTGACGAACAACGATTCTCCGCTAGCAGAAAACTTAGCTCCGGCGGCGGGAAATTTATATCCTCAGGCGGACAATTTATCCCCGCAGACGAATTACGTTTCTCCGCTGGCGGAAAACTTATTTCCGGTGGCGGGAAATTTATATCCTCTGCCGGACAACTTTTTTCTGCTGACGAAATACGTCTCTCCGCTGGCGAAAAACTTATTTCCGGTGGCGGGAAATTTATATCCCCTGCCGGACAACTTATCTCTGCTGACGAAATACGTCTCTCCGCTGGCGGAAAACTTATTTCCGGTGGCGGGAAATTTATATCCCCTGCCAGACAAATTATCTCTGCTGACGAAATACGTCTCTCCGCTGGCGGAAAACTTATTTCCGGTGGCGGGAAATCTATATCCCCTGCCAGACAAATTATCTCTGCTGACGAAATACGTCTCTCCGCTGGCGGAAAACTTATTTCCGGGGGCGGGAAATCTATATCCGCTGGCGGACAACTTATCTCCGCTGGCAGACAATTTATCTCCGCTGACGAACAACGATTCTCCGCTTGCAAAAAACTTAGCTCCGGCGGCGGGAAATTTATATCCCCAGACGGACAATTTATCCCCGCAGACGAATTACGTTTATCCGCTGGCGGAAAACTTATTTCCGGTGGCTGGAAATTTATATCCCCTGCCGGACAACTTATCTCTACTGAAGAAATACGTCTCTCCGCTGGCGGGAAATTTATATCCCCTGCCGGACAACTTATCTCTGCTGACGAAATGCGTCTCTCCGCTGGCGGAAAACTTATTTCCGGTGGCGGGAAATCTATATCCCCTGCCAGACAAATTATCTCTGCTGACGAAATACGCCTCTCCGCTGGCGGAAAACTTATTTTCGGTGGCGGGAAATCTATATCCGCTGGCAGACAACTAATCTCCGCTGGCAGACAATTTATCTACGCTGACGAACAACGATTCTCCGCTGGAAGAAAACTTAACTCCGGCGGCGGGAAATTTATATCCCCAGACGGACAATTTATCCCCGCAGACGAATTACGTTTCTCCGCTGGCGGAAAACTTATTTCCGGTGGCGGGAAATCTATATCCCCTGCCGGACAACTTATCTCTGCTGACGAAATACGTCTCTCCGCTGGCGGAAAACCTATTTCTGGTGGCGGGAAATCTATATCCCCTGCCGGACAACTTATCTCTGCTGACGAAATACGTCTCTCCGGCGAACCACTTATCTCCGCTGGCAGACAATTTATCTCCGCTGACGAACAACGATTCTCCGCTGGCAGAAAACTTATTTCCGGTGGCGGGAAATTTATATCCCCTGCCGGACAACTTATCTCTACTGACGAAATACGTCTCTCCGCTGGCGGAAAACTTATTTCCGGTGGCGGGAAATTTATATCCCCTGCCGGACAACTTATCTCTGCTGACGAAATAGGTCTCTCCGCTGGCGGAAAACTTATTTCCGGTGGCGGGAAATCTATATCCCCTGCCAGACAAATTATCTCTGCTGACGAAATACGTCTCTCCGCTGGCGGAAAACTTATTTCCGGGGGCGGGAAATCTATATCCCCTGCCAGACAAATTATCTCTGCTGACGAAATACGTCTCTCCGCTGGCGGAAAACTTATCTCCGGTGGCGGGAAATTTATATCCGCTGGGGGACAACTTATCTCTGCTGACGAAATACGTCTCTCCGCTGGCGGAAAACTTATTTCCGGTGGCGGGAAATTTATATCCCCTGCCAGACAAATTATCTCTGCTGACGAAATACGTCTCTCCGCTGGCGGAAAACTTATTTCCGGTGGCGGGAAATCTATATCCCCTGCCAGACAAATTATCTCTGCTGACGAAATACGTCTCTCCGCTGGCGGAAAACTTATTTCCGGGGGCGGGAAATCTATATCCGCTGGCGGACAACTTATCTCCGCTGGCAGACAATTTATCTCCGCTGACGAACAACGATTCTCCGCTAGCAGAAAACTTAGCTCCGGCGGCGGGAAATTTATATCCTCAGGCGGACAATTTATCCCCGCAGACGAATTACGTTTCTCCGCTGGCGGAAAACTTATTTCCGGTGGCGGGAAATTTATATCCTCTGCCGGACAACTTTTTTCTGCTGACGAAATACGTCTCTCCGCTGGCGAAAAACTTATTTCCGGTGGCGGGAAATTTATATCCCCTGCCGGACAACTTATCTCTGCTGACGAAATACGTCTCTCCGCTGGCGGAAAACTTATTTCCGGTGGCGGGAAATTTATATCCCCTGCCAGACAAATTATCTCTGCTGACGAAATACGTCTCTCCGCTGGCGGAAAACTTATTTCCGGTGGCGGGAAATCTATATCCCCTGCCAGACAAATTATCTCTGCTGACGAAATACGTCTCTCCGCTGGCGGAAAACTTATTTCCGGGGGCGGGAAATCTATATCCGCTGGCGGACAACTTATCTCCGCTGGCAGACAATTTATCTCCGCTGACGAACAACGATTCTCCGCTTGCAAAAAACTTAGCTCCGGCGGCGGGAAATTTATATCCCCAGACGGACAATTTATCCCCGCAGACGAATTACGTTTATCCGCTGGCGGAAAACTTATTTCCGGTGGCTGGAAATTTATATCCCCTGCCGGACAACTTATCTCTACTGAAGAAATACGTCTCTCCGCTGGCGGGAAATTTATATCCCCTGCCGGACAACTTATCTCTGCTGACGAAATGCGTCTCTCCGCTGGCGGAAAACTTATTTCCGGTGGCGGGAAATCTATATCCCCTGCCAGACAAATTATCTCTGCTGACGAAATACGCCTCTCCGCTGGCGGAAAACTTATTTTCGGTGGCGGGAAATCTATATCCGCTGGCGGACAACTTATCTCCACTGGCAGACAATTTATCTACGCTGACGAACAACGATTCTCCGCTGGAAGAAAACTTAACTCCGGCGGCGGGAAATTTATATCCCCAGACGGACAATTTATCCCGCAGACGAATTACGTTTCTCCGCTGGCGGAAAACTTATTTCCGGTGGCGGGAAATCTATATCCCCTGCCGGACAACTTATCTCTGCTGACGAAATACGTCTCTCCGCTGGCGGAAAACTTATTTCTGGTGGCGGGAAATCTATATCCCCTGCCGGACAACTTATCTCTGCTGACGAAATACGTCTCTCCGGCGAACCACTTATCTCCGCTGGCAGACAATTTATCTCCGCTGACGAACAACGATTCTCCGCTGGCAGAAAACTTATTTACGGTGGCGGGAAATTTATATCCCCTTCCGGACAATTTATCTCTGCTGACGAAATACGTCTCTTCGCTGGCGGAAAATTTATTTCCGGTGGCGGGAAATTTATATCCCCTGCCGGACAACTTATCTCTGCTGACGAAATACGTCTCTCCGCTGGCGGAAAACTTATTTCCGGTGGCGGGAAATCTATATCCCCTGGCAGACAAATTATCTCTGCTGACGAAATACGTCTCTCCGCTGGCGGAAAACTTATTTCCGGGGGCGGGAAATCTATATCCCCTGCCAGACAAATTATCTCTGCTGACGAAATACGTCTCTCCGCTGGCGGAAAACTTATCTCCGGTGGCGGGAAATTTATATCCGCTGGCGGAAATCTTTTCTCCGCTGACAGACATCTTTTCTCCGCTGGCAGATAATTGATATCCGCTGACGAACTACGTTTCTCCTCTGGCAGAAAACTTATTTCCAGAGGGGGAAATTTATATCCCCAGCCGGACAACTTATTTCTGCTGACGAAATACGTCTCTCCGGCGGACAACTTATCTCCGCTGGCAGACAATTTATCTCCGCTGACGAACAACGATTCTCCGCTAGCAGAAAACTTAGCTCCGGCGGCGGGAAATTTATATCCCCAGGCGGACAATTTATCCCCGCAGACGAATTACGTTTCTCCGCTGGCGGAAAACTTATTTCCGGTGGCGGGAAATTTATATCCCCTGCCGGACAACTTTTCTCTGCTGACGAAATACGTCTCTCCGCTGGCGGAAAACTTATTTCCGGTGGCGGGAAATTTATATCCCCTGCCGGACAACTTATCTCTGCTGACGAAATACGTCTCTCCGCTGGCGGAAAACTTATTTCCGGTGGCGGGAAATTTATATCCCCTGCCAGACAAATTATCTCTGCTGACGAAATACGTCTCTCCGCTGGCGGAAAACTTATTTCCGGTGGCGGGAAATTTATATCCCCTGCCGGACAACTTATCTCTGCTGACGAAATACGTATCTCCGCTGGCGGAAAACTTATTTCCGGGGGCGGGAAATCTATATCCGCTGGCGGACAACTTATCTCCGCTGGCAGACAATTTATCTCCGCTGACGAACAACGATTCTCCGCTTGCAAAAAACTTAGCTCCGGCGGCGGGAAATTTATATCCCCAGACGGACAATTTATCCCCGCAGACGAATTACGTTTCTCCGCTGGCGGAAAACTTATTTCCGGTGGCTGGAAATTTATATCCCCTGCCGGACAACTTATCTCTACTGAAGAAATACGTCTCTCCGCTGGCGGGAAATTTATATCCCCTGCCGGACAACTTATCTCTGCTGACGAAATGCGTCTCTCCGCTGGCGGAAAACTTATTTCCGGTGGCGGGAAATCTATATCCCCTGCCAGACAAATTATCTCTGCTGACGAAATACGTCTCTCCGCTGGCGGAAAACTTATTTCCGGGGGCGGGAAATCTATATCCGCTGGCGGACAACTTATCTCCGCTGGCAGACAATTTATCTCCGCTGACGAACAACTATTCTCCGCTGGAAGAAAACTTAACTCCGGCGGCGGGAAATTTATATCCCCAGACGGACAATTTATCCCCGCAGACGAATTACGTTTCTCCGCTGGCGGAAAACTTATTTCCGGTGGCGGGAAATCTATATCCGCTGGCGGACAACTTATCTCCGCTGGCAGACAATTTATCTCCGCTGACGAACAACGATTCTGCGCTGGCAGAAAACTTATTTCCGGTGGCGGGAAATTTATATCCCCTGCCGGACAACTTATCTCTGCTGACAAAATACGTCTCTCCGCTGGCGGAAAACTTATTTCCGGTGGCGGGAAATTTATATATCCTGCCGGACAACTTATTTCTGCTGACGAAATACGTCTCTCCGGCGAACCACTTATCTCCGCTGGCAGACAATTTATCTCCGCTGACGAACAACGATTCTCCGCTGGCAGAAAACTTATTTCCGGTGGCGGGAAATTTATATCCCCTGCCGGACAACTTATCTCTACTGACGAAATACGTCTCTCCGCTGGCGGAAAACTTATCTCCGGTGGCGGGAAATTTATATCCCCTGCCGGACAACTTATCTCTGCTGACGAAATACGTCTCTCCGCTGGCGGAAAACTTATTTCCGGTGGCGGGAAATCTATATCCCCTGCCAGACAAATTATCTCTGCTGACGAAATACGTCTCTCCGCTGGCGGAAAACTTATTTCCGGGGGCGGGAAATCTATATCCCCTGCCAGACAAATTATCTCTGCTGACGAAATACGTCTCTCCGCTGGCGGAAAACTTATCTCCGGTGGCGGGAAATTTATATCCGCTGGGGGACAACTTATCTCTGCTGACGAAATACGTCTCTCCGCTGGCGGAAAACTTATTTCCGGTGGCGGGAAATTTATATCCCCTGCCAGACAAATTATCTCTGCTGACGAAATACGTCTCTCCGCTGGCGGAAAACTTATTTCCGGTGGCGGGAAATCTATATCCCCTGCCAGACAAATTATCTCTGCTGACGAAATACGTCTCTCCGCTGGCGGAAAAACTTATTTCCGGGGGCGGGGAAATCTATATCCGCTGGCGGACAACTTATCTCCGCTGGCAGACAATTTATCTCCGCTGACGAACAACGATTCTCCGCTAGCAGAAAACTTAGCTCCGGCGGCGGGAAATTTATATCCCCAGGCGGACAATTTATCCCCGCAGACGAATTACGTTTCTCCGCTGGCGGAAAACTTATTTCCGGTGGCGGGAAATTTATATCCTCTGCCGGACAACTTTTTTCTGCTGACGAAATACGTCTCTCCGCTGGCGAAAAACTTATTTCCGGTGGCGGGAAATTTATATCCCCTGCCGGAAAACTTATCTCTGCTGACGAAATACGTCTCTCCGCTGGCGGAAAACTTATTTCCGGTGGCGGGAAATTTATATCCCCTGCCAGACAAATTATCTCTGCTGACGAAATACGTCACTCCGCTGGCGGAAAACTTATTTCCGGTGGCGGGAAATCTATATCCCCTGCCAGACAAATTATCTCTGCTGACGAAATACGTCTCTCCGCTGGCGGAAAACTTATTTCCGGGGGCGGGAAATCTATATCCGCTGGCGGACAACTTATCTCCGCTGGCAGAAAATTTATCTCCGCTGACGAACAACGATTCTCCGCTAGCAGAAAACTTAGCTCCGGCGGCGGGAAATTTAAATCCCCAGACGGACAATTTATCCCCGCAGACGAATTACGTTTATCCGCTGGCGGAAAACTTATTTCCGGTGGCTGGAAATTTATATCCCCTGCCGGACAACTTATCTCTACTGAAGAAATACGTCTCTCCGCTGGCGGGAAATTTATATCCCCTGCCGGACAACTTATCTCTGCTGACGAAATACGTCTCTCCGCTGGCGGAAAACTTATTTCCGGTGGCGGGAAATCTATATCCCCTGCCAGACAAATTATCTCTGCTGACGAAATACGCCTCTCCGCTGGCGGAAAACTTATTTTCGGTGGCGGGAAATCTATATCCGCTGGCGGACAACTTATCTCCGCTGGCAGACAATTTATCTACGCTGACGAACAACGATTCTCCGCTGGAAGAAAACTTAACTCCGGCGGCGGGAAATTTATATCCCCAGACGGACAATTTATCCCCGCAGACGAATTACGTTTCTCCGCTGGCGGAAAACTTATTTCCGGTGGCGGGAAATCTATATCCCCTGCCGGACAACTTATCTCTGCTGACGAAATACGTCTCTCCGCTGGCGGAAAACTTATTTCCGGTGGCGGGAAATCTATATCCCCTGCCGGACAACTTATCTCTGCTGACGAAATACGTCTCACCGGCGAACCACTTATCTCCGCTGGCAGACAATTTATCTCCGCTGACGAACAACGATTCTCCGCTGGCAGAAAACTTATTTACGGTGGCGGGAAATTTATATCCCCTGCCGGACAATTTATCTCTGCTGACGAAATACGTCTCTTCGCTGGCGGAAAACTTATTTCCGGTGGCGGGAAATTTATATCCCCTGCCGGACAACTTATCTCTGCTGACGAAATACGTCTCTCCGCTGGCGGAAAACTTATTTCCGGTGGCGGGAAATCTATATCCCCTGCCAGACAAATTATCTCTGCTGACGAAATACGTCTCTCCGCTGGCGGAAAACTTATTTCCGGGGGCGGGAAATCTATATCCCCTGCCAGACAAATTATCTCTGCTGACGAAATACGTCTCTCCGCTGGCGGAAAACTTATCTCCGGTGGCGGGAAATTTATATCCGCTGGCGGAAATCTTTTCTCCGCTGACAGACATCTTATCTCCGCTGGCAGATAATTGATATCCGCTGACGAACTACGTTTCTCCTCTGGCAGAAAACTTATTTCCAGAGGGGGAAATTTATATCCCCAGCCGGACAACTTATTTCTGCTGACGAAATACGTCTCTCCGGCGGACAACTTATCTCCGCTGGCAGAAAATTTATCTCCGCTGACGAACAACGATTCTCCGCTAGCAGAAAACTTAGCTCCGGCGGCGGGAAATTTATATCCCCAGGCGGACAATTTATCCCCGCAGACGAATTACGTTTCTCCGCTGGCGGAAAACTTATTTCCGGTGGCGGGAAATTTATATCCCCTGCCGGACAACTTTTCTCTGCTGACGAAATACGTCTCTCCGCTGGCGGAAAACTTATTTCCGGTGGCGGGAAATTTATATCCCCTGCCGGACAACTTATCTCTGCTGACGAAATACGTCTCTCCGCTGGCGGAAAACTTATTTCCGGTGGCGGGAAATTTATATCC
Source organism: Drosophila miranda (assembly GCF_003369915.1). Classification (NCBI taxonomy): domain Eukaryota; kingdom Metazoa; phylum Arthropoda; class Insecta; order Diptera; family Drosophilidae; genus Drosophila; species Drosophila miranda. The sequence goes on from NC_046675.1 coordinate 33,911,599, forward strand.
CCTGCCAGACAAATTATCTCTGCTGACGAAATACGTCTCTCCGCTGGCGGAAAACTTATTTCCGGTGGCGGGAAATCTATATCCCCTGCCAGACAAATTATCTCTGCTGACGAAATACGTCTCTCCGCTGGCGGAAAACTTATTTCCGGGGGCGGGAAATCTATATCCGCTGGCGGACAACTTATCTCCGCTGGCAGACAATTTATCTCCGCTGACGAACAACGATTCTCCGCTTGCAAAAAACTTAGCTCCGGCGGCGGGAAATTTATATCCCCAGACGGACAATTTATCCCCGCAGACGAATTACGTTTCTCCGCTGGCGGAAAACTTATTTCCGGTGGCTGGAAATTTATATCCCCTGCCGGACAACTTATCTCTACTGAAGAAATACGTCTCTCCGCTGGCGGGAAATTTATATCCCCTGCCGGACAACTTATCTCTGCTGACGAAATGCGTCTCTCCGCTGGCGGAAAACTTATTTCCGGTGGCGGGAAATCTATATACCCTGCCAGACAAATTATCTCTGCTGACGAAATACGTCTCTCCGCTGGCGGAAAACTTATTTCCGGGGGCGGGAAATCTATATCCGCTGGCGGACAACTTATCTCCGCTGGCAGACAATTTATCTCCGCTGACGAACAACGATTCTCCGCTGGAAGAAAACTTAACTCCGGCGGCGGGAAATTTATATCCCCAGACGGACAATTTATCCCCGCAGACGAATAACGTTTCTCCGCTGGCGGAAAACTTATTTTCGGTGGCGGGAAATCTATATCCCCTGCCGGACAACTTATCTCTGCTGACGAAATACGTCTCTCCGCTGGCGGAAAACTTATTTCCGGTGGCGTGAAATCTATATCCCCTGCCGGACAACTTATCTCTGCTGACGAAATACGTCTCTCCGGCGAACCACTTATCTCCGCTGGCAGACAATTTATCTCCGCTGACGAACAACGATTCTCCGCTGGCAGAAAACTTATTTACGGTGGCGGGAAATTTATATCCCCTGCCGGACAATTTATCTCTGCTGACGAAATACGTCTCTTCGCTGGCGGAAAACTTATTTCCGGTGGCGGGAAATTTATATCCCCTGCCGGACAACTTATCTCTGCTGACGAAATACGTCTCTCCGCTGGCGGAAAACTTATTTCCGGTGGCGGGAAATCTATATCCCCTGCCAGACAAATTATCTCTGCTGACGAAATACGTCTCTCCGCGGGCGGAAAACTTATTTCCGGGGGCGGGAAATCTATATACCCTGACAGACAAATTATCTCTGCTGACGAAATACGTCTCTCCGCTGGCGGAAAACTTATTTCCGGTGGCGGGAAATCTATATCTCCGCTGGCAGACAATTTATCTCCGCTGACAAACAACGATTCTCCGCTGGTAGAAAATTAACTCCGGCGGCGGGAAATTTATATCCCATGCCGGACAACTTATTTCTGCTGACGAAATACGTCTCTCCGGCGAACCACTTATCTCCGCTGGCAGACAATTTATCTCCGCTGACGAACAACGATTCTCCGCTGGCAGAAAACTTATTTCCGGTGGCGGGAAATTTATATCCCCTGCCGGACAACTTATCTCTGCTGACGAAATACGTCTCTCCGCTGGCGGAAAACTTATTTCCGGTGGCGGGAAATTTATATCCCCTGCCGGACAACTTATCTCTGCTGACGAAATACGTCTCTCCGCTGGCGGAAAACTTATTTCCGGTGACGGGAAATTTATATCCCCTGCCGGACAACTTATCTCTGCTGACGAAATACGTCTCTCCGCTGGCGGAAAACTTATTTCCGGTGGCGGAAAATTTATATCCCCTGCCAGACACATTATCTCTGCTGACGAAAAACGTCTCTCCGCTGGCAGAAAACTTATCTCCGGAGGCGGGAAATTTATATCTCCTGCCGGACAACTTATCTCTGCTGACGAAATACGTCTCTCCGCTGGCAGAAAACTTATCTCCGGAGGCGGGAAATTTATATCCCTTGCCAGGTAACTTATCTCTGCCGACGAAATACGTCTCTACGCTGGCGGAAAACTTATTTCCGGTGGCGGAAAATCTATATCCCCTGCCAGAAAAATTATCTCTGCTGATGAAATACGTCTCTCCGCTGGCGGAAAACTTATTTCCGGTGGCGGAAAATCTATATCCGCTGGCGGACAACTTATCTCCGCTGGCAGACAATTTAACTCCGCTGACGAACAACGATTCTCCGCTGGAAGAAAACTTAACTCCGGCGGCGGGAAATTTATATCCCCAGACGGACAATTTATCCCCGCAGACGAATTACGTTTCTCCGCTGGCGGAAAATATTGTGAATTGCGCCTTTTGACATGTATTAAATAGAGAACGACGCGTCTGTGCTCATAAGTGGTTTATTCAGAACTGAAGAGATGACATGTGTACATATGTACTTACATACGAATAGGAGAGACGAGAGATAACAGAGGCTCTCGCTGTTCATGTACATTATGTTAATTAGCGTTGCCAGACAGATCATATTATGGTTACACTTCAAATTTCAACAGAAAACTTATTTCCGGTGGCGGGAAATTTATATCCCCTGCCGGACAACTTATCTCTGCTGACGAAATGCGTCTCTCCGCTGGCGGAAAACTTATTTCCGGTGGCGGGAAATTTATATCCCCTGCCAGACAAATTATCTCTGCTGACGAAATACGTCTCTCCGCTGGCGGAAAACTTATTTCCGGTGGCGGGAAATCTATATCCGCTGGCGGACAACTTATCTCCGCTGGCAGATAATTTATATCCGCTGACGAACTACGTTTCTCCTCTGGCAGAAAACTTATCTCCAGAGGGGGAAATTTATATCCCCTGCCGGACAACTTATTTCTGCTGACGAAATACGTCTCTCCGGCGAACCACTTATCTCCGCTGGCAGACAATTTATCTCCGCTGACGAACAACGATTCTCCGCTGGCAGAAAACTTATTTCCGGTGGCGGGAAATTTATATCCCCTGCCGGACAACTTATCTCTGCTGACGAAATACGTCTCTCCGCTGGCGGAAAACTTATTTCCGGTGGCGGGAAATTTATATCCCCTGCCGGACAACTTATCTCTGCTGACGAAATACGTCTCTCCGCTGGCGGAAAACTTATTTCCGGTGGCGGAAAATTTATATCCCCTGCCAGACACATTATCTCTGCTGACGAAATACGTCTCTCCGCTGGCGGAAAACTTATCTCCGGTGGTGGGAAATTTATATCCGCTGGCGGAAATCTTTTCTCCGCTGACAGACATCTTATCTCCGCTGGCAGATAATTGATATCCGCTGACGAACTACGTTTCTTCTCTGGCAGAAAACTTATCTCCAGAGCGGGAAATTTATATCCCCTGCCGGACAACTTATCTCTGCTGACGAAATACGTCTCTCCGCTGGCGGAAAACTTATTTCCGGTGGCGGGAAATTTATATCCCCTGCCGGACAACTTATCTCTGCTGACGAAATACGTCTCTCCGCTGGCGGAAAACTTATTTCCGGTGGCGCGAAATTTATATCCCCTGCCAGACAAATTATCTCTGCTGACGAAATAAGTCTCTCCGCTGGCGGAAAACTTATCTCCGGTGGTGGGAAATTATATCCGCTGGCGGAAATCTTTTCTCCGCTGACAGACATCTTATCTCCGCTGGCAGATAATTGATATCCGCTGACGAACTACGTTCCTTCTCTGGCAGAAAACTTATCTCCAGAGCGGGAAATTTATATCCCCTGCCGGACAACTTATCTCTGCTGACGAAATACGTCTCTCCGCTGGCGGAAAAGTTATTTCCGGTGGCGGGAAATCTATATCTCCTGCCGGACAACTTATCTCTGCTGACGAAATACGTCTCTCCGGCGAACAACTTATCTCCGCTGGCAGACAATTTATCTCCGCAGACGAAAACTTATTTCCGGTGGCGGGAAATTTATATCCCCTGCCGGACAACTTATCTCTGCTGACGAAATACGTCTCTCCGATGGCGGAAAACTTATTTCCGGTGGCGGGAAATTTATATCCCCTGCCGGACAACTTATCTCTGCTGACGAAATACGTCTCTCCGCTGGCGGAAAACTTATCTCCGGTGGTGGGAAATTTATATCGGCTGGCGGAAATCTTTTCTCCGCTGACAGACTTCTTATCTCCGCTGGCAGATAATTGATATCCGCTGACGAGCTACGTTTCTTCTCTGGCAGAAAACTTATCTCCAGAGGGGGAAATTTATATCCCCTGCCGGACAACTTATCTCTGCTGACGAAATACGTCTCTCCGGCGAACAACTTATCTCCGCTGGCAGACAATTTATCTCCGCTGACGAACAACGATTCTCCGCTGGCAGAAAACTTATTTCCGGTGGCGGGAAATTTATATCCCCTGCCGGACAACTTATCTCTGCTGACAAAATACGTCTCTTCGCTGGCGGAAAACTTATTTCCGGTGGCGGGAAATTTATATCCCTCGCCGGACAACTTATCTCTGCTGACGAAATACGTCTCCCCGCTGGCGGAAAACTTATTTCCGGTGGCGCGAAATTTATATCCCCTGCCAGACAAATTAACTCTGCTGACGAAATACGTCTCTCCGCTGGCGGAAAACTTATCTCCGGTGGTGGGAAATTTATATCCGCTGGCGGAAATCTTTTCTCCGCTGACAGACATCTTATCTCCGCTGGCAGATAATTGATATCCGCTGACGAACTACGTTTCTTCTCTGGCAGAAAACTTATCTCCAGAGCGGGAAATTTATATCCCCTGCCGGACAACTTATCTCTGCTGACGAAATACGTCTCTCCGCTGGCGGAAAACTTATTTCCGGTGGCGGGAAATTTATATCCCCTGCCGGACAACTTATCTCTGCTGACGAAATACGTCTCTCCGCTGGCGGAAAACTTATTTCCGGTGGCGCGAAATTTATATCCCCTGCCAGACAAATTATCTCTGCTGACGAAATACGTCTCTCCGCTGGCGGAAAACTTATCTCCGGTGGTGGGAAATTTATATCCGCTGGCGGAAATCTTTTCTCCGCTGACAGACATCTTATCTCCGCTGGCAGATAATTGATATCCGCTGACGAACTACGTTTCTTCTCTGGCAGAAAACTTATCTCCAGAGGGGGAAATTTATATCCCCTGCCGGACAACTTATCTCTGCTGACGAAATACGTCTCTCCGCTGGCGGAAAAGTTATTTCCGGTGGCGGGAAATCTATATCTCCTGCCGGACAACTTATCTCTGCTGACGAAATACGTCTCTCCGGCGAACAACTTATCTCCGCTGGCAGACAATTTATCTCCGCTGACGAACAACGATTCTCCGCTGGCAGAAAACTTATTTCCGGTGGAGGGAAATTTATATCCCCTGCCGGACAACTTATCTCTGCTGACAAAATACGTCTCTCCGCTGGCGGAAAACTTATTTCCGGTGGCGGGAAATTTATATCCCTTGCCGGACAACTTATCTCTGCTGACGAAATACGTCTCTCCGCTGGCAGAAAACTTATCACCGGCGGCGGGAAATTTATATCCCCTGCCGGACAACTTATCTCTGCTAACGAAATACGTCTCTCCGCTTGTGGAAAACTTATTTCCGGTGGCGGGAAATCTATATCCCCTGACGGACAATTTATCCGCGCTGACGAATTACGATTCTCCGCTGGCAGAACATTTACTTCCGGCGGCGAGGAATTTATATCCCCTGCCGGACATCTTATCTCTGCTGACCAAATACATCTCTCCGCTGGCGGAAAACTTATCTGCAGTGGCGGGAAATTTATATCCGCTGACAGACATCATATCGTTCCTTCTCTTTCGTAGGGATCAGACGCGTTTTTGATTTGCGCTCCGCATTTTTTTCCTTTTGTTTTGAATAAACAGCCGGTGTTTTCCTAAATAAACTTTATTTAACTTCCTAACCAGCCAACAATCTGGAAACCTATTCTATTCCGCGAGTGCATGCCTTTTGATTTGTGTTAAAACATTATTTATCTTTTTACTTTTCGGCGTCGGCTTGTCGTGTTTGTGTTGTTGCAGTGAGTGAGTACGCATTACATTGCATTGCAGTCCGCTCTTGTCTGGTAGCTTTTGTTGTGTTATCACTCTCTACCTATCACCTAAACTTAAATAACTGTTCTTTCTCTCTCGCTTTCGTAACTTTCTGTTCAGTAGCTCTCTCTCTCTCTCATTAGCTGCTGCTGCAACTGTTCTCCTCTCCTCCTATTAGCGTTTGTCTGGCACACTGGTTTGATAGCCATTTCTTTTGAAATATTATTTGATTTTAATTTTGTTCAAATTTCTTATTATGGAGTTTTCTGTTGTATGTGCCAAAAAATCATGCAATAAGCAGATCACCCACGATCAGCCGATTATCCCCTGCTGGCTCTGCGACAGCGTAGTGCACGCAAAATGCGCTGGATTTTCTGGCCTTGTGAGTGATGCCATTTCAAAGCGTAATGGTTTGCACTACAGTTGCGAGGCATGCCGTGCGGTGGAGAAAGACATGGTAGCTTTTATGAGGCAGACGCGGTGTGGCTTTAAGGAGCTGACCGTTGGTTTTAAAAACCAATACGATCGGCTCCTAGCCATGGAGGCTCAGTTTAGCGGTTTAAAACTGCTGAATGAGTCTCCGAGGCGCAAAAAGGTCACTCCGCGGGATCTGCAAGTGCCAACCGTCACTCAGCCGTGCGCCGCCGAAAAACTGACTCCGACCACTTAAAGTGTGCAGCAGTTGATCTCGTTTGCCACTCCAAGGGCAACGACAGCTGCTGGCGATGCAGATTCGGTAGCCGAATTCATCGCCTCGGAAAATGTGCAGCCAAGTACGTCTGCAGCGTCCGTGTCCGTGGTGCCCGCAAGTTCGCTAGTTGTCCCGTCTATCCCGATCCCACCAGTAAAAAGACGTTCCGGACCTCCGGATATTGCCACCACAGGTACTAGGCCTGTGCTGACTAAACCACTGGTGGGAGTCCCACCAAAACGACAAGTTTTTATTTCACGGCTGGCCCCTGACCTCACATCTAATGATGTAATTGCTTTTATTCAAAGCAAAATAAAAGCCGTGGGTTTAAAGGTGGAGAAATTTAACTTCTCTTATGCCAGGGAGATAGCCTCGTTTAAGATAAGCATCTCCCCAACTCAATTTGACACCATTTGCTCCGCCAAATTTTGGCCGGAGCATTTGGTGGTGAAGGAGTTTAAGGCTAAGAAGAAGAATAGGCCCCCCATATCCCTTCCAAATCTTTCCAGTGTGCCACCCTCAACCTCAACTTCCTCTTCCTCAACTTCCCGTCTTGCTTCCACCTTTCCAAAAAACTAACTTCTCTTTTAGTAACCTATCAGAATGTAAGAGGCTTGCGTAGTAAGCTCAGCATTCTTTTCCGGGATAGTGTTGCATTTGCTTCCCACGTTATTGTGTTTACTGAAACCTGGTTAAGGCCGGACATTCTTAGTTCCGAGGTTTTGGCAGGTCGGTACACAACTTTTAGAAAGGACCGTTCGTCTCGACGGGCAGGGGGGGTTCTAATTGCAGTGGACTCTTACTTCACGTCGGAACACTTCACAGTCCAAGTTCAACAGGAACTGGAATTCCTGTGTGTAAAACTGATTCTTCCCGCTTTCGCTATATTCATTACTTGCTCGTATATCCCACCTTCTTCGGATATTTCAATTTATGAGCAGCACTTGTCCGCTTTTACCGCTGTTTCTTCCTCGCTATCTGATAAAGATCGTATGATAGTTCTTGGTGACTTCAACTTGCCAGGAAATGTTTGGTCTTCGGTAAACGAGTCTAGTATCCTAGTGCCCATGTCACGACATGACTTTGTTGACGGCTTGCTTGACCTATCCCTGTCTCAAGTCAACCATGTGAAAAATTCCTTGGGTCGATTGCTTGATCTGTGCTTTGTATCGGATCCGACCATAGTGTTGTTAACCCGAGCCCTTCCGCTCACTATACCTGAAGACGCCTACCACCCTACTTTCGAGGTGTCGCTAGATATAGTACCAACTGTATTGGATCGGTCGAGTAGGCTGCCCGAACGTGTCCGCTGCTTTCGTAAAGCCGAGTTTGCGAAGCTTAATAACCTCATTAGGGATTTTGATTGGTCCGCTTTGTACTTGTGCACTGATATCATAAAAGGCACAAACATTTTTTACAATGCTCTTGGCACATTTTTCGATTCTTGTGTCCCACTTTCTTGTCCGACTAGATCTGGAAAACCCCCTTGGTTTACCAAAGAGTTATCCAGTCTAAAAAACTTAAAATCAAGACTTTATAAAAAATTTCAAGAAGTGGGTTCTCCTACTTCTCACTCTCGCTATGTAATAGCTTGGTCAAACTTTTCAGTTCTTAATGCTCAATGCTATAAGAACTACCTATCTCGATGCAGGATACGTTTTTCTCAGGACCCTAAACAGTATTACAGCTTCGTAAACAGTAAGCGTAGAACGTCCGCACACCCATCCTCGCTATCATTTTGTAATACGTCGGCAAATAATGATCAGGCAATTGCCGATCTTTTTGCCCAATTTTTCCAAACCACCTATTCTGAGGAAAGCTACTCTGGTCATCCGTACCCATACGGTTTACCGAGGTCGAACGGCATTTTCAGTCCCTTGTTAAATGAATGTTCCCTACTTCATGATCTTCGACTAGTTAAGCCGGTGTTTTCACCGGGTCCAGACGGGGTTCCAGGTTGTGTACTCAGGTACTGCGCCGAGGCTCTGTGTGGACCTTTGCTTAAACTATTCACCCTGTCCATTGATTCTTCTTGCTTCCCCCCGATCTGGAAGGAATCGTTTATAATTCCCCTCCATAAAAAAGGTAGCAAGTCTGATGCAAAAAATTATAGAGGTATAGCAAAGTTATCCGCTATTCCTAAAATGTTTGAGAAGGTTTTAACTCCGCACTTGCAACATCTCTGCAAGTCACTTATATCTCCAACTCAGCATGGATTTATAAGGCGGCGATCAACCACCACGAACTTGTTAGAGTTTACCTCTTTCATTATTAAAGGCTTTCAAGGTAACTTACAGACGGATGTTATTTACACCGACTTTAGTAAAGCATTCGACTCTGTAAACCATTCCCTTTTAGCGCATAAACTTGACCTTTTAGGGTTACCGCCCAACCTCCTGAGATGGATTTCTAGCTATCTTTGTTCCAGGTCTCAAAGAGTCCTCTTCAAAAACTCCCTCTCTTTACCAGTAAAGGTTTCTTCGGGAGTACCACAGGGCAGCCATCTAGGCCCTTACTCTTTACACTCTTTATTAATGACTTGCCTTCAGTATTAACATACTCTCGAGTACTTATGTGTGCGGATGATGTTAAACTCTGTGTCCAGTACAAGGACATCTCATTTCATTCTCGCTTGCAATCCGATCTCAATAACTTTCAGTCATGGTGTTGTGCAAACCTGTTACACCTTAATGCCTCGAAATGCAAAGTTATGACATTTCATCGTTCTAGCCTTTGGCTCCCTATACCCTATTTGGTGGTTCTCTTGAGAGAATTACCCTGGTGGATGATCTGGGTGTTATGTTGGACCCCAAGTTAAAGTTTTCCGAACACATTTCTACCATGGTAAATAATGCCATGGGCGTGCTTGGGTTTATAAAGAGGTGGTCAAAGGAATTTAACGACCCCTATATAACAAAGACTCTCTATACCTCGCTTGTTCGTCCGATCTTAGAATACGGCTCCTGTGTATGGTGCCCTCAGTACAAAGTACACCAGGACCGTATAGAATCAGTACAGAAAGACTTTTTACTCTTTGCTCTGCGGGGACTTACCTGGGATGCGGGTGTAAGACTCCCATCTTACTCTAGTAGACTACTATTAGTAAACCTCCCATCCTTAGTTAACCGTAGAAAAATGCTTGGTGTGATATTTATGCACAACTTGATCAGGGGTGACATAGACAGCCCTGATCTGTTGAGCCGCATAAACTTCACGATTCCTATTAGACTGACTAGAAATTTTATACCGTTGTTCCTTCCACTTTGTAGATCGAATTATTCCTTGCATTAACCGTTTAGGGTCTTATGCTCGTATTATATGGGATCCTCGTATGGGATCCGCGCGTAACAGCCTTCTGCTGGTGTCACACGGGCCACTTGACGGTGCAGTAACTGCATCGCCTCTTGAAAGATGCAGTCATTGCATGTCAACGTCCAAATATTAGAAATACGTCTCTCAGCTGGCGGAAAACTTATTTCTGGTGGCGGGATATCTATATCCCCGGCCGGACAACTTATCTCTGCTGACGTAATACATCTCTCCGCTGGTGGAAAATTTATATCCGCTGGCGGAAAACTTTTCTCCGCTGACAGACATCTTTTCTCGGCTGGAAGATAATTTATCTCCGCTGACGAACTACAATCCTCTGCTGGCAGAACACTTATCTCCAGAGGGGAAAATTTATATCCCCTGCCGGAAAACTTATCTCTGCTGACGAAATACGTCTCTCCGCTGGCGGAAAACTAATTTCCGGGGCCGGTAAATCTATATCCGCTGGCGGACAACTTATCTCCGCTGGCAGACAATTTATCTCCGCTGACGAACTACGATTCTCCGCTGGCAGAAATCTTATCTCCGGCGGCGGGAAATTTATATCCCCTGCCGGACAGCTTATCTCTTCTGACGAAATACGTCTCTCCGCTGGCGGAAAGCTTATATCCGGTAGCGGTAAATTTATATCCACTGCGGGACAACTTATCTCTGCTGACGAAATACGTCTCTCCGCTGGCGGAAAACTTATTTCCGGGGCCGGGAAATCTATATCCGCTGGCAGACAACTTATCTCTGCTGACGAAATACGTCTCTCCGCTGGCAGTAAACTTATCTCCGGCGGCTGGAAATTTATATCCCCTGCCGGACAACTTATCTCTGCTGACGAAATACGTCTCTCCGCTGGCAGTAAACTTATCTCCGGCGGCGGGAAATTTATATCCCCTGCCGGAAAACTTATCTCTGCCGACGAAATACGTCTCTCCGCTGGCGGAAAACTAATTTCCGGTTGCGGGAAATCAATATTCGCTGGCGGAAAACTTGTCGCCGCTGACGAAATACGTCTCTCCGCTGGCGGAAAAGTTATTTCCGGGGCCGGGAAATCTATATCCGCTGGCAGACAGCTTATCTCTTCTGGCGAAATACGTCTCTCCGCTGGCGGAAAACTTATTTCCAGTGGCGGGATATCTATATCCCCTGCCGGACAACTTATCTCTGCTGACAAAATACGTCTCTCCGCTGGCGGAAAGCTTATATCCGTTTGCGGGAAATCTATATTTGCTGGCGGAAAACTTGTCTCCGCTGACAGACATCTTATCTCCGCTGGCAGATAATTTATTTCCGCTGACGAACTACGTATCTCCACTGGCAGAAAACTTATCTCCGCTGGCAGAACATTTACTTCCGGTGGCGAGGAGTTTATATCCCCTGCCGGACATCTAATCTCTGCTGGCTTTATATCCACTGGCGGAAAACTTTTCTCCGCTGACAGACATCTTATCTCCGCTGCCGGACAACTTATCTCTGCTGACAAAATACGTCTCTCCGCTGTCGGAAAACTTATCTCCGGTGGCGGGAAATTTATATCCGCTGGCGAACAAATTATACCCGCTGACGAATAACGTTTCTCCGCCGGCAGAAAACTTATCTCCGCTGGCAGCACATTTACTTCCGGCGGCGAGGAATTTAAATCCCCTGCCGGACATCTTATCTCTGCTGAAAATATACATCTCTCCGCTGGCGGAAAACTTATCTGCGGTGGCGGGAAATTTATATCCGCTGGCGGAAAACTTATCTCCGCTGGCAGAACATTTACTTCCGTCGGCGAGGAATTTATATCCCCTGCCGGACATCTTATCTGTGCTGACAAAATACGTCTCTACGCTGTTGGAAAAATTATCTGCGGTGACGGGAAATTTATATCCGCTGGCGGAAAACTTTTCTCCACTGACAGACATCTTATCTCCGCTGCCGGACAACTTATCTCTGCTGACAAAATACGTCTCTCCGCTGTCGGAAAACTTACCTCCGGTGGCGGGAAATTTATATCCGCTGGCGGAAAACTTTTCACCACAGGGGGAGATTTATATCCCCTGCCGGACAACTTATCTCCGCTGACGAACTACAATTCTCCGCCGGCAGAAAACATATCTCCGCTGGCAGAACATTTACTTCCGGTGGCGGGAAATATATATCCCCTGCCGGACAAATTATCTCTGCTGACAAAATACATCTCTCCGCTGGCAGAAAGCTTATCTCCGGCGGCGGGAAATTTATATCCCCTGCCGGACAACTTATCTCTGCTAACGAAATACGTCTCTCCGCGGCGGAAAACTTATTTCCGGTGGCGGGAAATATATATCCCCTGCCGGAAAACTTATCTCTGCTGATGAAATACGTCTCTCCGCTGGCAGAAAACTTATCTCCGGCAGCGGGAAATTTATATCCCCTGCCGGACAACTTATCTCTGCTGACGAAATACGTCTCTCCGCTGGCAGAAAACTTATCTCCGGCGGCAGGAAATTTCTATCCCCTGCCGGACAATTTATCTCTGCTGACAAAATACGTCTCTCCGCTGGCAGAAAACTTATCTCCGGCGGCTGGAAATTTATATCCCCTGCCGGACAACTTATCTCTGCTGACGAAATACGTCTCTCCGCTGGCAGAAAACTTATCTCCGGCGGCGGGAAATTTATATCCCCTGCCGGACAATTTTACTCTGCTGACAAAATACGTCTCTCCGCTGGCAGAAAACTTATCTCCGGCGGCTGGAAATTTATATCCCCTGCCGGACAATTTATCTCTGCTGACGAAATACGTTTCTCCGCCGGCAGAAAACTTATCTCCGCTGGCAGAACATTTACTTCCGTCGGCGAGGAATTTATATCCCCTGACGGACAATTTATCCCCGCTGACGAATTACGTTTCTCCGCCGGCAGAAAACTTATCTCCGCTGGCAGAACATTTACTTCCGTCGGCGAGGAATTTATATCCCCTGCCGGACATCTTATCTGTGCTGACAAAATACGTCTCTACGCTGTTGGAAAAATTATCTGCGGTGACGGGAAATTTATATCCGCTGGCGGAAAACTTTTCTCCACTGACAGACATCTTATCTCCGCTGCCGGACAACTTATCTCTGCTGACAAAATACGTCTCTCCGCTGTCGGAAAACTTTCCTCCGGTGGCGGGAAATTTATATCCGCTGGCGGAAAACTTTTCACCACAGGGGGAGATTTATATCCCCTGCCGGACAACTCATCTCCGCTGACGAACTACAATTCTCCGCCGGCAGAAAACATATCTCCGCTGGCAGAACATTTACTTCCGGTGGCGGGAAATATATATCCCCTGCCGGACAAATTATCTCTGCTGACGAAATACATCTCTCCGCTGGCAGAAAGCTTATCTCCGGCGGCGGGAAATTTATATCCCCTGCCGGACAACTTATCTCTGCTAACGAAATACGTCTCTCCGCGGCGGAAAACTTATTTCCGTTGGCGGGAAATATATATCCCCTGCCGGAAAACTTATCTCTGCTGATGAAATACGTCTCTCCGCTGGCAGAAAACTTATCTCCGGCAGCGGGAAATTTATATCCCCTGCCGGACAACTTATCTCTGCTGACGAAATACGTCTCTCCGCTGGCGGAAAACTAATTTCCGGTGCCGGGAAATCTATATCCCCTGCCAGACAACTTATCTCTGCTGACGAAATACGTCTCTCCGCTGGCGGAAAACTTATTTCCGGTGCCGGGAAATCTATATCCGCTGGCGGACAACTTATCTCCGCTGGCAGACAATTTATCTCCGCTGACGAATTACGATTCTCCGCTGGGAGAAATCTTATCTCCGGCGACGGGAAATTTATATCCCCTGCCGGACAACTTATCTCTGCTGACGAAATACGTCTCTCCGCTGGCAGAAAACTTATCTTCGGCGGCGGAGTAGTTATCTCCGCTGGCGGACAATTTATCCCCGCTGACAAACTACGTTTCTCCGCTGGCAGAAAATGTATCTCCGCTGGCAGAAAATTTACCTCCGGCGGCGGGAAATTTATATCCCCTGCCGGACAACTTAGCTCTGCTGACAAAAACGTCTCACCGCTGGCGGAAAACTTATCTCCGGTGGCGGGAAATTTATATCCGCTGGCGGAAAACTTTTCTCCGCTGACAGACTTCTTATCTCCGCTGCCAGACATCTTATCTCTGCTGACGAAATACGTCTCTTCGCTGGCGGAAAACTTATTTCCGGCGGCGTGAAATGTATATCCCCTGACGGACAATTTATCCCCGCTGACGAATTACGTTTCTCCGCCGGCAGAAAACTTATCTCCGCTGGCAGAACATGTACTTCCGGCGGCGAGGAATTTATATCCCCTGCCGGACATCTTATCTCTGCTGACATAATACATCTCTTCGCTGGTGGAAAACTTATCTGCGGTGGCGAGAAATTTCTATACGCTGGCGGAAAACTTTTCTCCGCTGACAGACATCTTATCTCCGCTGCCGGACCACTTATCTCTGCTGACAAAATACGTCTCTCCGCTGGCGGAAAACTTATTTCCGGTGGCGGGAAATTTATATCCGCTGCCGGAAAACTTTTCTCCAGTGGGGGAAATTTATATTCCCTGCCGGACAACTTGTCTCCGCAGAGGAACTACGTTTCTCCGCCGGCAGAAAACTTATCTCCGCTGGCAGAACATTTACCACCGGCGGCGGGAAATTTATATCCCCTACCGGACAACTTATCTCCGCTGACGAACTACGTTTCTCCGCCGGCAGAAAACTTATCTCCGCTGGCAGAACATTTACTTCCGGCGGCGGGAAATTTATATCCCCTGAAGGACAACTTATCTCTGCTGACGAATAACGTATCTCCTCTGGCGGAAAACTTATCTCCGGCGGCGGGAAACTTATATCCCTTTCCGGACAACTTATCTCCGCTGACGAACTACGTTTCTCCGCCGGAAGAAAACTTATCTCCGCTGGCAGAACATTTACTTCCGTCGGCGGGAAATTTATATCCCCTGCCGGAAAACTTATCTCTGCTGACGAAATACGTATCTCTTCTGGCGGAAAACTAAATTCCGGTGGCGGGAAATATATATCCCCTACCGGAAAACTTATCTCTGCTGACGAAATACGTCTCTCCGCTGGCAGAACATTTGCCTCCGGCGGCGGGATATTTATATCCCCTTCCGGACAACTTATCTCTGCTGACGACATGCGTCTCTCCGCTGGCAGAAAACTTGTCTTCGGCGGCGGGAAATCTATATTCGCAGTCGGAAAACTTGTCTCCGCTGACAGACGATTTATCTCCGCTGGCAGATAATTTATGTCCGCTGACGAACTACGTTTCTCGACTGGCGGAAAACTTATCTCCGCTGGCAGAACATTTACTTCCGGCGGCGAGAAATTTATATCCCCTGCAGGTCATCTTATCTCTGCTGACAAAATACATCTCTTCGCTGGCGGAAAACTTATCTGCGGTGGCGGGAAATTTATATCCCCTGCCGGACAACTTATCTCCGCAGACGAACTACGTTTCTCCACCGGCAGAAAACTTATCTCCGCTGGCAGAACATTTACTTCCGGCGGCGGGAAATTTATATCCCCTGCCGGACAACTTATCTCTGCTGACGAAATACGTCTCTCCGCTGGCAGAACATTTGCCTCCGGCGGCGGGATATTTATATCCCCTTCCGGACAACTTATCTCCGCTGACGAACTACGTTTCTCCGCCGGCAGAAAACTTATCTCCACTGGCAGAACATTTACTTCCGGCGGCGGGAAATTTATATCCCCTGCCGGACAATTTATCTCTGCTGACGAAATACGTATCTCTTCTGGCGGAAAACTTATTTTCGGTGGCGGGAAATATATATCCCTTTTCTGACAACTTCTCTCTGCTGACGAAATACGTCTCTCCGCTGGCGGAAATCTTATCTCCGGCGGCGGGAAAGTTATATCGCCTGACCAACAATTTTTCCTCGCTGACGAATTACGTTTCTCCGCCGGCAGAAAACTTATCTCCGCTGGCAGAACATTTACTTCCGTCGGCGAGGAATTTATATCCCCTGCCGGACATCTTATCTCTGCTGACAAAATACGTCTCTCCGCTGTTGGAAAAATTATCTGCGGTGACGGGAAATTTATATCCGCTGGCGGAAGACTTTTCTCCACTGACAGACATCTTATCTCCGCTGCCGGACAACTTATCTCTGCTGACAAAATACGTCTATTCGCTGGCAGAAAACTTATTTCTGGTGGCGGGAAATCTATATCCCCTGCCGGTCATCTTATCTCTTCTGGCTTTATATCCGCTGTCGGAAAACTTTTCTCCGCTGACAGACATCTTATCTCCGCTGCCGGACAACTTATCTCTGCTGACAAAATACGTCTCTCCGCTGTGGGAAAACTTACCTCCGGTGGCGGGAAATTTATATCCGCTGGCGGAAAACTTTTCGCCACAGGGGGAGATTTATATCCCCTGCCGGACAACTTATCTCCGCTGACGAACTACAATTCTCCGCCGGCAGAAAACATATCTCCGCTGGCAGAACATTTACTTCCGGTGTCGGGAAATATATATCCCCTGCCGGACAAATTATCTCTGCTGACGAAATACGTCTCTCCGCTGGCAGAAAGCTTATCTACGGCGGTGGGAAATTTATATCCCCTGCCGGACAACTTATCTCTGCTAACGAAATACGTCTCTCCGCTGGCGGAAAACTTATTTCCGGTGGCGGGAAATATATATCCCCTGCCGGAAAACTTATCTTTGCTGATGAAATACGTCTCTCCGCTGGCAGAAAACTTATCTCCGGCAGCGGGAAACTTATATCCCCTGCCGGACAACTTATCTCTGCTGACGAAATACGTCTCTCCGCTGGCGGAAAACTAATTTCCGGTGGCGGGAAATCTATATCCCCTGCCAGACAACTTATCTCTGCTGACGAAATACGTCTCTCCGCTGGCGGAAAACTTATTTCCGGTGGCGGGAAATATATATCCCCTGCCGGAAAACTTATCTCTGCTGATGAAATACGTCTCTCCGCTGGCAGAAAACTTATCTCCGGCAGCGGGAAACCTTTATCCCCTGCCGGACAACTTATCTCTGCTGACGAAATACGTCTCTCCGCTGGCGGAAAACTAATTTCCGGCGACGGGAAATTTATATCCCCTGCCGGACAACTTATCTCTGCTGACGAAATACGCCTCTCCGCTGGCAGAAAACTTATCTTCGGCGGCGGAGTAGTTATCTCCGCTGGCGGACAATTTATCGCCGCTGACAAACTACGTTTCTCCGCTGGCAGAAAATGTATCTCCGCTGGCAGAAAATTTACCTCCGGCGGCGGGAAATTTATATCCCCTGCCGGACAACTTAGCTCTGCTGACAAAAACGTCTCACCGCTGGCGGAAAACTTATCTCCGGTGGCGGGAAATTTATATCCGCTTGCGGAAAACTTTTCTCCGCTGCCAGACATCTTATCTCTGCTGACGAAATACGTCTCTCCGCTGGCGGAAAACTTATTTCCGGCGGCGTGAAATGTATATCCCCTGACGGACAATTTATCCCCGCTGACGAATTACGTTTCTCCGCCGGCAGAAAACTTATCTCCGCTGGCAGAACATTTACTTCCGGCGGCGAGGAATTTATATCCCCTGCCGGACATCTTATCTCTGCTGACATAATACATCTCTTCGCTGGCGGAAAACTTATATTCGGTGGCGGGAAATTTCTATACGCTGGCGGAAAACTTTTCTCCGCTAACAGACATCTTATCTCCGCTGCCGGACCACTTATCTCTGCTGACAAAATACGTCTCTCCGCTGGCGGAAAGCTTATTTCCGGTGGCGGGAAATTTATATCCGCTGCCGGAAAACTTTTCTCCAGTGGGGGAAATTTATATTCCCTGCCGGACAACTTATCTCCGCAGAGGAACTACGTTTCTCCGCCGGCAGAAAACTTATCTCCGCTGACAGAACATTTACCACCGGCGGCGGGAAATTTATATCCCCTGCCGGACATCTTATCTCGGCTGACAAAATACATCTCTCCGCTGGCGGAAAACTAATTTCCGGTGGCGGGAAATCTATATCCCCTGCCGGACAACTTATCTCTGCTGACGAAATACGTCTCTCCGCTGGCGAAAAACTGATCTCCGGTTGCGGGAAATCTATATTCGCTGGCGGAAAACTTGTCCCCGCTGACAGACGATTGATCTCCGCTGGCAGGTAATTTATCTCCGCTGACGAACTACGTTTCTCCACCGGCAGAAAACTTAGCTCCGCTGGCAGAACATTTACTTCCGGCGGCGAGGAATTTATATCCCCTGCCGGACATCTTATCTCTGCTGGCTTTATATCCGCTGGCGCAAAACTTTTCTCCGCTGACAGACATCTTATCTCCGCTGCCGGACAACTTATCTCTGCTGACAAAATGCGTCTCTCCCCTGCCGGACAACTTATCTTCGCTGACGAACTACGTTTCTCCGCCGACAGAAAACTTATCTCCGCTGGCAGAAAATTTACTTCCGGTGGCGGGAAATATATATTTCCTGCCGGACAACTTATCTCTGCTGACAAAATACGTCTCTCCGCTAGCGGAAAACTTATTTCCGGTGGCGGGAACTATATATCCCCTGCCGGACAACTTATCTCTGTTGACGAAATACGTCTCTCCGCTGGCGGAAAACTAATTTCCGGTGGCGGGAAATCTATATACCCTGCCGGACAACTTATCTCTGCTGACAAAATACGTCTCTCCGCTGGCGAAAAACTTATCTGCGGTGGCGGGAAATTTATATCCGCTGGCGGAAAACTTTTCTCCGCTGACGAAATACATCTCTCTGCTGGCGGAAAACTTATTTCCGGTGGCGGGAAATATAGATCCCCTGCCTGACAACTTATCTCTGCTGACGAAATACGTCTCTCCGCTGGCAGAACATTTACCTCCGGAGGCGGGAAATATTTATCCCCTCCCGGACAACTTATCTGTGCTGACGACATGCGTCTCTCCGCTGGCAGAAAACTTATCTTCGGCGGCGGGAAATCTATATTCGCTGGCGGAAAACTTTTCTCCGCTGACAGACGTTTTATCTCCGCTGGCAGATAATTTATCTCCGCTGACGAACTACGTTTTTCCACTGGCAGAAAACTGATTTCCGCTGGCAGAACATTTACTTCCGGCGGCGAGGAATTGATATCCCCTGCCGGACATCTTATCTCTGCTGGCTTTATATCCGCTGGCGGAAAACTTTTCTCCGCTGACAGACATCTTATCTCCGCTGCCGGACAACTTATCTCTGCTGACAAAATACGTCTCTCCGCTGTCGGAAAACTTATCTCCGGTGGCGGGTAATTTATATCCGCTGGCGGAAAACTTTTATTCAGAGGGGGAAATTTATATCCCCTACCGGACAACTTATCTCCGCTGACGAACTACGTTTCTCCGCCGGCAGAAAACTTATCTCCGCTGGCAGAACATTTACTTCCGGCGGCGGGAAATTTATATCCCCTGAAGGACAACTTATCTCTGCTGACGAATAACGTATCTCCTCTGGCGGAAAACTTATCTCCGGCGGCGGGAAACTTATATCCCCTTCCGGACAACTTATATCCGCTGACGAACTACGTTTCTCCGCCGGCAGAAAACTTATCTCCGCTGGCAGAACATTTACTTCCGTCGGCGGGAAATTTATATCCCCTGCCGGACAACTTATCTCTGCTGACGAAATACGTATCTCTTCTGGCGGAAAACTAAATTCCGGTGGCGGGAAATATATATCCCCTACCGGACAACTTATCTCTGCTGACGAAATACGTCTCTCCGCTGGCAGAACATTTGCCTCCGGCGTCGGGATATTTATATCCAATTCCGGACAACTTATCTCTGCTGACGACATGCGTCTCTCCGCTGGCAGAAAACTTGTCTTCGGCGGCGGGAAATCTATATTCGCAGTCGGAAAACTTGTCTCCGCTGACAGAGGTTTTATCTCCGCTGGCAGATAATTTATCTCCGCTGACGAACTACGTTTTTTTGACTGGCGGAAAACTTATCTCCGCTGGCAGAACATTTACTTCCGGCGGCGAGAAATTTATATCCCCTGCCGGTCATCTTATCTCTGCTGACAAAATACATCTCTTCGCTGGCGGAAAACTTATCTGCGGTGGCGGGAAATTTATATCCGCTGCCGGAAAACTTTTCTCCAGAGGGGGAAATTTATATCCCCTGCCGGACAACTTATCTCCGCAGACGAACTACGTTTCTCCACCGGCAGAAAACTTATCTCCGCTGGCAGAACATTTACTTCCGGCGGCGGGAAATTTATATCCCCTGCCGGACAACTTATCTCTGCTGACGAAATACGTATCTCCTCTGGCGGAAAACTTATTTTCGGTGGCGGGAAATATATATCCCCTGCCGGACAACTTATCTCTGCTGACGAAATACGTCTCTCCGCTGGCAGAACATTTGCCTCCGGCGGCGGGATATTTATATCCCCTTCCGGACAACTTATCTCCGCTGACGAACTACGTTTCTCTTCTGGCGGAAAACTTATTTTCGGTGGCGGGAAATATATATCCCTTTTCTGACAACTTCTCTCTGCTGACGAAATACGTCTCTCCGCTGGCGGAAATCTTATCTCCGGCGGCGGGAAAGTTATATCGCCTGACGGACAATTTTTCCTCGCTGACGAATTACGTTTCTCCGCCGGCAGAAAACTTATCTCCGCTGGCAGAACATTTACTTCCGGCGGCGAGGAATTTATATCCCCTGCCGGACATCTTATCTCTGCTGACAAAATACATCTCTTCGCTGGCGGAAAACTTATTTGCGGTGGTGGGAAATTTATATCCGCTGGCGGAAAACTTTTCTCCGCTAACAGACATCTTATCTCCGCTGCCGGACAACTTATCTCTGCTGACAAAATACGTCTCTCCGCTGGCGGAAAACTTATCTCCGGTGGCGGGAAATTTATATCCGCTGCCGGAAAACTTTTCTCCAGAGGGGGAAATTTATATCCCCTGCCGGACAACTTATCTCCGCAGACGAACTACGTTTCTCCGCCGGCAGAAAACTTATCTCAGCTGGCAGAACATTAACTTCCGGCGGCGGGAAATTTATATCCCCTGCCGGACAACTTATCTCTGCTGACGAAATACGTATCTCCTCTGGCGGAAAACTTATTTTCGGTGGCGGGAAATATATATCCCCTGCCGGACATTTTCTCTCTGCTGACGAAATACGTCTCTTCGCTGGCAGAAAACTTATCTCCGGTGGCGGGAAATATATATCCCCTGCCGGACAACTTATTTCTGCTGACGAAATACGTCTCTCCGCTGGCAGAACATTTACCTCCGGTGGCGGGAAATATATATCCCCTTCCGGACAACTTCTCTCTGCTGACGAAATACGTCTCTCCGCTGGCGGAAAACTAACTTCCGGTGGCGGGAAATCTATATCCCTTGCCGTACATCTTATCTCTGCTAACGAAATACGTCTCTCCGCTGGCGGAAAACTAACTTCCGGTGGCGGGAAATCTATATCCCCTGCCGTACAACTTATCTCTGCTAACGAAATACGTCTCTCCACTGGCGGAAATCTTATCTCCGGCGGCGGGAAAAATATATCGCTTGACGGACAATTTTTCCTTCCTGACGAATTACGTTTCTCCGCCGGCAGAAAACTTATCTCCGCTGGCAGAACATTTACTTCCGGCGGCGAGAAATTTATATCCCCTGCCGGTCATCTTATCTCTGCTGACAAAATACATCTCTTCGCTGACGGAAAACTTATCTGCGGTGGTGGGAAATTTATATCCGCTGGCGGAAAACTTTTCTCCGCTAACAGACATCTTATCTCCGCTGCCGGACAACTTATCTCTGCTGACAAAATACGTCTCTCCGCTGGCGGAAAACTTATCTCCGGTGGCGGGAAATTTATATCCGCTGCCGGAAAACTTTTCTTCAGAGGGGGAAATTTATATCCCCTGCCGGACAACTTATCTCCGCAGACGAACTACGTTTCTCCGCCGGCAGAAAACTTATCTCCGCTGGCAGAACATTTACTTCCGGCGGCGGGAAATTTATATCCCCTGCCGGACAACTTATCTCTGCTGACGAAATACGTCTCTCCGCTGGCAGAACATTTGCCTCCGGCGGCGGTATATTTATATCCCCTTCCGGACAACTTATCTCCGCTGACGAACTACGTTTCTTCGCCGGCAGAAAACTTATCTCCGCTGGCAGAACATTTACTTTCGGCGGCGGGAAATTTATATCCCCTGCCGGACAACTTATCTCTGCTGACGAAATACGTCTCTCCGCTGGCGGAAAACTTATCTCCGCTGGCAGAACATTTACTTCCGGCGGCGAGGAATTTATATCCCCTGCCGGACATCTTATCTCTGCTGACAAAATACATCTCTTCGCTGGCGGAAAACTTATTTGCGGTGGTGGGAAATTTATATCCGCTGGCGGAAAACTTTTCTCCGCTAACAGACATCTTATCTCTGCTGCCGGACAACTTATCTCTGCTGACAAAATACGTCTCTCCGCTGGCGGAAAACTTATCTCCGGTGGCGGGAAATTTATATCCGCTGCCGGAAAACTTTTCTCCTGAGGGGGAAATTTATATCCCCTGCCGGACAACTTATCTCCGTAGACGAACTACGTTTCTCCGCCGGCAGAAAACTTATCTCCGCTGGCAGAACATTAACTTCCGGCGGCGGGAAATTTATATCCCTTGCCGGACAACTTATCTCTGCTGACGAAATACGTATCTCCTCTGGCGGAAAACTTATTTTCGGAAATATGTATCCCCTGCCGGACAATTTATCTCTGCTGACGAAATACGTCTCTCCGCTGGCGGAACATTAGCCTCCGGCGGCGGGAAATTTATATCCCCTGCCGGACAACTTATCTCTGCTAACGAAATACGTCTCTCCGCTGGCGGAAAACTTATTTTCGGTGGCGGGAAATATATATCCCTTTCCGGACAACTTCTCTCTGCTGACGAAATACGTCTCTCCGCTGGCAGAAAACTTATCTCCGGCGGCGGGAAACTTATATCCCGTGCCGGACAACTTATCTCTGCTGACGAAATACGTCTCTCCGCTGGCGGAAAAGTAACTTCCGGTGGCGGGAAATATATATCCCCTGCCGGACAACTTATTTCTGCTGACGAAATACGTCTCTCCGCTGGCAGAACATTTACCTCCGGTGGCGGGAAATATATATCCCCTTCCGGACAACTTCTCTCTGCTGACGAAATACGTCTCTCCGCTGGCGGAAAACTAACTTCCGGTGGCGGGAAATCTATATCCCTTGCCGTACATCTTATCTCTGCTAACGAAATACGTCTCTCCGCTGGCGGAAAACTAACTTCCGGTGGCGGGAAATCTATATCCCCTGCCATACAACTTATCTCTGCTAACGAAATACGTCTCTCCACTGGCGGAAATCTTATCTCCGGCGGCGGGAAAAATATATCGCTTGACGGACAATTTTTCCTTCCTGACGAATTACGTTTCTCCGCCGGCAGAAAACTTATCTCCGCTGGCAGAACATTTACTTCCGGCGGCGAGAAATTTATATCCCCTGCCGGTCATCTTATCTCTGCTGACAAAATACATCTCTTCGCTGACGGAAAACTTATCTGCGGTGGTGGGAAATTTATATCCGCTGGCGGAAAACTTTTCTTCTCTAACAGACATCTTATCTCCGCTGCCGGACAACTTATCTCTGCTGACAAAATACGTCTCTCCGCTGGCGGAAAACTTATCTCCGGTGGCGGGAAATTTATATCCGCTGCCAGAAAACTTTTCTTCAGAGGGGGCAGAACATTTACTTCCGGCGGCGGGAAATTTATATCCCCTGCCTGACAACTTATCTCTGCTGACGAAATACGTCTCTCCGGTGGCAGAACATTTGCCTCCGGCGGCGGTATATTTATATCCCCTTCCGGACAACTTATCTCCGCTGACGAACTACGTTTCTTCGCCGGCAGAAAACTTATCTCCGCTGGCAGAACATTTACTTTCGGCGGCGGGAAATTTATATCCCCTGCCGGACAACTTATCTCTGCTGACGAAATACGTCTCTCCGCTGGCGGAAAACTTATCTCCGCTGGCAGAGCATTTACTTCCGGCGGCGAGGAATTTATATCCCCTGCCGGACATCTTATCTCTGCTGACAAAATACATCTCTTCGCTGGCGGAAAACTTATTTGCGGTGGTGGGAAATTTATATCCGCTGGCGGAAAACTTTTCTTCTCTAACAGACATCTTATCTCCGCTGCCGGACAACTTATCTCTGCTGACAAAATACGTCTCTCCGCTGGCGGAAAACTTATCTCCGGTGGCGGGAAATTTATATCCGCTGCCAGAAAACTTTTCTTCAGAGGGGGCAGAACATTTACTTCCGGCGGCGGGAAATTTATATCCCCTGCCGGACAACTTATCTCTGCTGACGAAATACGTCTCTCCGCTGGCAGAACATTTGCCTCCGGCGGCGGTATATTTATATCCCCTTCCGGACAACTTATCTCCGCTGACGAACTACGTTTCTTCGCCGGCAGAAAACTTATCTCCGCTGGCAGAACATTTACTTTCGGCGGCGGGAAATTTATATCCCCTGCCGGACAACTTATCTCTGCTGACGAAATACGTCTCTCCGCTGGCGGAAAACTTATCTCCGGTGGCGGGAAATTTATATCCGCTGCCGGAAAACTTTTCTCCTGAGGGGGAAATTTATATCCCCTGCCGGACAACTTATCTCCGTAGACGAACTACGTTTCTCCGCCGGCAGAAAACTTATCTCCGCTGGCAGAACATAAACTTCCGGCGGCGGGAAATTTATATCCCTTGCCGGACAACTTATCTCTGCTGACGAAATAAGTATCTCCTCTGGCGGAAAACTTATTTTCGGAAATATGTATCCCCTGCCGGACAATTTATCTCTGCTGACGAAATACGTCTCTCCGCTGGCGGAACATTAGCCTCCGGCGGCGGGAAATTTATATCCCCTGCCGGACAACTTATCTCTGCTAACGAAATACGTCTCTCCGCTGGCGGAAAACTTATTTTCGGTGGCGGGAAATATATATCCCTTTCCGGACAACTTCTCTCTGCTGACGAAATACGTCTCTCCGCTGGCAGAAAACTTATCTCCGGCGGCGGGAAACTTATATCCCCTGCCGGACAACTTATCTCTGCTGACGAAATACGTCTCTCCGCTGGCGGAAAAGTAACTTCCGGTGGCGGGAAATATATATCCCCTGCCGGACAACTTATTTCTGCTGACGAAATACGTCTCTCCGCTGGCAGAACATTTACCTCCGGTGGTGGAAAATATATATCCCCTTCCGGACAACTTCTCTCTGCTGACGAAATACGTCTCTCCGCTGGCGGAAAACTAACTTCCGGTGGCGGGAAATCTATATCCCCTGTGTTGGACAGAATTTCGCTGCCGTTGCAAGGGAAGTTCTTGTACCGAAAAGTAAAAACGCAACCATTCATATGTAAGGTTTACTTGTGACTAATAAATGCTCTGCTCGCAGGCAGATAGAGACCGAACGAAAGGGAGAACAAAAAGGGAGATAAGAGAACGTCGCTTCGTTACGTCTCTCACTCATACATACGTCTACATACTCATATGTCTGTCAATACATGCGTGCATTGCTAGAGATGGTCATTCTTCAACACCCTGCCGTACAACTTATCTCTGCTAACGAAATACGTCTCTCCGCTGGCGGAAAACTAACTTCCGGTGGCGGGAAATCTATATCCCCTGCCGTACAACTTATCTCTGCTAACGAAATACGTCTCTCCGCTGGCGAAAATCTTATCTCCGGCGGCGGGAAATTTATATCCCCTGACGGACAATTTTTCCTCGCTGAAGAATTGCGTTTCTCCGCCGGCAGAAAACTTATCTCCGCTGGCAGAACATTTACTTCCGGCGGCGAGGAATTTATATCCCCTGCCGTATAACTTATCTCTGCTTACAAAAAACATCTCTCCTCTGGCGGAAAACTTATTTTCGGTGGCGGGAAATATATATCCCCTGCCGGACAACTTATCTCTGCTGACAAAATACATCTCTTCGCTGGCGGAAAACTTATTTGCGGTGGTGGGAAATTTATATCCGCTGGCGGAAAACTTTTCTCCGCTAACAGACATCTTATCTCCGCTGCCGGACAACTTATCTCTGCTGACAAAATACGTCTCTCCGCTGGCGGAAAACTTACCTCCGGTGGCGGCAAATTTATATCCGCTGCCGGAAAACTTTTCTCCAGAGGGGGAAATTTATATCCCCTGCCGGACATCTTATCTCCGCAGACGAGCTACGTTTCTCCGCCGACAGAAAACTTATCTCCGCTGGCAGAACATTAACTTCCGGCGGCGGGAAATTTATATCCCCTGCCGGACAACTTATCTCTGCTGACGAAATACGTATCTCCTCTGGCGGAAAACTTATTTGCGGTGGTGGGAAATTTATATCCGCTGGCGGAAAACTTTTCTCCGCTAACAGACATCTTATCTCCGCTGCCGGACAACTTATCTCTGCTGACAAAATACGTCTCTCCGCTGGCGGAAAACTTATCTCCGGTGGCGGGAAATTTATATCCGCTGCCGGAAAACTTTTCTCCAGAGGGGGAAATTTATATCCCCTGCCGGACAACTTATCTCCGCAGACGAACTACGTTTCTCCGCCGGCAGAAAACTTATCCCCGCTGGCAGAACATTTACTTCCGGCGGCGGGAAATTTATATCCCCTGCCGGACATCTTATCTCTGCTGACAAAATACATCTCTTCGCTGGCGGAAAACTTATTTGCGGTGGTGGGAAATTTATATCCGCTGGCGGAAAACTTTTCTCCGCTAACAGACATCTTATCTCCGCTGCCGGACAACTTATCTCTGCTGACAAAATACGTCTCTCCGCTGGCGGAAAACTTATCTCCGGTGGCGGGAAATTTATATCCGCTGCCGGAAAACTTTTCTCCAGAGGGGGAAATTTATATCCCCTGCCGGACAACTTATCTCCGCAGACGAGCTACGTTTCTCCGCCGACAGAAAACTTATCTCCGCTGGCAGAACATTTACTTCCGGCGGCGGGAAATTTATATCCCCTGCCGGACAACTTATCTCTGCTGACAAAATACGTCTCTCCGCTGGCGGAAAACTTATCTCCGGTGGCGGGAAATTTATATCCGCTGCCGGAAAACTATTCTCCAGAGGGGGAAATTTATATCCCCTGCCGGACAACTTATCTCCGCAGACGAGCTACGTTTCTCCGCCGACAGAAAACTTATCTCCGCTGGCAGAACATTTACTTCCGGCGGCGAGAAATTTATATCCCCTGCCGGTCATCTTATCTCTGCTGACAAAATACATCTCTTCGCTGGCGGAAAACTTAACTCCGGTGGCGGGAAATTTATATCCGCTGCCGGAAAACTTTCCTTCAGAGGGGGAAATTTATATCCCCTGCCGGACAACTTATCTCCGCAGACGAACTACGTTTCTCCGCCGGCAGAAAACTTATCTCCGCTGGCAGAACATTTACTTCCGGCGGCGGGAAATTTATATCCCCTGCCGGACATCTTATCTCTGCTGACAAAATACATCTCTTCGCTGGCGGAAAACTTATTTGCGGTGGTGGGAAATTTATATCCGCTGGCGGAAAACTTTTCTCCGCTAACAGACATCTTATCTCCGCTGCCGGACAACTTATCTCTGCTGACAAAATACGTCTCTCCGCTGGCGGAAAACTTATCTCCGGTGGCGGGAAATTTATATCCGCTGCCGGAAAACTTTTCTCCAGAGGGGGAAATTTATATCCCCTGCCGGACATCTTATCTCCGCAGACGAGCTACGTTTCTCCGCCGGCAGAAAACTTATTTCCGCTGGCAGAACATTTACTTCCGGCGGCGAGAAATTTATATCCCCTGCCGGACAACTTATCTCTGCTGACGAAATACGTATCTCCGCTGGCGGAAAAGTAACTTCCGGTGGCGGAAAATCTATATCCCCTGCCGTACAACTTATCTCTGCTAACGAAATACGTCTCTCCGCTGGCGGAAATCTTATCTCCGGCGGCGGGAAATTTATATCCCCTGACGGACAATTTTTCCTCGCTGAAGAATTGCGTTTCTCCGCCGGCAGAAAACTTATCTCCGCTGGCAGAACATTTACTTCCGGCGGCGAGGAATTTATATCCCCTGCCGTATAACTTATCTCTGCTTACAAAAAACATCTCTCCTCTGGCGGAAAACTTATTTTCGGTGGCGGGAAATATATATCCCCTGCCGGACAACTTATCTCTGCTGACGAAATACGTATCTCCTCTGGCGGAAAACTTATTTAAGGTGGCGGGAAATATATATCCCTTTCCGGACAACTTCTCTCTGCTGACGAAATACGTCTCTCCGCTGGCGGAAATCTTATCTCCGGCGGCGGGAAATTTACATCGCCTGACGGACAATTTTTCCTCGCTGACGAACTTCGTTTCTCCGCCGGCAGAAAACTTACCACCGCTGGCAGAACATTTACTTCCGGCGGCGAGAAATTTATATCCCCTGCCGGTCATCTTATCTCTGCTGACAAAATACATCTCTTCGCTGGCGGAAAACTTGTCTGCGGTGGTGGGAAATTTATATCCGCTGGCGGAAAACTTTTCTCCGCTAACAGACATCTTATCTCCGCTGCCGGACAACTCATCTCTGCTGACAAAATACGTCTCTCCGCTGGCGGAAAACTTATCTCCGGTGGCGGGAAATTTATATCTGTTGAAGAATGACCATCTCTAGCAATGCACGCATGTATTGACAGACATATGAGTATGTAGACGTATGTATGAGTGAGAGACGTAACGAAGCGACGTTCTCTTATCTCCCTTTTTGTTCTCCCTTTCGTTTCGGTCTCTATCTGCCTGCGAGCAGAGCATTTATTAGTCACAAATAAACCTTACATATGAATGTTTGCGTTTTTACTTTTCGGTACAAGAACTTCCCTTGCAACGGCAGCGAAATTCTGTCCAACAATATCCGCTGCCGGAAAACTTTTCTCCAGAGGGGGAAATTTATATCCCCTGCCGGACAACTTATCTCCGCAGACGAACTACGTTTCTCCGCCGGCAGAAAACTTATCTCCGCTGGCAGAACATTTACTTCCGGCGGCGGGAAATTTACATCCCCTGCCGGACAACTTATCTCTGCTGACGAAATACGTCTCTCCGCTGGCGGAAAACTTATCTTCGCTGGCAGAACATTTACTTCCGGCGGCGAGAAATTTATATCCCCTGCCGGTCATCTTATCTCTGCTGACAAAATACATCTCTTCGCTGGCTGAAAACTGATCTGCGGTGGTGGGAAATTTATATCCACTGGCGGAATACTTTTCTCCGCTAACAGACATCTTATCTCCGCTGCCGGACAACTCATCTCTGCTGACAAAATACGTCTCTCCGCTGGCGGAAAACTTATCTCCGGTGGCGGGAAATTTATATCTGTTGAAGAATGACCATCTCTAGCAATGCACGCATGTATTGACAGACATATGAGTATGTAGACGTATGTATGAGTGAGAGACGTAACGGAGCGACGTTCTCTTATCTCCCGTTTTGTTCTCCCTTTCGTTTCGGTCTCTATCTGCCTGCGAGCAGAGCATTTATTAGTCACAAATAAACCTTACATATGAATGTTTGTGTTTTTACTTTTCGGTACAAGAACTTCCCTTGCAACGGCAGCGAAATTCTGTCCAACAATATCCGCTGCCGGAAAACTTTTCTCCAGAGGGGGAAATTTATATCCCCTGCCGGACAACTTATCTCCGCAGACGAACTACGTTTCTCCGCCGGCAGAAAACTTATCTCCGCTGGCAGAACATTTACTTCCGGCGGCGGGAAATTTACATCCCCTGCCGGACAACTTATCTCTGCTGACGAAATACGTCTCTCCGCTGGCGGAAAACTTATCTTCGCTGGCAGAACATTTACTTCCGGCGGCGAGAAATTTATATCCCCTGCCGGTCATCTTATCTCTGCTGACAAAATACATCTCTTCGCTGGCGGAAAACTTAACTCCGGTGGCGGGAAATTTATATCCGCTGCCGGAAAACTTTTCTTCAGAGGGGGAAATTTATATCCCCTGCCGGACAACTTATCGCCGCAGACGAACAACGTTTCTCCGCCGGCAGAAAACTTATCTCCGGTGGCAGAACATTTACTTCCGGCGGCGGGAAATTTATATCCCCTGCCGGACATCTTATCTCTGCTGACAAAATACATCTCTTCGCTGGCGGAAAACTTATCTGCGGTGGTGGGAAATTTATATCCGCTGGCGGAAAACTTTTCTTCTCTAACAGACATCTTATCTCCGCTGCCGGACAACTTATCTCTGCTGACAAAATACGTCTCTCCGCTGGCGGAAAACTTATCTCCGGTGGCGGGAAATTTATATCCGCTGCCGGAATACTGTTCCCCAGAGGGGGAAATTTATATCCCCTGCCGGACAACTTATCTCCGCAGACGAACTACGTTTCTCCGGCGGCAGAACACTTATCTCCGCTGGCAGAACATTTACTTCCGGCGGCGAGGAATTTATATCCCCTGCCGGACATCTTATCTCTGCTGACAAAATACGTCTCTCCGCTGGCGGAAAACTTATTTCCGGTGGCGGGAAATATATATCCCTTTCCGGACAACTTCTCTCTGCTGACGAAATACGTCTCTCCGCTGGCAGAAAACTTATCTCCGGCGGCGGGAAACTTATATCCCCTGCCGGACAACTTATCTCTGCTGACGAAATACGTCTCTCCGCTGGCGGAAAAGTAACTTCCGGTGGCGGGAAATTTATATCCCCTGCCGGACAACTTATCTCTGCTGACGAAATACGTCTCTCCTCTGGCGGAAAACTTATTTTCGGTGGCGGGAAATATATATCCCCTGCCGGACAACTTCTCTCTGCTGACGAAATACGTCTCTCCGCT
Source organism: Drosophila miranda (assembly GCF_003369915.1). Taxonomy (NCBI): domain Eukaryota; kingdom Metazoa; phylum Arthropoda; class Insecta; order Diptera; family Drosophilidae; genus Drosophila; species Drosophila miranda. Next base: position 33,942,600 of record NC_046675.1, read on the forward strand.
GGCAGAAAACTTATCTCCGGCGGCGGGAAACTTATATCCCCTGCCGGACAACTTATCTCTGCTGACGAAATACGTCTCTCCGCTGGCGGAAAAGTAACTTCCGGTGGCGGGAAATTTATATCCCCTGCCGGACAACTTATCTCTGCTGACGAAATACGTCTCTCCTCTGGCGGAAAACTTATTTTCGGTGGCGGGAAATATATATCCCCTGCCGGACAACTTCTCTCTGCTGACGAAATACGTCTCTCCGCTGGCAGAAAACTTATCTCCGGTGGCGGGAAATATATATCCCCTGCCGGACAACTTATTACTACTGACGAAATACGTCTCTCCGCTGGCAGAACATTTACCTCCGGTGGCGGGAAATATATATCCCCTTCCGGAACACTTCTCTCTGCTGACGAAATACGTCTCTCCGCTGGCGGAAAACTAACTTCCGGTGGCGGGAAATCTATATCCCCTGCCGTACAACTTATCTCTGCTAACGAAATACGTCTCTCCGCTGGCGGAAAACTTATTTTCGGTGGCGGGAAATATATATCACCTGCCGGACAACTTATCTCTGCTAACGAAATACGTCTCTCCGCTGGCGGAAAACTTATTTTCGGTGGCGGGAAATATATATCCCTTTCCGGACAACTTCTCTCTGCTGACGAAATACGTCTCTCCGCTGGCAGAAAACTTATCTCCGGCGGCGGGAAACTTATATCCCCTGCCGGACAACTTATCTCTGCTGACGAAATACGTCTCTCCGCTGGCGGAAAAGTAACTTCCGGTGGCGGGAAATTTATATCCCCTGCCGGACAACTTATCTCTGCTGACGAAATACGTCTCTCCTCTGGCGGAAAACTTATTTTCGGTGGCGGGAAATATATATCCCCTGCCGGACAACTTCTCTCTGCTGACGAAATACGTCTCTCCGCTGGCAGAAAACTTATCTCCGGTGGCGGGAAATATATATCCCCTGCCGGACAACTTATTACTACTGACGAAATACGTCTCTCCGCTGGCAGAACATTTACCTCCGGTGGCGGGAAATATATATCCCCTTCCGGAACACTTCTCTCTGCTGACGAAATACGTCTCTCCGCTGGCGGAAAACTAACTTCCGGTGGCGGGAAATCTATATCCCCTGCCGTACAACTTATCTCTGCTAACGAAATACGTCTCTCCGCTGGCGGAAAACTTATTTTCGGTGGCGGGAAATATATATCCCTTTCCGGACAACTTCTCTCTGCTGACGAAATACGTCTCTCCGCTGGCAGAAATCTTATCTCCGGCGGCGGGAAACTTATATCACCTGCCGGACAACTTATCTCTGCTGACAAAATACATCTCTCTTCTGGCGGAAAACTTATTTTCGGTGGCGGGAAATATATATCCCCTGCCGGACAACTTATCTCTGCTGACGAAATACGTCTCTCCGCTGGCAGAACATTAGCCTCCGGCGGCGGGAAATTTATATCCCCTGCCGGACAACTTATCTCTGCTGACGAAATACGTATCTCCTCTGGCGGAAACTTATTTTCGGTGGCGGGAAATATATATCCCCTGCCGGACAACTTATCTCTGCTGACGAAATACATCTCTCCGCTGGCGGAAAACTTATTTCCGTTGGCGGGAAATCTATATCCCCCGCCAAACAAATTATCTCTGCTGACGAAATACGTCTCTCCGCTGGCGGAAAACTTATTTCCGGTGGCGGGAAATCTATATCCGCTGGCGGACAACTTATCTCCGCTGGCGGACAACTTATCTCCGCTGGCGGACAATTTATCTCCGCTGACGAACAACGATTCTCCGCTGGCAGAAAACTTAACTCCGGGGCCGGGAAATTTATATCCCCAGACGGACAATTTATCCCCGCAGACGAATTACGTTTCTCCGCTGGCGGAAAACTTATTTCCGGTGGCGGGAAATTTATACCCGCTGGCGGAAAACTTATCTCTGCTAACGAAATACGTCTCTCCGCTGGCGGAAAACTTATTTCCGGTGGCGGGAAATATATATCCCCTTCCGGAAAACTTATCTCTGCTGACGAAATACGTCTCTCCGCTGGCAGAAAACTTATCTCCGGCGGCGGGATATTTATATCCGCTGGCGGAAAACTTTTCTCCGCTGACAGACATCATATCTCCGCTGCCGAACAACTTATCTCTGCTGACAAAATACGTCTCTTCGCGGGCGGAAAACTTATCTCCGGCGGTGGGAAATTTATATCCCCTGCCGGACAACTTATCTCTGCTGACGAAATACGTCTCTCCGCTGGCGGAAAACTTATTTCCGTTGGCGGGAAATCTATATCCCCCGCCAAACAAATTATCTCTGCTGACGAAATACGTCTCTCCGCTGGCGGAAAACTTATTTCCGGTGGCGGGAAATCTATATCCGCTGGCGGACAACTTATCTCCGCTGGCGGACAACTTATCTCCGCTGGCGGACAATTTATCTCCGCTGACGAACAACGATTCTCCGCTGGCAGAAAACTTAACTCCGGGGCCGGGAAATTTATATCCCCAGACGGACAATTTATCCCCGCAGACGAATTACGTTTCTCCGCTGGCGGAAAACTTATTTCCGGTGGCGGGAAATTTATACCCGCTGGCGGAAAACTTATCTCTGCTAACGAAATACGTCTCTCCGCTGGCGGAAAACTTATTTCCGGTGGCGGGAAATATATATCCCCTTCCGGAAAACTTATCTCTGCTGACGAAATACGTCTCTCCGCTGGCAGAAAACTTATCTCCGGCGGCGGGATATTTATATCCGCTGGCGGAAAACTTTTCTCTGCTAACGAAATACGTCTCTCCGCTGGCGGAAAACTTATTTACGGTGGCGGGAAATTTATATTCCCTGCCAGACAACTTATCTCTGCTGACGAAATAAGTCTCTCCGCTGGCGAAAAAACTAATTTCCGGTGGCGGGAAATCTATATCCCCTGAAAGACAACTTATATCTTCTGACGAAATACATCTCTCCGCTGGCGGAAAACTTATTTCCGGTGCCGGGAAATCTATATCTGCTGGCGGACAACTTATCTCCGCTGGCAGACAATTTATCTCCGCTGACGAACTACGAACCTCCGCTGGCAGAAATCTTATCTCCGGCGGCGGGAAATTTATATCCCCTGCCGGACAATTTATCCCCGCTGACGAACTACGTTTCACCGCTGGCAGAAAATTTATCTCTGCTGGCAGAAAATTTACCTCCGGCGGCGAGGAGTTTATATCCCCTGCCGGAAATCTTATCTCTGCTGACAAAATACATCTCTCCGCTGTCGGAAAACTTATCTCCGGTGGCGGGAAATTTATATCAGCTGGCGGAAAACTTTTCTCCAGAGGGGGAAATTTATATACCCTGCCGGACAACATATCTCCGCTGACGAACTACGTTTCTCCGCCGGCAGAAAACTTATCTCCGCTGGCAGAACATTTACTTCCGGTGGCGGAAATATATAAGTTAACACCCTAAGAGTTCAATACTTTTATTTCCAATTAAAACAGAAAAAAGTATACAAATTCTTGCCCAATAGTTTATTACCCAATTGTAATAACAATGCGCAAGAATTCTGTCACAATTTACACAAAAAGTAAAAACCATTTCCTGCCCAAAACAAGAACCGAAACATTGTATTTCTGGAAGTGCTTATGCGCTTCACTTCAAGTCAGCACTTCACGAGAAACCATCGCCCCCACCCCGTCTTCGACGTCGCGACTGCGATAATGTCGACAATGCATTTCTGATGACTCCGCTGTTCTTCAAACCCAACATCGACCAGCAACATTGAATTCCTATTGCCGGTCTAAACTGCAACTCCGCTGTCGCCACTGACGCCGCCGCCTACAATAATTCTGAAGACCCCAACAATTCGGCCTCTGCCGAAGTTCCTCTGCCGCGTTCATCGATAGGTTTCTTTAAGAATTATAATTCTAGATTTAAGCAGTCACATTCTGATATTCAATAAAAGCACTTCGCTAAAGTAAACAGAATCAAAAAATTCTTTTATTTTGTCCTTCGAATAAGGATAAAATTAACTGGCGCCCGAGCAGGGACCTGACTAGTGAACAACACAGAAAAAAGTTTAGTACGTTCGCGAAAACTGCAAAAACTTGTAGCCGTCGGTCTCAATAATAATTACCGGTGTGACTCACAATATTTCGTAATATTGTCCGGTATAACCCATCGGTGACTCCAATTCCTGAAAGTTCCGTACTCAGGAAAACCAACCAAAAAGGAGCGAAGTCCAGGAACCTCAGTAAGGTGATACCATCATAAAAGGGACCAATTCCGGATCGCCCGTTGGAGGAGCCACATCCAACATGTTAAGGTAAGTAAAACAAAAACAAAACGATGAAAACCAAAAAACATTTTTTCAAGTGATAATAAAATAAAGTGAAGAAAAAAATTCACAAAAGTGAAACAATTAAAAAAAATAAATTTTCCGCGCGATACAAAAAATTATAAAACGGGAAACAAAAAACCCAAAGGGAAAAAGAAAATAAAAACCCAAACCTACGAAAGCTAAAACAAACAAAATACCTATTCACATATTTCAAAAACCATATTGATATATTACAAATACTTAATACTTGCACATAATGGCAAATCCTAATACCTAATCATACCTGCCGTTCTGGTTCAAGACCCCAATGCTGGTACAAATATGAGTAGGCAAGAAATTACATCCTTGGTAACCAATTTAGTGAACACTTTATTAGAACGAGCCTCACCTAACCCTAACACCGACTTCCTCAACGCAGTTGATCAAGAAGTAAACCCTGCACTTCCTCACAATGCGAGTGACTACGACAAAATCCCAGACTTAGTGAAAAGTATTCGGGAATTTTCGGGAAGCTTAAACGAATTTAGTTCTTGGAAGAAGGGAGTAGATAGGATTCTAGGGGACTTTGCAGACATAGCAGGAACCCGAAAGTACGTCGCGATCCTCTAAGTCATTCGATACAAGATTGTCGGAAATGCCGATACGGCATTAGAATCATACAACATTCCTCTTAATTGGAATGCTATTTCCAAATGTTTAACCCTACACTATGGTGACAAGAGAGACCTGAGTACATTAGAGTACCAGATGACCATGCTAGTGCAGGGAAATCAACAGTCAGTGGAAGATTATCATCAAGTCGTTTATCACCAAATGTTACTGATTCTAAATAAAATAGGTTGCATGGAATTAGGAAGGGAAGCAGAACAATTAATGACCAAACTATACCGCGATAAAGCTTTAGATACTTTTGTCAGAGGACTACGAGGAGATCTTCCTCGACTCCTGGGTATGAAAGAACCAGCAGACCTCCCATCAGCTCTACACCTTTGTTTAAAATTAGAAAACCAGAACTATCGTTCCAATTATGCTAACGCCAAAGCACCCACTATTGGATTTAGGGGATCAAACCAAAAACCAATTCCAGCACCCCCATCAAATATCAACTATAATAACTTTAGGCAACCTCTTCAGTACCACCAGTATAATCAATATAAGCCTTCAATTCCTCCCAGACAAAACTATAATTACCAAACACCTCAAGTTACACAGAGTTATCCCCGTCAACAATTCCCTCAGAATAACATTCCGAATCGTCCGATCGCACCAAAGCCAATGCCAAAACCAGAACCAATGGAGATAGATCCAAGTCTCCATACTAGAAATGTCAACTATATGAATCGTCCGCATTTTCAAGCAGGAAAACGACCCCCAAAAACTCAAAATGTAATAGAAAAAAGACAAAGACAATTCAATATCCAAACTGGCGAAACCGACGAAACTCAAACGAACTCTTCGCCTGATGCAATAAATTACGCAACTTTGGCTGAATACGAACAACTGAAAGATGAGTATGAAAACGAAAATGACTTTGAACAAACCCTTGAGGAGTATGCTCAAGAACCAGATACAGACAATAACGACTCGAATCTCGAACAACTAAGTGACTTACATTTTTTAGAATAAAAAACTCCTCACTACCCTATATAGAGTGTAGATTGGGGAGCGGACAGACCTTAAAAATCTTAGTAGATACCGGCTCTAATAAAAGCTATATTCAACCCCAACATGTTAATAACCCAATTTTAAACCAAAAACCTTTTAACGCTATCACCGTTAGTGGTAGCATAAAAATAACACACCATAAAATTGCAATCCTTTTCAATATCCCTAATATTAATGTAAAATTCTTTCTGTTACCCACCTTAAAATCATTTGACGCCATACTAAGAAATGACTACCTCAAAGAATTAGGAGCAGTCATTGACAAAAAAACGAACACTAACAATAAACAATGGTCATGTTATTCCGATAAAGGAAAAATTCTTGGAAGCAGTGAATGTCATATTCAATAGGACAGAACATCTAACAGAAACACAAAAACTAACCCTTGAAAACCTCTTTAAAACACACTCTAATTTGTTCGCAGATCCAAACAGAAAACTTACTTACACCACAAACATTAAAGCAGATATCCGCACGACTTCTGATACTCCAGTTTATTCACGATGTTACCCCCTACCAGTGGGATCCAAAACAAAGGTAGAGAAACAAATAAAAGAACTACTAGATGACGGGATAATTAGACCATCTAGGTCCCCGTAGAATTCCCCCGTATGGCTGGTTCCGAAAAAAATGGATGCCTCTCAAAAGAAAAAATTCAGAGTAGTTATCGACTACAGGAAACTAAATTTAGTTACTGTTGCCGATAAATATCCCATTCCAAATATAAATGAAGTTTTAGCACAACTAGTAAACAACAAGTTCTTTTCAGTACTAGATCTTAAAAGTGGTTTCCATCAAATTCTATTAAAAAAATCAGATATCGAAAAAACTGCATTCTCCATCAACAACGGTAAATACGAATTCACACGTCTCCCCTTTGGACTAAAAAATGCACCGGCAATATTCCAGCGCACCCTTGACGATATCCTACGACCACATATTGGTGAAATCTGCTATATTTATATTGACGACATAATTATTTTTGGGAAAGATGAAAAAACACATGCTAACAATCTCGCGACCATATTCGATACCCTTGAACAAGCCAATATTAAATGCCAACTCGACAAATGCGAGTTCTTTAAAAATAAAGTAGAATTTTTAGGATTTATTATTTCCGATAGAGGCATAGAAAACAATCCTGCAAAGGTGGAAGCCATTTCCAAGTATCCTTGTCCGAAAACATTAAAGGATCGCAGATCCTTCCTAGGATTGTCCGGTTACTATAGAAGATTCATAAAGGACTATGCAATGCTAGCCAAACCACTTACCTCATTATTAAGAGGGGAAGATGGTCGCGTATCTAAAAACAATTCGAGCAAAAAAATCATTCACCTTGACCCAGAGGCAATGGAAGCTTTCAAAAAACTCAAGAACACCCTCATTTCGGCAGAAGTCATTTTACAATACCCAGATTTCAATAAAGAGTTGAAACTCACAACAGATGCCTCAAATTTCGCATTAGGAGCAGTTCTTGCTCAAAATGACAAACCAATATCCTTCATTTCCCGAACCCTTTCGAAAGCCGAAGAAAATTATGCAGCAAACGAAAAAGAAATGCTAGCATTGAAGTCATTGAAGTCTTTGAGAAATTATCTCTATGGGGGAGCAATGGTAAAAATTTACACCGACCATCAACCTTTAACCCATTCCATGAGCGATTGGAATGGAAACGCGAGAATAAAACGATGGAGAACATTTTTGGAAGAGTACGACTATCAGCTAATCTACAAACCAGGAAAAGCCAATGTAGTAGCTGACTCTTTCCAGAATCAAGGAGATAAACTCCATCACGACACAACATAGTAGTCAAAGTTCCTCCGAAAGGTTAATTCATAGTACGGAAATACCAATAAATGCTTTTAAAAACCAAATCTTTATTATTCCAGGAAACGAAAATAATTACAAATTTAGTATACCATTTCCAACATTTCATCGACATGAAATTACACAAAACACATTCACCGAAGCTGATTTATTACAAATATTAAAAAAATACCTTAACCCCTCCGTTATTAATGGAATTCAAACAACCGAACATATTATGGGACAAATCCAAAAAATATACCCATCAAATTTCTTCCAATACAAAGTTAGATTCTGTAGAAGATCTAAGTAACGAAAGCCAACAAGAAGAAGAGATCTTAAAAGTTCACAACAGGGCCCACAGGAATGCCGTAAAAAATCAAAAACAACTCATCGAAAAATTCCAAAAATGAAACAGAAAATTTCCACTATAGTAAAGCGGTGTCAGATTTTTAAGGAAGTAAAATACGACAGACACCCCACTAATCCCGAAATCCAGAAAGAAAATCCACAGAAAGAAATTTAGTTTTGACAGCAATAGACAAATTTTCCAAATTAGCCCAAGGAAGAATCATCAAATCCAAATCCATCGAAGATATAAAACCATCCCTGCATGATATTCTGTTTTATTTCGGCGTACCAAAAAATGTAGTAATTGACAATGAAAAATCCTTAAACTCAGCTTCCATAACGTTTATGATGAAAGACCAATTGGGAATTCAGATATTTACAGATCCACCCTACAAAAGCTCAGTAAATGGACAGGTAGAAAGATTCCATTCAACCCTCTCAGAAATAATGCGGTGTTTAAAAAGTAAAGAAATCTATAGCACATTTCAAGAATTACTAAATCAGGCCATTTACGAGTACAATTTCTCGATACACTCAGTAACCAACAGAAAACCGTTAGAAGTATTCTTTGGTAGAAACGTAACAACAAATCCTGACCAATACGAAATAAGCCGACAAAATAATATTGACAAACTTAAAAACAAACAGGACTCGGATTTAAAAAATCACAACAAAAAAAAAAACCGATAATACTATACTCACCAGGTCAAGAAATATTCGTATAAATAAACACACGGTTAGGATCAAAATTGTCTCCTCCAAGATTTAAAAAAGAAACAGTAAAAGAAGACAATAACACTACAATTAAAACTGTGTCAGGAAAAATTGTTCACAAAAGTAACTACACCCAAAGGTTAGGTTGACCCGGACGGCCCTCAGAGGGGGCCCCACATAGGCCAGTATGGCCCTTAGTTGTCGTGATAGGAGGGGGGGGGGGGGGGGGGGGGGGGGGGGGTATGAACCGTCGCGGCAGTGTTTAGTGGGTTTTGAAGTCCTCGAGGATCGAGGTATTTTTCGCATAGGCCAGTAGTTGCTGTGGCGTCCTCTTGGAGGCATCTTCCAGTGATGCCAGCACTGGGGCGCCCAGGTACTTCCTCCTTGCCCTTAAGAGAGCAGGACAGTTGCAGATGAGATGTTCCAGGGTTTCGGTTGCCCCAGGTTCGTCACATTTCCTACAACTGTCTCTGTTTGTGATGCCTAGCTTTGTTGCATGCGCCGCAGCCAGGCAATGGCCGGTTAATATTCCCACTAATAATCTGCAGTCCTTCCGTGGTAGGTGCAGCAGGTAGTGGCTGAGTTTGTCATTGCGTTCCTTGCACATGATTTTCGAGGTTCTGCAGGCGGTGGTACTCCTCCACCTACATTCGGTTTGTGATCCGGCCTGCTTTTCTAGATCGCTCTGCAGCGTTCTGAGGGAGACAGGCACGTTCTCGGTTCTCGTATTCGCCAGCCCGACGCCTTCCTTAGCTAGTACGTCCGCCGTCTCGTTCCCTTCGATGCCCTGGTGGCTGGGAATCCAGTAGATCCGCACTGACTTTGTCGTGCTTAGGGTATCTAGTGCCTCCCTGCTCGCCAAGACATTTCTGGAACTGACTGCGGACGACTGCATGGATCTTATCGCCGCTTGGCTGTCGACGAATAGGTTGACCGCAACGTGTGCTCTTTCAGTGAGAAGAGCGACTTCCGCTGCTTTCCTGATGGCAAAAACCTCTGCCTGGAATATGCTACAATGGTCCGGTAGCTTATATGACAGCCTTATCTCAGGGTCTGTACAGTATAGGCCCGCTCCTACTCCTCCGTCCATCTTGGAGCCGTCCGTATATATATTGAGGTGCTCCGTTTGGTCTCTTCCGATTTTCCAGTCTTCAGGTCCCAAGGATGCAGTTGTTTTTACGTCGAGGCATGTTTGGGGGGTCATGTAATCAGTTGATCTGTTCATTTCCCTTCCAATTGAACTATGCCCGTATTCTTGTGGCGACATATTTCCTGAAGCGATGAGGCGTTGTGCTGCCTTTCCTGCAGTCAGACGGGCGTGGATGTCTAGGGGTTCGATTCCAAGTAGGGTTTCGAGTGCTTTTGTTGGGGTTGACCTCAGCGCCCCTGTAATACAGAGCAAAGCCTGTCGCTGAGTCCTTTCCATAAGCTTATGATACGTTTTCTTTCCAGTAGCTTGCCACCACACTAAGACTCCATACAGCAGAGTTGGTCGCACCACCGAGATGTAAATCCAATGCATCAGAGCCGGAGATAGGCCCCATGTGCTGCTGAGCATCTTCTTGGATGCATAAAGCGCAATGGTGGCCTTCTTCACCCTTTCCAATACATTGGGTTTCCATGCCAGTTTACTATCCAGTACTGTGCCCAGGTATTTGACTTGTGTTTTTGGGGTTAGCCTAGTTTGATTGATCTTCGGGGGGTCCATATCGGTACCTTGTACCTCTTGGTAAAGAGGATGAGGTCCGTCTTGTCCGCGTTGATACTGAGTCCTACTTCTTCCGCCCACTCGCGTATCTCCCTGAGTGTTCGTTGCATTAGTGAGCTGAGGGTCGATGGGCAAACACCATGGAAGCGGTTCCCCACTCTGATTGCACCCGTCTGCAACCTAGGAGGTTCCTTATCCACAGGTTGATTGCTGGGTGTGTATTAGTTGCTACCAGGCAATTTGTTACTGCTTCCGTAGCCACGTTGTTGAATGCTCCGGAGATGTCCACGAATACTCCCAGTGCATACTTTTTATTGTGAAGGGCTTTCTCAATGGTAGCTACTACCGAATGTAGTGCGGTCTCCACCGATTTCCCTTTAGTATAGGCATGCTGGTTGGTTGACATCAGTCCCCCTACCTCATTTCTGATGTGTAAGTCCAGCAGCTTTTCTAGCGTTTTTAATATAAAGGAGGTAAGGCTTATCGGTCTATAGTCCTTGGGACTCGCATGGCTGCACTTTCCTGCCTTTGGGAGGAAGACAACTCTCGAGGTTCTCCATTGGATAGGGATATAGCCAGTACTTATACAAGCTGTGAATATTGCGGAGAGCCATGGAGTAATCGCCTCTTTGGTCACCTGCATCATGGCTGGGAATATCCCGTCAAGTCCTGGTGCTTTTGTGCCCGCAAAGGAGTCTATTGCCCAGTGGATTCGCTTGGTGGTTAACAAATCTGTTGGGGGGTGTTGTTCCTCGGTTGCTAGGTCCTGGTGCTCTTTGGCATCAGCGACCTCGGTGCAACCAGGGAAATGTTCCTCCATTAGTGCTGTTAGGGCTTCGTCACTGCCCTCTGTCCACTGTCCGTCATCTAGCTTTAATTGGCTTTGTATGGTAGGCTGCTTAGAGAGCAGCTTCCGTAGCCGTGCGGTTTCTGGTACTTTCTCGATGTTGGAGCAGAAGGTCCTCCACGAGTTCCGTTGTGCTTTACGTATTTCCTTCTTGTAGCTCCTGAGTAGGAGTCTGTATTCCTCATGGATCGTCGTTCGCTTGTTTGGCGATCTTAAAGAATTCCTTGAGGTTGTCCCTTTGAAGAGAGAGATCCCGGCTCCACCAGAGTGGCTTGGACCTCTTCTTCGTCCTCGAGGGTTTGCACGATGTGTGGTAGGCGTCCAGCAACGCGTTGGATAGGGTCTCTAGAGACTTCTCTATGTCCTCCGCGGATTTCACTGTGCCCGGACTCGCGAGCTTCGAAGTAACTGTCTTTTTAAACTTTTCCCAGTTTGTATTCCGGGGGTTTCTATAGACTATTACCTTCAAAGAATGTTTGAAGTCGCACTTAAACTAAATGTACTTGTGATCTGAGAAGGAGGGTCTTTCAAGGACCCTCCAGCTAGATACCGTAGTACTGTTTCCCGTTGCTAGTGTTAGGTCTAGCACGTTGGATGAAGTCGGACCCACGAAGGTGTGCTCCTCCCCGACGTTTGCTATATATAGATTAGTATAAAGTATAAAGTCTAAGAGTGACTCACCTCTATCATTGATGTCGGTGCTTCCCCACACATTGTGGTGGGCATTGGCATTCGTCCCGATGACGAGTTGATAGTTTTTGGTGCCGGCTTCTGTCACCAGGCTCCTGAGTTCGTCGGGTGGTGCGGGTCTGTCGTGAGCCATGTAGCAGGAAGCCACCAGAAGGCGCTTTTCCTACACCCAAAACTAAAAGATTTATCCGATTGCGGGTTCCATCCGATTATAGCACCACGAATCGGAAAATACCCGAAAATACAATTTTTTTTACGATATTCTTCATTCTCTTCCAGATTGATAACATCATTACTCCTCCTACAATTAGTAGCTGGATCTATCGAAATAACCAACTATACCGATAGCCATATTTTAACCATTCATACTAAAACAGGCAAACTAACCTCAGTGTTGAGATAATGTTTTTTATCCCCAATCGGCCGACTAATTATTTCGAATTAAATAAAACTCGGCGCAGAAATAAAATTACGATATGTTCTTTAATGCGTGACATCCAAATTGCAAGTGTGGCTTGCCTGCCCTTTACATTGCGGCTCCGATCGCAAAGCGCAGCTTCGCTCGGCCGACGTCGGTAGGCAGACGCAAAGCGGAGATAGCGAAGAGCGAGCTGGCAGAGAGCGTTTAGCAGGGCAAGCAAGCGCAGAGCTTTAACAAACAAATGAGTGACATAGACATAAGTAACAAACAAAATAAGCGGCTGAGGGCCAAGAATTAGGTGCTATTTGGCAAGCAGCTAATCGGCTGGGTTCTGCTCCGAACATTCACCCCCCGTTGGAAGGCAAAGGCTTTCAACAGATCCATCCTGAAGGGGCAGAACCGCTATTTTTCCAACGGCCCTCTTGAAAAGGCCCTTTTGAGTGCGGATGACGGCTAGTCTGATGGTTCCATCTTTTCCTGGGATGACGCTCTCAATGCGGCCAAGCGGCCACCTTAATGGTGGCAGCGTTTCCTCCTTGATCATGACGAGCGCTCCTAGCTTGATGTTTGGAGACGATGACCGCCACTTGCTCCGCTCCTGAAGAATCGAAAGATACGCCGTGCTCCATTTTCTCCAAAACGCCTGCTTCATTTGACACAGCCGCTGCCATCGACTAAGTAGGTTGACCCGGAGATGCGCCACATCTGGCTCGTCGAATGCAGCTTTCGGGGCTCCATTGAGAAAGTTGTTTGGCGTGAGCACATCTAGATCATCGGGACTTTCTGTAATTGCATAAAGCGGACGGGAATTTAACAAAGCAGAGATTTCACAAGCCAAGGTCTGAATTTCATCAAGAGTAAAAATGTAGGTCCCGACGATGCGATGAAAATGATATTTAGCTGCTTTAACAGCCGCCTCCCACAAACCCCCAAAATGAGGTGAGCGAGGGGGGATGAATTTCCAGTCGATTCCACTAGAAACGCAGAGATGTGACACAGCCGACGTATGAGGATCACTGAGGAACATTTGCCGAAGCTCCAAAAGCTCATTTTTTGCTCCTACAAAATTTGTAGCGTTGTCTGACCAGATGATTCGAGGTTTGGGACGTAGACTTATAAAACGCCTTAATGCTGCCAGAAAGGATTCTGTAGATAGATCCCGAACGACTTCCAAATGAGTTGCTTTGGTGCTAAAGCATACGAAGACAGCGATGTAACATTTGATAGGAGGCCTGCTTCTGACTTCCGACTTGTGATAAAAGGGTCCGCTAAAATCAACGCCCGTTGTGTGGAATGCTGGATTAGTCCTTACGCGATCCGCAGGCAAGTTTCCCATGATATGTTCCCTCAGCACTGGCTTCAAACGAAAGCATCTAACACATTTGCGAATGATTCCCGCAACATATTTGCGTCCACCAATAGGCCAGAATTTTTGCCGAAGCAGTCCGAGCAATCCTTGAGCTCCTGCGTGGAGAAACCTTTCGTGAAAGAAGATAATAATAGAGACAGTGACAGGATGTCCCTTAGGAAGCAGGATCGGGTGCTTCGCGTCGTAGTCCAATTCGGCATTTTGGAGGCGGCCTCCAACACGCAGCAATCCAAAGCTATCCAGAAATGGATTCAGTGAGGCCATCGTGCTTTTTGGGGGTAGGGCCTGTTTGCTGGCGAGGGCCCTTATCTCTTCCGAAAATTGTTGCTGCTGTATTGCCCTTATGAGCAAATGCGTACCATTTTTGATGTCGATTACGGTAAGTTGACCCTTCGACCGCGCTATGCCTTTGTCCTTGAGAATGTAGAATCGATATATGTAAGCAAAGACGCGCTGCATGGATCCGAATGAGTTTTGAAATTTGCAATCGTACGATACATCCCTTTCGTTTGAAACAACCAATGCTGCATGACGACGTTCTGGTACATCGGTCGGCAATTGCAAGCCTGCAGGCCACTCTGAGCTCTCAAGACGCAAGAATGGTGGTCCAGAGATCCAAAGGCTGCTATCCATTAGTTCAGCGGGCGTGGATCCACGTGATATGATGTCGGCAGGATTCAACTTTGTGGGCACGTGATGCCAAGTCATTCCAGCGGTGAGCTCCTGAATCCGCTGAACTCGATTAGAAACAAATATATTAAAATTCAATGGTGATTCTCGAATCCAGGCAAGGGCTATGGACGAATCCGACCAGCAATGTATTTGGCATGGAGCTGATGATCCCTTAACTATGGTGGACACTAGTTCGGCTAATACGAGGGCAGCGGACAGCTCAAGCTTGGGGATAGTCATACTTTTCAAGGGCGCGACTCTGGATTTAGAGCATAAGAGATGACTTTGCACAATGCCAAGAGCTTCCGAACGCATGTATACACAGGCGCCATATGCTGCTTGGCTCGCATCACAAAACGCGTGCATTTCTAATCTGGCTCGCTGCCGAAGCACGTAACGTGGAAACTTAAAGTTTTTAACCATCGACAACTGCGAAGTCAGCTCAATCCAAGTCGTATGTAGATCCTGGGGCAGGCTTTCGTCCCAATTCAACTTTAGGCTTTCGTTCCATAGCGACTGCATAAATATTTTAGCTTTTGTGATGATGGGAGAGATGAGCCCTAGAGAATCGTAGAACCTAGCTAGTGTAGACAGGACCGAACGCTTCGAGGTTGGGCCTGCAGCGGTTCCGACGTGAGCGAAGCTAAACAGAAGATTGTCCGTGGTGGGATCCCAAACTAGACCAAGCGCCTTGGTTACTTCAGTCCCGTCATGAAAGGTAAGGAACTTTTCGCGATCCGCCTCCGATACGCCTTCCAAAGCAGCGGGTTCATTGGAACACCATTTACGTATGGGAAAACATCCTTTCGAAAGTAGCTCCTTTACCTGCTGACGAATCTTGATGACAGAATCAATGCTGTCCCCTCCAGATATGAGATCATCGACATAGAAATCTCTTCGAACAACATCAGCGCCAAGCGGAAAACGCAACTCTTCATCATTTGCCAATTGATGCATAGCACGAATTGCTAAGAAAGCGGCAGGTTTGGTTCCGTAAGTAACAGTCTCCAACTTGAACACCTGAATCTCCTCCTTCGGGTCATTGCGCCATAGGATGCACTGCACGTGCGTATCGGGATGGGAAACGCGTACACAGCGGTACATTTTGCAGATATCGCCACACAAGGCGACTTTAAAAAGGCGGAAACGAAGCAGAGTTATCAGAATTTTAGGTTGGATGGTGGGTCCAGCCATTAGCGCATCATTCAGTGATACTCCAGACGCTGTTTTGGCAGATCCATCGAACACTACGCGTAATTTGGTGGTTGTACTATCCTGCTTGTGGACGCAATGGTGAGGCAAGAAGTACTGCGGGAGGTCTGACTGCCGCGAAGCTGGCGACATGTGTCCTAAATCACGATACTCCTGGAGAAACTCCATATATTTTGCCTTAAGCTGTGCATTTTTTGCTAGCTTCCTCTCCAAATTGAGAAATCTACGTAGCGCCTGCTGATACGATTCTCCTAATTCCTCTAGACTGAATTTGGTTGGCAAACGCACGGAGTAAGCTCCGGACTCTAGGCGAATGCAGTTTGTGACGAAATGCTGTTCGCAATGAACATCTTCCTCCGAAATTGATGAGGGCGAATAATCTCCATCGACTTCCCAAAACCGCCTTACAATATCGCACAAATTAGTCTCGCAAGCGGAGATGACAGGGGGATCTTCAACGGCTGCTAGGGCTTTCTCAGAGTTTTTAATACTTCCTGACACTATCCAGCCAAGTTTCGTCTTCTGCAATGTTGGCAATTGGTCTGACAGTCGAATCTGTCCAACGCACATTAATTCGAAGAACAAACCAGCACCTATCAACAGATCGACACGCTGGGGCTTGGCGAAATTAGGATCAGCCAGTTTTAGATTATTTGGCATTGGCCAATCCTTTGCGTCTAGGCCGAAGTTAGGCTGCATTCCTGTGATTGAGGCAGTGATAATTGCAGAGAGGAAACCGCGATAGCTTTCGTCTTGAGATTGCAGGACGATGTCCACAGCCTTGCTGGATGGTAGAATTGACTCTCCAATACCGGCGATTTGAACGTGAGACGGGTGAGGATCTAACTGCAGCTGATTGGCGAGTCTCGATGTTATAAAGTTAACCTGAGAAGCGGAATCTAAAATGGCACGACATGGAATAAGCGATCAAAACGGCCCCTGACATATACGATTGCAGTAGCTAGCAGCACGTTTTGGCTAGGCAGAGATTTTTGACTCGAGGGGGAGGGCTAATATATTTGCTTGCTACTAGGGCACTTGCAGGATCATGCTGGGTCGATTCCGTGCTCGGCGACGGCAACTCAGCGTCAGCGCCCGACTGCATGTGGAGCAGTGTGTGATGCTTGGCTTGGCAATTTCTACATGCCCCTGACTTGCAGCGTTGCAATGAATGGCCTTTGTTGAGGCAGTTTAGACATAAATGGCGCTTCTTCACCTCCTTGTATCGAGAAAAAACAGGGAGATCTATAAATGCCTGGCATCGGGATATGTAGTGATCGGAGGATTTGCAATACTTGCATGTTGAGCTATTATGATCGTTAATGGAGGTGATTAGGGTGCTAGGTTTACTTTCTCCCACCTGCTGGCTAGGAATTGATACCATAGCCGATCCCAAATTTTCCAGCATCCGACATCTTGCTTCCAAGAATGAGGCCATGCTTGACCACCGAGGCAATCCTGACGTCGGCAAGTTCTCTTCCCATTTCTCCTTGATCTTGTGGTCCAATTTCGTGCCTATGATGAAGATCAGCAACCCATCGGAAATCTCCTGCGGGGTCGCCAAGGTCTGAAGTGCACGCAAGTGCGAATTGATTTTATCGCTGAGCGCGCGCAAGCCGATAGCAGAGCCCTTCTCCACCCCTTGCAGCCCGAAAATAGCCTTGACGTGTGCCTGAAAATGTAACAGTTTATTATCGAATCGCAACATTAGTAAATTCAACGCCTTGTCGTAATTCTCCTCAGAAAGTTCCAAGGAACGAATCGTATCCAGCGCAGCACCATCTAGACATCCACGAAGATATTGGAATTTTTCGATGATTGGTATACGATGGTCTTTGTGCACCATTGTCGAAAACATCGCGTGGAATTCTGGCCAATCCATGTAGCTCCCACCGCATCGCGGAAGCTGCAACTCGGGCATTCGAGAACGGCCTATACTATTATAGGCGAACAACGACGAATTCCCCTCGAGAGTATGCCGAGCCGTTGAATTGGCAACATTTACCGTGCGAGCAGCCATCAACTCCCGCGACAGCCTGGACCTAACCTTGACATAAACATTCGAAAAGTCCAGCCGGGCATCATGGGCTAACTGCAGGAAATCCAGCATTTCAAGGCTCGTTTGAGCGGCATCGAAATCCGCATTCATTCGCTCGATCTGCTCTAAGCGAGCTTGAAGTTCTGCCTCATCTAACTCGGCAAGCTCTTCCTTGGTGAGAAAGCGATCCATGGCCTTTAGTTGGCGCGCGATGGACTCGGCCTTGTGCTTGTAGAAATCTACATCACTCGGCATTGCTGCGTTCGCGACATTGGTAGGCTCAGGTGCTGCCATGTTGAGGTTTTAAAAGAGTCACTCAGCACGACCGAAAAAGACACTCTGTATACGTATAAACGTGGGAACCGAAAGCAAAGGGATTACAGCTAATGCCTTTAGCTGTGCGGCTGTGCGAGCTGTCCGATTCCGCTTTGTACTCCGCTTGTGTGTATTAGTGAGTTCGCTGCACTGCCTACCGCACTGCACTGACCGAATTGTCGCGACAGAGAAATTAATAGCCAGCAATGCGTGTATGTAGGTGTATGTAAGTGTGTTTTAGCACCGAATTGTGCTGAGCCGCCGAAAATTTGCTAGGGCTAACGAATGTCGATCGCGAATGATTATTAATTGACACTGCAACTCAGAGATCACGTCGGGGTCACCAAATTTTATGTGGAGATAATGTTTTTTATCCCCAATCGGCCGACTAATTATTTCGAATTAAATAAAACTCGGCGCAGAAATAAAATAACGATATGTTCTTTAATGCGTGACATCCAAATTGCAAGTGTGGCTTGCCTGCCCTTTACATTGCGGCTCCGATCGCAAAGCGCAGCTTCGCTCGGCCGACGTCGGTAGGCAGACGCAAAGCGGAGATAGCGAAGAGCGAGCTGGCAGAGAGCGTTTAGCAGGGCAAGCAAGCGCAGAGCTTTAACAAACAAATGAGTGACATAGACATAAGTAACAAACAAAATAAGCGGCTGAGGGCCAAGAATTAGGTGCTATTTGGCAAGCAGCTAATCGGCTGGGTTCTGCTCCGAACACTCAGAACATACAAAACTAATTCATGTCATAGATTTAACACTAATAAAACAAACTCTAGACCAAACTCTTTGGTACATAGAAAAAGACCTAAAAAATAATGATTTTTATAATACCTTGGACCATGAAATAAACCAAACTTATCTTATACTTACACTTACACCCACTCGACACAGTAGATCTATAGATTCGATCGGCACGGCATGGAAATATATAGCCGGAAGTCCCGATCATGATGACCTAAATATGATCCAAAATAATCTTAATAATATAATTTCATATTATAATAAGCAAATAGTAATAAATACACAATTTGAGAAACGAATAAACAAACTCACAGAAATAAACAATAGACTCTTGAATACAATAAAAAACGAGGGGGAACGTTGTGAGTTGCTGCGGACACCGCAACTCTACATTTATACCCGATACTTAGTCAGTATGGCTCTCCTCCGGCAGACGCCGCTAATATTAAACGACACGACAAAGAGTGCGTGCGAGAGAGACAGAAAATCAGTCTGAGCGTGACGTCGGGCGCTGCGTAGCCATTGCAAATTGATTTGTTCCTATTGGCTATAAAAATAATCTGATCTGATCCAGATTCAGCAATCTTATAGATATGGTTATTATCTATGATTCTGCGTTTTTAGTTTTCTCGAATGTGCAATATTGTGGATGCAACAGATTTTCGTCCTTTGTGTGGGCGGAAGGAGGTGGGGTGAAATTTTGAGATACATGTTTTATAGTGAGATCTAACAGGAGTGCGGATACCAAATTTGGTTACTCTAGCGTTAATAGTCTCTGAGATTTTTGAATATCCCCAGATTTTCGTCCTTTGCGGGGGCGGAAGGGGTGTGGCGAAATTTTGAAACAAACTCGTCTCGGTCCGATATATTAGGAGTGTGGATCCCAAATTTGGTTGCTCTAGCTTTTGTAGTCTCTGAGATGTAGGCGCTAATGTTTTACTGCGCTAATGTTTAACTGTGTGTTAGAGAGAGACAGGGCGAGAAAAAATGAAATTGTTTTCTTGATGCTGGCTATAATAATAATACGATCCAATTCAGATTCCGCAGTCTTAAAGATATGGTCATTCTCTACAGTTCTACATTTTTGGTTTTCTCATATCTGTAAAATTGTGGATGCCACAGATTTTCGTTCTTTGTGGGGCGGAAGTGGGCGGGGCGAAGTTTTGAAATATTTTTGTAGCAGTGACATATCACAGAAATCTGGATCCAAAACATCGTTGCTCTAGCTCTTATAGTCTTTGAGCACTAGGCGCTGAAGGGGACGGACAGACGGACAGACGGACGGACGGACAGACAGACATGGCTCAATCGACTCGGCTATTGATGCTGATCAAGAATATATATACTTTATGGGGTCGGAAACGATTCCTTCTGGACGTTACACACATCCACTTTTACCACAAATCTAATATACCCCAATACTCATTTTGAGTATCGGGTATAAAGACAATTCATTCAGCAACGAAATAGCCATTAGTCTACAAAAATAAATATAGTAAACACATTCCTTCTTAACGAAAACGAAATAGAGACAATTAAAGAAAACTTTAAGGAAATACTAACTCCACTCAATTCAATAGAAGAAATGCTTGAGTTTGCAGACGTCTCAATTTTATATAATAACGAGGGGGAACGTTGTGAGTTGCTGCGGACACCGCAACTCTACGGTTATACCCGATACTAAGTCAGTATGGCTCTCCTCCGGCAGACGCCGCTAATATTAAACGACATGACCAAGAGTGCGTGCGAGAGAGACAGAAAATCAGTCTGAGCGTGACGTCGGGCGCTGCGTAGCCACTGCAAATTGATTTGTTCCTATTGGCTATAAAAATGATCTGATCTGATCCAGATTCAGCAATCTGATAGATATGGTCATTATCTATGATTCTGCGTTTTTAGTTTTCTCGAATGTGCAATATTGTGGATGCAACAGATTTTCGTCCTTTGTGTGGGCGGAAGGGGGTGGGGCGAAATTTTGAGATACACGTTTTATAGTAAGATCTAACAGGAGTGCGGATACCAAATTTGGTTACTCTAGCCTTAATAGTCTCTGAGATTTTTGAATATCCCCAGATTTTCGTCCTTTGCGGGGCGGAAGGGGGTGTGGCGAAATTTTGAAACAAACTCGTCTCGGTCCGATATATTAGGAGTGTGGATACCAAATTTGGTTGCTCTAGCTTTTGTAGTCTCTGAGATCTAGGCGCTAATGTTTTACTCTAAGCAAAGCCGCCTATGCTACGTGTGTGTTAGAGGGAGACAGGGCGAGAAAAAATGAAATTGTTTTCTTGATGCTGGCTATAATAATAATACGATCCAATTCAGATTCCGCAGTCTTAAAGATATGGTCATTCTCTACAGTTCTACATTTTTGGTTTTCTCATATCTGTAAAATTGTGGATGCCACAGATTTTCGTTCTTTGTGGGGGCGGAAGTGGGCGGGGCGAAGTTTTGAAATATTTTTGTAGCAGTGACATATCACAGAAATCTGGATCCAAAACATCGTTGCTCTAGCTCTTATAGTCTTTGAGCACTAGGCGCTGAAGGGGACGGACAGACGGACAGACGGACGGACGGACAGACAGACATGGCTCAATCGACTCGGCTATTGATGCTGATCAAGAATATATATACTTTATGGGGTCGGAAACGATTCCTTCTGGACGTTACACACATCCACTTTTACCACAAATCTAATATACCCCAATACTCATTTTGAGTATCGGGTATAAAGACAATTCATTCAGCAACGAAATAGCCATTAGTCTACAAAAATAAATATAGTAAACACATTCCTTCTTAACGAAAACGAAATAGAGACAATTAAAGAAAACTTTAAGGAAATACTAACTCCACTCAATTCAATAGAAGAAATGCTTGAGTTTGCAGACGTCTCAATTTTATATAATAACGAGGGGGAACGTTGTGAGTTGCTGCGGACACCGCAACTCTACGGTTATACCCGATACTAAGTCAGTATGGCTCTCCTCCGGCAGACGCCGCTAATATTAAACGACATGACAAAGAGTGCGTGCGAGAGAGACAGAAAATCAGTCTGAGCGTGACGTCGGGCGCTGCGTAGCCACTGCAAATTTATTTGTTCCTATTGGCTATAAAAATGATCTGATCTGATCCAGATTCAGCAATCTGATAGATATAGTCATTATCTATGATTCTGCGTTTTTAGTTTTCTCGAATGTGCAATATTGTGGATGCAACAGATTTTCGTCCTTTGTGTGGGCGGAAGGGGTGGGGCGAAAT
Organism: Drosophila miranda; assembly: GCF_003369915.1. Taxonomy (NCBI): domain Eukaryota; kingdom Metazoa; phylum Arthropoda; class Insecta; order Diptera; family Drosophilidae; genus Drosophila; species Drosophila miranda. The sequence goes on from NC_046675.1 coordinate 33,964,757, forward strand.
TTTGAGATACACGTTTTATAGTAAGATCTAACAGGAGTGCGGATACCAAATTTGGTTACTCTAGCCTTAATAGTCTCTGAGATTTTTGAATATCCCCAGATTTTCGTCCTTTGCGGGGGCGGAAGGGGGTGTGGCGAAATTTTGAAACAAACTCGTCTCGGTCCGATATATTAGGAGTGTGGATACCAAATTTGGTTGCTCTAGCTTTTGTAGTCTCTGAGATCTAGGCGCTAATGTTTTACTCTAAGCAAAGCCGCCTATGCTACGTGTGTGTTAGAGGGAGACAGGGCGAGAAAAAATGAAATTGTTTTCTTGATGCTGGCTATAATAATAATACCATCCAATTCAGATTCCGCAGTCTTAAAGATATGGTCATTCTCTACAGTTCTACATTTTTGGTTTTCTCATATCTGTAAAATTGTGGATGCCACAGATTTTCGTCCTTTGTGGGGGCGGAAGTGGGCGGGGCAAAGTGTTGAAATATTTTTGTAGCAGTGACATATCTCAGAAGTCTGGATCCAAAACATCGTTGCTCTAGCTCTTATAGTCTTTGAGCACTAGGCGCTGATGGGGACGGACAGACGGACAGACGGACGGACGGACAGACAGACAGGGCTCAATCGACTCGGCTATTGATGCTGATCAAGAACATATATACTTTATGGGGTTGGAAACGATTCCTTCTGGACGTTACACACATCCACTTTTACCACAAATCTAATACACCCCAATACTCATTTTGAGCATCGGGTATAAAAACACATTACTCTATATTATTAAGATCCCTAAGATAGAAAAAGAAACCTATAAAGATATCATTATTCGACCGGTCGTCCGAAAAAACCTCATTGTTAATTTACCTTTCCAAGAAATATTTATTAATGAATTGAACACTTACGGAATTAATAAACCATGTCAAGACTACAATAACGTAAAAATTTGCAAAACAAATAATGTAATCAACTTAAACCACGATAACTGTATTAGTAGATTAATGATAGGGAAAGATTCCTCGTGTAACTACAGCAATGCAGAACACATCGAACCTATAGAAGAAATAGATTCCGACTCACTCCTCCTAAATAACTTCAACGGAACAATAAAATGGCAAAACGGCTATGAAAAAGTAAGGGGCACGTACTTACTAAAGTACTGGAACGATACAATAAACATTAACAAAAATAAGTTTACAAACATTCACAAAACTATAACCAAACCACAAACTCCAATGGTACAAGTAGGCCCATTGCAAGAAAAACGCATAAAAATACTTTCTCTCAAAGCACTCGATGAACTTCACATCAACAATACGAAACAGTTAAACTTCCTTCAAACTCACTCCTCAATAAATAGTATGACTCTTATTACGCTATTTACAATTGCAATAATACTGATCATAATATCACATGTGTGTCGAAAACCACAAAAAGTGATACTCAACATTCCTCCAGAAATACCAGACATCAAAATCAAAACCGATACAAAGATACCAACAAACACAAACCAAAATCTTGAATTTAATAACATACCATTTTCTAAAAATTCATTTGAGGACAAATGAAATAAGAGGGGAAGAGTTAACACCCTAAGAGTTCAATACTCTTATTTCCAATTAAAACAGAAAAAAGTATACAAATTCTTGCCCAATAGTTTATTACCCAATTGTAATAAGAATTATAAGAATTGCGCAAGAATTCTGTCACAATTTACACAAAAAGTAAAAACCATTTCCTGCCTAAAACAAGAACCGAAACATTGTATTTCTGGAAGTGCTTATGCGCTCCACTTCAAGTCAGCACTTCACGAGAAACCATCGCCCCCACCCCGTCTTCGACGTCGCGACTGCGATAATGTCGACAATGCATTTCTGATGACTCCGCTGTTCTTCACCACCAACATCGACCAGCAACATTGACTTCCTATTGCCGGTCAATAGCTGCAACTCCGCTGTCGCCACTGACGCCGCCGCCTACAATAATTCTGAAGACCTCAACAATTCGGCCTCTGCCGAAGTTCCTCTGCCGCGTTCATCGATAGGTTTCTTTAAGAATTATAATTCTAGATTTAAGCAGTCACATTCTGATATTCAATAAAAGCACTTCGCTAAAGTGAACAGAATCAAAATAATCTTTTATTTTGTCCTTCGAATAAGGATAAAATTAACTTATATCCCCTGCCGGACAACTTATCTCTGCTGACGAAATACGTCTCTCCGCTGGTAGTAAACTTATCTCCGGCGGCGGGTAATTTATATCCCCTGCCGGACAACTTATCTCTGCTGACGAAATAAGTCTCTCCGCTGGCGAAAAAACTAATTTCCGGTGGCGGGAAATCTATATCCCCTGAAAGACAACTTATCTCTGCTGACGAAATACGTCTCTCCGCTGGCGGAAAACTTATTTCCGGTGCCGGGAAATCTATATCCGCTGGCGGACAACATATCTCCGCTGACGAACTACGAACCTCCGCTGGCAGAAATCTTATCTCCGGCGGCGGGAAATTTATATCAGCTGCCGGAAAACTTTTCTCCAGAGTGCGAAATGTATATCCCCTGCCGGACAACTTATCTCCGCAGACGAACTACGTTTCTCCGCCGGCAGAAAACTTATCTCCGCTGGCAGAACATTTACTTCCGGTGGCGGAAATATATATCCCCTGCCGGACAACTTATCTCTGCTGACGAAATACGTCTCTCCGCTGGCAGAAAACTTATCTCCGGCGGCGGGAAACATATATCCTCTGCCGGACAACTTATCTCTGCTAACGAAATACGTCTCTCTGCTGGCGGAAAACTAACTTCCGTTGGCGCCGGCAGAAAACTTATCTCCGCTGGCAGAAAATTTACCTCCGGCGGCGGGAAATTTATATCCCCTGCCGGACATCTTATCTCGGCTGACAAAATACATCTCTCCGCTGGCGGAAACTTATTTCCGGTGGCGGAAAATATATATCCCCTGCCGGACAACTTATCTCTGCTGACGAAATACATCTCTCCGCTGCCGGAAAACTTATCTCCGGCGGCGGGAAACATATATCCTCTGCCGGACAACTTATCTCTGCTATCGAAATACGGTTCTCTGCTGGCGGAAAACTAGCTTCCGGTGGCGGGAAATCTATATCCCTGCCGTACAACTTATCTCTGCTAACGAAATACGTCTCTCCGCTGGCGGAAATCTTATCTCCGGCGGCGGACATTTATATCCCCTGACGGACAATTTTTCCTCGCTGACGAATTACGTTTCTCCGCCGGCAGAAAACTTATCTCCGCTGGCAGAACATTTACTTCCGGTGGCGGAAATATATATCCCCTGCCGGACAACTTATCTCTGCTGACGAAATACGTCTCTCCGCTGGCAGAAAACTTGTCTCCGGCGGCGGGAAACATATATCCTCTGCCGGACAACTTATCTCTGCTAACGAAATACGTCTCTCTGCTGGCGGAAAACTAACTTCCGTTGGCGCCGGCAGAAAACTTATCTCCGCTGGCAGAAAATTTACCTCCGGCGGCGGGAAATTTATATCCCCTGCCGGACATCTTATCTCGGCTGACAAAATACATCTCTCCGCTGGCGGAAACTTATTTCCGGTGGCGGAAAATATATATCCCCTGCCGTACAACTTATCTCTGCTGACGAAATATATCTCTCCGCTGGCAGAAAACTTATCTCCGGCGGCGGGAAACATATATCCTCTGCCGGACAACTTATCTCTGCTGACGAAATACGTCTCTCTGCTGGCGGAAAACTAACTTCCGGTGGCGGGAAATCTATATCCCCTGGGGAAATTTATATCCGCTGACAGACATCTTATCTCCGCTGCCGGACAACTTATCTCTGCTGACAAAATACGTCTCTCCGCTGTCGGAAAACTTATCTCCGGTTGCGGGAAATTTATATCCGCTGGCGGAAAACTTTTCTCCAGAGGGGGAAATTTATATACCCTGCCGGACAACTTATCTCCGCTGACGAACTACGTTTCTCCGCCGGCAGAAAACTTGTCTCCGCTGGCAGAACATTTACTTCCGGTGGCGGAAATATATATCCCTGCCGGACAACTTATCTCTTCTGACGAAATACGTCTCTCCGCTGGCAGAAAACTTATCTCCGGCGGCGGGAAACATATATCCTCTGCCGGACAACTTATCTCTGCTAACGAAATACGTCTCTCTGCTGGCGGAAAACTAACTTCCGGTGGCGAGAAATCTATATCCCCTGCCGTACAACTTATCTCTGCTAACGAAATACGTCTCTCCGCTGGCGGAAATCTTATCTCCGGCGGCGGAAATTTATATCCCCTGACGGACAATTTTTCCTCGCTGACGAAATAATTTTTGACGTAAATTAAAATAATAAAGCTAGAGACTTTAAATTTTGTACACAAAATATTATCGACGTGTATATATATATATCTTAATTTTAGACCGATCCGACCATGCCCAAACCAAACGCCCATAAAAGAAAAGATTCGCTAATATTGATTCTTAACACGTAGTCCATCATGATAGAATATGTTATTAAAATTCTTAAAAGTTAATATTTTTACACTTCAACTTAATACTTAGAGGGGATGAATGTTGAAGTTTTTCAAAGTACAACGAATTTATTATTAATCTTCTTCTACATCTATTTCTATTGAAAATGAATTTTCATTATCGGAATCCGATTCGTCACTTTCACACATACCAGAATAAGTATCAGTTTCTAGGGAAGCGTTATTGTTATAAAAAATATTTTCAAAACAAGGTGTTTCTAAAAGTTCAATAACAGCTTTCGGCAATGGATCCTTTTTATTTCCACCCAATCTTTTTGTCAGATAGATGCTCGATACAAGAGGATCAGAGGAATCCATTGCTCTTTGGAAAACATCTGTCATATTGTTGCGCTGTGAATCCTTTCGAGCATGTAATCGTCTGTCACTCTTATAGTATTTATTGCGTGCTTCCGAAGCGTTTTCTCCAAGAACACCTACTGGCAGTACTGATGCTTCTATTATTTGGAAACCGTGAATTAAAACTTTATGAACTGTTGCCGACATTGGAAACCATGAGTACAAGGACATATATAGTGTAACTATTTCCTGACAATATTTTTTAAATAGTTTTGCATCAATTGACAGCTGGCAGGAAATCGCAATTAAAATATTTTGAAAATATGTGATGAGAGACTCATCAAGACCTAAGATTTGAGCGAATAGCTTAGGTTTTGAAAAGGCTTTTCTTTCTGTGTTGCCGTCGTTGGTGTTTTCACTTCCATTTTGTTTAGGCTTGTCGACATGTAGAGCCATATTCCTCCACATCTTCTCCTGTATGAGCTTTTACTTTTTCGCCATTTCTTTTTTTCCATTTTCATCTCTAACTTGCCATTTTTCGAGTCCAGTTCTGTAAGCAATTTTAAGAACAAACTCAAAAAATCGAATCCATGCGTGAAGTGGACTCATGCCATATTGTAATGTTTCACGTCTTGGCTTAAATTTATATATTCAATTGGTGGGCGTCCAACTGATCTTGATGTTGAAGTCATGGAATTCGATGACGACGTTCTTTCAACTTTGATAACCATCTTGGACAAAAGCCATGAGTTATGCTTCTTCTTAAATGTAGACATGCTTCTCCCGCATTTTGCCAAATACTTTTGGACGTGTAGATAAAAGCGCCTTACTTTATTATTTATTTCATCCTTTTTCTCCGTGCTTATTTTGTATGCCTTCAGTTCTTCGAAAATCCAACTCGAAAGTGCTGCGGCGCTTCGATTATTCTCAATGTAAATACTGAGCACCTTTTCATAAGTGAACTCCACCTCGCCTACAAATAAATTAAAATGCGCACACCGGCGCAAAATGGCGCAAAAACGAGTTTTAGGATTATTTTATACACAGTTTGCACTACAATATTACATAATTACTTTCTCGCACAATTGTGCACAAAATTAGTTATTGACCATAGCAGACGGGCACATTGGTTGAGTATTCTCTACCTTTGGACGACACAAATTAATACACACAAAAACATATTCAAAAAAATGAGCACAAATTTGTTTAATATAATAACTCTACATACCCTGGCCTTTCTTTTCCATTACTTTGATTTCAGTTTTTGAACTTAGTTTCAATTTGGTAAGCTCTCAAAGTCAACAAACAGTTTCCCGCGTTTTTTACAATCGATTGCAGCTTATCAAACAGCTGACTTTAAAACGTTGCAAAAAGGCCAGGGATGCATTAAAACAAAAAAGATTTTTGATTTTTTTTTAATTAATGTATATACTAATTAAATGTTAAATTAAAATTAAGTTTCATTGATATGCATTTTTTCGAATTAACGTCGAAAAATGGGGTCGCTGGCCCACAGTGCTCTGGCAGAACATTTACTTCCGGCGGCGGGAATTTATATCCCCTGCCGGACATCTTATCTCTGCTGACAAAATACATCTCTTCGCTGGCGCTGCGGTGGCGGGAAATTTATATCCGCTGGCGGAAAGCTTTTCTCCGCTGGCGGAAAGCTTATCTCCGCTGGCAGACAATTTATCTCCGCTGACGAACTACGATTCTCCGCTGGCAGAAATCTTATCTCCGGCGGCGGGAAATTTATATCCCCTGACGGACAATTTATCCCCGCTGACGAACTACGTTTCTCCGCTGGCAGAAAATGTATCTCCGCTGGCAGAAAATTTACCTCCGGCGGCGAGGATTTTATATCCCCTGCCGGACATCTTATCTCTGCTGACAAAATACATCTCTTCGCTGGCGGAAAACTTATCTCCGTGGCGGGAAATTTATATCCGCTGCCGGAAAACTTTTCTCCAGAGGGGGAATTTATATCCCCTGCCGGACAACTTATCTCCGCAGACGATCTACGTTTCTCCGCCGGCAGAAAACTTATCTCCGCTGGCAGAACATTTACCTCCGGCGGCGGGAAATTTATATCCCCTGCCGGATATCTGATCTCGGCTGACAAAATACATCTCTCCGCTGGCGGAAACTTATTTCCGGTGGCGGAAAATATATATCCCCTGCCGGACAACTTATCTCTACTGACGAAAAACATCTCTCCGCTGCCCGAAAACTTATCTCCGGCGGCGGGAAACATATATCCTCTGCCGGACATCTTATCTCTGCTAACGAAATCAGTCTCTCTGCTGCAGAAAACTTACACCGGAAGTAATTCCGGTGGCGGAAATCTATATCCCCTGGGGAAATTTATATCCGCTGACAGACATCTTATCTCCGCTGCCGGACAACTTATCTCTGCTGACAAAATACGTCTCTCCGCTGTCGGAAAACTTATCTCCGGTGGCGGGAAATTTATATCCGCTGCGGAAAACTTTTCTCCAGAGGGGAAATTTATATACCCTGCCGGACAACTTATCTCCGCTGACGAGCTACGTTTCTCCGCCGGCAGAAAACTTATCTCCGCTGGCAGAACATTTACTTCCGGTGGCGGAAATACATATCACCTGCCGGACAACTTATCTCTGCTGACGAAATACGTCTCTCCGCTGGCAGAAAACTTATCTCCGCGGCGGGAAATTTATATCCCTGCCGGACAACTTATCTCTGCTAACGAAATACGTCTCTCCGCTAGAGGAAAACTTATGTCCGGTGGCGGGAAATATATATCCCCTGCCGGACAACTTATCTCTGCTGACGAAATACGTCTCTCCGCTGGTAGTAAACTTATCTCCGGCGGCGGGTAATTTATATCCCCTGCCGGACAACTTATTTCTGCTGACGAAATAAGTCTCTTCGCTGGCGAAAAAACTAATTTCCGGTGGCGGGAAATCTATATCCCCTGAAAGACAACTTATCTCTGCTGACGAAATACGTCTCTCCGCTGGCGGAAAACTTATTTCCGGTGCCGGGAAATCTATATCCGCTGGCGGACAGCTTATCTCCGCTGGCAGACAATTTATCTCCGCTGACGAACTACGATTCTCCGCTGGCAGAAATCTTACCTCCGGCGCGGGAAATTTATATCCCCTGCCGGACATCTTATCTCGGCTGAAAAAATACATCTCTCCGCTGGCGAAAACTTATTTCCGGTGGCGAAAAATATATATCCGCTGGCGGAAAGCTTTTCTCCGCTGACAGACATCTTATCTCCGCTGCCGGACAACTTATCTCTGCTGACAAAAAACATCCCTTCGCTGGCGGAAAACTTATCTCCGGCGGCGGGTAATTTATATCCGCTGGCGGAAAACTTTTCTCCGCTAACAGACATCTTATCTCCGCTGCCGGACAACTTATCTCTGCTGACAAAAAACATCCCTTCGCTGGCGGAAAACTTATCTCCGGCGGCGGGTAATTTATATCCCTGCCGGACAACTTATTTCTGCTGACGAAATAAGTCTCTTCGCTGGCGAAAAATCTAATTTCCGGTGGCGGGAAATCCATATCCCCTGAAAGACAACTTATCTCTGCTGACGAAATACGTCTCTCCGCTGGCGGAAAACTTATTTCCGGTGCCGGGAAATCTATATCCGCTGGCGGACAGCTTATCTCCGCTGGCAGACAATTTGTCTCCGCTGACGAACTACGATTCTCCGCTGGCAGAAATCTTATCTCCGCGGCGTGAAATTTATATCCCCTGACGGACAATTTATCCCGCTGACGAACTAAGTTTCTCCGCTGGCAGAAAATGTATCTCCGCTGGCAGAAAATTTACTTCCGGCGGCGAGGAATTTATATCCCCTGCCGGACAACTTATCTCTGCTGACGAAATACATTTCTCCGCTGCTCGAAAACTTATCGCCGGCGGCGGGAAATTTATATCCGCTGGCGGAAAACTTTTCTCCAGAGGGGGAAATTTATATACCCTGCCGGACAACTTATCTCCGCTGACGAGCTACGTTTCTCCGCCGGCAGAAAACTTATCTCCGCTGGCAGAAAATTTACTTCCGGCGGCGAGGAATTTATATCCCCTGGCGGACATCTTATCTCTGCTGACAAAATACATCTCTTCGCTGGCGAAAAAACTTATCTCCGGCGGCGGAAATTTATATCCCCTGCCGGACAACTTATCTCTGCTAACGAAATACGTCTCTCGCTAGAGGAAAACTTATGTCCGGTGGCGGGAAATATATATCCCCTGCCGGACAACTTATCTCTGCTGACGAAATACGTCTCTCCGCTGGTAGTAAACTTATCTCCGGCGGCGGGTAATTTATATCCCCTGCCGGACAACTTATTTCTGCTGACGAAATAAGTCTCTTCGCTGGCGAAAAAACTAATTTTCGGTGGTGGGAAATCTATATCCCCTGAAAGACAACTTATCTCTGCTGACGAAGTACGTCTCTCCGCTGGCGGAAAACTTATTTCCGGTGCGGGGAAATCTATATCCGCTGGCGGACAGCTTATCTCCGCTGGCAGACAATTTATCTCCGCTGACGAACTACGATTCTCCGCTGGCAGAAATCTTATCTCCGGCGGCGGGAAATTTATATCCCCTGACGGACAATTTATCCCCGCTGACGAACTAAGTTTCTCCGCTGGCAGAAAATGTATCTCCGCTGGCAGAAAATTTACTTCCGGCGGCGAGGAATTGATATCCCCTGCCGGACACTTATCTCTGCTGACAAAATACATCTCTTCGCTGGCGAAAAAACTTATCTCCGGTGGCGGGAAATTTTATATCCCTGACGGACAATTTATCCCCGCTGACGAACTACGTTTCTCCGCTGGCAAGAAAATTTATCTCTGCTGGCAGAAAACTTACCTCCGGCGGCGAGGAATTTATATCCCCTGCCGGACATCTTATCTCTGCTGACAAAATACATCTCTTCGCTGGCGGAAAACTTATCTGCGGTGGCGGAAAATTTATATCCGCTGGCGGAAAGCTTTTCTCCGCTGACAGACAATCTTATCTCCGCTGCCGGACAACTTATCTCTGCTGACAAAAAACATCCCTTCGCTGGCGGAAAACTTATCTGCGGTGGCGGGAAATTTTATATCCGCTGGCAGAAGCTTTTCTCCGCTGACAGACATCTTATCTCCGCTGCCGGACAACTTATCTCTGCTGACAAAAAACATCCCTTCGCTGGCGGAAAACTTATTTCCGGTGCCGGGAAAATCTATATCCGCTGGCGGACAGCTTATCTCCGCTGGCAGACAATTTATCTCCGCTGACGAACTACGATTCTCCGCTGGCAGAAATCATACCTCCGGCGGCGGGAAATTTATATCCCTGCCGTACAACTTATCTCTGCTGGACGAAATACGTCTCTCCGCTGGCGGAAAACTTATTTCGGTGCGGGAAATCTATATCCGCTGGCGGACAGCTTATCTCCGCTTGCAGACAATTTATCTCCGCTGACGAACTACGATTCTCCGCTGGCAGAAATCTTATCTCGGCGGCGGGAAATTTATATCCCTGACGGACAATTTATTCCCGCTGACGAACTAAGTTTCTCCGCTGGCAGAAAATGTATCTCCGCTGGCAGAAAATTTACTTCCGGCGGCGAGGAATTGATATCCCCTGCCGGACATCTTATCTCTGCTGACAAAATACATCTCTTCGCTGGCGAAAAAACTTATCTCCGGTGGCGGAATTTATATCCCTGACGGACAATTATCCCGCTGACGAACTACGTTTCTCCGCGGCAGAAAATTTATCTCTGCTGGCAGAAAATTACCTCCGGCGCGAGGAATTTATATCCCCTGCCGACATCTTATCTCTGCTGACAAAATACATCTCTTCGTGGCGGAAAACTTATCTGCGGTGGCGGAAAATTTATATCCGCTGGCGGAAAGCTTTTCTCCGCTGACAGACATCTTATCTCCGCTGCCGGACAACTTATCTCTGCTGACAAAAACATCCCTTCGCTGGCGGAAAACTTATCTGCGGTGGCGGGAAATTTATATCCGCTGGCGGAAAGCTTTTCTCCGCTGACAGACATCTATCTCCGCTGCCGGACAACTTATCTCTGCTGACAAAAAACATCCCTTCGCTGGCGGAAAACTTATTTCCGGTGCCGGGAAATCTATATCCGCTGGCGGACAGCTTATCTCCGCTGGCAGACAATTTATCGTCCGCTGACGAACTACGATTCTCCGCTGGCAGAAATCTTACCTCCGGCGGCGGGAAAATTTATATCCCCTGCCGGACATCTTATCTCGGCTGACCAAATACATCTCTCGCTGGCGGAAACTTATTTCCGGTGGCGAAAATATATATCCCTTGCCGGACAACTTATCTCTGCTGACGAAATACATCTCTCCGCTGCCGGAAAACTTATCTCCCGGGCGCGGGAAACATATATCCTCTGCCGGAAAACATATCTCTGCTAACGAAATACGTCTCTCCGCTGGCGAAAACTTATTTTCGGTGGCGGGCTATATATATCCCCTTGCGGACAACTGCTCTCTGCTGACGAAATACGTCTTTCCGCTGGCAGAAAACTTATCTGCCTGCCAGACAACTTATCTCTGCTGACGGAAATACGTCTCTCCTCTGGCGGAAAACTAACTTCCGGTGGCGGGAAATTTATATCCCCTGCGGACAACTTATCTCTGCTGACTAAATACGTCTCTCCTCTGGCGGAAAACTTATTTTCGGTGGCGGAAATATATATCCCCTGCCGACAACTTCTCTCTGCTAACGAAATACGTTTCTCCGCTGGCAGAAAACTTATCTCCGTGGCGGGAAATATATATCCCCTGCCGGACAACTTATCTCTGCTGACGAAATACGTCTCTCCGCTGGCAGAACATTTACCTCCGTGCGGAAATATATATCCCTTCCGGACAACTTCTCTCTGCTGACGAATACGTCTCTCCGCTGGCGGAAAACTAACTTCCGGGGCGGAAATCTATATCCCTGCGTACAACTTATCTCTGCTAACGAAATACGTCTCTCCGCTGGCGGAAAACTAACTCCGGTGGCGTGAAATCTATATCCCCTGCCGTACAACTTATCTCTGCTGACGAAATAAGTCTCTCCGCTGGCGAAAACTTATCTCCGGCGGCGGGAAATTTATATCCTGCGGACAACTTATCTCTGCTAACGAAATACGTCTCTCCGCTAGAGGAAAACATATTTCCGGTGGCGGGAAATATATATCCCCTGCCGGACATCTTATCTCTGCTGACGAAATACGTCTCTCCGCTGGTAGTAAACTTATCTCCGGCGGCGGGAAATCTATATCCCCTGCCGGACAACTTATCTCTGCTGACGAAATAAGTCTCTCCGTGGGCGGAAAACTAATTTCCGGTGGCGGGAAATTTATATATCCCTGCCAGACAACTTATCTCTGCTGACGAAATACGTCTCTCCGCTGGCGGAAAACTTATCTCCGGTGGCGGGAAATTTATATCCGCTGGCGGAAAACTTTTCTCCAGAGGGAGAAATTTATATACCCTGCCGGACAACTTATCTCCGCTGACGAACTACGTTTCTCCGCCGGCAGAAAACTTATTTCCGCTGGCAGAACATTTACTTCGGTGCGGAAATATAAATCCCCTGCCGGACAACTTATCTCTGCTGACGAAATACGTCTCTCCGCTGGCAGAAAACTTATCTCCGGCGGCGGGAAATTTATATCCCTGCCGGACAACTTATCTCTGCTAACGAAATACGTCTCTCCGCTGGCGGAAAACTAACTTCCGGTGGCGTGAAATCTATATCCCCTGCCGTACAACTTATCTCTGCTGACGAAATACGTCTCTCCGCTGGCGGAAAACTAACTTCCGGCGGCGGGAAATTTATATCCCCTGACGGACAATTTTTCCTCGCTGAAGAATTACGTTTCTCCGCCAGCAGAAAACTTATCTCCGCTGGCAGAAATTTACTTCCGGCGGCGAGGAATTTATATGCCCTGCCGACATCTTTATCTCTGCTGACGAAATACGTCTCTCCGCTGGTAGTAAACTTATCTCGGCGGCGGGAAATCTATATCCCTGCCGGACAACTTATCTCTGCTGACGAAATAAGTCTCTCCGTGGGCGAAAACTAATTTGCCGGTGGCGGGAAATTTATTATACCCCTGCCAGACAATATCTCTGCTGACGAAATAAGTCTCTCCGCTGGCGAAAAAACTAATTTCCGGTGGCGGAAATCTATATCCCTGAAAGACAACTTATCTTGCTGACGAAATACGTCTCTCCGCTGGCGGAAAACTTATCTCCGTGGCGGAAATTTATATCCGCTGCCGGAAAACTTTCTCCAGAGGAGAAATTTATATACCCTGCGGACAACTTATCTCCGCTGAAGAACTACTTTCTCCGCCGGCAGAAAACTTATTTCCGCTGGCAGAACATTTACTTCGGTGGCGGAAATATAAACCCCCTGCCGGACAACTTATCTCTGCTGACGAAATACGTCTCTCGCTGGCAGAAAACTATCTCCGCGGCGGGAAATTTATATCCGCTCCGGACAACTTATCTCTGCTAACGAAATACGTCTCTCCGCTAGAGGAAAACTTATTTCGGTGGCGGAAATATATATCCCCTGCCGGACATCTTATCTCTGCTGACGAAATACGTCTTTCCGCTGTTAGTAAACTTATCTCCGGCGGCGGAAATTTATATCCCTGCCGGACAACTTATCTCTGCTGACGAAATAAGTCTCTCCGCTGGCGAAAAAACTAATTTCCGGTGGCGGGAAATCTATATCCCCTGAAGACAACTTATCTCTGCTGACGAAATACGTCTCTCGCTGCGGAAAACTTATTTCCGGTGCCGGGAAATCTATATCCGCTGGCGGAAAACTTTTCTCCGCTGCCGGACAAGTTATCTCTGCTGACAAAATACATCTCTTCGCTGGCGGAAAAACTTATCTGCGGTGGCGGGAAATTTATATCCCCTGCCGGACAACTTATCTCTGCTGACAAAATAAGTCTCTCCGTTGGCGGAAAACTAATTTCTGGTGGCGGGAAATTTATATATCCCCTGCCAGACAACTTATCTCTGCTGACGAAATACGTCTCTCCGCTGGCGGAAAACTTATCTCCGGCGGCGGGAAATTTATATCCGCTGCGGAAAACTTTTCTCCAGAGGGGGAAATTTATATCCCCTGCGGACAACTTATCTCCGCAGACGAACTACGTTTCTGCGACGGCAGAAAACTTATCTCGCTGGCAGAAAATTTACCTCCGGCGGCGGAAAAATTTATATCCCCTGCGGACATCTAATCTCTGCTGACGAAATGCAACTCTCCGCTGGCGGAAAACTTATCTCCGGTGGCGGAAATTTATATCCGCTGCCGGAAAACTTTTCTCAGAGGGGGAAGTTCATATCCCTGCCGGACAACTTATCTCCGCAGACGAACTACGTTTCTCCGCCGGCAGAAAACTTATCTCCGCTGGCAGAAAATTTACCTCCGGCGGCGGGAAATTTATATCCCCTGCCGGACATTCTTATCTCTGCTGACGAAATGCAACTCTCCGCTGGCAGAACATTTACCTCCGGCGGCGGAAATCTATATCCCCTGCCAGACAACTTATCTCTGCTGACGAAATACGTCTCTCCGCTGGCGGAACACTTATCTGCGGTGGCGGAAATTTATATCACTGCCGGAAAACTTTTCTCCAGAGGGGGAAATTTATATCGCCTGCCGACAACTTATCTCCGCAGACGAACTACGTTTCTCCGCCGGCAGAAAACTTATCTCCGCTGCAGAAAATTTACCTCCGGCGGCGGGAAATTTATATCCCCTGCCGACATATTATCTCTGCTGACGAAATGCAACTCTCCGCTGGCAGATAATTTACCTCCGGCGGCTAGAATTTAAATCCCCTGCCGGACATCTTATCTCTGCTGACAAAATACATCTCTTCGCTGGCGGAAAACTTATCTGCGGTGGCGGGAAATTTATATCCGCTGGCGAAAAACTTTTCTCCGCTAACAGACATCTTATCTCCGCTGCGGACATCTTATCTCTGCTGACAAAATACGTCTCTCCGCTGGCGGAAAACTTATCTCCGGTGGCGGGAAATTTATATCCGCTGCCGGAAAACTTTTCTCCAGAGGGGAAATTTATATCCCCTGCCGGACAACTTATCTCTGCTGACGAAATACGTCTCTCTGCTGGCTGAAAACTTATTTCCGGTGACGGGAAATCTATATCCGCTGGCGGACAACTTATCTCCGCTTGCAGACAATTTATCTCCGCTGACGAACTACGATTCTCCGCTGTCTGATATCTTATCTCCGTGGGCGAGAAATTAATATCCCCTGCCGGACAATTTATCCCCGCTGACGAATTACGTTTCTCCGCCGGCAGAAAACTTATCTCCGCTGGCAGAACATTTACTTCCGGCGGCGAGGAATTTATATCCCCTGCCGGACATCTTATCTCTGCTGACAAAATACATTTCTTCGCTGGCGGAAAACTTATCTGCGGTGGCGGGAAATTTATATCCGCTGGCGGAAAACTTTTCTCCAGAGGGAGAAATTTATATACCCTGCCGGACAACTTATCTCCGCTGACGAACTACGTTTCTCCGCCGGCAGAAAACTTATTTCCGCTGGCAGAACATTTACTTCCGGTGGCGGAAATATAAATCCCTGCCGGACAACTTATCTCTGCTGACGAAATACGTCTCTCCGCTGGCAGAAAACTTATCTCCGGCGGCGGGAAATTTATATCCCCTGCCGGACAACTTATCTCTGCTAACGAAATACGTTTGTCCGCTAGAGGAAAACTTATTTCCGGTGGCGGGAAATATATATCCCCTGCCGGACATCTTATCTCTGCTGACGAAATACGTCTCTCCGCTGGTAGTAAACTTATCTCCGGCGGCGGGAAATCTATATCCCCTGCCGGACAACTTATCTCTGCTGACGAAATAAGTCTCTCCGTGGGCGGAAAACTAATTTCCGGTGGCGGGAAATTTATATATCCCCTGCCAGACAACTTATCTCTGCTGACCAAATACGTCTCTCCGCTGGCGAAAACTTATCTCCGGTGGCGGGAAATTTATATCCGCTGCCGGAAAACTTTTCTCCAGAGGGGAAAGTTCATATCCCTGCCGGACAACTTATTTCTGCTAACGAAATACGTCTCTCCGCTGGCAGAACATTTGCCTCCGGCGGCGGTATATTTATACCCCTTCCGGACAACTTATCTCCGCTGACGAACTACGTTTCTTCGCCGGCAGAAAACTTATCTCCGCTGGCAGAACATTTACTTTCGGCGGCGGGAAATTTATATCCCCTGCCGGACAACTTATCTCTGCTTACGAAATAAGTCTCTCCGTTGGCGGAAAACTAATTTCCGGTGGCGGGAAATCTATATCCCTGCCAGACAACTTATCTCTGCTGACGAAATACGTCTCTCCGCTGGCGGAAAACTTATCTCCGGTGGCGGGAAATTTATATCCGCTGCCGGAAAACTTTTCTCCAGAGGAGGAAGTTCATATCCCTGCCGGACAACTTATCTCCGCAGACGAACTACGTTTCTCCGCCGGCAGAAAACTTATCTCCGCTGGCAGAAAATTTACCTCCGGCGGCGGGAAATTATATCCCCTGCCGGACATCTTATCTCTGCTGACGAAATGCACTCTCCGCTGGCAGAACATTTACCTCCGGCGGCGGGGAAATTATATCCCCTGCCGGACAACTTATCTCTGCTAACGAAATACGTCTCTCCGCTAGAGAAAACTTATTTCCGGTGGCGGAAATATATATCCCTGCCGGACATCTTATCTCTGCTGACGAAATACGTCTTTCCGCTGTTAGTAAACTTACCTCCGGCTGCGGGAAATTATATCCCCTGCCCGAGCAACTTATCTCTGCTGACGAAATAAGTCTCTCCGCTGGCGAAAAAACTAATTTCCGGTGGCGGGAAATCTATATCCCCTGAAAGACAACTTATCTCTGCTGACGAAATACGTCTCTCGCTGGCGGAAAACTTATTTCCGGTGACGGGAAATCTATATCCGCTGGCGGACAACTTATCTCCGCTTGCAGACAATTTATCTCCGCTGACGAACTACGATTCTCCGCTGGCTGATATCTTATCTCCGTGGCGAGAAATTAATATCCCCTGCCGGACAATTTATCCCCGCTGACGAATTACGTTTCTCCGCCGGCAGAAAACTTATCTCCGCTGGCAGAACATTACTTCCGGCGGCGAGGAATTTATATCCCATGCCGGACATCTTATCTCTGCTGACAAAATACATTTCTTCGCTGGCGGAAAACTTATCTGCGGTGGCGGGAAATTTATATCCGCTGGCGGAAAACTTTTCTCCAGAGGGAGAAATTTATATACCCTGCCGGACAACTTATCTCCGCTGACGAACTACGTTCTCCGCCGGCAGAAAACTTATCTCCGCTGGCAGAAAATTTACCTCCGGCGGCGGGAAATTTATATCCCTGCCGGACATCTTATCTCTGCTGACGAAATGCAACTCTCCGCTGGCAGAACATTTACCTCCGGCGGCGGGAAATTTATATCCCCTGCCGGACAACTTATCTCTGCTAACGAAATACGTCTCTCCGCTAGAGGAAAACTTATTTCCGGTGGCGGAAATATATATCCCTGCCGGACATCTTATCTCTGCTGACGAAATACGTCTTTCCGCTGTTAGTAAACTTACCTCCGGCGGCGGAAATTTATATCCCTGCCGGACATCTTATCTCTGCTGACGAAATGCAACTCTCCGCTGGCAGAACATTTACCTCCGGCGCGGGAAATCTATATCCCCTGCCAGACAACTTATCTCTGCTGACGAAATACGTTCTCCGCTGCGGAACACTTATCTGCGGTGGCGGGAAATTTATATCAGCTGCCGGAAAACTTTTCTCCAGAGGGGAAATTTATATCGCCTGCCGGACAACTTATCTCCGCAGACGAACTCCGCCGGCAGAAAACTTATCTCCGCTGGCAGAAAATTTACCTCCGGCGGCGGGAAATTTATATCCCCTGCCGGACATATTATCTCTGCTGACGAAATGCAACTCTCCGCTGGCAGATAATTTACCTCCGGCGGCTAGGAATTTAAATCCCTCTGCGGACATCTTATCTCTGCTGACAAAATACATCTCTTCGCTGGCGGAAAAGTTATCTGCAATGGCGGGAAATTTATATCCGCTGGCGGAAAACTTTTCTCCGCTAACAGACATCTTATCTCCGCTGCCGGACATCTTATCTCTGCTGACAAAATACGTCTCTCCGCTGCGGAAAACTTATCTCCGGTGGCGGGAAATTTATATCCGCTGCCGGAAAACTTTTCTCAGAGGGGAAATTATATCCCCTGCCGGACAACTTATCTCTGCTGACGAAATACGTCTCTCCGCTGCTGAAAACTTATTCCGGTGACGGGAAATCTATATCCGCTGGCGGACAACTTATCTCCGCTTGCAGACAATTTATCTCCGCTGACGAACTACGATTCTCCGCTGGCTGAAATCTTATCTCTGTCGGCGGGAAATTAATATCCCCTGCCGGACATATTATCCCCGCTGACGAATTACGTTTCTCCGCCGGCAGAAAACTTATCTCCGCTGGCAGAACATTTACTTCCGGCGGCGAGGAATTTATATCCCCTGCCGGACATCTTATCTCTGCTGACAAAATATATTTCTTCGCTGGCGAAAACTTATCTGCGGTGGCGGGAAACTTATATCCGCTGGCGGAAAACTTTTCTCCGCTAACAGACATCTTATCTCCGCTGCCGGAACACTTATCTCTGCTGACAAAATACGTCTCTTCGCTGGCGGAAAACTTATCTCCGGTGCGGAAATTATATCCGCTGGCGGAAAACTTTTCTTCGCTGACAGACATCTTATCTCCGCTACCGGACAACTTATCTCTGCTGAACAAAATACGTTTCTCGCTGGCGGAAAACTTATCTCCGGTGGCGGGAAATTTATATCAGCTGCCGAAAAAATTTTCTCCAGAGGGGGAAATTTATATCCCCTGCCGGACAACTTATCTCCGCAGACGAACTACGTTTCTCCGCCGCAGAAACCTTATCTCCGCTGGCAGAAAATTTACCTCCGGCGGCGGTAAATTTTATATCCCCTGCCGGACATCTTATCTCTGCTGACGAAATGCAACTCTCCGCTGGCAGAAAACTTATCTCCGCGGCGGGAAATTTATATCCCCTGCCGGACAACTTATCTCTGCTGACGAAATAAGTCTCTCCGCTGGCGGAAAACTAATTTCCGGTGGCGGGAAATCTATATCCCCTTGCCAGACAACTTATCTCTGCTGAAGAAATACGTCTCTCCGCTGGCGGAAAACTTATCTCCGGTGGCGGGAAATTTATATGCGCTGCCGGAAAACTTTTCTCCAGAGGGGGAACTTATATCCCCTGCCGGACAACTTATCTCCGCAGACGATCTACGTTTATCCGCCGGCAGAAAACTTATCTCCGCTGGCAGAACATTTACCTCCGCGGCGGGAAATTTATATCCCCTGCCGGACATCTTATCTCGGCTGACAAAATACATCTCTCCGCATGCGGAAAACTTATTTCCGGTGCCGGGAAATCTATATTCGCTGGCGGACAGCTTATCTCCGCTGGCAGACAACTTATCTCCGCTGACGAACTACGATTCTCCGCTTGCAGAAATCTTATCTCCGGCGCGGAAATTTATATCCCCTGACGGACAATTTATCCCCGCTGACGAATTACGTTTCTCCGCCGGCAGAAAACATATACCCGCTGGCAGAACATTTACTTCGGCGGCGAGGAATTTATATCCCTGCCGGACATCTTATCTCTGCTGACAAAATACATCTCTTCGCTGGCGGAAAACTTATCTGCGGTGGCGGGAAACGTATATCCGCTGGCGGAAAACTTTTCTCCGCTAACAGACATCTTATCTCAGCTGCGGGCATCTTATCTCGCTGACAAATACGTCTGTCCGCTGGCGGAAAACTTATCTCCGGTGGCGGGAAATTTATATCCGCTGCCGGAAAACTTTTCTCCAGAGGGGGAAATTTATATCCCCTGCGGACAACTTATCTCTGCTGACGAAATACGTCTCTCCGCTGGCTGAAAACTTATTTCCGGTGACGGGAAATCTATATCCGCTGCGGACAACTTATCTCCGCTTGCAGACAATTTATCTCCGCTGACGAACTACGATTCTCCGCTGGCAGAAATCTTATCTCCGGCGGCGGAAAATATATATCCCTGGTGGACAACTTATCTCTGCTAACGAAATAAGTCTCTCCGCTGGCGGAAAAACTAATTTCCTGTAGCGGGAAATCTATATCCCCTGCCAGACAACTTATCTCTGCTGACGAAATACGTCTCTCCGCTGGCGGAAAACTTATTTCCGGTGCCGGGAAATTTATATCCGCTGCGCAAAACTTTTCTCCGCTCACAGACATCTTATCTTCGCTGGCAGAAAATTTACCTCCGGCGGCTAGGAATTTAAATCCCTGCCGGACATCTTATCTCTGCTGACAAAATACATCTCTTCGCTGGCGGAAAACTTATCTGCGGTGGCGGGAAATTTATATCCGCTGGCGGAAAACTTTTCTCCGCTAACAGACATCTTATCTCCGCTGCCGGACATCTTATCTCTGCTGACAAAATACGTCTCTCCGCTGGCGGAAAACTTATCTCCGGTGGCGGGAAATTTATATCCGCTGCCGGAAAACTTTTCTCCAGAGGGGAAATTTATATCCCTGCCGGACAACTTATCTCTGCTGACGAAATACGTCTCTCCGCTGGCTGAAAACTTATTTCCGGTGACGGGAAATCTATATCCGCTGGCGGACAACTTATCTCCGCTTGCAGACAATTTATCTCCGCTGACGAACTACGATTCTCCGCTGGCTGAAATCTTATCTCCGTCGGCGGGAAATTAATATCCCTGCCGGACAATTTATCCCCGCTGACGAATACGTTTCTCCGCCGGCAGAAAACTTATCTCCGCTGGCAGAACATTTACTTCCGGCGGCGAGAATTTATATCCCTGCCGACATCTTATCTCTGCTGACAAAATACATTTCTTCGCTGGCGGAAAACTTATCTGCGGTGGCGGGAAATTTATATCCGCTGGCGGACATCTTATCTCGGCTGACAAAATACATCTATCCGCATGCGGAAAACTTATTTCCGGTGCCGGGAAATCTATATTCGCTGGCGGACAGCTTATCTCCGCTGCAGACAACTTATCTCCGCTGACGAACTACGATTCTCCGCTTGCAGAAATCTTATCTCCGGCGGCGGGAAATTTATATCCCCTGACGGACAATTTATCCCGCTGACGAATTACGTTTCTCCGCCGGCAGAAACATATACCCGCTGGCAGAACATTTACTTCCGGCGGCGAGGAATTTATATCCCTGCCGGACATCTTATCTCTGCTGACAAAATACATCTCTTCGCTGGCGGAAAACTTATCTGCGGTGGCGGGAAACGTATATCGCTGGCGGAAAACTTTTCTCCGCTAACAGACATCTTATCTCAGCTGCCGGACATCTTATCTCTGCTGACAAAATACGTCTCTCCGCTGGCGGAAAACTTATCTCCGGTGCCGGGAAATTTATATCCGCTGCCGGACAATTTATCCCGCTGACGAATTACGTTTCTCCGCTCACAGACATCTTATCTTCGCTGGCAGAAAATTTACCTCCGGCGGCTAGGAATTTAAATCCCCTGCGGACATCTTATCTCTGCTGACAAAATACATCTCTTCGCTGGCGGAAAACTTATCTGCGGTGGCGGGAAACGTATATCCGCTGGCGGAAAACTTTTCTCCGCTAACAGACATCTTATCTCAGCTGCCGGACATTTATCTCTGCTGACAAAATACATCTTCGCTGGCGAAACTTATCTCCGGCGGCGGGAATTTATATCCCTGACGGACAATTATCCCGCTGACGAATTACGTTTCTCCGCTGGCAGAAAATTTATCTCCGCTGGCAGAACATTTACTTCGGCGGCGACGAATTTATATCCCCTGCGGACAACTTATCTCTGCTGACAAAATACGTCTCTCCGCTGTCGGAAAACTAATTTCCGGTGCGGGAAATCTATATCCTCTGCCAGACAACTTATCTCTGCTGACGAAATACGTCTCTCGCTGGCGGAAAACTTATTTCGGTGCGGGAAATCTATATCCGCTGGCGACAACTTATCTCCGCTGGCAGACAATTATCTCCGCTGACGAACTACGATCTCCGCTGGCAGAAATTTTATCTCCGGCGGCGGGAAATTTATATCCCCTGACGGACAATTTATGCCCGCTGACGAATTTCGTTTCTCCGCGGCAGAAAACTTATACCCGCTGGAAGAACATTTACTTCCGGCGGCGAGGAATTTATATCCCCTGCCAGACATCTTATCTCTGCTGACAAAATACATCTTCGCTGGCGGAAAACTTATCTGCGGTGGCGGGAAATTTATATCCGCAGGCGGAAAACTTTTTTCCGCTAACAGAAATCTTATCTCAGCTGCCGGACAACTTATCTCTGCTGACAAAATACATCTCTCCGCTGGCGGAAAACTTATCTCCGGTGGCGGGAAATTTATATCAGCTGCCGGAACACTTTTCTCCAGAGGGGGAAATTTATATCCCCTGCGGACAACTTATCTCTGCTGACGAAATACGTCTCTCCGCAGGCGGAAAACTTATTTCGGTGCCGGGAAATCTATATCCGCTGGCGGACAACTTATCTCCGGTGCCGGAAATCTATATCCGCTGGCGGACAACCTATCTCCGCTGCAGACAATTTATCTCCGCTGACGAACTACGATTCTCCGCTGGCAGAAATCTTATCTCCGGCAGCGGGAAATTTATATCACCTGACGGACAATTTATCCCCGCTGACGAATTACGTTTCTCCGCCGGCAGAAAACTTATCTCCGCTGGCAGAACATTTACCTCCGGCGGCGGGAAATTTATATCCCTGCCGGACATCTTATCTCGGCTGACAAAATTACGTCTCTCTGCTGGCTGAAAACTTTTCTCCGGCGGCGGGAAATTTATATCGCCTGCCGGACAACTTATCTCTGCTGACGAAATACGTCTCTCCGCTGGCGGAAAACTAATTTCGGTGGCGGGAAATCTATATCCCCTGCCAGACAACTTATTCTGCTGACGAAATTCGTCTCTCCGCTGGCGGAAAACTTATTCCGGTGCGGGAAATCTATATCCGCTGGAGGACAACTTATCTCCGCTGGCAGACAATTTATCTCCGCTGACGAATACGATTCTCCGCTGGAAGAAATCTTATCTCCGGCGGCGGATTTTTATATCCCTTGCCGGACAACTTATCTCTGCTAACGAAATACGTCTCTCCGCTGGCGGAAAACTTATTTCAGTGCAGGGAAATGTATATCCGCTGGCGGAAAACTTTTCTCCGCTCACAGACGTTTATCTTCACGGTAGAAAACTTATCTCCGCTGGCAGAACATTTACTTCCGGCGGCGAGGAATTTATATCCCTGCGGACATCTTATCTCTGCTGGCTTTATATCCGCTGGCGGAAAACTTTTCTCCGCTGACAGACATCTTATATCCGCTGCCGACAACTTATCTCTGCTGACAAAATACGTCTCTCCGCTGTCGGAAAACTTATTTCCGGTGGCGGGAAATATATATTCCCTGCGGACAACTTATCTCTGCTGACGAAATACGTCTCTCCGCTGGCGGAAAACTAATTTCCGGTGACTGGAAATCTATGTCCCTTGCCGGAACTTATTTCTGCTGACAAAATACGTCTCTCTGCTGTCGGAAAAACTTATCTGCGGTGGCGGGAAATTTATATCCGCTGGCGGAAAACTTTTCTCCGTTTACGGACATCTTATCTCCGCTGCCGGACAACTTATCTCTGCTGACAAAATACGTCTCTCCGCTGTCGGACAACTTATCTCCGTGCGGGAAATCTATATCCGCTGGCGGACAACTTATCTCCGCTGGCAGACAATTTATCTCCGCTGACGAGCTACGATTCTCCGCTGGCAGAAATCATATCTCCGGCAGCGGGAAATTTATATCCCCTGACGGACAATTTATCCCCGCTGACGAATTACGTTTCTCCGCCGGCAGAAAACTTATCTCCGCTGGCAGAACATTTACCTCCGGCGGCGGGAAATTTATATCCCTGCCGGACAATTTATCTCCGCAGACGAACTACGGTTCTCCGCCGGCAGAAAACTTATCTCCGCTGGCAGAACATTTGCAGAACATATACCCTGCCGGACATCTTATCTCGGCTGACAAAATACATCTCTCCGCTGCGGAATACTTATCTGCGGTGGCGGGAATTTTATAACGCTGGCGGAAAACTTTTCTCCGCTGACGAAATACATCTCTCCGGACATCTTATCTCTGCTGACAAAATATGTTGAAGAATGACCATCTCTAGCATGCACGCATGTATTGACAGACATATGAGTATGTAGACGTATGTATGAGTGAGAGACGTAACGAAGCGACGTTCTCTTATCTCCCTTTTTGTTCTCCCTTTCGTTCGGTCTCTATCTGCCTGCGAGCAGAGCATTTATTAGTCACAAATAAACCGAACATATGAATGGTTGCGTTTTACTTTTCGGTACAAGAACTTCCCTTGCAACGGCAGCGAAATTCTGTCCAACAATTCCGCTGGCAGAAAACTTATCTCCGCTGGCAGAACATGTACTTCCGGCGGCGAGGAATTTATATCCCTGCCGGACATCTTATCTCTGCTGACAAAAATATTCTGCGGTGGCAGGAAATGTATATCCGCTGGCGAAAACTTTCTCCACTGACAGACATCGTATCTCGCTGCCGGACAACTTATCTCTGCTGACAAAATACGTCTCTCCGCTGGCGGAAAACTTATTTCCGGTGGCGGAAATTTATATCCCTGCCGGACAACTTATCTCTGCTGACGAAATACGTCTCTCCGCTGACGGAAAACTTATTTTCGGGGCGGGAAATCTATATCTGTTGAAGAATGACCATCTCTAGCAATCCACGCATGTATTGACAGACATATGAGTATGTAGACGTATGTATGAGTGAGAGACGTAACGAAGCGACGTTCTCTTATCTCCCTTTTTGTTGTCCCTTTCGTTCGGTCTCTATCTGCCTGCGAGCAGAGCATTATTAGTCACAAATAAACCTTACAAGAACTTCCTTGCAACGGCAGCGAAATTCTGTCAACAGGTTATGGGCCAGGTTCGGATTTTGTAAATTAAAAGTAAAGTGATTGTTTTAGTTACGAACTATTAACATCGGTGTGACTCAGAGACTAAACGAAATCAGCAATGAGCGGGATGTATCAAATAGACAAATTAGAGGAGGGAAATTATGACTCCTGGTGTATTCAAATGCGGTCTGTGTTGGTGCACGCTGAATTGTGGAGTGTGGCATCTGGTGACCTGCTACCAACGAATGTTCCCGAAGGTGTGAATTGGCAGGCCAAGGATGAAAAGGCGCTGGCCATGATCACATTGAGTGTGAAAACTTCACAGTTGGGATACATTAAAAATTGCAGTAAGTCGTCCGAAGCATGGAACAAATTAAAGAGTGTTCATCAACCAAGTGGACCTGTACGAAAGGTTCAACTGTACAAGAAATTGCTTAGCAAGCGCATGGACCAAAGGCAAAGCATTTCAAGCTACATTATGAGTTCGTGGATATTCTTGATGGCCTTGGGTCAGTAGGAATCGAGCTAAAATGATGAACTGCGCTCATTGTTTTGTTGTCAAGCCTTCCAGAACAATTCGAAAATTTCGTTGTCGCCATAGAGACGCGCGACAGTTTGCCGACTTTCGATGTTCTATGCGTAAACTGAAGGAAGAAGGCGAACGAAAGGGAAACACAGAAGATCAAAAGGAATACGCAAAGGCATATACCGCAGTACATAAGCCGGCCGCGCACAGAGCGCAAAAGAAGAGAAACAATACAATGATATGTTTCAAGTGTGGTGAGCGCGGGCATATGAAGGCTCAGTGTAAGAAGGAGAGCGCAAATGTGGAAAGGGCAGCAAAGAGTGGAGAACAAGCAGTGCAGTCTATTAAATGCGTTGAACGCAGATAATTTGAAAAAGAGTATGTGGTGTTTGATAGTGGTGCACAAGCCACATGTGTTGTGGGAAACAGTTATTCACAAAGTTCGAGAAACACACAGAAATGATTGGTCTGTCTGACTCCGGTTTCCTAAAAGCTGAAGGAAAAGGGGAAGTAGAGCTGAAGACAGAGATATGCACGCTGCTGTTAAAGAATGTTCTCTATGTGCCCGAAATAAATGGAAATTATTTCTTGGTGAGCAGCGCTGTACAGAATAATGTTTCGTCACTTTGGACAAGAATATGCACGAGTTATCCAAAATGGCGAATGCATTATAAAGACGAACAGAGTTGGAAACTTGTATATGTTTCGAGGAAAACAAAACAACTGTTTGCGGCGGTTAAGGCTGATGGTGCCCTGTGCATAAACGGTACGGCCACTTGAACATCAGCAGTATGAAAGATTGATCAGCAAAGGAATGGTGCGCGGCATTGAAAATATGGTTTTCCCGGCGAATATGAATTGCAAAACATGTATGGTCAGCAAGATTCATGCGCAACCACTTCCTGTTGCAACCACCAGTAGAGCTCAAGATATATTGAACTAGTTCATGCAGATGTGTGCGGCCCTTTGGCACACAGTCGCTTGCTGGATCAAAGTATTTCTAACCTTCATCGATGACAAATCAAGGCGTATATTTGTGTATTTCCTGCGGACAAAGGATGAAGTCTTCCAGAAGTTCGTCGAGTTCAAAACCTGGTTGAACGGCAAACGGAAAAAGTCTCAAATGTATCCGGAGCGACAATGGCGGTGAATTTGTCAACAAATCGTTTGATGAATTTC
Source organism: Drosophila miranda (assembly GCF_003369915.1). Lineage (NCBI taxonomy): Eukaryota > Metazoa > Arthropoda > Insecta > Diptera > Drosophilidae > Drosophila > Drosophila miranda. The sequence continues at coordinate 33,991,491 of NC_046675.1, forward strand.
TGAAAACTAATGGGATTGAGAGGCAGCTGACAGTGGCGTACACTCACAGCAAAACGGCGTTGCTGAGAGGGCAAACCGCACTCTGGTGGAAATGTCAAGATGTATGCTGGTCCAGTCAGGATTAGGCGAATCCTTGTGGCTGAAGCAGTCAACGCAGCTGTGTATGTACGGAATCGATCACCGACCAAGGCGCTGACCAGTATGACGCCTATAAAAGCGTGGACTGGTAAGAAACCTTTTGTTGGTCATCTAAAGGTTGTTGGCTCCGTTGCAGTAGCTTTGGACAAGGTCCAAGGAAGAGTAAAATTCAACCAAAAGGCAAAGAATATCGCATGATTGGATATTCAGTAGCGGCTTAGGGCTATCGACTGTATGACCTGTGTCGCATCAGGTGATTGAGAGGCGAGATGTTCTCTTTGACGAGATCCAAGACGACAAGGATACAGTCACATTCGAACTTCCGAAGGCAGAAGTTAGCATGCAGTCAGGCGGCGATACTGATGACATTGACAGCAGCGGTGGAGACAGCAGCCATGGTGCAAGCGTTGACGGGAGAATCCCAGTAGCAGCGGTACTGATGGGTACGAGAGCGCAACAGAAAAGGTTGAGTCAGATGAGCAGCTCATCGCGTTGGACCTGGCAGATCAAGGCTGATTCGGACGGCAAACCTGGCCGTCCGAGAAAGGAGTACAACATTCTTGGTGCTCTGGTTGCCAGCGACGTAAAGATTCCAGTATCTACGAGGAGGCGTTGATCAGTATTCATGCATCACATTGGTCCGAAGCGATGCAACGCGAATATGAGGCATTAATGGCAAACGAGACATGGCAGTTGGCAGACTTACCGGCAGGACAAGGAGCAGTTGGATGCAAATGGGTATATAGCCTGAAACGCGGCAAAGATGGTCAAATCGAACGTTTCAAGGCGCGGCTGGTGCAAAAGGTTGCTCCCAGCAGTACGGCATAAGCTATGCGAAACATTTTCTCCAGTCTGCAGACTGGAGAGCGTGCGATTTATTCTTGCGCTAGCAGCAGAATTGAAATTATATGTCAACCAAATGGATGTATGTACGGCATACCTCAACAGTGACCTGAGCGATACGGTGTACATGAAGCAACCACAAGGGTACATTGATCGAGCTTATCCAGCGAAGGCTATGCTGCTTAAAAAGGCAATATATGGATTGAAGCAGTCAGGAAGGGAATGGAATTCGAAGCTGAATGGCGTCCTGACTAATCTGGGTTTTGTTTCATGTGACAACGAGCCGTGCCTCTACCAGCAGAGAGGGAAAGGTAACTTATCGTTAATCTTGATATATGTTGACGATTTACTTATAGCATGTCAGTCCAAAGAGGACATGCTCGGTATCAAATCGGCTATTTCAAATGCGTTCGAATGAATCGACAAAGGTGTTCCAGAGCTGTTTTTAAGCATGGAGGTGCACCGTGAAGGTGAGCTTGGGCCTATCACATAGGCCACTCGCAATACATCAAGGAACTATTGCAAGCTCAAGACATGGACAAATGTAGACCAGTGGCTACTCGTTGGATGCGGGGTTCCAGGTTTATTTTTTGGCAGGTGGCCCAATTTCTTGGCGATCTGAGAAAACAACGCAGCGTGGCACTTAGCAGCACGGAGGCAGAATACATCTTACACTGCGTGTAAGGAGTCCATATTCTTACGTCGCTTAATCATCGAAATTGGTGTGGAGATGAAGCTACCTCAACTACCTTATATGGCGATAATCTGAGCGCACTAGAGCTGGCTAGGAACCAGTGCATCACTCAAGGACCAAGCATATTGATATTAGATATCACTTTGTACGACAGATTGTAGAAGAAGGTCAAGTATAGTTAAAGTATGCTAGTACAACAGATATGATTGCAGATATCTTGACCAAGAATCTCCCTAAGAGAAAGCATGTCGAATTTACAAAATTGTTAAGTTTAAATTGAGTTAAATGGAAGCATGCACGCATTGAGGAAGGGTGTGAAGAATGACCATCTCTAGCAATGCACGCATGTATTGACAGACATATGAGTATGTAGACGTATGTATGAGTGAGAGACGTAACGAAGCGACGTTCTCTATCTCCTTTTTGTTCTCCCTTTCGTTCGGTCTCTATCTGCCTGCGAGCAGAGCATTTATTAGTCACAAATAAACGTACATATGAATGGTTGCGTTTTTACTTTTCGGTACAAGAACTTCCTTGCAACGGAGCGAAATTCTGTCCAACAAAATACGTCTCTCCGCTGTCGGAAAACTATTTCCGGTGGCGGGAAATTATATATCCCTGCCGGACAACTTATCTCTGCTAACGAAATACGTCTCTCCACTGGCGGAAAACTTATTTCCGGGGCGGGAAATAATATCCGCTGCCGGACAACTTATCTCTGCTGACGAAGTAAGTCTCTCCGCTGGCGGAAAACTAATTTCCGGTAGCGGGAAATCTATATCCCTGCCAGACAACTTTCTCTGCTGACGAAATACGTCTCTCGCTGGCGGAAAGCTATTCCAGCGCTGAAATTTATATCCGCTGGCGGAAAACTTTTTCTCGCTCACAGACATCTTATCTTCGCTGGCAAGAAAATTTACCTCTGGCGGCGGGAAATTTATATCCCTGCCGGACAACTTATCTCTGCTGACAAAATACGTCTCTCCGCTGGCAGAAAACTTATCTCCGGTTGCGGGAAATCTATAGTTCGCTGGCGGAAACTTGTCTCCGCTGACAGACGTTTTATCTTCACGGTAGAAACTTATCTCGCTGGCGAAATTTATTCCGGCGGCAGGAATTTATATCCTCTGCCGGACATCTTATCTCTGCTGGCTTTATATCCGCTGGCGGAAAACTTTTCTCCGCTGACAGACATCTTATATCCGCTGCCGGACAACTTATTCTGCTGACAAAATACGTCTCTCCGCTGTCGGAAAACTTATTTCCGGTGGCGGGAAATATATATTCCCTGCCGGACAACTTATCTCTGCTGACGAATACGTCTCTCCGCTGGCGGAAAACTAATTTCCGGTGACTGGAATCTAATCCCCTGCCGGACAACTTATCTCTGCTGACAAATAGTCTCTCCGCTGTCGAAAACTTATCTGCGGTGGCGCGAAATTTATATCCGTGGCGGGAAACTTTTCTCCGTTAACGGACATCTTATCTCCGCTGCGACAACTTATCTCTGCTGACAAAATACGTCTCTCCGCTGTCGGAAAATTATTTCCGGTGCGGGAAATTTATTCCCTGCCGGACAATTTATCTCGCAGACGAACTACGGGTTCTCCGCCGGCAGAAAACTTATGTCCGTGGCAAACATTTCCAGAAACATATACCCTGCCGGACTTCTTATCTCGGCTGACAAAATACATCTCTCCGCTGGCGGAAAACTTATCTGCGGTGGCGGGAATTTTATAACGCTGGCGGAAACTTTTCTCCGCGACGAAATACCTCTCTCCGCTGCGGAAAACTTATTTCCGGTGGCGGGAAATTATATCCCTGCCGGACAACTTATCTCTGCTGACGAAATACGTCTCTCCGCTGGCAGACATTTTCCTCGGTGGCGGGAAATCTATATCCCCTGGCCGGACAACTTATCTCTGCTAACAAAAACTTCTCTTCCGCTGGCGGAAAACTTATCTCCGGTTGCGGGAAATTTATATTCGCTGGCGGAAACTTATTTCGGTGGCGGAAATTTATATTCGCTGGCGGAAAACTTATTTCCGGTGGCGGAAATTATATCCTGCGGGCAAACTTATCTTTGCTGACGAAATACGTCTCTCCGCTGGCAGAAAACTTATTTCCGGTGCTGGGAAATCTATATCCTCTGGCGGACAACTATCTCGCTGGCAGACAATTTATTCCGCTGATGAGCTACGATTCTCCGCTGGCAGAAATCTATCTCCGACGGCGGGAAATTTATATCCCTGACGGACAATTTATCCCCGCTGACGAATTACGTTTCTCCGCCGGCAGAAAACTTATCTCCGCTGGCAGAATATTTACTCCGGCGGCGGGAAATTATATGCCCTGCCGGACATCTTATCTCTGCTGACGAAATACGTCTCTTCGCTGGCGGAAACTTATCTGCGGTGACTGGAATCTATATCCCTGCCGGACAACTTATCTCTGCTGACAAAATACGTCTCTCCGCTGTCGGAAAACTTATCTGCGGTGGCGCGAAATTTATATCCGCTGGCGGAAAACTTTTCTCCGTTAACGGACATCTTATCTCCGCTGCGGACAACTTATCTCTGCTGACAAAATACGTCTCTCCGCTGTCGGAAACTTATTTCCGGTGGCGGGAAATTTATATCCCCTGCCGGACAATTATCTCCGCAGACGAACTAGGTTCTCCCGGCAGAAACTTATGTCCGCTGGCAAAACATTTCCAGAACATATACCCTGCGGACAACTTATCTCTGCTGACGAAATACGTCTCTCCGCTGGCGGAAACTAATTTCCGGTGACTGGAATCTATATCCCCTGCCGGACAACTATCTCTGCTGACAAAATACGTTCTCCGCTGTCGGAAACTTATCTGCGGTGGCGGGAATTTATATCCGCTGGCGAAACTTTTCTCCGTTAACGGACATCTTATCTCCGCTGCCGGACAACTTATCTCTGCTGACAAAATACGTCTCTCCGCTGTCGGAAAACTTATTTCCGGTGGCGGGAAATTTATATCCCCTGCCGGAACCTTATCTCTGCTGACAAAATACGTCTCTCCGCTGTCGAAAACTTATCTGCGGTGCGGGAAATTTATATCCGCTGGCGGAAACTTTTCTCCGTTAACGGACATCTTATCTCCGCTGCCGGACAACTTATCTCTGCTGACAAATACGTCTCTCCGCTGTCGGAAAACTTATTTCCGGTGGCGGGAAATTTATATCCCCTGCCGGACAATTTATCTCGCAGACGAACTACGGTTCTCCGCCGGCAGAAAACTTATGTCGCTGGCAAAACATTTCCAAACATATACCTGCCGGACAACTTATCTCTGCTGACGAAATACGTCTCTCCGCTGGCGGAAACTAATTTCCGGTGACTGGAAATCTATATCCCTGCCGGACAACTTATCTCTGCTGACAAAATACGTCTCTCCGCTGGCGGAAACTTATTTCCGGTGGCGGGAATATATATCCCTGCCGGACAACTTATCTCTGCTGACGAAATACGTCTCTCCGCTGGCAGAACTTTTCTCCGGTGGCGGGAAATCTATATCCCTGCCGGACAACTTATCTCTGCTAACAAAAACTTCTCTCCGTGGCGGAAAACTTATCTCCGGTTGCGGGAAATTTATATTCGCTGGCGGAAACTTATTTCCGGTGCGGGAAATTTATATCCCTGCCGGCAACTTATCTCTGCTGACGAAATACGTCTCTCCGCTGGCAGAAACTTATTTCCGGTGCTGGGAAATCTATATCCTCTGGCGGACAACTATCTCCGCTGGCAGACAATTTATCTCCGCTGATGAGCTACGTTCTCCGCTGGCAGAACATTTACCTCCGGCGGCGGGAAATTTATATCCCCTGCCGGACATCTTATCTCGGCTGACAAAATACATCTCTGCGCTTGCGGAAAACTTATCTGCGGTGGCGGAAATTTATATCCGCTGGTGGAAAACTTTTCTCCGATGAACAGACTTTATCTCCGCTGCCGGACAACTTATCTCTGCGACAAAATACGTCTCTCCGCTAGCGAAAAACTTATTTCCAGTGGCGGGAAATGTATATCATCTGACGGACAGTTTATCCCCGCTGATGAATTACGTTTCTCCACCGTCAGAAAACAAACCTCCGCTGGCAGAAAATTTACTTCCGGCGGCGAGGAATTTATATCCCTGCGGACATCTTATCTCGGCTGACAAAATACATCTCTGCGCTTGCGGAAAACTTATCTGCGGTGGCGGAAATTTATATCCGCTGGTGGAAAACTTTCTCGATGACAGACATCTTATCTCCGTGCCGGACAACTTATCTCTGCTGACAAAATACGTCTCTCCGCTGCGAAAAACTTATTTCCAGTGGCGGGAAATGTATATCATCTGACGGACAGTTTATCCCGCTGACGAATTACGTTTCTCCACCGTCAGAAAACTAACCTCCGCTGGCAGAACATTTACCTCCGGCGCGGGAAATTTATATCCCTGCGGACATCTTATCTGGCTGACAAAATACATCTCTGCGCTTGCGGAACTTATCTGCGGTGGCGGGAAATTTATATCGCTGTGGAAAACTTTCTCCGATGACAGACATCTTATCTCCGCTGCCGGACATCTTATCTCTGCTGACAAAATACGTCTCTCCGCTGTCGGAAAACTTATTTCCGGTGGCGGGAAATTTATATACCCTGCGGACAATTTATCTCCGCAGACGAACTACGGTTCTCCGCCGGCAGAAAACTTATCTCCGCTGGCAGAACATTTGCAGAACATATACCCTGCCGGACATCTTATCTCGGCTGACAAAATACATCTCTCCGCTGGCGAAAACTTTATCTCCGGTGGCGGGAAATCTATACCCGCTGGCGGAAAACTTTTCTCCAGGGGGGAAATTTATATCCCCTGCCGACAACTTATTCCGCTGACGAACTACGTTCCTCCGCTGGCAGAAAACTTATCTCCGCTGGCAGACATTTACCTCCGGCGGCGGGAAATTTATATCCCCTGCCGGACATCTTATCTCGGCTGACAAAATACATCTCTCCGCTGGCAGAACATTTACCTCCGGCGGCGGGAAATTTATATTCCCTGCCGGACAACTTATCTCTGCTAACGAAATACGTCTCTCCGCTAGAGGAAAACTTATTTCCGGTGGCGGGAAAATATATATCCCCTGCCGGACATCTTATCTCTGCTGACGAAATACGTCTTTCCGCTGGTAGTCAACTTATCTCCGGCGCGGAAAATTGATATCCCTGCCGGACAACTATCTCTGCTGACGAAATAAGTCTCTCCGCTGGCGAAAAAACTAATTTCCGGTGGCGGGAAATCTATATCCCCTGAAAGACAACTTATCTCTGCTGACGAAATACGTCTCTCCGCTGGCGGAAACTTATTTCGCGGTGCCGGGAAATCTATATCCGCTGGCGGACAGCTTATCTCCGCTGGCAGACAATTTATCTCCGCTGACGAACTACGATTCTCTGCTGGCAGAAATCTTACCTCCGGCGGCGGGAAATTTATATCCCCTGCCGGACATCTTATCTCGGCTGACAAAATACATCTCTTCCGCTGGCGGAAACTTATTCCGGTGGAAAAATATATATCCGCTGGCGGAAAGCTTTTTTCCGCTGACAGACATCTTATCTCGCGCTGCCGACAACTTATCTCTGCTGACAAAAAACATCCCTTCGCTGGCGGAAAACTTATCTGCGGTGGCGGGAAATTTATATCCGCTGGCGGAAAACTTTTCTCCGCTTACAGACATCTTATCTCCGCTGCCGGACAACTTATCTCTGCTGACAAAAAAACATCCTTTCGCTGGCGGAAAACTTATCTCCGGCGGCGGGTAATTTATATCCCCTGCCGGACAACTTATTTCTGCTGACGAAATAAGTCTCTTCGCTGGCGAAAAATCTAATTTCCGTGGCGGGAATCTATAATCCCCTGAAAGACAACTTATCTCCTGCTGACGAAATACGTCTCCCGCTGGCGGAAAACTTATTTCCGGTGCCGGGAAAATCTATATCCGCTGGCGGACAGCTTATCTCCGCTGGCAGACAATTTATCTCCGCTGACGAACTACGATTCTCCGCCGGCAGAAATTCATCTCGCTGGCAGAAAATTTACCTCCGGCGGCGGGAATTTATATCCCCTGCCGACATCTTATCTCTGCTGACGAAAATGAAACTCTCCGCTGGCAGAAAATTTATCTCCGGCGGCGGGAAATTTTATACCCCCTGCCGGACAACTTATCTCTGCTGACGAAATAAGTCTCTCCGCTGGCGGAAAACTTATCTCCGGTGGCGGGAAATTTATATCCGCTGCCGGAAAAACTTTTCTCCAGAGGGGAATTTATATCCCCTGCCGGACAACTTATCCCCGCAGACGATCTACGTTTCTCAGCGGCAGAAACATATCTCCGCTGGCAGAACATTTACCTCCGGCGGCGGGAAATTTATATCCCCTGCCGGACATCTTATCTCGGCTGACAAAATACATCTCTCCGCTGGCGGATAACTATTTCCGGTGCCGGAAATCTATATCCGCTGGCGGACAGCTTATCTCCGCTGGCAGACAGTTTATCTTCCGCTGACGAACTACGATTTCTCCGCTGGCAGAAATCTTACCTCCGGCGGCGGGAAATTTATATCCCCTGCCGGACATCTTATCTCGCTGACAAATACATCTCTCCGCTGGCGGAAACTTATTTCCGGTGGCGGGAAATATATATCCCCTGCCGGACATCTTATCTCTGCTGACGAAATACGTCTCTCGCGCTGGTAGTAAACTTATCTCCGCGGCGGGAAATCTTATTCCCCTGCCGGACAACTTATCTCTGCTGACGAAATAAGTCTCTCCGCTGGCGAAAAAACGAATTTCCGGTGGCGGATATCTATATCCCTGAAAGACAACTTATCTCTGCTGACGAAATACGTCTCTCCGCTGATAGTAAACTTATCTCCGGCGGCGGAAATCTATATCCCCTGGCGGACAACTTATCTCTGCTGACGAAATAAGTCTCTCCGTGGGCGGAAAACTAAATTTCCGGTGGCGGAATTTTATATAACCCCTGCCAGACAACTTATCTCTGCTGACGAAATACGTCTCTCCGCTGGCGGAAAACTTATCTCCGGTGGCGGGAAATTTATATCCGCTGCCGGAAAACTTTTCTCCAGAGGGGAAAGTTCATATCCCCTGCCGACAACTTATCTCCGCAGACGAACTACATTTCTCCGCCGGCAGAAAACTTATCTCCGCTGGCAGAAAATTTACCTCCGGCGGCGGTAAATTTATATCCCCTGCCGGACATCTTATCTCTGCTGACGAAAATGCAACTCTCCGCTGGCAGAACATTTACCTCCGGCGGCGGGAAATCTATACCCCCTGCCAGACAACTTATCTCTGCTGACGAAATACGTCTCTCCTCCGCTGGCGGAACACTTATCTGCGGTGGCGGGAAAATTTTATATCAGCTGCCGGAAAAACTTTTCTCCAGAGGGGGAAATTTATAATCCCTGCCGGACAACTTATCTCCGCAGACGAACTACGTTTCTCCGCCGGCAGAAAACTTATCTCCGCTGGCAGAAAATTTACCTCCGGCGGCGGGAAATTTATATCCCCTGCGACATCTTATCTCTGCTGACGAAATGCAACTCTCGCTGGCAAACATTTACTCCGGCGGCGGGAAAATCATATCCCCTGCCAGAAACTTATCTCTGCTGACGAAATACGTCTCTCCGCCGGCAGAAAACTTATCTCCGGCGGCGGGAAATTTATATCCCCTGCCGGACAACTTATCTCTGCTGACGAAAATAAGTCTCTCGTGGCGGAAAAACTATTTCCGGTGGCGGAAATCTATATCCCCCTGCCAGACAACTTATCTCTGCTGACGAAATACGTCTCTCCGCTGGCGGAAAACTTATCTCGGTGGCGGGAAATTTATATCCGCTGCCGAAAACTTTCTCCAGAGAAGGAAGTTCATATCCCCTGCCGGATAACTTATCTCCGCAGACGACTAACGTTTTCTCCGCCGGCAGAAACTTATCTCCGCTGGCAGAAAATTTACCTCCGGCGGCGGGAAATTTATATCCCCTGCCGACATCTTATCTCTGCTGACGAAATGCAACTCTCCGCTTGGCAGAACATTTACCTCCGGCGGCGGGAAATTTATATCCCCTGCCGACAACTTATCTCTGCTAACGAAATACGTCTCTCCGCTAGAAGGAAAACTTATTTCCGGTGCGGGAAATATATATCCCTGCCGGACATCTTATCTCTGCTGACGAAATACGTCTCTCCCGCCGGCAGAAAACTTATCTCCGGCGGCGGAAATTTATATCCCCCTGCCGGACAACTTATCTCTGCTGACGAAATAAGTCCTCGCTGGCGGAAAACTAATTTCCGGTGGCGGGAAATCTATATCCCTGCCAGACAACTTATCTCTGCTGACGAAATACGTCTCTCCGCTGGCGGAAAACTTATCTCCGGTGGCGGAAATTTATATCCGCTGCGGAAACTTTTCTCCAGAGAGGAGAAGTTCATATACCCTGCCGGACAACTTATCTCCGCAGACGAACTACGTTTCTCCGCCGGCAGAAAACTTTTCTCCGCTGGCAGAAAATTTACCTCCGGCGGCGGGAAATTTAATATTCCCCTGCCGGACATCTTATCTCTGCTGGACGAAATGCAACTCTCCGCTGGCAGAACATTTCCTCCGGCGGCGGGAAATATATATCCCCTGCCGGACAACTTATCTCTGCTGACGAAATACGTCTCTCCGCTGGCGAAAAAACTAATTTCCGGTGGCGGGAAAATCTATATCCCCTGAAAGACAACTTATCTCTGCTGACGAAAATACGTCTCTCCGCTGGCGGAAAACTTATTTCGGTGCGGGAAATCTATATCCGCTGGCGGAAGAACTTTTCTCCGCTGCCGGACAACTTATCTCTGCTGACAAAATACATCTCTCCCGTTGCGGAAAACTAATTTCCGGTGGCGGGAAATTTATATATCCCCTGCCAGACAACTTATCTCTGCTGACGAAATACGTCTCTCCCTGGCGGAAAACTTATCTCCGCGGCGGGAAATTTATATCCGCTGCCGGAAAACTTTCTCCAGAGGGGGAAAATTTATATCCCTGCCCGGACAACTTATCTCCGCAGACGAACTACGTTTCTGCGACGCAGAAAACTTATCTCCGCTGGCCTAAAATTTAACTCGCGGACGGCGGAAAATTATATCCCTGCGGACATCTAATCTCTGCTGACGAAATGCAACTCTCCGCTGGCGGAAAACTTATCTCCGGGGCGGGAAATTTATATCCGCTGCGGAAAACTTTTTCCAGAGGGGGAAGTTCATATCCCCTGCCGGACAACTTATCTCCGCAGACGAACTACGTTTCTCCGCCGGAAGAAAACTTATTCCGCTGGCAGAAAATTTACCTCCGGCGGCGGGAAATTTATATCCCCTGCCGGACATCTTATCTCTGCTGACGAAATGCAACTCATCCGCTGGCAAGAACATTTACCTCGGCGGCGGGAAAATCTATATCCCCTGCCAGACAACTTATCTTCTGCTGACGAAATACGTCTCTCCGCTGGCGGAACACTTATCTGCGGTGGCGGGAAATTTATATCAGCTGCCGGAAAACTTTTCTCCAGAGGGGAAATTTATATCCCCTGCCGGACAACTTATCTCCGCAGACGAACTACGTTTCTCCGACGGCAATAAACCTATCTCCGCTGGCAGAAATTTACCTTCCGGCGGCGGTAAATTTATATCCCCTGCCGGACTTTATCTCTGCTACGAAATGCAACTCTCCGCTGGCAGAAAACTTAATCTTCCGGGCGGCGGGAAATTTATATCCCCTGCCGGACAACTTATTCTCTGCTGATGAAATAAGTCTCTCCGCTGGCGGAAAACTAATTTCCGGTGGCGGGAAATCTATATCCCCTGCCAGACAACTTATCTCTGCTGAAGAAAATACGTCTCTCCGCTGGCGGAAAACTTATCTCCGGTGGCGGGAAATTTATATCCGCTGCCGGAAAACTTTTCTCCAGAGGGGGAGCTTATATCCCCTGCCGGACAACTTATCTCCGCAGACAATCTACGTTTTATCCGCCGGCAGAAAACTATCTCCGCTGGCAGAACATTTACCACCCTCCGGCGGGGGAAATTTATATCCCCTGCCGGACATCTTATCTCGGCTGACAAAATACATCTCTCCGCATGCGAAAAAACTTATTTCCGGTGCCGGGAAATCTATATTCACTGGCGGACAGCTATCTCCGCTGGGCAGACAACTTATCTCCGCTGACGAAACTACGATTCTCCGCTTGCAGAAATCTTATCTCCGGCGGCGGGAAATTTATATCCCCTGACAAAATACATCTCTTCGCTGGCGGAAAACTTATCTGCGGTGGCGGAAACGTATATCCGCTGGCGGAAAACTTTTCTCCGCTAACAGACATCTTATCTCAGCTGCCAAAATACGTCTCTCCGCTGGCGGAAAACTTATCTCCGTGGCGGGAAATTTATATCCGCTGCCGGAAAACTTTTCTCCAGAGGGGGAAATTTATATCCCCTGCCGGACAACTTATCTCTGCTGACGAAATACGTCTCTCCGCTGGCTGAAAACTTATTTCCGGTGACGGGAAATCTATATCCGCTGGCGGACAACTTATCTCCGCTTGCAGACAATTTATCTCCGCTGACGAACTACGATTCTCGCCGCAGAAAATTCATCTCCGCTGGCAGAAAATTTTACCTCCGGCGGCGGGAAATTTATATCCCCTGCCGGACATCTTATCTCTGCTGACGAAATGAAACTCTCCGCTGGCAGAAAATTTATCTCCGGCGGCGGAAATTTATACCCCTGCCGGACAACTTATCTCTGCTGACGAAATAAGTCTCTCCGCTGGCGGAAAACTTATCTCCGGTGGCGGGAAATTTATATCCGCTGCCGGAAAACTTTTCTCCAGAGGGGAATTTATATCCCCTGCCGGACAACTTATCACCGCAGACGATCTACGTTTCTCAGCCGGCAGAAAACATATCTCCGCTGGCAGAACATTTACCTCCGGCGGCGGGAAATTTATATCCCCTGCCGGACATCTTATCTCGGCTGACAAAATACATCTCTCCGCTGGCGGATAACTTATTTCCGGTGCCGGGAAATCTATATCCGCTGGCGGACAGCTTATCTCCGCTGGCAGACAGTTTATCTCCGCTGACGAACTACGATTCTCCGCTGGCAGAAATCTTACCTTCCGGCGGCGGGAAATTTATATCCCTGCCGGACATCTTATCTCGGCTGACAAAATACATCTCTCCGCTGGCGGAAACTTATTTCCGGTGGTGGGAAATATATATCCCCTGCCGGACATCTTATCTCTGCTGACGAAATAAGTCTCTCCGCTGGCGGAAAACTTATCTCCGGTGGCGGGAAATTTATATCCGCTGCCGGAAAACTTTTCTCCAGAGGGGGAATTTATATCCCCTGCCGACAACTTATCACCGCAGACGATCTACGTTCTCAGCCGGCAGAAACATATCTCCGCTGGCAGAACATTTACCTCCGGCGGCGGGAAATTTATATCCCCGCCGGACATCTTATCTCGGCTGACAAAATACATCTCTCGCATGCGAAAAACTTATTTCCGGTGCCGGGAATCTATATTCACTGGCGGACAGCTTATCTCGCTGGCAGACAACTTATCTCGCTGACGAACTACGATTCTCCCTTGCAGAAATCTTATCTCCGGCGGCGGGAATTTATATCCCTGACGGACAATTTATCCCCGCTGACGAATTACGTTTCTCCGCCGGCAGAAACATATACCCGCTGGCAGAACATTTACTTCCGGCGGCGAGGAATTTTTATCCCCTGCCGGACATCTTATCTCTGCTGACAAAATACATCTCTTCGCTGGCGGAAAACTTATCTGCGGTGGCGGGGAAACGTATATCCGCTGGCGGAAAACTTTTCTCCGCTAACAGACATCTTATCTCAGCTGCCAAAATACGTCTCTCCGCTGGCGGAAAAACTTATCTCCGGTGGCGGGAAATTTATATCCGCGCCGGAAAATTTCTCCAGAGGACGAAATTTATATCCCCTGCCGGACATTTATCTCGCTGACAAAATACATCTCTCCGCTGGCGGAAACTTATTTCCGGTGGCGAAAAATATATATCCGCTGGCGGAAAGCTTTTCTCCGCTGACAGACATCTTATCTCCGCTGCCGGACAACTTATCTCTGCTGACAAAAAACATCCTTCGCTGGCGGAAAACTTATCTGCGTGGCGGGAAATTTATATCCGCTGGCGGAAAACTTTTCTCCGCTTACAGACATCTTATCTCCGCTGCCGGACAATTATCTCTGCTGACAAAAAACATCCTTTCGCTGGCGGAAAACTTATCTCCGGCGGCGGGTAATTTATATCCCTGCCGGACAACTTATTTCTGCTGACGAAATAAGTCTCTTCGCTGGCGAAAAAATCTAATTTCCGGTGGCGGGAAATCTATATCCCCTGAAAGACAACTTATCTCTGCTGACGAAATACGTCTCTCGCTGGCGGAAACTTATTCCGGTGCCGGGAAATCTATATCCGCTGCGGACAGCTTATCTCCGCTGGCAGACAATTTATCTCCGCTGACGAACTACGATTCTCCGCCGCAGAAAATTCATCTCCGCTGGCAGAAAATTTACTCCGGCGGCGGGAAATTATATCCCTGCCGGACATCTTATCTCTGCTGACGAAATGAAACTCTCCGCTGGCAGAAAATTATCTCCGGCGGCGGGAAATTTATACCCCTGCCGGACAACTTATCTCTGCTGACGAAATAAGTCTCTCCGCTGGCGGAAAACTTATCTCGGTGGCGGGAATTTATATCCGCTGCCGGAAAACTTTTCTCCAGAGGGGGAATTTATATCCCCTGCCGGACAACTTATCACCGCAGACGATCTACGTTTCTCAGCCGGCAGAACATATCTCCGCTGGCAGAACATTTACCTCCGGCGGCGGGAAATTATATCCCTGCCGGACATCTTATCTCGGCTGACAAAATACATCTCTCCGCTGGCGGATAACTTATTTCCGGTGCCGGGAAATCTATATCCGCTGGCGGACAGCTTATCTCCGCTGGCAGACAGTTTATCTCCGCTGACGAACTACGATTCTCCGCTGGCAGAAATCTTACCTCGGCGGCGGGAAATTTATATCCCTGCCGGACATCTTATCTCGGCTGACAAATACATCTCTCCGCTGGCGGAAAACTTATTTCCGGTGGCGGGAATATTATATCCCCTGCCGGACATCTTATCTCTGCTGACGAAATACGTCTCTCCGCTGGTAGTAAACTTATCTCCGCGGCGGGAAATCTATATCCCTGCCGGAAACTTATCTCTGCTTGACGAAATAAGTCTCCCGCTGGGCGAAAAAACAGAATTTCGGTGGATATCTAATCCCCTGAAAGACAACTTATCTCTGCTGACGAAATACGTCTCCGCTGATAGTAAACTTATCTCCGCGGCGGGGAATCTATATCCCCTGGCGGACAACTTATCTCTGCTGACGAAATAAGTCTCTCCGTGGGCGGAAAACTAATTTCCGGTGGCGGGATTTTATATAACCCCTGCCAGACAACTTATCTCTGCTGACGAAATACGTCTCTCGCTGGCGGAAAACTTATCTCCGGTGGCGGGAAATTTATATCCGCTGCCGGAAAACTTTCTCCAGAGGAAAGTTCATATCCCCTGCCGGACAACTTATCTCCGCAGACGAACTACATTTCTCCGCCGGCAGAAAACTTATCTCCGCTGGCAGAAAATTTACCTCCGGCGGCGGTAATTTATATCCCCTGCCGGACATCTTATTCTCTGCTGACGAAATGCAACTCTCCGCTGGCAGAACATTTACCTCCGGCGGCGGAAATCTATATCCCTGCCAGACAACTTATCTCTGCTGACGAAATACGTCTCTCGCTGGCGGAACACTTATCTGCGGTGGCGGGAAATTATATCAGCTGCCGGAAAACTTTTCTCCAGAGGGGAAACAGAGGGGAAATTTATATCCCCTGCCGGACAACTTATCTCCGCAGACGAACTACGTTTCTCCGCCGACTACGTTTCTCCGCCGGCAGAAAACTTATCTCCGCTGGCAGAAAATTTACCTCCGGCGGCGGGAAATTTATATCCCCTGCCGGACATCTTATCTCTGCTGACGAAATGCAACTCTCCGCTGGCAGAACATTTACCTCCGGCGGCGGGAAATCCATATCCCTGCCAGACAACTTATCTCTGCTGACGAAATACGTCTCTCCGCCGGCAGGGAAATTTATATCCCTGCCGGACAACTTATCTCTGCTGACGAAATAAGTCTCTCCGTTGGCGGAAAACTAATTCCGGTGGCGGAAATCTATATCCCCTGCCAGACAACTTATCTCTGCTGACGAAATACGTCTCTCCGCTGGCGGAAAACTTATCTCCGGTGGCGGGAAATTTATATCCGCTGCCGGAAAACTTTTCTCCAGAGGAGGAAGTTCATATCCCCTGCCGATAACTTATCTCCGCAGACGAACTACGTTTCTCCGCCGCAGAAACTTATCTCCGCTGGCAGAAAATTTACCTCCGGCGGCGGGAATTTATATCCCCTGCCGGACATCTTATCTCTGCTGACGAAATGCAACTCTCCGCTTGGCAGAACATTTACCTCCGGCGGCGGGAAATTTATATCCCTGCCGGACAACTTATCTCTGCTAACGAAATACGTCTCTCCGCTAGAGGAAAACTTATTTCCGGTGGCGGGAAATATATATCCCCTGCCGGACATCTTTATCTCTGCTGACGAAATACGTCTCTCCGCCGGCAGAAACTTATCTCCGGCGGCGGGAATTTATATCCCCTGCCGGACAACTTATCTCTGCTGACGAAATAAGTCTCTCCGCTGGCGGAAAACTAATTTCCGGTGGCGGGAAATCTATATCCCCTGCCAACAACTTATCTCTGCTGACGAATACGTCTCTCCGCTGGCGGAAAACTTATCTCCGTGGCGGGAAATTTATATCCGCTGCCGGAAAACTTTTCTCCAGAGGAGGAAGTTCATATATCCCTGCCGGACAACTTATCTCCGCAGACGAACTACGTTCTCCGCCGGCAGAAAACTTATCTCCGCTGGCAGAAAATTTACCTCCGGCGGCGGGAAATTTATATCCCCTGCCGACATCTTATCTCTGCTGACGAAATGCAACTCTTCCGCTGGCAGAACATTTACCTCCGGCGGCGGGAAATATATATCCCCTGCCGAACAACTTATCTCTGCTGACGAAATACGTCTCTCCGCTGGCGAAAAAACTATTGCTGGCGAAAAAACTAATTTCCGGTGGCGGGAAATCTATATCCCTGAAAGACAACTTATCTCTGCTGACGAAATACGTCTCTCCCGCTGGCGGAAAACTTATTTCCGGTGCCGGGAAATCTATATCGCTGGCGGAAAACTTCTCCGCTGCCGGACAACTTATCTCTGCTGACAAAATACATCTCTCCGTTGGCGGAAAACTAATTTCCGGTGGCGGGAAATTTATATATCCCCTGCCAGACAACTTATCTCTGCTGACGAAATACGTCTCTCCGCTGGCGGAAAACTTATCTCCGGCGACGGGAAATTTATATCCGCTGCCGGAAAACTTTTCTCCAGAGGGGGAAATTTATATCCCCTGCCGGACCACTTATCTCCGCAGACGCACTACGTTTCTGCGACGGCAGAAAAATTATCTCCGCTGGCCTAAAATTTACCTCCGGCGCGGAAAATTATATCCCCTGCCGGACATCTAATCTCTGCTGACGAAATGCAACTCTCCGCTGGCGGAAAACTTATCTCCGGTGGCGGGAATTTATATCCGCTGCCGGAAAACTTTTCTCCAGAGGGGGAAGTTCATATCCCCTGCCGGACAACTTATCTCCGCAGACGAACTACGTTTCTCCGCCGGCAGAAACTTATCTCCGCTGGCAGAAAATTTACCTCCGGCGGCGGGAAATTTATATCCCCTGCCGGACATCTTATCTCTGCTGACGAAATGCAACTCTCCGCTGGCAGAACATTTACCTCCGGCGGCGGAAATCTATATCCCCTGCCAGACAACTTATCTCTGCTGACGAAATACGTCTCTCCGCTGGCGGAACACTTATCTGCGGTGGCGGGAAATTTATATCAGCTGCCGGAAAACTTTTCTCCAGAGGGGGAAATTTATATCCCCTGCCGGACAACTTATCTCCGCAGACGAACTACGTTTCTCCGACGGCAGAAACCTTATCTCCGCTGGCAGAAAATTTACCTCCGGCGGCGGTAAATTTATATCCCCTGCCGGACATTTTATCTCTGCTGACGAAATGCAACTCTCCGCTGGCAGAAAACTTATCTCCGGCGGCGGGAATTTATATCCCTGCCGACAACTTATCTCTGCTGACGAAATAAGTCTCTCCGCTGGCGGAAAACTAATTTCCGGTGGCGGGAAATCTATATCCCCTGCCAGACAACTTATCTCTGCTGAAGAAATACGTCTCTCCGCTGGCGGAAAACTTATCTCCGTGGCGGGAAATTTATATCCGCTGCCGGAAAACTTTTCTCCAGAGGGGGGAGCTTATATCCCCTGCCGGACAACTTATCTCCGCAGACAATCTACGTTTATCCGCCGGCAGAAAACTTATCTCCGCTGGCAGAACATTTACCTCCGGCGGCGGGAAATTTATATCCCCTGCCGGACATCTTATCTCGGCTGACAAAATACATCTCTCCGCATGCGAAAAACTTATTTCCGGTGCCGGGAAATCTATATTCACTGGCGGACAGCTTATCTCCGCTGGCAAGACAACTTATCTCCGCTGACGAACTACGATTCTCCGCTTGCAGAAATCTTATCTCCGCGGCGGGAAATTTATATCCCCTGACGGACAATTTATCCCGCTGACGAATTACGTTCTCCGCCGGCAGAAAACATATACCCGCTGGCAGAACATTTACTTCCGGCGGCGAGGAATTTATATCCCTGCCGGACATCTTATCTCTGCTGACAAATACATCTCTTCGCTGGCGGAAAACTTATCTGCGGTGGCGGGAAACGTATATCCGCTGGCGGAAAACTTTTCTCCGCTAACAGACATCTTATCTCAGCTGCCAAAATACGTCTCTCCGCTGGCGGAAATTATCTCCGGTGGCGGGAAATTTATATCCGCTGCCGGAAAACTTTTCTCCAGAGGGGGAAATTTATATCCCCTGCCGGACAACTTATCTCTGCTGACGAAAATACGTCTCTCCGCTGGCTGAAAACTTATTTCCGGTGACGGAAATCTATATCCGCTGGCGGACAACTTATCTCCGCTTGCAGACAATTTATCTCCGCTGACGAACTACGATTCTCCGCTGGCTGAAATCTTATCTCCGTCGGCGGGAATTTATATCCCCTGCCGGACAATTTATCCCCGCTGACGAATTACGTTTCTCCGCCGGCAGAAAACTTATCTCCGCTGGCAGAACATTTACTTCCGGCGGCGAGGAATTTATACCCCTGCCGGACATCTTATCTCTGCTGACAAAATACATTTCTTCGCTGGCGGAAAACTTATCTGCGGTGGCGGGAAATTTATATCCGCTGGCGGAAAACTTTTCTCCGCTAAAACTTATCTGCGGTGGCGGGAAATTTATATCCGCTGGCGGAAAAACTTTTCTCCGCTAACAGACATCTTATTCCGCTGCCGGAACACTTATCTCTGCTGACAAAATACGTCTCTTCGCTGGCGGAAAACTTATCTCCGGTGGCGGGAAATTTATATCCGCTGGCGAAAACTTATTTCCGGTGGCGGAAATATATATCCCTGACGGACAATTTATACCGCTGACGAATTACGTTTCTCCGCCGCAGAAAACATATCTCCGCTGGCAGAACATTTACTTCCGCGGCGAGGAATTTATATCCCCTGCCGGACATCTTAACTGTGCTGACAAAATACATCTTTTCGCTGGCGGAAAACTTATTTCCGGTGCCGGGAAATCTATATCCGCTGGCGGACAACTTATCTCCGCTGGCAGACAATTTGTCTCCGCTGACGAACTACGATTCTCCGCTGGCAGAAATCTTATCTCCGGCGGCGGGAAATATATATCCCCTGCCGGACAACTTATCTCTGCTAACAAAATACATCTCTTCGCTGGCGGAAAACTTATCTGCGGTGGCGGGAACGTATATCCGCTGGCGGAAAACTTTTCTCCGCTAACAGACATCTTATCTCAGCTGCCAAAATACGTCTCTCCGCTGGCGGAAAACTTATCTGCGGTGGCGGGAAATTTATATCCTGCCGAAAACTTTTCTCCAGAGGTGGAAATTTATATCCCCTGCGGACAACTTAGCTCCGCAGACGAACTACGTTTCTGCGCCGACAGAAAACTTATCTCCGCTGGCAGAACATTTACCTCCGGTGGCGGGAAATTATATCCCCTGCCGGACATCTTATCTCGGCTGACGAAATACGTCTCTCCGCTGGCGGAAAACTTATTTCCGGTGCCGGGAGATCTATATCCGCTGGCGGACAACTTATCTCGCTGGCAGACAATTTATCTCCGCTGACGAACTACGATTCTCCGCTGCAGAAATCTTATCTCCGGCGGCGGGAAATATATATCCCCTGCCGGACAACTTATCTCTGCTAACGAAATAAGTCTCTCCGCTGGCGGAAAAACTAATTTCCTGTAGCGGAAATCTATATCCCCTGCTAGACAACTTATCTCTGCTGACGAAATACGTCTCTCCGCTGGCGGAAAACTTATTTCCAGTGCCGGGAAATTTATATCCGCTGTCGCAAAACTTTTCTCCGCTCACAGACATCTTATCTTCGCTGGCAGAAAATTTACCTCCGGTGGCGGGAATTTATATCCCCTGCCGGACAACTTATCTCTGCTGACAAAATACGTCTCTTCGCTGGCGGAAAACTTATCTGCGGTGGCGGGAAATTTATATCCGCTGGCGGAAAACTTCTCTCCGCTAACAGACATCTTATCTCAGCTGCCGGACAACTTATCTCTGCTGACAAAATACGTTTCTCCGCGGCAGAAAACTTATCTCCGCTGGCAAAACATTTTACCTCCTGGCGGAAATTTATATCCCCTGCGGACATCTTATCTCGGCTGACAAAATACATCTCTCCCTGGCGGAAAACTTATTCGGTGGCGGGAAATATATATCCCCTGCCGACAACTTATCTCTGCTAACGAAATACATCTCTCCGCTGTCGAAAACTTATTTCCGGTAGCGGGAAACATATTCCTATGCGGACAACTTATCTCTGCTGACGAAATACGTCTCTCCGCTGGCGGAAAACTAATTTCCGGTGACGAGAAATCTATATCCCCTGCCAGACAACTTATCTCTGCTGACGAAATACGTCTCTCCGCTGGCGGAAAACTTATTTCCGGTGCCGGGAAATCTATATCCGCTGGCGGACAACTTATCTCGCTGGCAGACAATTTATCTCGCTGGCGAACTACGATTCTCCGCTGGCAGAAATCTTATCTCCGGCGGCGGGAAATTTATATCCCCTGACGGACAATTTATCCCGCTGACGAATTACGTTTCTCCGCTGGCAGAAAACTTATCTCCGCTGGCAGAACATTTACTCCGGCGGCGAGGAATTTATATCCCCTGCCGGACATCTTAACTCTGCTTACAAAATACATCTCTTCGCTGGCGGAAAACTTATCTGCGGTGGCGGAAATTTATATCCGCTGGCGGAAAACTTTTCTCCGCTAACAGACATCTTATCTCCGCTGCCGGACAACTAATCTCTGCTGACAAAATCGATCTCTCCGCTGGCGGAAAACTTATTTCCGGTGGCGGGAAATATATATCCCCTGCCGGACAACTTATCTCTGCTGACGAAATACGTTTCTCCGCTGACAAACAACGTTTCTCCGCTGGCAGAAAATTTATCTCCGCTGGCAGAACATTTACTTCGGGGCGACGAATTTATATCCCCTGCCGGACAACTTATCTCTGCTGACAAAATACGTCTCTCCGCTGTCGGAAAACTTATCTCTGCTAACGAAATACGTCTCTCCGCTGGCGAAAACTATCTTCCGGTGGCGGGAAATCTATATCCTCTGCCAGACAACTTATCTCTGCTGACGAAATACGTCTCTCCGCTGGCGGAAAACTATCTTCCGGTGGCGGGAAATCTATATCCTCTGCCAGACAACTTATCTCTGCTGACGAAATACGTCTCTCCGCTGGCAGAAATCTTATCTCCGGCGGCGGGAAATTTATGTCCCCTGACGGACAATTTATCCCCGCTGACGAATTTCGTTTCTCCGCCGGCAGAAATCTTATACCCGCTGGAAGAACATTTACTTCCGGCGGCGGCGAGGAATTTATATCCCCTGCCGGACATCTTATCTCTGCTGACAAAATACATCTTCGCTGGCGGAAAACTTATCTCCGGCGGCGGGAAATTTATATCCCCTGACGGACAATTTATGCCCGCTGACGAATTTCGTTTCTCCGCCGGCAGAAAACTTATACCCGCTGGAAGAACATTTACTTCCGGTGGCGAGGAATTTATATCCCTGCCGGACATCTTATCTCTGCTGACAAAATACATCTTCGCTGGCGGAAAACTTATCTGCGGTGGCGGGAAATTTATATCCGCTGGCGGAAAACTTTTTTCCGCTAACAGACATCTTATCTCAGCTGCCGGACAACTTACCTCTGCTGACAAAATACATCTCTCCGCTGGCGGAAAACTTATCTCCGGTGGCGGGAAATTTATATCAGCTGCCGGAACACTTTTCTCCAGAGGGGGAAATTTATATCCCCTGCCGGACAACTTATCTCTGCTGACGAAATACGTCTCTCCGCTGGCGGAAAACTTATTTCCGGTGCCGGGAAATCTATATCCGCTGGCGGACAACTTATCTCCGCTGGCAGACAATTTATCTCCGCTGACGAACTACGATTCTCCGCTGGCAGAAATCTTATCTCCGGCGGCGGAAATTTATATCCCTTGCCGGACAACTTATCTCTGCTAACGAAATACGTCTCTCCGCTGGCGGAAAACTAATTTCCGGTAGCGGGAAATCTATATCCCCTGCCAGACAACTTATCTCTGCTGACGAAATACGTCAATCCGCTGGCGGAAAACTTATTTCCAGTGCGGGGAAATGTATATCCGCTGGCGGAAAACTTTTCTCCGCTCACAGACATCTTATCTTCGCTGGCAGAAAATTTACCTCCGGCGGCGGGAAATTTATATCCCCTGCCGACAACTTATCTCTGCTGACAAAATACGTCTCTCCGCTGGCAGAAATCTTATCTCCGGCGGCGGGAAATTTATATCCCTTGCCGGACAACTTATCTCTGCTAACGAAATACGTCTCTCCGCTGGCGGAAAACTAATTTCCGGTAGCGGGAAATCTATATCCCTGCCAGACAACTTATCTCTGCTGACGAAATACGTCAATCCGCTGGCGGAAAACTTATTTCCAGTGCGGGGAAATGTATATCCGCTGGCGGAAAACTTTTCTTCCGCTCACAGACATCTTATCTTCGCTGGCCAGAAAATTTACCTCCGGTGGCGGGAATTTATATCGCTGGCGGAAAACTTGTCTCCGCTGACAACCGTTTATATCTCACCGGTAGAAAACTTATTCCGCTGCAGAACATTTACTTCCGGCGGCGAGGAATTTATATCCCCTGCCGACATCTTATCTCTGCTGGCTTTATATCCGCTGCGGAAAACTTTTCTCCGCTGACAGACATCTTATATCCGCTGCCGGACAACTATCTCTGCTGACAAAATACGTCTCTCCGCTGTCGGAAAACTTATTTCCGGTGGCGGGAAATATATATTCCCTGCCGGACAACTTATCTCTGCTGACGAAATACGTCTCTCCGCTGGCGGAAAACTAATTTCCGGTGACTGGAAATCTATATCCCTTGCCGGACAACTTATTTCTGCTGACAAATACGTCTCTCCGCTGTCGGAAAACTTATCTGCGGTGGCGGAAATTTATATCCGCTGGCGGAAAACTTTTCTCCGTTAACGGACATCTTATCTCCGCTGCCGGACAACTTATCTCTGCTGACAAAATACGTCTCTCCGCTGTCGGACACTTATCTCGGTGCCGGGAAATCTATATCCGCTGGCGGACAACTTATCTCCGCTGGCAGACAATTTATCTCCGCTGACGAACTACGATTCTCCGCTGGCAGAAATCTTATCTCGGCAGCGGAAATTTATATCCCTGACGGACAATTTATCCCCGCTGACGAATTAGTTTCTCGCCGGCAGAAAACTTATCTCGCTGGCAGAACATTTACCTCCGGCGGCGGGAAATTTATATCCCCTGCCGGACAATTTATCTCCGCAGACGAACTCGGTTCTCGCCGGCAGAAAACTTATCTCCGCTGGCAGAACATTTGCAGAACATATACCCTGCCGGACATCTTATCTCGGCTGACAAATACATCTCTCCGCTGGCGGAAAACTTATCTGCGGTGGCGGGAATTTTATACCGCTGGCGGAAAACTTTTCTCGCTGACGAAATACATCTCTCCGACATCTTATCTCTGCTGACAAAATATGTTGAAGAATGACATCTCTAGCAATGCACGCATGTATTGACAGACATATGAGTATGTAGACGTATGTAGTGAGTGAGAGACGTAACGAAGCGACGTTCTCTTATCTCCCTTTTTGTTCTCACTTTCGTTCGGTCTCTATCTGCCTGCGAGCAGAGCATTTATTAGTCACAAATAACCTTCCATATGAGTTTGCGTTTTTACTTTCGGTACAAGAACTTCCTTGCAACGGCAGCGAAATTCTGTCCAACAGGTTATGGGCCCAGGTTCGGATTTTGTAAAATTAAAAGTAAAGTGATTGTTTTAGTTACGAACTATTAACATCGGTGTGACTCAGAGACTAAACGATAATCAGCAATGAGCGGATGTATCAAATAGACAAATTAGAGGAGGGAAATTATGACTCTGGTGTATTCAAATGCGGTCTGTGTTGGTGCATGCTGAATTGTGGAGTGTGGCATCTGGTGACCTGCTACCAACGAATGTTCCGAAGGTGTGAATTGGCAGGCCAAGATGAAAAGGCCCTGGCCATGATCACATTGAGTGTGAAAACTTCACAGTTGGGATACATTAAAAATTGCAGTAAGTCGTCCGAAGCATGAACAAATTAAAGAGTGTTCATCAACCAAGTGGACCTGTAGAAAGGTTCAACTGTACAAGAAATTGCTAAGCAAGCGCATGGACCAAAGCAAAGCGTTTCAAGCTACATTAATGAGTTCGTGGATATTCTTGATGGCCTTGGGTCAGTAGGAATCGAGCTAAATGATGAACTGCGCTCAATTGTTTTGTTGTCAAGTCTTCCAGAACAATTCGAAAATTTCGTTGTCGCCATAGAGACGCGCGACAGTCTGCCGACTTTCGATGTTCTATGCGTAAAACTGAAGAAGAAGGCAAACGAAAGGGAAACACAGAAGATCAAAAGGAATACGCAACGGCATATACCGCAGTACATAAGCCGGCCGCGCACAGAGCGCTAAAGAGAGAAACAATACAATGATATGTTTCAAGTGTGGTGAAGCGCGGGCATATGAAGGCTCAGTGTAAGAAGGAGAGCGCAAATGTGGAAAGGGCAGCAAGAGTGAAACAAGCAGTGCAGTCTATTAAATGCGTTGGACGCAGATAATTTGAAAAAGAGTATGTGGTGTTTGGATAGTGGTGCCACAAGCCACATGTGTTTGGAAACAGTTATTCACAAAGTTCGAGAAACACACAGAAATGATTGGTCTGTCTGACTCCGGTTTCCTAAAAGCTGAAGGAAAGGGAAGTAGAGCTGAAGACAGAGATATGCACGCTGCTGTTAAAGAATGTTCTCTATGTGCCCGAAATGAATGGAAATTATTTCTCGGTGAGCAGCGCTGTACAGAATAAATGTTTCGTCACTTTTGGACAAGAATATGCACGAGTTATCCAAAATGGCGAATGCATTATAAAGGCGAACAGAGTGGAAACTTGTATATGTTTCGAGGAAAAACAACACAACTGTTTGCGGCGGTTAAGGCTGATGGTGCCCTGTGGCATAAACGGTACGGCCACTTGAACATCAGCAGTATGAAAGATTTGATCAGCAAAGGAATGGTGCGCGGCATTGAAAATATGGTTTTCCCGGCGAATATGAATTGCAAAACATGTATGGTCAGCAAGATTCATGCGCAACCATTCCTGTTGCAACCACCAGTAGAGCTCAAGATATATTGGAAACTAGTTCATGCAGATGTGTGCGGGTCCTTTGGCACACAGTCGCTTGCTGGATCAAAGTATTTCTAACCTTCATCGATGACAAATCAAGGCGTATATTTGTGTATTTCCTGCGGACAAAGGATGAAGTCTTCCAGAAGTTCGTCGAGTTCAAAAACCCTGGTTGAACGGCAAACGGGAAAAAGTCTCAAATGTATCCGGAGCGACAATGGCGGTGAATTTGTCAACAAATCGTTTGATGAATTCTGAAAACTAATGGAGTTGAGAGCAGCTGACAGTGCGTACATCCACAGCAAAACGGCGTTGCTGAGAGGGCAAACCGCACTCTGGTGGAAATGTCAAGATGTATGCTGGTCCAGTCAGGATTAGGCGAATCCTGTGGGCTGAGGCAGTCAACGCAGCTGTGTATGTACGGAATCGATCACCGACCAAGGCGCTGACCAGTATGACGCCTATGGAAGCGTGGACTGGTAAGAAACCTTTTGTTGGTCATCTAAAGGTTTTTGGCTCCGTTGCAGTAGCTTTGGACAAGGTCCAAGGAAGAGTAAATTCAACCAAAAGGCAAAGAATATCGCATGATTGGATATTCAGTAGCGGCTTAGGCTATCGACTGTATGACCTGTGTCGCATCAGGTGATTGAGAGGCGAGATGTTCTCTTGACGAGATCCAAGACGACAAGGATACAGTCACATTCGAACTTCCGAAGGCAGAAGTTAGCATGCAGTCAGGCGGCGATACTGATGACATTGACAGCAGCGGTGGAGACAGCAGCCATGGTGCAGCGTTGACGGGGAGAATCCCAGTAGCAGCGGTACTGATGGGTACGAGAGCGCAACAGAAAAGGTTGAGTCAGATGAGCCAGCTCATCGCGTTGGACCTGGCAGACCAAGGCTGATTCGGACCGGCAAACCTGGCCGTCCGAGAAAGGAGTACAACATTCTTGTGTCTCTGGTTGCAGCGACGTAAGATTCCAGTATCCTACGAGGAGCGTTGATCAGTATTCATGCATCACATTGGTCCGAAGCGATGCAACGCGAATATGAGCATTAATGGCAAACGAGACATGGCAGTTGGCAGACTTACGGCAGACAACGAGCAGTTGGATGCAAATGGGTATATAGCCTGAAACGCGACAAAATGGTCAAATCGAACGTTTCAAGGCGCGGCTGGTGGCAAAAGGTTGCTCCAGCAGTACGCATGAACTATGCGGAAACATTTCTCCAGTCTGCAGACTGGAGAGCGTGCGATTTATTCTTGCGCTAGCAGCAGAATTGAAATTATAGTCAACAAATGGATGTATGTACGGCATACCTCAACAGTGACCTGAGCGATACGGTGTACATGAAGCAACACAAGGTACATTGATCGAGCTTATCCAGCGAAGCTATGCTGCTTAAAAAGGCAATATATGGATTGAAGCAGTCAGGAAGGGAATGGATTCGAAGCTGAATGGCGTCCTGATAATCTGGGTTTGTTTCCTGTGACAACGAGCCGTGCCTCTACCAGCAGAGAGGGAAAGGTAACTTATCGTTAATCTTGGTATATGTTGACGATTTACTTATAGCATGTCAGTCCAAAGAGGACATGCTCGGTAACAATCGGCTATTTCAAATGCGTTCGAATGTATCGACAAAGGTGTTCCAGAGCTGTTTTAAGCATGGAGGTGCACCGTGAAGGTGAGCTTGGGCTATCACCATAGGCCACTCGCAATACATCAAGAACTATTGCAAGCTCACGACATGGACAAATGTAGACCATGGCTACTCCGTTGGATGCGGGTTCCAGGTGGATTGTACTAATGAGCAGTGTCAAAAGGTTGATCCTGTCATGTATCAATCATGATTGGTGAGCTGATGTGGCTGGCACTCACAACCAGACCGACATTTTGCATTCAGTTGCAAAGTTGGCCCAGAGGAACAAAGATCCGCACGCAGAGCATCTGGCTGGTGTGAAGCACGTTCTGAGGTACTTGGCAGCGACGATGAACTTCAAACTACACTACAAAGGGTGTCACCAGCCACTTACTGGATATGTGGATGCGGATTGGGCGGCGATCGAAACTAACCGGAAGTCGTATACGGGCTATGTTTATTTTTTGGCAGGTGGCCCAATTTCTTGGCGATCTGAGAAACAACGCAGTGTGGCACTTAGCAGCACGGAGGCAGAATACATGGCACTGTCGGCTGCGTGTAAGGATCCATATTTTACGTCGCTTAATCATTGAAATTGGCTGTGGAGATGAAGCTACCTCAACTACTTATATGGCGATAATCTGAGCGCACAAGAGCTGGCTACGAACCCAGTGCATCACTCAAGACCAAGCATATTGATATTAAGATATCACTTTGTACGGCAGATTGTAGAAGAAGGTCAAGTTAAGTTAAAGTATGCTAGTACAACAGATATGATATCAGATATCTTGACCAAGAATTCCTACGAGAAAGCATGTCGAATTTACAAAATTGTAAGTTTAAATTGAGTTAAATGGAAGCATGCACGCATTGAGGAAGGGTGTTGAAGAATGACCATCTCTAGCAATGCACGCATGTATTGACAGACATATGAGTATGTAGACGTATGTAGGAGTGAGAGACGTAACGAAGCGACGTTCTCTTATCTCCCTTTTGTTCTCCCTTTCGTTCGGTCTCTATCTGCCTGCGAGCAGAGCATTTATTAGTCACAAATAACCGTACATATGAATGGTTGCGTTTTTACTTTTCGGTACAAGACTTCCCTTGCAACGGCAGCGAATTCTGTCCAACAAAATACGTCTCTCGCTGTCGGAAAACTATTTCCGGTGGCGGGAAATATATATCCCTGCCTGACAACTTATCTCTGCTAACGAAATACGTCTCTCCACTGGCGGAAAACTTATTTCGGTGGCGGGAAATATATATCCCTGCCGACAACTTATCTCTGCTGACAAGTAAGTCTCTCCGCTGGCGGAAAACTAATTTCCGTAGCGGGAAATCTATATCCCTGCCAGACAACTATCTCTGCTGACGAAATACGTCTCTCCGCTGGCGGAAAACTTATTTCCAGCGCGGGGAAATTTATATCGCTGGCGGAAAACTTTTCTCCGCTCACAGACATCTTATCTTCGCTGGCAGAAAATTTACCTCCCGCGGCGGAAATTTATACCCTGCCGGACAACTTATCTCTGCTGACAAATACGTCTCTCCGCTTGCAGAAACTTATCTCCGTTGCGGAAATTATATTCGCTGGCGGAAAACTTGTCTCGCTGACAGACGTTTTATCTTCACCGGTAGAAAACTTATCTCCGCTGGCAGAACATTTACTTCCGGCGCGAGGAATTATATCCCTGCCGGACATCTTATCTCTGCTGGCCTTATATCCGCTGGCGGAAAACTTTCCTCCGCTGACAGACATTTATATCCGCTGCGGACAACTTATCTCTGCTGACAAAATACGTTCTCCGCTGTCGGAAAACTTATTTCCGGTGGCGGGAAATTTATATCCCCTGCCGGACAATTTATCTCCGCAGACGAACTACGGTTCTCGCCGGCAGAAAACTTATGTCGCTGGCAGAACATTTCCAGAACATATACCCTGCCGGACATCTTATCTCGGCTGACAAAATACATCTCTCGCTGGCGGAAAACTTTCTGCGGTGGCGGGATTTATAACGCTGGCGGAAAACTTTTCTCGCTGACGAAAATACATCTCTCCGCTGCGGAAAACTTATTTCCGGTGACGGGAAATATATATCCCTGCCGGCACAACTTATCTCTGCTGACGAAATACGTCTCTCCATTGGCAGAACATTTTCTCCGGTGGCGGAAATCTATATCCCTGCGGACAACTTATCTCTGCTAACAAAAAACTTCTCTCCGCTGGCGGAAAACTTATCTCCGGTGCGGGAAATTTATATTCGCTGGCGGAAAACTTATTTCGGTGCGGGAAATTTATATCCCCTGCCGGACAACTTATCTCTGCTGACGAAATACGTCTCTCCGCTGGCGGAAAACTAATTTCCGGTGACTGGAAATCTATATCCCTGCCGAAAACTTATCTCTGCTGACAAATACGTCTCTCCGGCTGTCGGAAAACTTATCTGCGGTGGCGGGAAATTTATATCGCTGCGGAAAACTCTTCTCGTTAACGGACATTCTTATCTCCGCTGCCGGACAAACTTATCTCTGCTGACAAAATACGTCTCTCCGCTTATTTATATTTATATCCCCTGCCGGACAATTTATCTCCGCAGACGAACTACGTTCTCCGCCGGCAGAAAACTTATGTCCGCTGCAGAACATTTCCAGAACATATACCCTGCCGGACATCTTATCTCGGCTGACAAAATACATCTCTCCGCTGGCGGAAACTTATCTGCGGTGGCGGGAATTTTATAACCGCTGCGGAAAACTTTTCTCCGCTGACGAAATACATTCTCGCTGGCGGAAAACTTATTTCGGTGGCGGGAAATATATATCCCTGCCGGACAACTTATCTCTGCTGACGAAATACGTCTCTCGCTGGCAGAACATTTTCCTCCGGTGGCGGGAATCTATTCCCTGCCGGACAACTTATCTCTGCTAACAAAAAAACTTCTCTCCGCTGGCGGAAACTTATCTCCGGTTGCGGGAAATTTATTCGCTGGCGGAAAACTTATTTCCGGTGGCGGGAAATTTATATCCCCTGCGGGCAACTTATCTCTGCTGACGAAATACGTCTCTCCGCTGGCAGAAACTTATTTCCGGTGCTGGGAAATCTATATCCTCTGGCGGACAACTTATCTCCGCTGGCAGACAATTTATCTCGCTGATGAGCTACGATTCTCCGCTGGCAGAAATCTTATCTCCGGCGGCGGGAAATTTATATCCCCTGACGGACAATTTATCCCGCTGACGAATTACTTTTCTCCGCCGGCAGAAAACTTATCTCCGCTGCAGAATATTTACCTCCGGCGGCGGGAAATTTATATGCCCTGCCGGACATCTTATCTCTGCTGACGAAATACGTCTCTTCGCTGGCGGAAAACTTATCTGCGGTGACGGGAAATTTATATTCGCTGGCGGAAAACTTTTCTCGATAACAGACATCTTATCTTCGCTGCCGGACAACTTATCTCTGTTGACGAAATACGTCTTTCCGCTGTCGGAAAACTTATTTCGGTGGCGGGAAATATATATCCCCTGCGGACAACTTATCTCTGCTGACGAAATACGTCTCTCCGCTGGCAGAAAACTTATCTCCGGCGGCGGGAATTTATATCCCCTGCCGGACAACTTATCTCTGCTGACGAAATACGTCTCTCCGCTGGCAGAAACTTATTTCCGGTGCTGGAATCTATATCCTCTGGCGGACAACTATCTCGCTGGCAGACAATTTATCTCCGCTGATGAGCTACGATTCTCCGCTGCAGAAATCTTATCTCCGGCGGCGGGAAATGTATATCCCCTGCAGACAACTTATCTCTGCTGACGAAATACGTGTCTCTGCTGGCGAAAACTTATTTCGGTGCGGGAAATCTATATCTCTGGCGGACACTTATCTCCGTGGCAGACAATTTATCTCCGCTGATGAGCTACATTTACCTCCGGCGGCGGGAAATTTATATCCCTGCCGGACATCTTATCTCAGCTGACAAAATACATCTCTGCGCTGCGGAAAACTTATCTCCGCTGGCAGACAATTTATCTCCGCTGATGAGCTACGATTCTCCGCTGGCAGAAATCTTATCTCCGACGGCGGGAAAATTAATATCCCTGACGGACAATTTATCCCCGTGATGAATTACGTTTCTCCGCGGCAGAAAACTTATCTCCGCTGGCAGACATTTACTCCGGCGGCGGGAAATTTATTCCCTGCCGGACATCTTATCTCGGCTGACAAAATACATCTCTGCGCTGCGGAAAATTATCTGCGGTGGCGGGAAATTTATATCGCTGGTGGAAAACTTTTCTCGCTGACAGACATCTTATCTCCGCTGCCGGACAACTTATCTCTGCTGACAAATACGTCTTCCGCTAGCGAAAACTTATTTCAGTGGCGGAAATGTATATCACCTGACGGACAGTTTATCCCCGCTGACGAATTACGTTTCTCCACGTCAGAAAACTTACCTCCGCTGCAGAAAATTTACTTCCGGCGGCGAGGAATTTATACCCCCTGCCGGACATCTTATCTCTGCTGACAAAATACGTCTCTCCGCTGTCGGAAAACTTATTTCCGGTGGCGGGAAATTTATATACCCTGCCGGACAATTTATCTCCGCAGACGAACTACGGTTCTCCGCCGGCAGAAAACTTATCTCCGCTGGCAGAACATTTCCAGAACATATACCTGCGGACATCTTATCTCGGCTGACAAAATACATCTCTCCGCTGGCGGAAAACTTATCTGCGGTGGCGGAATTTTATAACCGCTGGCGGAAAACTTTTCTCCGCTGACGAATACATCTCTCCGCTGCGGAAAACTTATTTCCGGTGGCGGGAATTTATATCCCTGCGGGCAACTTATCTCTGCTGACGAAATACGTCTCTCCGCTGGCAGAAAACTTATTTCCGGTGCTGGGAAATCTATATCCTCTGGCGGACAACTATCTCCGCTGGCAGACAATTTATCTCCGCTGATGAGCTACGATTCTCCGCTGGCAGAAATCTTATCTCCGGCGGCGGGAAATGTATATCCCCTGCCAGACAACTTATCTCTGCTGACGAAATACTCTCTCTGCTGGCGGAAAACTTATTTCCGGTGCGGGAAATCTATATCTCTGGCGGACAACTTATCTCCGCTGGCAGACAATTTATCTCCGCTGATGAGCTACATTTACCTCCGGCGGCGGGAATTTATATCCCTGACGGACATCTTATCTCGGCTGACAAAATACATCTCTGCGCTGGCGGAAAACTTATCTCCGCTGGCAGACAATTTATCTCGCTGATGAGCTACGATTCTCCGCTGCAGAAATCTTATCTCCGACGGCGGGAAATTTATATCCCTGACGGACAATTTATCCCGCTGACGAATTACGTTTCTCGCCGGCAGAAAACTTATCTCCGCTGGCAGAACATTTACCTCCGGCGGCGGAAATTTATATCCCTGCGGACATCTTATCTCGGCTGACAAAATACATCTCTGCGCTGGCGGAAAACTTATCTGCGGTGGCGGAAATTTATATCCGCTGGTGGAAAACTTTTCTCCGCTGACAGACATCTTATCTCCGCTGCCGGACAACTTATCTCTGCTGACAAATACGTCTCTCGCTAGCGAAAAACTTATTTCCAGTGGCGGGAAATGTATATCATCTGACGGACAGTTTATCCCCGCTGACGAATTACGTTTCTCCACCGTCAGAAAACTTACCTCCGCTGGCAGAAAATTTACTTCGGCGGCGAGGAATTTATACCCCTGCCGGACATCTTATCTCTGCTGACAAAATACGTCTCTCCGCTGTCGGAAAACTTATTTCCGGTGGCGGGAAATTTATATACCCTGCCGGACAATTTATCTCCGCAGACGAACTACGGTTCTCGCCGGCAGAAAACTTATCTCCGCTGGCAGAACATTTCCAGAACATATACCCTGCGGACATCTTATCTCGGCTGACAAATAACATCTCTCCGCTGGCGGAAAACTTATCTGCGGTGGCGGGAATTTTATAACCGCTGGCGGAAAACTTTCTCCGCTGACGAAATACATCTCTCGCTGGCGGAAAACTTATTTCGGTGCGGGAAATTTATATCCCTGCCGGGCAACTTATCTCTGCTGACGAATACGTCTCTCCGCTGGCAGAAAACTTATTTCCGGTGCTGGAAATCTATATCCTCTGGCGGACAACTATCTCCGCTGGCAGACAATTTATCTCCGCTGATGAGCTACGATTCTCCGCTGGCAGAAATCTTATCTCCGGCGGCGGGAAATGTATATCCCTGCCAGACAACTTATCTCTGCTGACGAATACGTCTCTCTGCTGGCGGAAAACTTATTTCGGTGCGGGAATCTATATCTCTAGCGACAACTTATCTCCGCTGGCAGACAATTTATCTCGCTGATGAGCTACATTTACTCCGGCGGCGGGAAATTTATATCCCCTGACGGACATCTTATCTCGGCTGACAAAAACATCTCTGCGCTGGCGGAAAACTTATCTCCGCTGGCAGACAATTTATCTCCGCTGATGAGCTACGATTCTCCGCTGGCAGTAATCTTATCTCCGACGCGGGAATTTATATCCCTGACGGACAATTTATCCCCGCTGACGAATTACGTTTCTCCGCCGGCAGAAAACTTATCTCCGCTGGCAGAACATTTTACCTCCGGCGGCGGAAATTTATATCCCCTGCGGACATCTTATCTCGGCTGACAAAATACATCTCTGCGCTGGCGAAAACTTATCTGCGGTGGCGGGAATTTATATCCGCTGGTGGAAAACTTTCTCGCTGACAGACATCTTATCTCCGCTGCCGGACAACTTATCTCTGCTGACAAAATACGTCTCTCCGCTAGCGAAAACTTATTTCCAGTGGCGGAAATGTATTCACCTGACGGACAGTTTATCCCCGCTGACGAATTACGTTTCTCCACGTCAGAAAACTTACCTCCGCTGGCAGAAAATTTACTTCGGCGCGAGGAATTTATACCCCTGCCGGACATCTTATCTCTGCTGACAAAATACGTCTCTCGCTGTCGGAAAACTTATTTCCGTGGCGGAAATTATATACCCTGCCGGACAATTTATCTCCGCAGACGAACTACGGTTCTCCGCGGCAGAAAACTTATCTCCGCTGGCAGAACATTTGCAGAACATATACCCTGCCGGACATCTTATCTCGGCTGACAAAATACATCTCTCCGCTGCGGAAAACTTATCTGCGGTGGCGGGAATTTTATAACCGCTGGCGGAAAACTTTTCTCCGCTGACGAAATACATCTCTCCGCTGGCGGAAAACTTATTTCGGTGGCGGGAATTTATATCCCTGCGGGCAACTTATCTCTGCTGACGAAATACGTCTCTCCGCTGGCAGAAACTTATTTCCGGTGCTGGGAAATCTATATCCTCTGGCGGACAACTATCTCCGCTGGCAGACAATTTATCTCCGCTGATGAGCTACGATTCTCCGCTGGCAGAAATCTTATCTCCGGCGGCGGGAAATGTATATCCCCTGCCAGACAACTTATCTCTGCTGACGAATACGTCTCTTGCTGGCGGAAAACTTATTCCGGTGCCGGGAAATCTATATCCTCTGGCGGACAACTTATCTCCGCTGGCAGACAATTTATCTCGCTGATGAGCTACATTTACTCCGGTGGCGGGAAATTTATATCCCTGACGGACATCTTATCTCGGCTGACAAAATACATCTCTGCGCTGGCGGAAACTTATCTCCGCTGGCAGACAATTTATCTCCGCTGATGAGCTACGATTCTCCGCTGGCAGAAATCTAATCTCCGACGGCGGAATTTATATCCCCTGACGACAATTTATCCCGCTGACGAATTACGTTTCTCCGCCGGCAGAAAACTTATCTCCGCTGGCAGAACATTTACCTCCGGCGGCGGGAAATTTATATCCCTGCCGGACATCTTATCTCGGCTGACAAAATACATCTCTGCGCTGGCGGAAAACTTATCTGCGGTGGCGGGAAATTTATATACGCTGGTGGAAAACTTTCTCCGCTGACAGACATCTTATCTCCGCTGCCGGAAAACTTATCTCTGCTGACAAATACGTCTCTCCGCTAGCGAAAACTTATTTCCAGTGGCGGAAATGTATATCATCTGACGGACAGTTTATCCCGCTGACGAATTACGTTTCTCCACCGTCAGAAAACTTATCTCCGCTGGCAGAACATTTTCCTCCGGCGGCGGGAAATCTATATCCCTGCGGACATCTTATCTCTGCTGACGAAATACGTCTCTACGCTGGCAGAAAACTTCTCTCGTCGGCGGGAAATCTATATCCCCTGCCAGACAACTTTTCTCTGCTTACGAAATACGTCTCTCCGCTGGCGGAAACTTATTTCCGGTGCCGGGAAATCTAAATCGCTGGCGGACATCTTATCTCTGCTGACGAAATACGTCTCTACGCTGGCAGAAAACTTCTCTCCGTCGGCGGAAATCTATATCCCTGCCAGACAACTTTCTCTGCTTACGAAATACGTCTCTCCGCTGGCGGAAAACTTATTTCCGGTGCCGGGAATCTATATCCGCTGGCGGACAACTTATCTCTGCTTACGAAATACGTCTCTCCGCTGGCGAAAACTTATTTCCGGTGCCGGGAAATCTATATCGCTGGCGGACAACTTATCTCCGCTGGCAGACAATTTATCTCCGCTGACGAACTACGATTCTCCACTGGCAGAAATTTATCTCCGGTGCGGGAAATTTACATCCCCTGACGGACAATTTATCCCGCTGACGAATTACGTTTCTCCACCGCTGAAAACTTATCTCCGCTGGCAGAACATTTCCTCCGGCGGGGAAATCTATATCCCTGCCGGCCATCTTATCTCTGCTGACGAAATACGTCTCTACGCTGGCAGAAAACTTCTCTCCGTCGCGGAAATCTATATCCCTGCCAGACAACTTTTCTCTGCTTACGAAATACTCTCTCCGCTGGCGGAAAACTTATTTCGTGCGGGAAATCTATATCCGCTGCGGACAACTTATCTCTGCTTACGAAATACGTCTCTCCGCTGGCGAAAAACTTATTTCCAGTGGCGGAAATGTATATCATCTGACGGACAGTTATCCCCGCTGACGAATTACGTTTCTCCACGTCAGAAAACTTATCTCGCTGCAGAACATTTTCCTCCGGCGGCGGGAAATCTATATCCCTGCCGGACATCTTATCTCTGCTGACGAAATACGTCTCTACGCTGGCAGAAAACTTCTCTCCGTCGCGGGAATCTATATCCCTGCCAGACAACTTTTCTCTGCTGACAAAATACATCTCTGCGCTGGCGGAAAACTTATCTCCGCTGGCAGACAATTTATCTCCGCTGATGAGCTACGATCTCCGCTGGCAGAAATCTTATCTCCGGCGGCGGAAATTTATATCCCTGACGGACATTTATCCCCGCTGACGAATTACTTTTCTCCGCGGCAGAAAACTTATCTCCGCTGGCAGAAAATTTACTTCCGGCGGCGAGGAATTTATACCCCTGCCGGACATCTTATCTCTGCTGACAAAATACGTCTCTCCTCTGGCGGAAAACTTATTTCCGGTGGCGGAAATTTATATCCGCTGCGGAAAACTTTTCTCCGCGCACAGACATCTTATCTCCGCTGGCGACAATTTATTCCGCTGACGAGCTACGTTTCTCCGCGGCAGAAAACTGATCTCGCTGCAGAACATTTACCTCCGGCGCGCGAAATTTATATGCCCTGCCGGACAATTTTCTGTGCTAACGAAATACGTCTTTCGCTGGCAAAAAACTTATCTCCGCGGCGGAAAATGTATATCCCCTGCCGGACAACTTTTCTCTGCTGACGAAATACGTCTCTCCGCTGCGGAAAACTTATTTCCGGTGGCGGAAATGTATATCCGCTGGCGACAACTTATCTCGCTGGCAGACAATTTATCTCCGCTGACGAACTACGATTCTCCACTGGCAGAAATTTATCTCCGGCGGCGGAAAATTTACATCCCTGACGGACAATTTATCCCGCTGACGAATTACGTTTCTCCACCGGCTGAAAACTTATCTCCGCTGCAGAACATTTTCCTCGGCGCGGGAAATCTATATCCCCTGCCGGACATCTTATCTCTGCTGACGAAATACGTCTCTACGCTGCAGAAAACTTCTCTCCGTCGGCGGAAATCTATATCCCTGCCAGACAACTTTTCTCTGCTTACGAAATACGTCTCTCCGCTGGCGGAAAACTTATTTCCGTGCCGGGAAATCTATATCCGCTGGCGGACAACTTATCTCTGCTTACGAAATACGTCTCTCCGCTGGCGAAAAACTTATTTCCGGTGCCGGAAATCTATATCGCTGGCGGACAACTTATCTCCGCTGGCAGACAATTTATCTCCGCTGACGAACTACGATTCTCCACTGCAGAAATCTTATCTCCGTGGCGGAAATTTACATGCCCTGACGGACAATTTATCCCGCTGACGAATTACGTTCTCCGCCGGCTGAAAACTTATCTCCGCTGTCAGAACATTTACCTCCGGCGGCGGGAATTTATATCCCCTGCCAGACAACCTATCTCTGCTGACGAAATACGTCTCTCCGCTGGCGGAAAACTAATTTCCGGTGGCTGGAATCTATATCCCCTGCCAGACAACTTATCTCTGCTGACGAAATACGTCTCTCCGCTGGCGGAAAACTTATTTCCGGTGGCGGAAATCTATATCCGTGGCGGAAACTTATCTCCGCTGCAGACAATTTATCTCCGCTGACGAACTACGATTCTCCACTGGCAGAAATCTTATCTCCGCGCGGGAAATTTACATCCCCTGACGGATAATTTATCCCCGCTGACGAATTACGTTTCTCCGCCGGCTGAAAACTTATCTCCGCTGCAGAACATTTACTTCCGGCGCGAGGAATTTATATCCCCTGCCGGACATCTTATCTCTGCTGACAAAATACATCTCTTCGCTGGCGGAAAACTTATCTGCGGTGGCGGAATATATATCCGCTGCGGAAAACTTTCTCCGATAACAGACATCTATCTTCGCTGCCGGACATCTTATCTCTGCTGACAAAATACGTCTCTCCGCTGGCGGAAAATTATCTTCGTGGAGGAAATTGATATCCCCTGCCGGCAACTTATCTCTGCTGACGAAATACGTCTCTCCGCTGGCAGAAACTTATTTCCGGTGCTGGAAATCTATATCCTCTGGCGGACAACTATCTCCGGCTAGACAATTTATCTCGCTGATGAGCTACGATTCTCCGCTTATATGCCCTGCCGACATCTTATCTCTGCTGACGAAATACTCTCTTCGCTGCGGAAAACTTATCTGCGTGACGGAAATTATATTCGCTGGCGGAAAACTTTTCTCCGATAACAGACATCTTATCTTCGCTGCCGGACAACTTATCTCTGTTGACGAAATACGTCTCTCCGCTGGCGGAAAACTTATCTCCGTGCGGGAAATGTATATCCCATGCCAGACAACTTATCTCGCTGACAAATACGTCTCTTCTCTGGCGGATAACTTATTTCCGGTGCCGGGAAATCTATATCCTCTGTCGGACAACTTATCTCCGCTGGCAGACAATTTATCTCCGCTGATGACTACATTTACCTCCGCGGCGG
Organism: Drosophila miranda; assembly: GCF_003369915.1. Lineage (NCBI taxonomy): Eukaryota > Metazoa > Arthropoda > Insecta > Diptera > Drosophilidae > Drosophila > Drosophila miranda. The sequence continues at coordinate 34,030,714 of NC_046675.1, forward strand.
GAAATTATATCTCTGCCGCACATCTTATCTCGGCTGACAAATACATCTCTGCGCTGGCGGAAAACTTATCTCCGCTGGCAGACAATTATCTCCGCTGATGAGCTACATTCTCCGCTGGCAGAAATCTTATCTCGACGCGGAAATTTATACCCCTGACGGACAATTTATTCCCGCTGACGAATTACGTTTCTCGCCGGAAGAAAACTTATCTCCGCGGCAGAACATTACTCCGGCGGCGGGAAATTTATATCCCTCCGGACATCTTATCTCGGCTGACAAAATACATCTCTCGCTGCTGGAAAACTTATCTGCGTGCGGGAAATTATATCCGCTGGTGGAAAACTTTCTCCGCTGACAGACATCTTATCTCGCTGCCGGACAACTTATCTCTGCTGACAAAATACGTCTCTCCGCTAGCGAAAAACTTATTTCCAGTGGCGGAAATATATATCCCCTGCCGACACTTTCTCTGCTGACGAAATACGTCTCTCCGCTGCAGAAAACTTATCTCCGGCGGGAAATTTATATCCTGCGCGAAAAACTTTCTAAAGAAGGAGAATTTATATCCCCTGCCGGACAACTTATCTCCGCAGACATCTACGTTTCTACGCCGCAGAAAACTTATCTCCGCTGGCAGAACATTACCCTGTGGCGGAAATTTATATCCCCTGCCGGACATCTTATCTCGGCTGACAAAATACATCTCTCCGCTGCGGAAAACTATTTCCGGTGCGGGAAATATATATCCCCTGCGGACAACTTATCTCGCTGGCAGACAATTTATCTCCGCGACGAACTACGATTCTCACTGGCAGAAATCTTATCTCCGGCGGCGGGAAATTACATCCCTGACGGACAATTTATCTCTGCTGACGAAATACGTCTCTCCGCTGGCGGAAAACTAATTTCCGGTGCTGAAATCTATATCCCCTCCAGACAACTTATCTCTGCTGACGAAATACGTCTCTCCGCTGCGGAAAACTTATTCCGGTGCGGGAATCTATATCCCTACCGACAACTTATCTCTGCTGACGAAATACGTCTATCCCTGCCAACAACTATCTCTGCTGACGAAATACTCTCTCCGCTGGCGGAAAACTAATTTCCGTGGCTGAAATCTATATCCCCTGCCAGACAACTTATCTCTGCTGACGAAATACGTCTCTCGCTGGCGAAAACTTATTTCGGTGGCGGAAATCTATATCCCTACCGGACAACTTATCTCTGCTGACGAAATACGTCTATCCCTGCCAGACAACTTATCTCTGCTTACGAAATACGTCTCTCCGCTGCGAAAACTTATTTCCGGTGCCGGGAAATCATATCGCTGGCGGACAACTTATCTCCGCTGCAGACAATTTATCTTCGCTGACGAACTACGATTCCACTGGCAGAAATCTTATCTCGGCGGCGGAAATTTACATCCCTGACGGACAATTTATCCCCGCTGACGAATTACGATTCTCCGCCGCTGAAAACTTATCTCCGCTGGCAGAACATTTACTTCCGCGGCGAGATTTATATCCCTGCCGGACATCTTATCTCTGCTGACAAAATACATCTCTTCGCTGCGGAAAACTTATCTCGGGCGAATATTATATCCACTGCGGAAAACTTTCTCCGATAACAGACATTTATCTTCGCTGCGGACAACTTATCTCTGCGACAAAAATACGTCTCTCCGCTGCGGAAAACATATCTCCGGTGAGGAAATTCATATCCGCTTGCGAAAACTTTTCTCCAGAGAGGGAAATTTATATCCCCTGCCGGACAACGATCTCCGCCGCAGAAAACTTATCTCCGCTGGCAGAACATTTACCTCCGCGGAAGTTATATCCCTGCCGACATCTTATCTCGGCTGACAAAATACATCTCTCCGCTGCTAAGAACTTATCTGCGGTGCGGAAATTTAATCCGCTGCGGAAAACTTTTCTCCGCTGACAGATTCTTATCTCAGCTGCGGACAATTAATTCCGCGACGAGCACGTTTCTCGCGGCAGAAAACTGATCTCCGCGGCAGAACTTTACCTCCGGCCGGGAATTAATCCCTGACGGACAATTTATCCGCTGACGAATTACGTTTTTCCGCCGGCAGAAAACTGATCTCCGCTGGCAGAACATTACCTCCGGAGGCGGAAATTTATATCCCCTGCGGACAGCTTATCTCTGCTAACGAAATACCTCCTCCGCTGGCGGAAGACTTATTCCGGTGCGGGAAATCTAATCCCCTGCCGACAACTTATCTCTGCTGACGAAATACGTCTCTCCGCTGCAGAAAACTATCTCTGCTGACGAAATACTCTCTCCGCTGCAGAAACTTATCTCGGCGGCGAAAATATATCGCCGCGCCTGAAACTTATCTCTGCTAACGAAATACGTCTCTCCGCTTGCAGAAACTTATCTCTGCGACGAAATACTCTCTCCGCTTGCAGAAAACTTATCTCCGCGCGAAAATTATATCCCGCCTGACAACTTATCTCTGCTAACGAAATACGTCTCTCCGCTGGCGAAAACTATTTCCGGTGCGGAAATATATATCCCCTCCGACAACTTATCTCTGCTGACGAAATACTCTCTACGCTGGCAAAAATTATCTCCGGCGCGGAAATCTATATCCCTGCAGACAACTATCTCGCTACGAAATACGTCTCTCCGCTGCGAAAACTATTTCCGGTGCCGGGAAATCTATATCCGCTGCGGACAACTTATCTCCGCTGCAGACAATTTATCTCGCTGACGAAAAACGTTCTCCGCTTGCAGAAAATTATCTCGGCGGAAAATTTTATATCCCCGGACTACTGCTACGAATAGTCTCTCTCGGAAACTGGCGGATATATCCTGCCGACAACTTATCTCTGCTGACGAAATACGTCTCACCGCTGGCAGAAAACTTATCTCCCGGCAGCGGATATCTATATCCCCTGCCGGACAACTTATCTCTGCTGACGAAATAAGTCTCTCCGCTGGCAGAAAACTAATCTCTGCTGACGAAATACGTCTCTCCGCTTGCGGAAAAACTTATCTCCGGCGGCGAGAAATTTATATCCCCTGCCGGACAACTTATCTCTGCTGACGAAATACGTCTCTACTGGCAGAAAACTTATCTCCCGGCGGGAAAATCTATATCCCCTGCCAGACAACTTATCTCTGCTTACGAAATACGTCTCTCCGCTGGCGAAAACTTATTTCCGGTGGCGGGAAATATATATCCCCTGCCGGACAACTTATCTCCGCTGCAGACAATTTATCTCCGCGGCGGAAATCTATATCCCCTGCCAACAACTTATCTCTGCTTACGAAATACGTCTCTCCGCGGCGAAAAACTTATTTCCGGTGCCGGAAATCTATATCCGCTGCGGACAACTTATCTCCGCTGGCAGACAATTTATCTCCGCTGACGAAATACGTCTCTCCGCTTGCAGAAAACTTATCTCCGCGCGAGAAATTTATATCCCCGCCTCACAACTTATCTTCCTAACGAAATACGTCTCTCCGCTGGCGCAAAACTTATTTCCGATGCGGGAAATATATATCCCCTGCCACACAACTTATCTCTGCTACGAAATACGTCTCTCCGCTGGCGAAAAACTTATTTCCCGTGCCGGGAAATCTATATCCACTGGCGACAACTTATCTCCGCTGCAGACAATTTATCTCCGCTGACGAACTACGATTCTCACTGCAGAAATCTTATCTCCGGCGGGAAATTTACATCCCCTGACGACAGTTTATCCCGCTGACGAATTACGTTTCTCCGCCGGCAGAAAAACTGATCTCCGCTGCAGAACATTTACCTCCGGCGGCTGGAAATCTATATCCCCTGCCGGACATCTTATCTCGGCTGACAAAATACATCTCTCCGCTGCGGAAAACTTAACTCGGTGCGGGAAATCTATATCCGCTGCGGACAACTTATCTCTGCTGACGAAATACCCTCTACGCTGGCAGAAAACTATCTCCGGCGGGAAATCTAATCCACTGCGGACAACTATCTCCGCTGCAGACATTATCTCCGCTGACGAACTACGATTCTCCACTGGCAGAAATCTTATCTCCGGCTGCGGGAAATTACATCCCCTGACAGACAATTTATCCCGCTGACGAATTACGTTCTCCGCGCAGAAAACTGATCCCGCTGGCAGACATTTACCTCCGGCGCGGAAATTTACATCCCCTGCGACAGCTTATCTCTGCTAACGAAATACGTCTCTCCGCTGGCGGAAAACTTATTTCCGGTGCGGGAAATTATATCCCTGCCGACAACTTATCTCTGCTGACGAAATACGTCTCTCCGCTTGCAGAAAACTAATCTCCGGCGCGGGAAATCTATATCCCCTGCCAGAAAACTTATCTCTGCTTACGAAATACGTCTCTCCGCTGGCGGAAAACTTATTTCCGGTGCGGAAATATATATCCCTGCCGGACAATTTATCTCCGCTGGCGGAAACTTATTTCGTGGCGGAAATTTATATCCCCTGCCGACAACTTATCTCTGCTGACGAAATACGTCTCTCCGCTTGCAGAAAAACTAATCTCCGGCGGCGGGAAATCTATATCCCTGCAGAAACTTATCTCTGCTTACGAAATACGTCTCTCCGCTGGCGGAAAACTTATTTCGGTGGCGGGAATTTACATCCCCTGACGGACAATTTATCCCCGCTGACGAGCTACGTTTCTCCGCCGGCAGAAAACTGATCTCCGCTGGCAGAACATTTACCTCCGGCGGCGGAAATTTATATCCCCTGCCGGACAGCTTATCTCTGCTAACGAAATACGTCTCTCCGCTGGCGAAAACTTATTTCCGGTGGCGGGAAATCTATATCCCCTGCCGGACAACTTATCTCTGCTGACGAAATACGTCTCTCCGCTTGCAGAAAACTTATCTCTGCTGACGAAATACGTCTCTCCGCTTGCAGAAAACTTATCTCCGGCGCGAGAAATTATATCCCCGGCCTGACAACTTATCTCTGCTAACGAAATACGTCTCTTCGCTGCGGAAAACTTATTTCCGGTATCGGGAAATATATATCCCTGCCTGCGGACAACTTATCTCTTGCTGACGAAATACGTCTCTACCTGGCAGAAAACTTATCTCGCGGCGGGAAATCTATATCCCTGCCAGACAACTTATCTCTGCTTACGAATACGTCTCTCCGCTGGCGGAAAACTTATTTCCGGTGCGGGAAATCTATATCCGCTGCGGACAACTTATCTCGGCTGACAAAATACATCTCTCCGCTGGCGGAAAACTTATCTGCGGTGCGGGAAATCTATATCCGCTTGGCGCGACAACTTATCTCTTGCTGACGAAATACGTCTCTACGCTGGCAGAAAACTTATCTCCGGCGGCGGTAAATCTATATTCCCTGCCAGACAACTTATCTCTGCTGACGAAATACGTTTCTCCGCTGGCGGGAAAACTTATTTTCCGGTGGCGGGATATATATATCCCCTGCCGAAAAACTTATCTCCGCGTTGGCAGACAATTTATCCCCGCTGACGAATTACGTTTCTCCGCCGGCAGAAAACTGATCTCCGCTGGCAGAACATTTACCTCCGGCGCGGAAATTTATATCACCTGCCGGACAGCTTATCTCTGCTAACGAAATACGTTCTCCGCCGGCAGAAACTGATCTCCGCTGGCAGAACATTTACCTCCGGCGGCGGGAAATATTATATCACCTCGGACAGCTTATCTCTACGTCTCTCCGCTGGCGGAAAAACTTATTCCGGTGGCGGGAAATCTATATCCCCTGCCGGACAACTTATCTCTGCTGACGAAATACGTCTCTACGCTGGCAGAAAACTTATCTCCGGCGGCGGGAAATCTATATCCCCTGCCAGACAACTTATCTCTGCTGACGAAATACGTCTCTCCGCTGGCGGAAAACTTATTTTCGGTGGCGGGAAATTATATATCCCCTGCCGGACAACTTATCTCCGCAGGCAGACAGTTTATCTCCGCTGACGATCTACGATTCTCCACTGGCAGAAATCATATCTCCGCGGCGGGAAATTTACATCCCCAGACGGACAATTATCCCCGCTGACGAATTACGTTTCTCCGCCGGCAGAAAACTTATCTCCGCTGGCAGAACATTTACTTCCGGCGGGCGAGGAATTTATATCCCCTGCCGGACATCTTATCTCTGCTGACAAAATACATCTCTTCGCTGGCGGAAAACTTATCTGCCGGTGGCGGAAATTTATATCCGCTGGCGGAAAACTTTTCTCCGATAACCAGACATCTTATCTTCCGCTGGCGGACAATTTATTTCCGCTGACGAGCTACGTTCTCCGCTGACGAACTACGTTTTTCCGCTGGCAGAAAATTAATCGCCGCTGGCAGGAAAATTTACCTCCGGCGGCGGGAAATTTATATCCCCTGCGGACAACTTATCTCTGCTGACAAAAAGCGTCTCTACGCTGGCAGAAAACTTATCTCCGGCGGCGGGAAATCTATATCCGCTGGCGGACAACTTGTCTCTGCTGACGAAATACGTCTCTACGCTGGCAGAAAACTTGTCTCCGGCGGCGGGACAACTTATCTCTGCTGACAAAATACGTCTCTCCGCTTGCAGAAAACTTATCTCCGGTGGCGAGAAACTAATATCCCCGGCCTGACAACTTATCTCTGCTAACGAAATACGTCTCTCCGCTGGCGGAAAACTTATTTCCGGTGGCGGGAAATCTATATCCCCTGCCAGACAACTTATCTCTGCTGACGAAATACGTCTCTCCGCTGGCGGATAACTTATCTGCGGTGGCGGAAATTATATCCGCTGGCGGAAAACTTTTTTCCAAAAACAGACATCTTATCTCCGCTGGCGGACAATTTATTTCCGCTGACGAGCTACGTTTCTCCGCTGACGAACTACGTTTCTCCGCCGGCAGAAAACTTATCTCCGCTGCCAGAACATTTACTTCCGGCGGCGAGGAATGTATATCCCCTGCGGCCATCTTATCTCTGCTGACAAAATACATATCTTCGCTGGCGGAAAACTTATTTGCGGTGGCGGAAATTTATATCCGCTGGCGGAAAACTTTTCTCTCGATAACAGACATCTTATCTCCGCTGGCGGACAATTTATTTCGCTGACGAGCTACGTTTCTCCGCTGACGAACTACGTTTCTCCGCTGGCAGAAAATTAATCTCCGCTGGCAGAAAATTTACCTCCGGCGGCGGAAAATTTATATCCCCTGCGGACAACTTATCTCTGCTGACAAAAAACGTCTCTACGCTGGCAGAAAACTTATCTCGGCGGCGGGAAATCTATATCCCTGCCGGACAACTTATCTCTGCTGACGAAATACGTCTCTCCGCTGGCGGAAAACTTATTTCCGGTGCCGGGAAATCTATAGCCGCTGGCGGAAAACTTTTCTCCAGAGGGGAAAATTTATATCCCCTGCCGGACAACTAATCTCCGCAGACGAACTACGTTTCTCCGCCGGCAGAAAACTTATCTCCGCTGGCAGAACATTTACCTCCGGCGGCGGGAAATTTATATCCCGTGCCGGACATCTTATCTCGGCTGACAAAATACATCTCTCCGCTATCGGAAAACTTATCTGCGTGCGGAAATCTATATCCCCTGCCGGATAACTTATCTCTGCAAGCGAAATACGTCTCTCCGCTGGCGGAAATTTTATTTCCGGGGGCGGGAAATATATATCCCCTGCCGGACAACTTATCTCTGCTAACGAAATACATCTCTCCGCTTGCAGAAAACTTTTCTCCGGCGGCGGGAAATTTACATCCCCTGACGGACAATTTATCCCCGCTGACGAATAACGTTTCTCCGCCGGCAGAAAACTGATCTCCGCTGGCAGAACATTTATTTCCGGCGCGAGGAATTTGTATCCCCTGCCGGCCATCTTATCTCTGCTGACAAAATACATCTCTCCGCTATCGGAAAACTTATCTGCGGCGGCGGGAAATTTACATCCCCTGACGGACAATTTATCCCGCTGACGAATTACGTTTCTCCGCCGGCAGAAAACTTATCTCCGCTGGCAGAACATTTACTTGCGGCGGCGAGGAATTTATATCCCCTGCCGGCCATCTTATCTCGGCTGACAAAATACATCTCTCCGCTATCGGAAAACTTATCTGCGGTGGCGGAAATCTATATCCTCTGCCAGAAAACTTATCTCTGCTGACGAAATACGTCTCTCCGCTGGCAGAAAACTTATCTCCGGCGGCGGAAAATCTATATCCGCTGGCGGACAACTAATCTCTGCTGACGAAAATACGTCTCTACGCTGGCAGAAAACTTGTCTCCGGCGGCGGGAAATCTATATCCCCTGCCGGACAACTTATATCTGCTGACGAAATACGTCTTTCCGCTTGCAGAAAACTTATCTCCGGTGGCGAGAAACTTATATCCCCGGCCTGATAACTTATCTCTGCTAACGAAATACGTCTCTCCGCTGGCGGAAAACTTATCTCCGGTGGCGGGAAATCTATATTCCCTGCCAGACAACTTATCTCTGCTGACGAAATACGTCTCTCCGCTGGCGGAAAACTTATCTGCGGTGGCGGAAAATTATATCCGCTGGCGGAAAACTTTTCTCCGATAACAGACATCTTATCTCCGCTGGCGGACAATTTATTTCCGCTGACGAGCCACGTTTCTCCGCCGGCAGAAAACTGATCTTCGCTGGCAGAACATTTACCTCCGGCGGCGGGAAATTTATATCCCCTGCCGGACAGCATATCTCTGCTAACGAAATACGTCTCTCCGCTGGCGGAAATTTTATTCCGGTGGCGGGAAATATATATCCCCTGCCGGACAACTTATCTCTGCTGACGAACTACGATTCTGGCAGAAATCTTATCTCCGGCGGCGGCAATTTTTTATATCCCCCGACGGACAATTTATCCCCGCTGACGAATTACGTTTCTCCGCCGGCAGAAAACTTATCTCCGCTGGCAGAACATTTACCTCCGGCGGCGGGAAATTTATATCCCCTGCGGACATCTTATCTCGGCTGACAAATACATCTCTCCTCTGGCGGAAAACTTATTTCCGGTGGGGGAAATCTATATCCCTGCCGGACAACTTATCTTTGCTGACGAAATACGTCTCTCCGCTTGCAGAAAACTTATCTCCGGCGGCGAGAAATTTATATCCCCTGCCGGACAACTTATCTCTGCTGACGAACTACGATTCTGGCAGAAATCTTATCTCCGGCGGCGGGAATTTTTTATATCCCTGACGGACAATTTATCCCCGCTGACGAATTACGTTTCTTCACCGGCAGAAAACTTATCTCCGTTGGCAGAACATTTACCTCCGCGGCGGGAACTTTATATCCCCTACCGGACATCTTATCTCGGCTGACAAAATACATCTCTCCGCTGGCGAAAAACTTATTTCCGTGGCGGGAAATCTATATCCCATGCCGGACAACTTATCTCTGCTGACGAAATACGTCTCTCCGCTTGCAGAAAACTTATCTCCGGCGGCGAGAAATTTATATCCCCTGCCGGACAACTTATCTCTGCTGACGAACTACGATTCTGGCAGAAATTTTATCTCCGGCGGCGGGAATTTTTTATATCCCCTGACGGACAATTTATCCCGCTGACGAATTATGTTTCTTCACCGGCAGAAAACTTATCTCCGCTGGCAGAACATTTACCTCCGGAGGCGGGAACTTTATATCCCCTACCGGACATCTTATCTCGGCTGACAAAATACATCTCTCCGCTGGCGAAAAACTTATTTCCGGTGGCGGGAAATCTATATCCCATGCCGGACAACTTATCTCTGCTGACGAAATACGTCTCTCCGCTGGCGGAAAACTTATCTCCGGTGGCGGGAAATTCATATCCGCTTTTCTCCAGAGGGGAAATTTATATCCCCTGCCGAACAACTTATCTCCGCAGACGAACTACGTTTCTCCGCCGGCAGAAAACTTATCTCCGCTGGCAGAACATTTACCTCAGCGGCGGGAAATTTATATCCCTGCCGGACATCTTATCACGGCTGACAAAATACATCTCTCCGCTGGCGGAAAACTGATCTGCGGTGGCGGGAAATTTATATCCGCTGGCGGAAAACTTTTCTCCGCTGACAGACATCTTATCTCCCCTGCCGGACATCTTATCTCGGCTGACAAAATACATCTCTCCGCTGGCGGAAAACTTATCTGCGGTGGCGGAAATTTATATCCGCTGGCGGAAAACTTTTCTCCGCTGACAGACATCTTATCTCGGCTGACAAAATACATCTCTCCGCTGGCGGAAAAACTTATCTGCGGTGGCGGGAAATTTATATCCGCTGGCGGACAGCTTATCTTCGCTTGCAGACAATTAATCTCCGCTGACGAACTACGATTCTGGCAGAAATCTTATCTCCGTCGGCGGGAATTTTTTATATCCCCTGACGGACAATTTATCCCCGCTGACGAATTACGTTTCTCCGCCGGCAGAAAACTTATCTCCGCTGGCAGAACATTTACCTCAGGCGGCGGGAAATCTATATCCCCTGCCAGACAACTTATCTCTGCTGACGAAATACGTCTCTCCGCTGGCGGAAAACTTATTTCCGGTGCCGGGAAATCTATATCCGCTGGCGGACAGCTTATCTCCGCTTGCAGTCAATTTACCTCCGCTGACGAACTACGATTCTGGCAGAAATCTTATCTCCGGCGGCGGAATTTTTTATATCCCCTGACGGACAATTTATCCCCGCTGACGAATTACGTTTCTCCGCCGGCAGAAAACTTATCTCCGCTGGCAGAACATTTACCTCCGGCGGCGGGAAATTTATATCCCCTGCCGACATCTTATCTCGGCTGACAAAATACATCTCTCCGCTGGCGGAAAACTTATTTCCGGTGGGGAAATCTATATCCCCTGCCGGACAACTTATCTCTGCTGACGAAATACGTTTCTCCGCCGGCAGAAAACTTATCTCCGCTGGCAGAACATTTACCTGACAACTTATCTCTGCTGACGAAATACGTCTCTCAGCTTGCAGAAAACTTATCTCCGGCGGCGAGAAATTTATATCCCCGCCGGACATCTTATCTCGGCTGACAAAATACATCTATCCGCTGGAGGAAAACTTATCTCCGGTGGCGGAAATTCATATCCGCTGCGGAAAACTTTTCTCCAGAGGGGAAATTTATATCCCCTGCCGGACAACTTATCTCCGCAGACGAACTACGTTTCTCCGCCGCAGAAAACTTATCTCCGCTGGCAGAACATTTACCTCAGCGGCGGGAAATTTATATCCCCTGCCGGACATCTTATCTCGGCTAACAAAATACATCTCTCCGCTGGGGAAAACTTATCTGCGGTGGCGGAAATTTATATCCGCTGGCGGAAAACTTTTCTCCGCTGACAGACATCTTATCTCCGCTGCCAGACAACTTATCTCTGTTGACAAAATACGTCTCTCCGCTGGCGAAAAACTTATCTCCGGTGGCGGGAAACTTTTCTCCAGGGGGGAAATTTATATATTTTTGTCAGCAGAGATAAGATGTCCGGCAGGGATATAAATTCCTCGCCGCCGGAAGTACATGTTCTGCCAGCGGAGATAAGTTTTCTGCCAGCGGAGATTGTTGGACAGAATTTCGCTGCCGTTGCAAGGGAAGTTCTTGTACCGAAAAGTAAAAACGCAACCATTCATATGTAAGGTTTATTTGTGACTAATAAATGCTCTGCTCGCAGGCAGATAGAGACCGAACGAAAGGAGAACAAAAAGGAGATAAGAGAACGTCGCTTCGTTACGTCTCTCACTCATACATACGTCTACATACTCATATGTCTGTCAATACATGCGTGCATTGCTAGAGATGGTCATTCTTCAACACCCTTCCTCAATGCGTGCATGCTTCCATTTAACTCAATTTAAACTTAACAATTTTGTAAATTCGACATGCTTTCTCGTAGGGAGATTCTTGGTCAAGATATCTGCAATCATACCTGTTGTACTAGCATACTTTAACTTAACTTGACCTTCTTCTACAATCTGTCGTACAAAGTAATATCTAATATCAATATGCTTGGTCCTTGAGTGATGCACTGGGTTCCTAGCCAGCTCTTGTGCGCTCAGATTATCGCCATATAAGGTAGTTGAGGTAGCTTCATCTCCACAGCTAATTTCGATGATTAAGCGCCGTAAGAATATGGACTCCTTACACGCAGCCGACAGTGCCATGTATTCTGCCTCCGTTCTGCTAAGTGCCACGCTGCGTTGTTTCTCAGATCGCCAAGAAATTGGGCCACCTGCCAAAAAATAAACATAGCCCGTATACGACTTCCGGTTAGTTCGATCGCCGCCCCAATCCGCATCCACATATCCAGTAAGTGGCTGGTGACACCCTTTGTAGTGTAGTTTGAAGTTCATCGTCGCTGCCAAGTACCTCAGAACGTGCTTCACACCAGCCAGATGCTCTGCGTGCGGATCTTTGTTCCTCTGGGCCAACTTTGCAACTGAATGCAAAATGTCCGGTCTGGTTGTGAGTGCCAGCCACATCAGCTCACCAATCATGGATTGATACATGACAGGATCAACCTTTTGACACTGCTCATTAGTACAATCCACCTGGAGCCCCGCATCCAACGGAGTAGCCACTGGTCTACATTTGTCCATGTCGTGAGCTTGCAATAGTTCCTTGATGTATTGCGAGTGGCCTATGGTGATAGGCCCAAGCTCACCTTCACGGTGCACCTCCATGCTTAAAAACAGCTCTGGAACACCTTTGTCGATACATTCGAACGCATTTGAAATAGCCGATTTGATACCGAGCATGTCCTCTTTGGACTGGCATGCTATAAGTAAATCGTCAACATATACCAAGATTAACGATAAGTTACCTTTCCCTCTCTGCTGGTAGAGGCACGGCTCGTTGTCACAGGAAACAAAACCCAGATTAGTCAGGACGCCATTCAGCTTCGAATTCCATTCCCTTCCTGACTGCTTCAATCCATTAATTACCTTTTTAAGCAGCATAGCCTTCGCTGGATAAGCTCGATCAATGTACCCTTGTGGTTGCTTCATGTACACCGTATCGCTCAGGTCACTGTTGAGGTATGCCGTACATACATCCATTTGGTTGACATATAATTTCAATTCTGCTGCTAGCGCAAGAATAAATCGCACGCTCTCCAGTCTGCAGACTGGAGAAAATGTTTCCGCATAGTTTATGCCGTACTGCTGGAGCAACCTTTTGCCACCAGCCGCGCCTTGAAACGTTCGATTTGACCATCTTTGTCGCGTTTCAGGCTATATACCCATTTGCATCCAACTGCTCGTTGTCCTGCCGGTAAGTCTGCCAACTGCCATGTCTCGTTTGCCATTAATGCCTCATATTCGCGTTGCATCGCTTCGGACCAATGTGATGCATGAATACTGATCAACGCCTCCTCGTAGGATACTGGAATCTTTACGTCGCTGGCAACCAGAGCACCAAGAATGTTGTACTCCTTTCTCGGACGGCCAGGTTTGCCGGTCCGAATCAGCCTTGGTCTGCCAGGTCCAACGCGATGAGCTGGCTCATCTGACTCAACCTTTTCTGTTGCGCTCTCGTACCCATCAGTACCGCTGCTACTGGGATTCTCCCCGTCAACGCTTGCACCATGGCTGCTGTCTCCACCGCTGCTGTCAATGTCATCAGTATCGCCGCCTGACTGCATGCTAACTTCTGCCTTCGGAAGTTCGAATGTGACTGTATCCTTGTCGTCTTGGATCTCGTAAAAGAGAACATCTCGCCTCTCAATCACCTGATGAGACACAGGGTCATACAGTCGATAGCCCTTAGCCGCTACTGAATATCCAATCATGCGATATTCTTTGCCTTTTGGTTGAAGTTTACTCTTCCTTGGACCCTTGTCCAAAGCTACTGCAACGGAGCCAAAAACCTTTAGATGACCAACAAAAGGTTTCTTACCAGTCCACGCTTCCATAGGCGTCATACTGGTCAGCGCCTTGGTCGGTGATCGATTCCGTACATACACAGCTGCGTTGACTGCCTCAGCCCACAAGGATTCGCCTAACCCTGACTGGACCAGCATACATCTTGACATTTCCACCAGAGTGCGGTTTGCCCTCTCAGCAACGCCGTTTTGCTGTGGAGTGTACGCCACTGTCAGCTGCCTCTCAATCCCATTAGTTTTCAGAAATTCATCAAACGATTTGTTGACAAATTCACCGCCATTGTCGCTCCGGATACATTTGAGACTTTTTCCCGTTTGCCGTTCAAGCAGGGTTTTGAACTCGACGAACTTCTGGAAGACTTCATCCTTTGTCCGCAGGAAATACACAAATATACGCCTTGATTTGTCATCGATGAAGGTTAGAAAATACTTTGATCCAGCAAGCGACTGTGTGCCAAAGGGCCCGCACACATCTGCATGAACTAGTTCCAATATATCTTGAGCTCTACTGGTGGTTGCAACAGGAAATGGTTGCGCATGAATCTTGCTGACCATACATGTTTTGCAATTCATATTCGCCGGGAAAACCATATTTTCAATGCCGCGCACCATTCCTTTGCTGATCAAATCTTTCATACTGCTGATGTTCAAGTGGCCGTACCGTTTATGCCACAGGGCACCATCAGCCTTAACCGCCGCAAAACAGTTGTTTTGTTTTCCTCGAAACATATACAAGTTTCCAACTCTGTTCGCCTTTACAATGCATTCGCCATTTTGGATAACTCGTGCATATTCTTGTCCAAAAGTGACGAAACATTTATTCTGTACAGCGCTGCTCACCGAGAAATAATTTCCATTCATTTCGGGCACATAGAGAACATTCTTTAACAGCAGCGTGCATATCTCTGTCTTCAGCTCTACTTCTCCTTTTCCTTCAGCTTTTAGGAAACCGGAGTCAGACAGACCAATCATTTCTGTGTGTTTCTCGAACTTTGTGAATAACTGTTTCTCACAACACATGTGGCTTGTGGCACCACTATCCAAACACCACATACTCTTTTTCAAATTATCTGCGTCCAACGCATTTAATAGACTGCACTGCTTGTTCTCCACTCTTGCTGCCCTTTCCACATTTGCGCTCTCCTTCTTACACTGAGCCTTCAATTGCCCGCGCTCACCACACTTGAAACATATCATTGTATTGTTTCTCTTCTTTAGCGCTCTGTGCGCGGCCGGCTTATGTACTGCGGTATATGCCTTTGCGTATTCCTTTTGATCTTCTGTGTTTCCCTTTCGTTCGCCTTCTTCCTTCAGTTTTACGCATAGAACATCGAAAGTCGGCAGACTGTCGCGCGTCTCTATGGCGACAACGAAATTTTCGAATTGTTCTGGAAGGCTTGACAACAAAACAATTGAGCGCAGTTCATCATTTAGCTCGATTCCTACTGACCCAAGGCCATCAAGAATATCCACGAACTCATTAATGTAGCTTGAAATGCTTTGCCTTTGGTCCATGCGCTTGCTTAGCAATTTCTTGTACAGTTGAACCTTTCGTACAGGTCCACTTGGTTGATGAACACTCTTTAATTTGTTCCATGCTTCGGACGACTTACTGCAATTTTTAATGTATCCCAACTGTGAAGTTTTCACACTCAATGTGATCATGGCCAGCGGCTTTTCATCCTTGGCCTGCCAATTCACACCTTCGGGAACATTCGTTGGTAGCAGGTCACCAGATGCCACACTCCACAATTCAGCGTGCACCAACACAGACCGCATTTGAATACACCAGGAGTCATAATTTCCCTCCTCTAATTTGTCTATTTGATACATCCCGCTCATTGCTGATTCTCGTTTAGTCTCTGAGTCACACCGATGTTAATAGTTCGTAACTAAAACAATCACTTTACTTTTAATTTACAAAATCCGAACCTGGGCCCATAACCTGTTGGACAGAATTTCGCTGCCGTTGCAAGGGAAGTTCTTGTACCGAAAAGTAAAAACGCAACCATTCATATGTAAGGTTTATTTGTGACTAATAAATGCTCTGCTCGCAGGCAGATAGAGACCGAACGAAAGGGAGAACAAAAAGGGAGATAAGAAAACGTCGCTTCGTTACGTCTCTCTCATACATACGTCTACATACTCATATGTCTGTCAATACATGCGTGCATTGCTAGAGATGGTCATTCTTCAACAGAGATAAGATGTCTGTCAGCGGAGAAAAGTTTTCCGCCAGCGGATATAAATATCCGCCACCGAAGATAAGTTTTCCGCCAGCGGAGAGACGTATTTCGTCAGCAGAGATAATTTGTCTGGCAGGGGATATGTTTTTTTTTTTTTTTTTTTTTTATTTGGACGGTGACATGCAATGACTGCATCTTTCAAGAGGCGATGCAGTTACTGCACCGTCAAGTGGCCCGTGTGACACCAGCAGAAGGCTGTTACGCGCGGATCCCAGGCAAAACGCAGCCCTCCTCCCGCCCAACCGACCGAGGGGCGATGCCGCATGACGCGCGGTGCGTAGCCGAACCAAACGCGAACATGCAAGAGAGATAGCTATTAGACTAACATTCGAGGAAAATTATCACTAAGCTTACTAAGAAACTAAGCATGCAATCAAAATACAAATACCACTACAGTTACTAATTAATAGAAAGGTGTGTGAGGATTAATAATTTAATAAGAGGAAGAGAATTAGTGTTGGATATAATATGGTAGAGGGAATTATAATCCGAGCATAAGACCCTAAACGGTTCATGCAAGGAATAATTCGATCTACAAAGTGGAAGGAACAACGGTATAAAATTTCTAGTCAGTCTAATAGGAATCGTGAAGTTTATGCGGCTCAACAGATCAGGGCTGTCTATGTCACCCCTGATCA
This sequence comes from Drosophila miranda, assembly GCF_003369915.1. Taxonomy (NCBI): domain Eukaryota; kingdom Metazoa; phylum Arthropoda; class Insecta; order Diptera; family Drosophilidae; genus Drosophila; species Drosophila miranda. The sequence goes on from NC_046675.1 coordinate 34,047,489, forward strand.
AGTTGTGCATAAATATCACACCAAGCATTTTTGGGAGGTTTACTAATAGTAGTCTACTAGAGTAAGATGGGAGTCTTACACCCGCATCCCAGTTAAGGCCCCGCAGAGCAAAGAGTAAAAAGTTTTTCTGTACTGATTCTATACGGTCCTGGTGTACTTTGTACTGAGGGCACCATACACAGGAGCCGTATTCTAAGATCGGACGAACAAGCGAGGTATAGAGAGTCTTTGTTATATAGGGGTCGTCAAATTCCTTTGACCACCTCTTTATAAACCCAAGCACGCTCATGGCCTTATTTACCATGGTAGAAATGTGTTCGGAAAACTTTAACTTGGGGTCTAACATAACACCCAGATCATCCACCAGGGTAATTCTCTCAAGAGAACCACCAAATAGGGTGTAAGGAGCCAACAAAGGGCTAGAACGATGAAATGTCATAACTTTGCATTTCGAGGCATTAAGGTGTAACAAGTTTGCACAACACCATGACTGAAAGTTATTGAGATCGGATTGCAAGCGAGAATGAAATGAAATGTCCTTGTACTGGACACAGAGTTTAACATCATCCGCATACATAAGTACTCGAGAGTATGTTAATACTGAAGGTAAGTCATTAATAAAGAGTGTGAAGAGTAAGGGGCCTAGATGGCTGCCTTGTGGTACTCCGGAAGAAACCTTTACTGGGAAAGAGAGGGAGTTTTTGAAGAGGACTCTTTGAGACCTAGAACAAAGATAGCTAGAAATCCATCTCAAGAGGTTGGGCGGAAACCCTAAAAGGTCAAGTTTATGCGCTAAAAGGGAATGGTTTACAGAGTCGAATGCTTTACTAAAGTCGGTGTAAATAACATCCGTCTGTAAGTTACCTTGAAAGCCTTTAATAATGAAAGAGGTAAACTCTAACAAGTTCGTGGTGGTTGATCGCCGCCTTATAAATCCATGCTGAGTTGGAGATATAAGTGACTTGCAGAGATGTTGCAAGTGCGGAGTTAAAACCCTCTCAAACATTTTAGGAATAGCGGATAACTTTGCTATACCTCTATAATTTTTTGCATCAGACTTGCTACCTTTTTTATGGAGAGGAATTATAAACGATTCCTTCCAGATCGGGGGGAAGCAAGAAGAATCAATGGATAGGGTGAATAGTTTAAGCAAAGGTCCACACAGAGCCTCGGCGCAGTACCTGAGTACACAACCTGGAACCCCGTCTGGACCCGGTGAAAACACCGGCTTAACTAGTCGAAGATCATGAAGTAGGGAACATTCATTTAACAAGGGACTGAAAATGCCGTTCGACCTCGGTAAACCGTATGGGTACGGATGACCAGAGTAGCTTTCCTCAGAATAGGTGGTTTGGAAGAATTGGGCAAAAAGATCGGCAATTGCCTGATCATTATTTGCCGACGTATTACAAAATGATAGCGAGGATGGGTGTGCGGACGTTCTACGCTTACTGTTTACGAAGCTGTAAAACTGTTTAGGGTCCTGAGAAAAACGTATCCTGCATCGAGATAGGTAGTTCTTATAGCATTGAGCATTAAGAACTGAAAAGTTTGACCGAGCTAATACATAGCGAGAGTGAGAAGTAGGAGAACCCACTTCTTGAAATTTTTTATAAAGTCTTGATTTTAAGTTTTGTAGACTGGATAACTCTTTGGTAAACCAAGGGGGTTTTCCAGATCTAGTCGGACAAGAAAGCGGGACACAAGAATCGAAAAATGTGCCAAGAGCATTGTAAAAAATGTTTGTGCCTTTTATGATATCAGTGCACAAGTACAAAGCGGACCAATCAAAATCCCTAATGAGGTTATTAAGCTTCGCAAACTCGGCTTTACGAAAGCAGCGGACACGTTCGGGCAGCCTACTCGACCGATCCAATACAGTTGGTCCTATATCTAGCGACACCTCGAAAGTAGGGTGGTAGGCGTCTTCAGGTATAGTGAGCGGAAGGGCTCGGGTTAACAACACTATGGTCGGATCCGATACAAAGCACAGATCAAGCAATCGACCCAAGGAATTATTCACATGGTTGACTTGAGACAGGGATAGGTCAAGCAAGCCGTCAACAAAGTCATGTCGTGACATGGGCACTAGGATACTAGACTCGTTTACCGAAGACCAAACAGTTCCTGGCAAGTTGAAGTCACCAAGAACTATCATACGATCTTTATCAGATAGCGAGGAAGAAACAGCGGTTAAAGCGGACAAGTGCTGCTCATAAATTGAAATATCCGAAGAAGGTGGGATATACGAGCAAGTAATGAATATAGCGAAAGCGGGAAGAATCAGTTTTACACACAGGAATTCCAGTTCCTGTTGAACTTGGACTGTGAAGTGTTCCGACGTGAAGTAAGAGTCCACTGCAATTAGAACCCCCCCTGCCCGTCGAGACGAACGGTCCTTTCTAAAAGTTGTGTACCGACCTGCCAAAACCTCGGAACTAAGAATGTCCGGCTTTAACCAGGTTTCAGTAAACACAATAACGTGGGAAGCAAATGCAACACTATCCCGGAAAAGAATGCTGAGCTTACTACGCAAGCCTCTTACATTCTGATAGGTTACTAAAAGAGAAGTTAGTTTTTTGGAAAGGTGGAAGCAAGACGGGAAATTGAGGAAGAGGAAGTTGAGGTTGAGGTTGAGGGTGGCACACTGGAAAGGTTTGGAAGGGATATGGGGGGCCTATTCTTCTTCTTAGCCTTAAACTCCTTCACCACCAAATGCTCCGGCCAAAATTTGGCGGAGCAAATGGTGTCAAATTGAGTTGGGGAGATGCTTATCTTAAACGAGGCTATCTCCCTGGCATAAGAGAAGTTAAATTTCTCCACCTTTAAACCCACGGCTTTTATTTTGCTTTGAATAAAAGCAATTACATCATTAGATGTGAGGTCAGGGGCCAGCCGTGAAACAAAAACTTGTCGTTTTGGTGGGACTCCCACCAGTGGTTTAGTCACCACAGGCCTAGTACCTGTGGTGGCAATATCCGGAGGTCCGGAACGTCTATTTACTGGTGGGATCGGTATAGACGGGACAACTAGCGAACTTGCGGACACCACGGACACGGACGCTGCAGACGTACTTGGCTGCACATTCTCCGAGGCGATGAATTCGGCTACCGAATCTGCGTCGCCAGCAGCTGTCGTTGCCCTTGGAGTGGCAAACGAGATCAACTGCTGCACACTTGGAGTGGTCGGAGTCAGTTTTTCGGCGGCGCACGGCTGAGTGACGGTTGGCAATTGCAGATCCCGCGGAGTGACCTTTTTGCGCCTCGGAGACTCATTCAGCAGTTTTAAACCGCTAAACTGAGCCTCCATGGCTAGGAGCCGATCGTATTGGTTTTTAAAACCAACGGTCAGCTCCTTAAAGCCACTCCGCGTCTGCCTCATGAAAGCGACCATGTCTTTCTCCACCGCACGGCATGCCTCGCAACTGTAATGCAAGCCATTACGTTTGGCTATAGCATCACTCACGAGGCCAGAAAATCCAGCGCATTTTGCGTGCACTACGCTGTCGCATAGCCAGCAGGGGACATTCGGCTGATCGTGGGTGATCTGCTTCTTACAGCTTTTTTTGGCACAGACCACAGCGTATTCCATTTTATTTTATTATTTATTTATATATATACTATTATTTGCAAAACAAATTGGTATCAGACCAATGTGCCAGACAACGCTCAAAGCGGAATTGGTAAAAAAAAGAGAGCAGAGTGGAGAGCGGTTATAGCGAGAGCTACTAAGCAGAGAGCGCTATTGCTCAGAAAGTTTAAAGAGCGAGAGAGAAAGAACAGTTATTGAAGTTGAGGTGATAGCGAGAGAGTGATAAAACAACAAAAGCTACCAGACGAGAGCGGACTGCAATGCAATGTAATGCGTACTCACTCACTGCAACAACACAAACACAAGCACAAGCACAAGCCGACGCCGAAAAATAAAAAGTTAAATAATGTTTTAACACAAATCAAAAGGCATGCACTCGCGTAATAGAATAGGTTTCCAGATTGTTGTCTGGTTAGGAAGTAAATTTAGAATTTAGTTAGGAAAACACCGGCTGTTTATTCAAAACAAAAGGAAAAAATGCGGAGCGCAAAACAAAAACACGTCTGATCACTACGAAAGATAGTGTGGGAAATCTCTGCTGACAAAATTCGTCTCTCCGCTGGCGAAAAACTTATCTCCGGTGGCGGGAAATTTATATCCGCTGGCGGAAAACTTTTCTCCAGGGGGGGGAAATTTATATCCCCTGCCGGACAACTTATCTCTGCTGACGTAATACGTCTCTCCGCTGGCAGAAAACTTACCTCCGGCGGCGGGAAATTTATATCCCCTGCCGGACAACTTATCTCTGCTGACGAAATGCGTCTCTCCGCTGGCGGAAAATTAGTCTCCGCTGGCAGAAAATTTACCTCCGGCGGCGGGAAATTTATATCCCCTGCGGACAACTTATCTCTGCTGACAAAAAACGTCTCTCCGCTGGCGGAAAACTTATCTCCGGTGGCGGGAAATGTATATCCTCTGACGGACAATTTATCCCCGCTGACGAGCTACGTTTCTCCGCCGGCAGAAAACTGATCTCCGCTGGCAGAACGTTTACCTCCGGCGGCGGGAAATTTATATCCCCTGCCGGACATCTTATCTCGGCTGACAAAATACATCTCTCCGCTGGCGGAAAACTTATCTGCGGTGGCGGGAAATTTTTCTCCAGGGGGGGAAATTTAAATCCCTTGCCGGACAACTTATCTTCGCTGACGAACTACGTTTTTCCGCCGGCAGAAAACTTTTCTCCGCTGACAGAACATTTACCTCCGGCGGCGGGAAATTTATATCCCCTGCCGGACATCTTATCTCGGCTGACAAAATACATCTCTCCGCTGGCGGAAAACTTATCTGCGGTGGCGGGAAATTTATATCCGCTGGCGGAAAACTTTTCTCCGCTGACAGACATCTTATCTCCGCTGCCGGACAACTTATCTCTGCTGACAAAATACGTCTCTCCGCTGGCGAAAAACTTATCTCCGGTGGCGGGAAACTTTTCTCCAGGGGGGAAATTTATATCCCCTGCCGGACAACTTATCTCTGCTGACGTAATACGTCTCTCCGCTGGCAGAAAACTTACCTCCGGTGGCGGGAAATTTATATCCGCTGGCGGAAAACTTTTCTCCGCTGAAAGACTTCTTATCTCCGCTGCCAGACAACTTATCTCTGCTAACGAAATACGTCTCTCCGCTGGCGGAAATCTAATTTCCGGTGGCGGGATATCTATATCCCTGCCGGACAACTTATCTCTGCTGACAAAATACGGCTCTCCGCGGGCAGAAAACTTATCTCCGGCGGCGGGAAATTTATATTCCCTGCCGGACAACTTATCTCTGATGACGAAATACATCTCTCTGCTGGTGGAAAACTTATTTCCGGTGGCGGGAAATCTATATCCCCCGCCAGACAATTTATCTCCGCTAACGAACTACGATTCTCCGCTGGCAGAAATCTTATCTCCGGTGGCGGGAAACTTATATCCCCTGACGGACAATTTATCCCCGCTGACGAATTACGGTTCTCCGCCGGCAGAAAACTTATCTCCGCTGGCAGACGAACTACGTTTCTCCGCCGGCAGAAAACTTTTCTCCGCTGACAAAACATTTACCTGCGGCGGCGGGAAATTTATATCCCCTGCCGGACAACTTATCTCTGCTGACGAAATACGCCTCTCCGCTGGCAGAAAACTTATCTCCGGCGGCGGGATATTTATATCCCCTGCCGGACAACTTATCTCTGCTAACGAAATACGTCTCTCCGCTGGCGGAAAACTTATTTCCGGTGGCGGGAAATATATATCTGCTGGCGGACAAGTTATCTCCGCTGGCAGACATTTTATCTCCGCTGACGAACAACGATTCTCCGCTGGCAGAAAACTTAACTCCGGCGGCGGGAAATTTATATCCCTTGCCGGATAACTTATCTCTGCCGACGAAATACGTCTCTCCGCAGGCGGAAAACTTATTTCCGGTGGCGGAAAATCTATATCCCCTGCCAAACAAATTATCTCTGCTGACGAAATACGTTTCTCCGCTGGCGGAAAACTTATTTCCGGTGGCGGGAAATTTATATCCGCTGGCGGAAAACTTATCTCTGCTGACGAAATACGCCTCTCCGCTGGCAGAAAACTTATCTCCGGCGGCGGGATATTTATATCCCCTGCCGGACAACTTATCTCTGCTAACGAAATACGTCTCTCCGCTGGCGGAAAACTTATTTCCGGTGGCGGGAAATATATATCTGCTGGCGGACAAGTTATCTCCGCTGGCAGACATTTTATCTCCGCTGACGAACAACGATTCTCCGCTGGCAGAAAACTTAACTCCGGCGGCGGGAAATTTATATCCCCAGACGGACAATTTATCCCCGCAGACGAATTACGTTTCTCCGCTGGCGGAAAACTTATCTCCGGAGGCGGGAAATTTATATCCCTTGCCGGATAACTTATCTCTGCCGACGAAATACGTCTCTCCGCCGGCAGAAAACTTATCTCCGCTGGCAGAACATTTACCTCCGGCGGCGGGAAATTTATATCCCATGCCGGACAACTTATCACTGCTGACGAAAAACGTCTCTACGCTGGCAGAAAACTTATTTCCGGTGGCGGGAAATTGATATCCCCTGCCGGACAACTTATCTCTGCTGACAAAATACGGCTCTCCGCGGGCAGAAAACTTATCTCCGGCGGCGGGAAATTTATATCCCCTGACGGACAACTTATCTCTGATGACGAAATACATCTCTCTGCTGGTGGAAAACTTATTTCCGGTGGCGGGAAATCTATATCCCCTGCCAGACAATTTATCTCCGCTGACGAACTACGATTCTCCGCTGGCAGAAATCTTATCTCCGGTGGCGGGAAATTTATATCCCCTGACGGACAATTTATCCCCGCTGACGAATTACGGTTCTCCGCCGGCAGAAAACTTATCTCCGGCAGAAAACTTTTCTCCGCTGACAGAACATTTACCTCCGGCGGCGGGAAATTTATATCCCCTGCCGGACATCTTATCTCGGCTGACAAAATACATCTCTCCGCTGGCAGAAAACTTATCTGCGGTGGCGGGAAATTTATATCCGCTGGCGGAAAACTTTTCTCCGCTGGCAGACATCTTATCTCCGCTGCCGAACAACTTAGCTCTGCTGACAAAATACGTCTCTCCGCTGGCGAAAAACGTATCTCCGGTGGCGGGAAATTTTTCTTCAGGGGGGGAAATTTAAATCTCTTGCCGGACAACTTATCTTCGCTGACGAACTACGTTTCTCCGCCGGCAGAAAACTTTTCTCCGCTGACAGAACATTTACCTCCGGCGGCGGCAAATTTATATCCCCTGCCGGACATCTTATCTTGGCTGACAAAATACATCTCTCCGCTGGCGGAAAACTTATCTGCGGTGGCGGGAAATTTATATCCGCTGGCGGAAAACTTTTCTCCGCTGACAGACATCTTATCTCCGCTGCCGGACAACTTATCTCTGCTGACAAAATACGTCTCTCCGCTGTTGAAAAACTTATCTCCGGTGGCGGGAAACTTTTCTCCAGGGGGGGAAATTTAAATCCCCTGCCGGACAACTTATTTCTGCTGACGAAATGCGTCTCTCCGCTGGCAGAAAACTTATCTCCGGCGGCGGAAAAGTTATCTGCGCTGGCGGACAATTTATCCCCGCTGACAAACTACGTTTCTCCGCTGACGAACTACGTTTCTCCGCTGGCAGAAAACTTATCTCCGCTGGCAGAACATTTACCTCCGGCGGCGGGAAATTTATATCCCATGCCGGACAACTTATCACTGCTGACGAAAAACGTCTCTACGCTGGCAGAAAACTTATTTCCGGTGGCGGGAAATTTATATCCCCTGCCGGACAACTTATCTCTGCTGACAAAATACGGCTCTCCGCGGGCAGAAAACTTATCTCCGGCGGCGGGAAATTTATATCCCCTGACGGACAACTTATCTCTGATGACGAAATACATCTCTCTGCTGGTGGAAAACTTATTTCCGGTGGCGGGAAATCTATATCCCCTGCCAGACAATTTATCTCCGCTGACGAACTACGATTCTCCGCTGGCAGAAATCTTATCTCCGGTGGCGGGAAATTTATATCCCCTGACGGACAATTTATCCCCGCTGACGAATTACGGTTCTCCGCCGGCAGAAAACTTATCTCCGGCAGAAAACTTTTCTCCGCTGACAGAACATTTACCTCCGGCGGCGGGAAATTTATATCCCCTGCCGGACATCTTATCTCGGCTGACAAAATACATCTCTCCGCTGGCGGAAAACTTTTCTCCGCTGGCAGACATCTTATCTCCGCTGCCGAACAACTTAGCTCTGCTGACAAAATACGTCTCTCCGCTGGCGAAAAACGTATCTCCGGTGGCGGGAAATTTTTCTTCAGGGGGGGAAATTTAAATCCCTTGCCGGACAACTTATCTTCGCTGACGAACTACGTTTCTCCGCCGGCAGAAAACTTTTCTCCGCTGACAGAACATTTACCTCCGGCGGCGGCAAATTGATATCCCCTGCCGGACATCTTATCTCGGCTGACAAAATACATCTCTCCGCTGGCGGAAAACTTATCTGCGGTGGCGGGAAATTTATATCCGCTGGTGGAAAACTTTTCTCCGCTGACAGACATCTTATCTCCGCTGCCGGACAACTTATCTCTGCTGACAAAATACGTCTCTCCGCTGTTGAAAAACTTATCTCCGGTGGCGGGAAACTTTTCTCCAGGGGTGGAAATTTAAATCCCCTGCCGGACAACTTATTTCTGCTGACGAAATGCGTCTCTCCGCTGGCAGAAAACTTATCTCCGGCGGCGGAAAAGTTATCTGCGCTGGCGGACAATTTATCCCCGCTGACAAACTACGTTTCTCCGCTGACGAACTACGTTTCTCCGCTGGCAGAAAACTTATCTCCGCTGGCAGAAAATTTACCTCCGTCGGCGGGAAATTTATATCGCCTGCCGGACAACTTATCTCTGCTGACAAAATACATCTCTCCGCTGGCGGAAAACTTATCTGCGGTGGCGGGAAATTTATATCCGCTGGCGGAAAACTTTTCTCCGCTGGCAGACATCTTATCTCCGCTGCCGAACAACTTAGCTCTGCTGACAAAATACGTCTCTCCGCTGGCGAAAAACGTTTCTCCGGTGGCGGGAAATTTTTCTCCAGGGGGGGAAATTTAAATCCCTTGCCGGACAACTTATCTTCGCTGACGAACTACGTTTCTCCGCCGGCAGAAAACTTTTCTCCGCTGACAGAACATTTACCTCCGGCGGCGGGAAATTTATATCCCCTGCCGGACATCTTATCTCGGCTGACAAAATACATCTCTCCGCTGGCGGAAAACTTATCTCCGGTGGCGGGAAACTTTTCTCCGCTGAAAGACTTCTTATCTCCGCTGCCAGACAACTTATCTCTGCTGACGAAATACTTCTCTCCGCTGGCGGAAAATGTATATCCGCTGGCGGACAACTTATCTCCGCTGGCAGACAATTTATCTCCGCTGACCAACTACGATTCTCCGCTGGCAGAAATCTTATCTCCGGCCGCGGGAAATCAATATCCTCTGACGGACAATTTATCCCCGCTGACGAGTTTCGTTTCTCCGCCAGCAGAAAACTTATCTCCGCTGGCAGAACATTCACTTCCGGCGGCGAGGAATTTATATCCCCTGCCGGACATCTTATCTCTGCTGACAAAATACATCTCTCCAATGGTGGAAAACTTATTTTCGGTGGCGGGAAATCTATATCCGCTGGCGGACAACTTATCTCCGCTGGCAGACAATGTATCTCCGCTGACGAACAACTATTCTCCGCTGGAAGAAAACTTAACTCCGGCGGCGGGAAATTTATATCCCCAGACGGACAATTTATCCCCGCAGCCGAATTACGTTTCTCCGCTGGCGGAAAACTTATCTCCGCTGGCAGAAAATTTACCTCCGTCGGCGGGAAATTTATATCGCCTGCCGGACAACTTATCTCTGCTGACAAAATACATCTCTCCGCTGGCGGAAATATTATCTGCGGTGGCGGGAAATTTATATCCGCTGGCGGAAAACTTTTCTCCGCTGGCAGACATCTTATCTCCGCTGCCGAACAACTTAGCTCTGCTGACAAAATACGTCTCTCCGCTGGCGAAAAACGTATCTCCGGTGGCGGGAAATTTTTCTCCAGGGGGGGAAATTTAAATCCCCTGCCGGACAACTTATTTCTGCTGATGAAATGCGTCTCTCCGCTGGCAGACAACTTATCTCCGGCGGCGGAAAAGTTATCTGCGCTGGCGGACATATTATCCCCGCTGACAAACTACGTTTCTCCGCTGACGAACTACGTTTCTTCGCTGGCAGAAAACTTATCTCCGCTGGCAGAAAATTTACCTCCGTCGGCGGGAAATTTATATCGCCTGCCGAACAACTTATCTCTGCTGACAAAATACATCTCTCCGCTGGCGGAAAACTTATCTGCGGTGGCGGGAAACTTTTCTCCAGGGGGGGAAATTTAAATCCCCTGCCGGACAACTTATTTCTGCTGACGAAATGCGTCTCTCCGCTGGCAGAAAACTTATCTCCGGCGGCGGAAAAGTTATCTGCGCGTGCGGACAATTTATCCCCGCTGACAAACTACGTTTCTCCGCTGACGAACTACGTTTCTCCGCTGGCAGAAAACTTATCTCCGCTGGCAGAAAATTTACCTCCGTCGGCGGGAAATTTATATCGCCTGCCGGACAACTTATCTCTGCTGACAAAAAACGTCTCTCCGCTGGCGGAAAACTTATCTCCGGTGGCGGGAAATTTATATCCGCTGGCGGAAAACTTTTCTCCGCTGAAAGACTTCTTATCTCCGCTGCCAGACAACTTATCTCTGCTGACGAAATACTTCTCTCCGCTGGCGGAAAACCTATTTCCGGTGGCGGAAAATGTATATCCGCTGGCGGACAACTTATCTCCGCTGGCAGACAATTTATCTCCGCTGACCAACTACGATTCTCCGCTGGCAGAAAACTTATCTCCGGCCGCGGGAAATCTATATCCTCTGACGGACAATTTATCCCCGCTGACGAATTTCGTTTCTCCGCCAGCAGAAAACTTATCTCCGCTGGCAGAACATTTACTTCCGGCGGCGAGTAATTTATATCCCCTGCCGGACATCTTATCTCTGCTGACAAAATACATCTCTCCAATGGTGGAAAACTTATTTCCGGTTTCGGGAAATCTATATCCGCTGGCGGACAACTTATCTCCGCTGGCAGACAATGTATCTCCGCTGACGAACAACTATTCTCCGCTGGCAGAAAACTTAACTCCGGCGGCGGGAAATTTATATCTCTAGACGGACAATTTATCCCCTTAGACGAGTTACGTTTCTCCGCTGGCAGAAAACTTATTTCTGGTTGCGGGAAATTTATATCCCCTGGCGGAAAACTTATCTCTGCTAACGAAATACGTCTCTCCAATGGTGGAAAACTTATTCCCTGTGGCGGGAAATATATATCCCCTTCCGGAAATCTTATCTCTGTTGACGAAATACGTCTCTCCGCTGGCAGAAAACTTATCTCCGGCAGCGGGATATTTATATCCCCTGCCGGACAACTTATCTCTGCTAACGAAATACGTCTCTCCGCTGGCTGAAAACTTATTTCCGGTGGCGGGAAATATATATCTGCTGGCGGACAAGTTATCTCCGCTGGCAGACAATTTATCTCCGCTGACGAACAACGATTCTCCGCTGGCAGAAAACTTAACTCCGGCGGCGGGAAATTTATATCCCCAGACGGACAATTTATCCCCGCAGATGAATTACGTTTCTCCGCTGGCGGAAAACTTATCTCCGGAGGCGGGAAATTTATATCCCTTGCCGGATAACTTATCTCTGCCGACGAAATACGTCTCTCCGCAGGCGGAAAACTTATTTCCGGTGGCGGAAAATCTATATCCCCTGCCAAACAAATTATCTCTGCTGACGAAATACGTTTCTCCGCTGGCGGAAAACTTATTTCCGGTGGCGGGAAATTTATATCCGCTGGCGGAAAACTTATCTCTGCTGACGAAATACGCCTCTCCGCTGGCAGAAAACTTATCTCCGGCGGCGGGATATTTATATCCCCTGCCGGACAACTTATCTCTGCTAACGAAATACGTCTCTCCGCTGGCGGAAAGCTTATTTCCGGTGGCGGGAAATATATATCTGCTGGCGGACAAGTTATCTCTGCTGGCAGACAATTTTTCTCCGTGACGAACAACGATTCTCCGCTGGTAGAAAATTAACTCCGGCGTCGGAAAATTTATATCCCCAGACGGACAATTCATCCCCGCAGACGAATTACGATTCTCCGCTGGCAGAAAACTTATTTCTGGTGGCGGGAAATTTATATCCGCTGGCGGAAAACTTATCTCTGCTGACGAAATACGCCTCTCCGCTGGCAGAAAACTTATCTCCGGCGGCGGGATATTTATATCCCCTGCCGGACAACTTATCTCTGCTAACGAAATACGTCTCTCCGCTGGCGGAAAACTTATTTCCGGTGGCGGGAAATATATATCTGCTGGCGGACAAGTTATCTCCGCTGGCAGACATTTTATCTCCGCTGACGAACAACGATTCTCCGCTGGCAGAAAACTTAACTCCGGCGGCGGGAAATTTATATCCCCAGACGGACAATTTATCCCCGCAGACGAATTACGTTTCTCCGCTGGCGGAAAACTTATCTCCGGAGGCGGGAAATTTATATCCCTTGCCGGATAACTTATCTCTGCCGACGAAATACGTCTCTCCGCCGGCAGAAAACTTATCTCCGCTGGCAGAACATTTACCTCCGGCGGCGGGAAATTTATATCCCATGCCGGACAACTTATCACTGCTGACGAAAAACGTCTCTACGCTGGCAGAAAACTTATTTCCGGTGGCGGGAAATCTATATCCCCTGCCGGACAACTTATCTCTGCTGACAAAATACGGCTCTCCGCGGGCAGAAAACTTATCTCCGGCGGCGGGAAATTTATATCCCCTGCCGGACAACTTATCTCTGATGACGAAATACATCTCTCTGCTGGTGGAAAACTTATTTCCGGTGGCGGGAAATCTATATCCCCTGCCAGACAATTTATCTCCGCTGACGAACTACGATTCTCCGCTGGCAGAAATCTTATCTCCGGTGGCGGGAAATTTATATCCCCTGACGGACAATTTATCCCCGCTGACGAATTACGGTTCTCCGCCGGCAGAAAACTTATCTCCGGCAGAAAACTTTTCTCCGCTGACAGAACATATACCTCCGGCGGCGGGAAATTTATATCCCCTGCCGGACATCTTATCTCGGCTGACAAAATACATCTCTCCGCTGGCGGAAAACTTATCTGCGGTGGCGTGAAATTTATATCCGCTGGCGGAAAACTTTTCTCCGCTGGCCAACTACGATTCTCCGCTGGCAGAAAACTTATCTCCGGCCGCGGGAAATCAATATCCTCTGACGGACAATTTATCCCCGCTGACGAGTTTCGTTTCTCCGCCAGCAGAAAACTTATCTCCGCTGGCAGAACATTCACTTCCGGCGGCGAGGAATTTATATCCCCTGCCGGACATCTTATCTCTGCTGACAAAATACATCTCTCCAATGGTGGAAAACTTATTTTCGGTGGCGGGAAATCTATATCCGCTGGCGGACAACTTATCTCCGCTGGCAGACAATGTATCTCCGCTGACGAACAACTATTCTCCGCTGGAAGAAAACTTAACTCCGGCGGCGGGAAATTTATATCCCCAGACGGACATTTTATCCCCGCAGACGAATTACGTTTCTCCGCTGGCGGAAAACTTATCTCCGCTGGCAGAAAATTTACCTCCGTCGGCGGGAAATTTATATCGCCTGCCAGGCAACTTATCTCTGCTGACAAAATACATCTCTCCGCTGGCGGAAATATTATCTGCGGTGGCGGGAAATTTATATCCGCTGGCGGAAAACTTTTCTCCGCTGGCAGACATCTTATCTCCGCTGCCGAACAACTTTGCTCTGCTGACAAAATACGTCTCTCCGCTGGCGAAAAACGTATCTCCGGTGGCGGGAAATTTTTCTCCAGTGGAGGAAATTTAAATCCCCTGCCGGACAACTTATTTCTGCTGACGAAATGCGTCTCTCCGCTGGCAGAAAACTTATCTCCGGCGGCGGAAAAGTTATCTGCGCTGGCGGACAATTTATCCCCGCTGACAAACTACGTTTCTCCGCTGACGAACTACGTTTCTCCGCTGGCAGAAAACTTATCTCCGCTAGCAGAAAATTTACCTCCGTCGGCGGGAAATTTATATCGCCTGCCGGACAACTTATCTCTGCTGACAAAATACTTCTCTCCGCTGGCGGAAAACTTATCTGCGGTGGCGGGAAATTTATATCCGCTGGCGGAAAACTTTTCTCCGCTGGCAGACATCTTATCTCCGCTGCCGAACAACTTAGCTCTGCTGACAAAATACGTCTCTCCGCTGGCGAAAAACTTATCTCCGGTGGCGGGAAATTTTTCTCCAGGGGGGGAAATTTAAATCCCCTGCCGGACAACTTATTTCTGCTGACGAAATGCGTCTCTCCGCTGGCAGAAAACTTATCTCCGGCGGCGGAAAAGTTATCTGCGCTGGCGGACAATTTATCCCCGCTGACAAACTACGTTTCTCCGCTGACGAACTACGTTTCTCCGCTGGCAGAAAACTTATCTCCGCTAGCAGAAAATTTACCTCCGTCGGCGGGAAATTTATATCGCCTGCCGGACAACTTATCTCTGCTGACAAAATACTTCTCTCCGCTGGCGGAAAACTTATCTGCGGTGGCGGGAAATTTATATCCGCTGGCGGAAAACTTTTCTCCGCTGGCAGACATCTTATCTCCGCTGCCGAACAACTTAGCTCTGCTGACAAAATACGTCTCTCCGCTGGCGAAAAACTTATCTCCGGTGGCGGGAAATTTTTCTCCAGGGGGGGAAATTTAAATCCCCTGCCGGACAACTTATTTCTGCTGACGAAATGCGTCTCTCCGCTGGCAGAAAACTTATCTCCGGCGGCGGAAAAGTTATCTGCGCTGGCGGACAATTTATCCCCGCTGACAAACTACGTTTCTCCGCTGACGAACTACGTTTCTCCGCTGGCAGAAAACTTATCTCCGCTGGCAGAAAATTTACCTCCGTCGGCGGGAAATTTATATCGCCTGCCGGACAACTTATCTCTGCTGACAAAATACATCTCTCCGCTGGCGGAAAACTTATCTGCGGTGGCGGGAAATTTATATCCGCTGGTGGAAAACTTTTCTCCGCTGGCAGACATCTTATCTCCGCTGCCGAACAACTTAGCTCTGCTGACAAAATACGTCTCTCCGCTGGCGAAAAACTTATCTCCGGTGGCGGGAAATTTTTCTCCAGGGGGGGAAATTTAAATCCCTTGCCGGACAACTTATCTTCGCTGACGAACTACGTTTCTCCGCCGGCAGAAAACTTTTCTCCGCTGACAGAACATTTACCTCCGGCGGCGGGAAATTTATATCCCCTGCCGGACATCTTATCTCGGCTGACAAAAAACATCTCTCCGCTGGCGGAAAACTTATCTCCGGTGGCGGGAATTTTATATCCGCTGGCGGAAAACTTTTCTCCGCTGAAAGACTTCTTATCTCCGCTGCCAGACAACTTATCTCTGCTGACGAAATACTTCTCTCCGCTGGCGGAAAACCTATTTCCGGTGGCGGAAAATGTATATCCGCTGGCGGACAACTTATCTCCGCTGGCAGACAATTTATCTCCGCTGACCAACTACGATTCTCCGCTGGCAGAAAACTTATCTCCGGCCGCGGGAAATCAATATCCTCTGACGGACAATTTATCCCCGCTGACGAATTTCGTTTCTCCGCCAGCAGAAATCTTATCTCCCCTGGCAGAACATTTACTTCCGGCGGCGAGGAATTTATATCCCCTGCCGGACATCTTATCTCTGCTGACAAAATACATCTCTCCAATGGTGGAAAACTTATTTTCTTTGGCGGGAAATCTATATCCGCTGGCGGACAACTTATCTCCGCTGGCAGACAATGTATCTCCGCTGACGAACAACTATTCTCCGCTGGAAGAAAACTTAACTCCGGCGGCGGGAAATTTATATCCCCAGACGGACAATTTATCCCCGCAGACGAATTACGTTTCTCCGCTGGCGGAAAACTTATCTCCGCTGGCAGAAAATTTACCTCCGTCGGCGGGAAATTTATATCGCCTGCCGGACAACTTATCTCTGCTGACAAAATACATCTCTCCGCTGGCGGAAAACTTATCTGCGGTGGCGGGAAATTTATATCCGCTGGCGGAAAACTTTTCTCCGCTGGCAGACATCTTATCTCCGCTGCCGAACAACTTAGCTCTGCTGACAAAATACGTCTCTCCGCTGGCGAAAAACGTATCTCCGGTGGCGGGAAATTTTTCTCCAGGGGGGGAAATTTATATCCCCTGCCGGACAACTTATTTCTGCTGACGAAATGCGTCTCTCCGCTGGCAGAAAACTTATCTCCGGCGGCGGAAAAGTTATCTGCGCTGGCGGACAATTTATCCCCGCTGACAAACTACGTTTCTCCGCTGACGAACTACGTTTCTCCGCTGGCAGAAAACTTATCTCCGCTGGCAGAAAACTTATCTCCGCTGGCAGAAAATTTACCTCCGTAGGCGGGAAATTTATATCGCCTGCCGGACAACTTATCTCTGCTGACAAAATACATCTCTCCGCTGGCGGAAAACTTATCTGCGGTGGCGGGAAACTTTTCTCCAGGGGGGAAATTTAAATCCCCTGCCGGACAACTTATCTCTGCTGACGAAATACGCCTCTCCGCTGGCAGAAAACTTATCTCCGGCGGCGGGATATTTATATCCCCTGCCGGACAACTTATCTCTGCTAACGAAATACGATTCTCCGCTGGCAGAAAACTTAACTCCGGCGGCGGGAAATTTATATCCTCAGACGGACAATTTATCCCCGCAGACTAATTACGTTTCTCCGCTGGCGGAAAACTTATCTCCGGAGGCGGGAAATTTATATCCCTTGCCGGATAACTTATCTCTGCCGACGAAATACGTCTCTCCGCCGGCAGAAAACTTATCTCCGCTGGCAGAACATTTACCTCCGGCGGCGGGAAATTTATATCCCATGCCGGACAACTTATCACTGCTGACGAAAAACGTCTCTACGCTGGCAGAAAACTTATTTCCGGTGGCGGGAAATCTATATCCCCTGCCGGACAACTTATCTCTGCTGACAAAATACGGCTCTCCGCGGGCAGAAAACTTATCTCCGGCGGCGGGAAATTTATATCCCCTGCCGGACAACTTATCTCGGCTGACAAAATACATCTATCCGCTGGCGGAAAACTTATCTGCGGTGGCGGGAAATTTATATCCGCTGGCGGAAAACTTTTCTCCGCTGACAGACATCTTATCTCCGCTGCCGGACAACTTATCTCTGCTGACAAAATACGTCTCTCCGCTGATGAAAAACTTATCTCCGGTGGCGGGAAACTTTTCTCCAGGGGGGGGAATTTAAGTCCCCTGCCGGACAACTTATTTCTGCTGACGAAATGCGTCTCTCCGCTGGCAGAAAACTTATCTCCGGCGGCGGAAAAGTTATCTGCGCTGGCGGACAATTTATCCCCGCTGACAAACTACGTTTCTTCGCTGACGAACTGCGTTTCTCCGCCGGCAGAAAACTTTTCTCCGCTGACAGAACATTTACCTCCGGCGGCGGGAAATTTATATCCCCTGCCGGACATCTTATCTCGGCTGACAAAATACATCTCTCCGCTGGCGGAAAACTTATCTCCGGTGGCGGGAAATTTATATCCGCTGGCGGAAAACTTTTCTCCGCTGAAAGACTTTTTATCTCCGCTGCCAGACAACTTATCTCTGCTGACGAAATACTTCTCTCCGCTGGCGGAAAACCTATTTCCGGTGGCGGAAAATGTATATCCGCTAGCGGACAACTTATCTCCGCTGGCAGACAATTTATCTCCGCTGACCAACTACGATTCTCCGCTGGCAGAAAACTTATCTCCGGCCGCGGGAAATCAATATCCTCTGACGGACAATTTATCCCCGCTGACGAATTTCGTTTTTCCGCCAGCAGAAAACTTATCTCCGCTGGCAGAACATTTACTTCCGGCGGCGAGGAATTTATATCCCTGCCGGACATCTTATCTCTGCTGACAAAATACATCTCTCCAATGGTGGAAAACTTATTTTCGGTGGCGGGAAATCTATATCCGCTGGCGGACAACTTATCTCCGCTGGCAGACAATGTATCTCCGCTGACGAACAACTATTCTCCGCTGGAAGAAAACTTAACTCCGGCGGCGGGAAATTTATATCCCCAGACGGACAATTTAGCCCCGCAGACGAATTACGTTTCTCCGCTGGCGGAAAACTTATCTCCGGAGGCGGGAAATTTATATCCCTTGCCGGATAACTTATCTCTGCTGACAAAATACATCTCTCCAATGGTGGAAAACTTATTTTCGGTGGCGGGAAATATATATCTGCTGGCGGAAGAGTTATCTCCGCTGGCAGACAATTTATCTCCGCTGACGAAGAACGATTCTCCGCTGGCAGAAAACTTAACTCCGGCGACGGGAAATTTATATCTCTAGACGGACAATTTATCCCCTTAGACGAGTTACGTTTCTCCGCTGGCAGAAAACTTATTTCCGGTTGCGGGAAATTTATATCCGCTGGCGGAAAACTTATCTCTGCTAACGAAATACGTCTCTCCGGTGGTGGAAAACTTATTTCCGGTGGCGGGAAATATATATCCCCTGCCGGACAACTTATCTCTGCTGATGAAATACATCTCTCCAATGGTGGAAAACTTATTCCCGGTGGCGGGAAATATATATCCCCTTCCGGAAAACTTATCTCTGCTGACGAAATACGTCTCTCCGCTGGCAGAAAACTTATCTCCGGCGGCGGGATATTTATATCCCCTGCCGGACAACTTATCTCTGCTGACGAAATACGTCTCTCCGCTGGCGGAAAACTTATTTCCGGTGGCGGGAAATATATATCTGCTGGCGGACAAGTTATCTCCGCTGGCAGACATTTTATCTCCGCTGACGAACAACGATTCTCCGCTGGCAGAAAACTTAACTCCGGCGGCGGGAAATTTATATCCCCAGACGGACAATTTATCCCCGCAGACGAATTACGTTTCTCCGCTGGCGGAAAACTTATCTCCGGAGGCGGGAAATATATATCTGCTGGCGGAAGAGTTATCTCCGCTGGCAGACAATTTATCTCCGCTGACGAAGAACGATTCTCCGCTGGCAGAAAACTTAACTCCGGCGACGGGAAATTTATATCTCTAGACGGACAATTTATCCCCTTAGACGAGTTACGTTTCTCCGCTGGCAGAAAACTTATTTCCGGTTGCGGGAAATTTATATCCGCTGGCGGAAAACTTATCTCTGCTAACGAAATACGTCTCTCCGGTGGTGGAAAACTTATTTCCGGTGGCGGGAAATATATATCCCCTGCCGGACAACTTATCTCTGCTGATGAAATACATCTCTCCAATGGTGGAAAACTTATTCCCGGTGGCGGGAAATATATATCCCCTTCCGGAAAACTTATCTCTGCTGACGAAATACGTCTCTCCGCTGGCAGAAAACTTATCTCCGGCGGCGGGATATTTATATCCCCTGCCGGACAACTTATCTCTGCTGACGAAATACGTCTCTCCGCTGGCGGAAAACTTATTTCCGGTGGCGGGAAATATATATCTGCTGGCGGACAAGTTATCTCCGCTGGCAGACATTTTATCTCCGCTGACGAACAACGATTCTCCGCTGGCAGAAAACTTAACTCCGGCGGCGGGAAATTTATATCCCCAGACGGACAATTTATCCCCGCAGACGAATTACGTTTCTCCGCTGGCGGAAAACTTATCTCCGGAGGCGGGAAATTTATATCCCTTGCCGGATAACTTATCTCTGCCGACGAAATACGTCTCTCCGCCGGCAGAAAACTTATCTCCGCTGGCAGAACATTTACCTCCGGCGGCGGGAAATTTATATCCCATGCCGGACAACTTATCACTGCTGACGAAAAACGTCTCTCCGCTGGCTGAAAACTTATTTCCGGTGGCGGGAAATATATATCTGCTGGCGGACAAGTTATCTCCGCTGGCAGACAATTTATCTCCGCTGACGAACAACGATTCTCCGCTGGCAGAAAACTTAACTCCGGCGGCGGGAAATTTATATCCCCAGACGGACAATTTATCCCCGCAGATGAATTACGTTTCTCCGCTGGCGGAAAACTTATCTCCGGAGGCGGGAAATTTATATCCCTTGCCGGATAACTTATCTCTGCCGACGAAATACGTCTCTCCGCAGGCGGAAAACTTATTTCCGGTGGCGGAAAATCTATATCCCCTGCCAAACAAATTATCTCTGCTGACGAAATACGTTTCTCCGCTGGCGGAAAACTTATTTCCGGTGGCGGGAAATTTATATCCGCTGGCGGAAAACTTATCTCTGCTGACGAAATACGCCTCTCCGCTGGCAGAAAACTTATCTCCGGCGGCGGGATATTTATATCCCCTGCCGGACAACTTATCTCTGCTAACGAAATACGTCTCTCCGCTGGCGGAAAGCTTATTTCCGGTGGCGGGAAATATATATCTGCTGGCGGACAAGTTATCTCTGCTGGCAGACAATTTTTCTCCGTGACGAACAACGATTCTCCGCTGGTAGAAAATTAACTCCGGCGTCGGAAAATTTATATCCCCAGACGGACAATTCATCCCCGCAGACGAATTACGATTCTCCGCTGGCAGAAAACTTATTTCTGGTGGCGGGAAATTTATATCCGCTGGCGGAAAACTTATCTCTGCTGACGAAATACGCCTCTCCGCTGGCAGAAAACTTATCTCCGGCGGCGGGATATTTATATCCCCTGCCGGACAACTTATCTCTGCTAACGAAATACGTCTCTCCGCTGGCGGAAAACTTATTTCCGGTGGCGGGAAATATATATCTGCTGGCGGACAAGTTATCTCCGCTGGCAGACATTTTATCTCCGCTGACGAACAACGATTCTCCGCTGGCAGAAAACTTAACTCCGGCGGCGGGAAATTTATATCCCCAGACGGACAATTTATCCCCGCAGACGAATTACGTTTCTCCGCTGGCGGAAAACTTATCTCCGGAGGCGGGAAATTTATATCCCTTGCCGGATAACTTATCTCTGCCGACGAAATACGTCTCTCCGCCGGCAGAAAACTTATCTCCGCTGGCAGAACATTTACCTCCGGCGGCGGGAAATTTATATCCCATGCCGGACAACTTATCACTGCTGACGAAAAACGTCTCTACGCTGGCAGAAAACTTATTTCCGGTGGCGGGAAATCTATATCCCCTGCCGGACAACTTATCTCTGCTGACAAAATACGGCTCTCCGCGGGCAGAAAACTTATCTCCGGCGGCGGGAAATTTATATCCCTGCCGGACAACTTATCTCTGATGACGAAATACATCTCTCTGCTGGTGGAAAACTTATTTCCGGTGGCGGGAAATCTATATCCCCTGCCAGACAATTTATCTCCGCTGACGAACTACGATTCTCCGCTGGCAGAAATCTTATCTCCGGTGGCGGGAAATTTATATCCCCTGACGGACAATTTATCCCCGCTGACGAATTACGGTTCTCCGCCGGCAGAAAACTTATCTCCGGCAGAAAACTTTTCTCCGCTGACAGAACATTTACCTCCGGCGGCGGGAAATTTATATCCCCTGCCGGACATCTTATCTCGGCTGACAAAATACATCTCTCCGCTGGCGGAAAACTTATCTGCGGTGGCGTGAAATTTATATCCGCTGGCGGAAAACTTTTCTCCGCTGGCCAACTACGATTCTCCGCTGGCAGAAAACTTATCTCCGGCCGCGGGAAATCAATATCCTCTGACGGACAATTTATCCCCGCTGACGAGTTTCGTTTCTCCGCCAGCAGAAAACTTATCTCCGCTGGCAGAACATTCACTTCCGGCGGCGAGGAATTTATATCCCCTGCCGGACATCTTATCTCTGCTGACAAAATACATCTCTCCAATGGTGGAAAACTTATTTTCGGTGGCGGGAAATCTATATCCGCTGGCGGACAACTTATCTCCGCTGGCAGACAATGTATCTCCGCTGACGAACAACTATTCTCCGCTGGAAGAAAACTTAACTCCGGCGGCGGGAAATTTATATCCCCAGACGGACATTTTATCCCCGCAGACGAATTACGTTTCTCCGCTGGCGGAAAACTTATCTCCGCTGGCAGAAAATTTACCTCCGTCGGCGGGAAATTTATATCGCCTGCCGGACAACTTATCTCTGCTGACAAAATACATCTCTCCGCTGGCGGAAATATTATCTGCGGTGGCGGGAAATTTATATCCGCTGGCGGAAAACTTTTCTCCGCTGGCAGACATCTTATCTCCGCTGCCGAACAACTTAGCTCTGCTGACAAAATACGTCTCTCCGCTGGCGAAAAACGTATCTCCGGTGGCGGGAAATTTTTCTCCAGGGGAGGAAATTTAAATCCCCTGCCGGACAACTTATTTCTGCTGACGAAATGCGTCTCTCCGCTGGCAGAAAACTTATCTCCGGCGGCGGAAAAGTTATCTGCGCTGGCGGACAATTTATCCCCGCTGACAAACTACGTTTCTCCGCTGACGAACTACGTTTCTCCGCTGGCAGAAAACTTATCTCCGCTAGCAGAAAATTTACCTCCGTCGGCGGGAAATTTATATCGCCTGCCGGACAACTTATCTCTGCTGACAAAATACTTCTCTCTGCTGGCGAAAAACTTATCAGCGGTGGCGGGAAATTTATATCCGCTGGCGGAAAACTTTTCTCCGCTGGCAGACATCTTATCTCCGCTGCCGAACAACTTAGCTCTGCTGACAAAATACGTCTCTCCGCTGGCGAAAAACTTATCTCCGGTGGCGGGAAATTTTTCTCCAGGGGGGGAAATTTAAATCCCCTGCCGGACAACTTATTTCTGCTGACGAAATGCGTCTCTCCGCTGGCAGAAAACTTATCTCCGGCGGCGGAAAAGTTATCTGCGCTGGCGGACAATTTATCCCCGCTGACAAACTACGTTTCTCCGCTGACGAACTACGTTTCTCCGCTGGCAGAAAACTTATCTCCGCTGGCAGAAAATTTACCTCCGTCGGCGGGAAATTTATATCGCCTGCCGGACAACTTATCTAATACATCTCTCCGCTGGCGGAAAACTTATCTGCGGTGGCGGGAAATTTATATCCGCTGGTGGAAAACTTTTCTCCGCTGGCAGACATCTTATCTCCGCTGCCGAACAACTTAGCTCTGCTGACAAAATACGTCTCTCCGCTGGCGAAAAACTTATCTCCGGTGGCGGGAAATTTTTCTCCAGGGGGGAAATTTAAATCCCTTGCCGGACAACTTATCTTCGCTGACGAACTACGTTTCTCCGCCGGCAGAAAACTTTTCTCCGCTGACAGAACATTTACCTCCGGCGGCGGGAAATTTATATCCCCTGCCGGACATCTTATCTCGGCTGACAAAAAACATCTCTCCGCTGGCGGAAAACTTATCTCCGGTGGCGGGAAATTTATATCCGCTGGCGGAAAACTTTTCTCCGCTGAAAGACTTCTTATCTCCGCTGCCAGACAACTTATCTCTGCTGACGAAATACTTCTCTCCGCTGGCGGAAAACCTATTTCCGGTGGCGGAAAATGTATATCCGCTGGCGGACAACTTATCTCCGCTGGCAGACAATTTATCTCCGCTGACCAACTACGATTCTCCGCTGGCAGAAAACTTATCTCCGGCCGCGGGAAATCAATATCCTCTGACGGACAATTTATCCCCGCTGACGAATTTCGTTTCTCCGCCAGCAGAAAACTTATCTCCCCTGGCAGAACATTTACTTCCGGCGGCGAGGAATTTATATCCCCTGCCGGACATCTTATCTCTGCTGACAAAATACATCTCTCCAATGGTGGAAAACTTATTTTCGGTGGCGGGAAATCTATATCCGCTGGCGGACAACTTATCTCCGCTGGCAGACAATGTATCTCCGCTGACGAACAACTATTCTCCGCTGGAAGAAAACTTAACTCCGGCGGCGGGAAATTTATATCCCCAGACGGACAATTTATCCCCGCAGACGAATTACGTTTCTCCGCTGGCGGAAAACTTATCTCCGCTGGCAGAAAATTTACCTCCGTCGGCGGGAAATTTATATCGCCTGCCGGACAACTTATCTCTGCTGACAAAATACATCTCTCCGCTGGCGGAAAACTTATCTGCGGTGGCGGGAAATTTATATCCGCTGGCGGAAAACTTTTCTCCGCTGGCAGACATCTTATCTCCGCTGCCGAACAACTTAGCTCTGCTGACAAAATACGTCTCTCCGCTGGCGAAAAACGTATCTCCGGTGGCGGGAAATTTTTCTCCAGGGGGGAAATTTAAATCCCCTGCCGGACAACTTATTTCTGCTGACGAAATGCGTCTCTCCGCTGGCAGAAAACTTATCTCCGGCGGCGGAAAAGTTATCTGCGCTGGCGGACAATTTATCCCCGCTGACAAACTACGTTTCTCCGCTGACGAACTACGTTTCTCCGCTGGCAGAAAACTTATCTCCGCTGGCAGAAAATTTACCTCCGTAGGCGGGAAATTTATATCGCCTGCCGGACAACTTATCTCTGCTGACAAAATACATCTCTCCGCTGGCGGAAAACTTATCTGCGGTGGCGGGAAACTTTTCTCCAGGGGGGAAATTTAAATCCCCTGCCGGACAACTTATCTCTGCTGACGAAATACGCCTCTCCGCTGGCAGAAAACTTATCTCCGGCGGCGGGATATTTATATCCCCTGCCGGACAACTTATCTCTGCTAACGAAATACGATTCTCCGCTGGCAGAAAACTTAACTCCGGCGGCGGGAAATTTATATCCCCAGACGGACAATTTATCCCCGCAGACTAATTACGTTTCTCCGCTGGCGGAAAACTTATCTCCGGAGGCGGGAAATTTATATCCCTTGCCGGATAACTTATCTCTGCCGACGAAATACGTCTCTCCGCCGGCAGAAAACTTATCTCCGCTGGCAGAACATTTACCTCCGGCGGCGGGAAATTTATATCCCATGCCGGACAACTTATCACTGCTGACGAAAAACGTCTCTACGCTGGCAGAAAACTTATTTCCGGTGGCGGGAAATCTATATCCCCTGCCGGACAACTTATCTCTGCTGACAAAATACGGCTCTCCGCGGGCCCCTGCCGGACAACTTATCTCGGCTGACAAAATACATCTCTCCGCTGGCGGAAAACTTATCTGCGGTGGCGGGAAATTTATATCCGCTGGCGGAAAACTTTTCTCCGCTGACAGACATCTTATCTCCGCTGCCGGACAACTTATCTCTGCTGACAAAATACGTCTCTCCGCTGATGAAAAACTTATCTCCGGTGGCGGGAAACTTTTCTCCAGGGGGGGGAATTTAAGTCCCCTGCCGGACAACTTATTCTGCTGACGAAATGCGTCTCTCCGCTGGCAGAAAACTTATCTCCGGCGGCGGAAAAGTTATCTGCGCTGGCGGACAATTTATCCCCGCTGACAAACTACGTTTCTTCGCTGACGAACTGCGTTTCTCCGCCGGCAGAAAACTTTTCTCCGCTGACAGAACATTTACCTCCGGCGGCGGGAAATTTATATCCCCTGCCGGACATCTTATCTCGGCTGACAAAATACATCTCTCCGCAGGCGGAAAACTTATCTCCGGTGGCGGGAAATTTATATCCGCTGGCGGAAAACTTTTCTCCGCTGAAAGACTTTTTATCTCCGCTGCCAGACAACTTATCTCTGCTGACGAAATACTTCTCTCCGCTGGCGGAAAACCTATTTCCGGTGGCGGAAAATGTATATCCGCTAGCGGACAACTTATCTCCGCTGGCAGACAATTTATCTCCGCTGACCAACTACGATTCTCCGCTGGCAGAAAACTTATCTCCGGCCGCGGGAAATCAATATCCTCTGACGGACAATTTATCCCCGCTGACGAATTTCGTTTCTCCGCCAGCAGAAAACTTATCTCCGCTGGCAGAACATTTACTTCCGGCGGCGAGGAATTTATATCCCCTGCCGGACATCTTATCTCTGCTGACAAAATACATCTCTCCAATGGTGGAAAACTTATTTTCGGTGGCGGGAAATCTATATCCGCTGGCGGACAACTTATCTCCGCTGGCAGACAATGTATCTCCGCTGACGAACAACTATTCTCCGCTGGAAGAAAACTTAACTCCGGCGGCGGGAAATTTATATCCCCAGACGGACAATTTAGCCCCGCAGACGAATTACGTTTCTCCGCTGGCGGAAAACTTATCTCCGGAGGCGGGAAATTTATATCCCTTGCCGGATAACTTATCTCTGCCGACGAAATACGTCTCTCCGCTGGCGGAAAACTTATTTCCGGTGGCGGGAAATATATATCTGCTGGCGGAAGAGTTATCTCCGCTGGCAGACGATTTATCTCCGCTGACGAAGAACGATTCTCCGCTGGCAAAAAACTTAACTCCGGCGACGGGAAATTTATATCTCTAGACGGACAATTTATCCCCTTAGACGAGTTACGTTTCTCCGCTGGCAGAAAACTTATTTCCGGTTGCGGGAAATTTATATCCGCTGGCGGAAAACTTATCTCTGCTAACGAAATACGTCTCTCCGGTGGTGGAAAACTTATTTCCGGTGGCGGGAAATATATATCCCCTGCCGGACAACTTATCTCTGCTGATGAAATACATCTCTCCAATGGTGGAAAACTTATTCCCGGTGGCGGGAAATATATATCCCCTTCCGGAAAACTTATCTCTGCTGACGAAATACGTCTCTCCGCTGGCAGAAAACTTATCTCCGGCGGCGGGATATTTATATCCCCTGCCGGACAACTTATCTCTGCTGACGAAATACGTCTCTCCGCTGGCGGAAAACTTATTTCCGGTGGCGGGAAATATATATCTGCTGGCGGAAGAGTTATCTCCGCTGGCAGACAATTTATCTCCGCTGACGAACAACGATTCTCCGCTGGCAGAAAACTTAACTCCGGCGGCGGGAAATTTATATCCCCAGACGGACAATTTATCCCCGCAGACGAATTACGTTTCTCCGCTGGCGGAAAACTTAACTCCAGAGGCGGGAAATGTATTACCCTTGCCGGATAACTTATCTCTACCGACGAAATACGTCTCTCCGCTGGCGGAAAACTTATTTCCGGTGGCGGAAAATCTATATCCCCTGCCAAACAAATTATCTCTGCTGACGAAATACGTTTCTCCGCTGGCGGAAAACTTATTTCCGGTGGCTGGAAATGTATATCCGCTGGCGGAAAACTTATCTCTGCTGACGAAATACGCCTCTCCGCTGGCAGAAAACTTATCTCCGGCGGCGGGATATTTATATCCGGTGGCGGGAAATTTATATCCCCTGCCGGACAACTTATCTCTGCTGACGAAATACGTCTCTCCGCTGGCGGAAAACTTATTTCCGGTGGCGGGAAATCTATATCTCCGCTGGCAGACAATTTTTCTCCGTGACGAACAACGATTCTCCGCTGGTAGAAAATTAACTCCGGCGTCGGAAAATGTATATCCCCAGACGGACAATTCATCCCCGCAGACGAATTACGATTCTCCGCTGGCGGAAAACTTATTTCCGGTGGCGGTAAATTTATATCCGCTGACGAACTACGTTTCTCCCCCGGCAGAAAACTTATCTCCGCTGGCAGAACATTTACCTCCGGCGGCGGGAAATTTATATCCCATGCCGGACAACTTATCACTGCTGACGAAAAACGTCTCTACGCTGGCAGAAAACTTATTTCCGGTGGCGGGAAATCTATATCCGTTGGCGGACAACTTATCTCCGCTGGCAGACAATTTATCTCCGCTGACGAACAACGATTCTCCGCTGGAAGAAAACTTAACACCGGCGGCGGGAAATTTATATCCCCAGACGGACAATTTATCCCCGCAGACGAATTACGTTTCTCCGCTGGCGGAAAACTTATTTCCGGTGGCGGGAAATTTATATCCGCTGGCGGAAAACTTATCTCTGCTGACGAAATACGTCTCTCCGCTGGCAGTAAACTTATCTCCGGCGGCGGGATATTTATATCCGGTGGCGGGAAATTTATATCCCCTGCCGGACAACTTATCTTTGCTGACGAAATACGTCTCTCCGCTGGCGGAAAACTTATTTACGGTGGCGGGATATCTATAGCCCCTGCCAGACAAATTATCTCTGCTAACGAAATACGTCTCTCCGCTGGCGGAAAACTTATTTCCGGTGGCGGGAAATCTATATCCGCTGGCGGACATCTTATCTCCGCTGGCAGACAATTTATTTCCGCTGACGAACAACGATTCTCCGCTGGTAGAAAATTACCTCCGGCGGCGGGAAATTTATATCCCCAGACGGACAATTTATTCCAGCAGACGAATTACGTTTCTCCGCTGGCGAAAAACTTATTTCCGGTGGCGGGAAATTTATATCCCCTGCCGGACAACTTATCTTTGCTGACGAAATACGTCTCTCCGCTGGCGGAAAACTTATTTCCGGTGGCGGGAAATCTATATCCCCTGCCAGACAAATTATCTCTGCTGACGAAATACGTCTCTCCGCTGGCGGAAAACTTATTTCCGGTGGCGGGAAATCTATATCCCCTGCCAGACAACTTATCTCTGCTGACGAAATACGTCTCTCCGCTGGCGGAAAACTTATTTCCGGTGGCGGGAAATCTATATCCCCTGCCGGACAACTTATCTCCGCTGGCAGACAATTTATCTCCGCTGACGAACAACGATTCTCCGCTGGTAGAAAACTTAACTCCGGCGGCGGGAAATTTATATCCCCAGACGGACAGCTTGTCTCTGCTAACGAAATACGTCTCTCCGCTGGCGGAAAACTTATTTCCGGTGGCGGGAAATCTATATCCCCTGCCAGACAACTTATCTCTGCTGACGAAATAAGTCTCTCCGCTTGCAGAAAACTTATCTCTGCTGACGAAATACGTCTCTCCGCTTGCAGAAAAATTATCTCCGGCGGCGAGAAATTTATATCCCCGGACTGACAACTTATCTCTGCTAACGAAATACGTCTCTTCGCTGGCGGAAAACTTATTTCCGGTGGCGGGAAATATATATCCCCTGCCGGACAACTTATCTCTGCTGAGGAAATACGTCTCTACGCTGGCAGAAAACTTATCTCCGGCGGCGGGAAATCTATATCCCCTGCCAGACAACTTATCTCTGCTTACGAAATACGTCTCTCCGCTGGCGGAAAACTTATTTCCGGTGGCGGGAAATATATATCCCCTGCCGGACAACTTATCTCCGCTGGCAGACAATTTTTTAGCCCCGCAGACGAATTACGTTTCTCCGCTGGCGGAAAACTTATCTCCGGAGGCGGGAAATTTATATCCCTTGCCGGATAACTTATCTCTGCCGACGAAATACGTCTCTCCGCTGGCGGAAAACTTATTTCCGGTGGCGGGAAATATATATCTGCTGGCGGAAGAGTTATCTCCGCTGGCAGACAATTTATCTCCGCTGACGAAGAACGATTCTCCGCTGGCAGAAAACTTAACTCCGGCGACGGGAAATTTATATCTCTAGACGGACAATTTATCCCCTTAGACGAGTTACGTTTCTCCGCTGGCAGAAAACTTATTTCCGGTTGCGGGAAATTTATATCCGCTGGCGGAAAACTTATCTCTGCTAACGAAATACGTCTCTCCGGTGGTGGAAAACTTATTTCCGGTGGCGGGAAATATATATCCCCTGCCGGACAACTTATCTCTGCTGATGAAATACATCTCTCCAATGGTGGAAAACTTATTCCCGGTGGCGGGAAATATATAGCCCCTTCCGGAAAACTTATCTCTGCTGACGAAATACGTCTCTCCGCTGGCAGAAAACTTATCTCCGGCGGCGGGATATTTATATCCCCTGCCGGACAACTTATCTCTGCTGACGAAATACGTCTCTCCGCTGGCGGAAAACTTATTTCCGGTGGCGGGAAATATATATCTGCTGGCGGAAGAGTTATCTCCGCTGGCAGACAATTTATCTCCGCTGACGAACAACGATTCTCCGCTGGCAGAAAACTTAACTCCGGCGGCGGGAAATTTATATCCCCAGACGGACAATTTATCCCCGCAGACGAATTACGTTTCTCCGCTGGCGGAAAACTTAACTCCGGAGGCGGGAAATGTATTACCCTTGCCGGATAACTTATCTCTGCCGACGAAATACGTCTCTCCGCTGGCGGAAAACTTATTTCCGGTGGCGGAAAATCTATATCCCCTGCCAAACAAATTATCTCTGCTGACGAAATACGTTTCTCCGCTGGCGGAAAACTTATTTCCGGTGGCTGGAAATTTATATCCGCTGGCGGAAAACTTATCTCTGCTGACGAAATACGCCTCTCCGCTGGCAGAAAACTTATCTCCGGCGGCGGGATATTTATATCCGGTGGCGGGAAATTTATATCCCCTGCCGGACAACTTATCTCTGCTGACGAAATACGTCTCTCCGCTGGCGGAAAACTTATTTCCGGTGGCGGGAAATCTATATCTCCGCTGGCAGACAATTTTTCTCCGTGACGAACAACGATTCTCCGCTGGTAGAAAATTAACTCCGGCGTCGGAAAATGTATATCCCCAGACGGACAATTCATCCCCGCAGACGAATTACGATTCTCCGCTGGCGGAAAACTTATTTCCGGTGGCGGTAAATTTATATCCGCTGGCGGTAAACTTTTCCCCGCTGACAGACATCTTATCTCCGCTGGCAGATAATTTATATCCGCTGACGAACTACGTTTCTCCCCCGGCAGAAAACTTATCTCCGCTGGCAGAACATTTACCTCCGGCGGCGGGAAATTTATATCCCATGCCGGACAACTTATCACTGCTGACGAAAAACGTCTCTACGCTGGCAGAAAACTTATTTCCGGTGGCGGGAAATCTATATCCGTTGGCGGACAACTTATCTCCGCTGGCAGACAATTTATCTCCGCTGACGAACAACGATTCTCCGCTGGAAGAAAACTTAACACCGGCGGCGGGAAATTTATATCCCCAGACGGACAATTTATCCCGCAGACGAATTACGTTTCTCCGCTGGCGGAAAACTTATTTCCGGTGGCGGGAAATTTATATCCGCTGGCGGAAAACTTATCTCTGCTGACGAAATACGTCTCTCCGCTGGCAGAAAACTTATCTCCGGCGGCGGGATATTTATATCCGGTGGCGGGAAATTTATATCCCTGCCGGACAACTTATCTTTGCTGACGAAATACGTCTCTCCGCTGGCGGAAAACTTATTTACGGTGGCGGGATATCTATAGCCCCTGCCAGACAAATTATCTCTGCTAACGAAATACGTCTCTCCGCTGGCGGAAAACTTATTTCCGGTGGCGGGAAATCTATATCCGCTGGCGGACATCTTATCTCCGCTGGCAGACAATTTATTTCCGCTGACGAACAACGATTCTCCGCTGGTAGAAAATTACCTCCGGCGGCGGGAAATTTATATCCCCAGACGGACAATTTATTCCAGCAGACGAATTACGTTTCTCTGCTGGCGAAAAACTTATTTCCGGTGGCGGGAAATTTATATCCCCTGCCGGACAACTTATCTCTGCTGACGAAATACGTCTCTCCGCTGGCGGAAAACTTATTTCCGGTGGCGGGAAATCTATATCCCCTGCCAGAAAAATTATCTCTGCTGACGAAATACGTCTCTCCGCTGGCGGAAAACTTATTTCCGGTGGCGGGAAATCTATATCCCCTGCCAGACAACTTATCTCTGCTGACGAAATACGTCTCTCCGCTGGCGGAAAACTTATTTCCGGTGGCGGGAAATCTATATCCCCTGCCGGACAACTTATCTCCGCTGGCAGACAATTTATCTCCGCTGACGAACAACGATTCTCCGCTGGTAGAAAACTTAACTCCGGCGGCGGGAAATTTATATCCCCAGACGGACAGCTTGTCTCTGCTAACGAAATACGTCTCTCCGCTGGCGGAAAACTTATTTCCGGTGGCGGGAAATCTATATCCCCTGCCAGACAACTTATCTCTGCTGACGAAATACGTCTCTCCGCTTGCAGAAAACTTATCTCTGCTGACGAAATACGTCTCTCCGCTTGCAGAAAAATTATCTCCGGCGGCGAGAAATTTATATTCCCGGACTGACAACTTATCTCTGCTAACGAAATACGTCTCTTCGCTGGCGGAAAACTTATTTCCGGTGGCGGGAAATATATATCCCCTGCCGGACAACTTATCTCTGCTGAGGAAATACGTCTCTACGCTGGCAGAAAACTTATCTCCGGCGGCGGGAAATCTATATCCCCTGCCAGACAACTTATCTCTGCTTACGAAATACGTCTCTCCGCTGGCGGAAAACTTATTTCCGGTGGCGGGAAATATATATCCCCTGCCGGACAACTTATCTCCGCTGGCAGACAATTTATCTCCGCTGACGAACAACGATTCTCCGCTGGAAGAAAACTTAGCTCCGGCGGCGGGAAATTTATATCCCCAGACGGACAATTTATCCCCGCAGACGAATTACGTTTCTCCGCTGGCGGAAAACTGATCTCTGCTAACGAAATACGTCTCTCCGCTGGCGGAAAACTTATTTCCGGTGGCGGGAAATTTATATCCCCTGCCGGACAACTTATCTCTGCTGACGAAATACGTCTCTCCGCTGGCGGAAAACTTATTTTCGGTGGCGGAAATCTATATCCCCTGCCAGACAAATTATCTCTGCTGACGAATTACGTCTCTCCGCTGGCGGAAAGCTTATTTCCGGTGGCGGGCAATCTATATCCGCTGGCGGACAACTTATCTCCGCTGGCAGACAATTTATCTCCGCTGACGAACAACGATTCTCCGCTGGTAGAAAACTTAACTCCGGCGGCGGGAAATTTATATCCCCAGACGGACAGCTTGTCTCTGCTAACGAAATACGTCTCTCCGCTGGCGGAAAACTTATTTCCGGTGGCGGGAAATCTATATCCCCTGCCAGACAACTTATCTCTGCTGACGAAATACGTCTCTCCGCTTGCAGAAAACTTATCTCTGCTGACGAAATACGTCTCTCCGCTTGCAGAAAAATTATCTCCGGCGGCGAGAAATTTATATCGCCGGACTGACAACTTATCTCTGCTAACGAAATACGTCTCTCCGCTGGCGGAAACATATTTCCGGTGGCGGGAAATTTATATCCCCTGCCGGACAACTTATATCTGCTGACGAAATACGTCTCTCCGCTGGCGGAAAACTTATTTTCGGTGGCGGGAAATTTATATCCCCTGCCGGACAGCTTATATCTGCTGACGAAATACGTCTCTCCGCTGGCGGAAAACTTATTTCCGGTGGCGGGAAATCTATATCCCCTGCCAGACAAATTATCTCTGCTGACGAAATAGGTTTCTCCGCTGGCGGAAAACTTATTTCCGGTGGCGGGAAATTTATATGCGCTGACGGAAAACTTATCTCTGCTGACGAAATACGTCTCTCCGCTGGCAGAAAACTTATCTCCGGCGGCGGGATATTTATAACCGGTGGCGGGAAATTTATATCCCCTGCCGGACAACTTATCTCTGCTGACGAAATACGTCTCTCCGCTGGCGGAAATCTTATTTCCGGTGGCGGGATATCTATATCCCCTGCCAGACAAATTATCTCTGCTAACGAAATACGTCTCTCCGCTGGCGGAAAACTTATTTCCGGTGGCGGGAAATCTATATCCGCTGGCGGACATCTAATCTCCGCTGGCAGACAATTTATCTCCGCTGACGAACAACGATTCTCCGCTGGTAGAAAATTACCTCCGGCGGCGGGAAATTTATATCCCCCGATGGACAATTTATCCCCGCAGACGAATTACGTTTCTCCGCTGGCGGAAACTTATTTCCGGTGGCGGGAAATCTATATCCGTTCTCTTTCGTAGTGATCAGACGTGTTTTTGTTTTGCGCTCCGCATTTTTTCCTTTTTTCCTTTTGTTTTGAATAAACAGCCGGTGTTTTCCTAACTAAATTCTAATTATACTAATTATGTTTTTATGCAGCTGAACTATTTGGTTGAACTGGTCCCTTGCCACGGTCCGTGACCAATTGTCTTCTCTTCTTTGAAGATTATGATGGGAAGACCTTCCTTCCGTTATTACCGGCCCTTAAGGCACGATAACCCAATTAAATGAATATATTGACGGCTTAGCCGGAGATTATGATGGGAAGAACTTCCTTCCGTTATTACCGGCCCTTAAGGCGCGATAACCCAATTAAATGAATACGTTGACGGCTTAGCCGGAGTTTGATTAGGAGCGACGGATAAAGATCTCTTTATTCAATTTTAAACTAAAACTTAACCCCCAGATTCCCAGCTCGCGAACCATTCATGCAAGAATGGAATTCGCTGATCCAGCACATCCGCCAGAATCAGGCGACTGCCGTTGGCCAATGGAGTGAGGACGGCCCACAACAGCGTCAGTGCTGTGTCAGCTTTCTGAACTGAGCGCTGCAAGATGTTTATGTGTGGGGTGGCGCAGGATGATGAAGTTTAGGTGGTGCGATAACTTTTAATATGTGTTAACTTGTCAGCTTTCTGAACTGAGCGCTGCAAGATGTTTATGTGTGGGGTGGCGCAAGATGATGAAGTTAAGATGGTGCGATAACTTGTAGTAGCCAGCACAAAAATATAGGGAATTGGTTATCTTCTTTCGTCTCGTGAGACCCCCTAGTGATCTTTCAAATGATCAAGCTTTAGCCGCTCTTAAGGTTGGATCAAAGCTTTAGCCGCTCTTAAGTCCGAACGCCCACGCACACATGCAAGCGACGGACATTGGGAAGCATAGACGGCAATCGTACGATTGCACAGTTAAGCTATGCTGTGCATTAGACGATCGTCTAATGCTGCTCGAATGTTCTAGATCATACGATTGCACAGTTAGTAAAAAGCTCAAAAGCTCTGCTGCACAGGCTACTCAGTCCATCGTCTATTACTGCTTTGAACAAAAGAAGAAAGTTGATCGATCTGTAAAGACGTGATAATTCCCAAGTGCGAGCAGCATACACAGTGGACACATATATATATAGTGCTGTCCGGAAAATATATATATTTCCACATATATATGCTGGAAGCATATAATTACAAGTGCCGTACAGTCCAGTGGTCAGTGAATAAGAAGAATTTAGTGCAGATATATTTGGGGAAAAAGGTATGTTTTCATATTAATGCCGTGCACGTGCTGACATAACCTATGTTGCAGGGAAGTGTACCTAAGCTGCCCCATCGTGGTATAGTCTCGAGAAGACTACCCTGGGAGCTGGCTTAGGCGTACAGCTGTCGAGGTCTCTCCAACTCCAACCATAATTCATCCTTTCTGGACCTTATATTACTACCGAGTTCGGAATCTCCAAAGATCCAAGTGAACCAGATCAGCCTCAACCGCGAAGAATATTTAGTGCTGCTCAGTCATATATAACTAAATATAGGATTGGCGGAAGATTCGTCAGTACGGTCAGGAACCATATACATCGCACCTGTTGACCTCTAACCAACTTCAAGCGGACAAGAGTCTACAAAGCAGCCGCACGGGATCGAGTTTTGTCCAATTTACATTTAATTCATTATCAAGTTCCAACGCATAAACATCAGCAGTTTAACGTAATGTAACTGAAACTTTATTAACACCCCTCTTTGATGTTACGCGCGACATATCTACATACATATGTGCTATGCACACTAAATTGTCTTTCGTTTGTTACTTTTTGGTTCAATTTTCGCGATAGAGCATAACAATTAAATTTATGAAAACCAAAACAACTGGCTGATGACTATGCGACGGTGTTTGTAGCGTAATTGTATTGTATGCACTATATATTTATGATTTCCATATTTTAAACAGCTGCGGTCAACATCTACGACATTATTTGGCCCAACGATCAGCGTAAGACAATAACGCTGGAGTGAGTAATTATGTACAGCGAAAAGTAGTTTGGTCAAAAGAGCCTATTGGCTTGAAAGTGTAGATATGCATACAACGTATAATGATTCAAACCCGTCTGCTCAGTGTGTATAATGCACCCCAGTCTGATCTAGCTTTTGTTTACGATTTCGATTCTTATTCTCTCGTTTTTATATATATATATATCTATACCCTAATAATTTTCATGCTTTAAAATAATGAATTTATAACTAAACTTATATGATAATTAGGATTAAGGGAATATTACCCAAAAATTAGAACCTAAGTCAATTGTTGTGTTTCTACAACTGCAACGTAATGAATATTGAAATTGAAGTCTCCCATTATATTAAAATATGAATCGTTTTGAATTGAAATGAATCTTTAAAATCATAAAAATGGTCTGTCGAGTATCCGTGCCAGGATCTTAAAAAATGTGGTAAATCTTAGTAAAGGATTCATCAAGGGACAATGCAAGAACTCGAACGCATTGTCATGGTAGAGTGGGTACAGAAGAGAGGGGCAATCAACACCAAGGTTCTCTCTAAATAGAAATGGTTCAGTAGGGCTTTTATTTGGCGTGTCGGCGCTATCAGTATTTCAGTTTACTTTGTTTTTGTATAATCACTTATAGTTTCCCGTAAAGTGCACTATTTAAATGTAGTGGAGTACGATAGTACAATTAGGTGAGGAAGAACCCGACCATCCGGCGAGCTAGACCCGAGCCTAGCAAGAGTGCACACGACCAACCCTATTTGTACGCCGTCCTTAAGTTCAGTCATAGTCTTCTGCTGATATCAAGGGCCTATATATCTGTTTACATATTAATATATTTAAACTCTGGTACACTACACATTTATAGCGCCCAACGTGGGGCCCGACAACTTGCCTTAGAATCTAAAACCAATTAAGAGCCGATATTAAAATTTGGATTTATATTGTCTTACTATATAGGCCGTTTATTTTAATAAGACAAGCAAATCTTGCCTTGGTTCTACAAGCTCAACCGGTAATACATCAAAATTTCAGCGACACATTTTCTTTTGCAAAAGATTGCATAAAGGTTAAAGATTTCAAAATTTATACTTAGACTCGGTTTTCGGATTTAGCAACTGCAATTCAATTGATTCGGATTGGTTGACCAAAACAGACCTATGGTATCGAATTGTGAGTATCAGAGACAGTTATGCAATACCATACAGTGATCAGAATAAACAGGAATTGTTTTATGATTTTGCGGTTCCAGTTCATTTCATTTTGGATTGACCGACCAAAGCAAACCTGCTTTTTCACTTTAGGCATCTTGAGTTATTCGGATTTACAATTTTATATTGCCAAATCGCGATAGTTGTCCAATGATTCAGTGCACAAGGTCATTAACTTATAAATAGTCCATATTAACGAAAATAGAAAAGCCTATTGAAACCAAATAGATATTTTGTAAGTATTCTGGCATGTTGGAAAGACAGACATTATTATTACAATTAATACCTTCTTATATAATTTTTATACCCGATACTCAAAATGAGTATTGGGGTATATTAGATTTGTGGTAAAAGTGGATGTGTGTAACGTCCAGAAGGAATCGTTTCCGACCCCATAAAGTATATATATTCTTGATCAGCATCAATAGCCGAGTCGATTGAGCCCTGTCTGTCTGTCCGTCTGTCCGTCCGTCCGTCCCCTTCAGCGCCTAGTGCTCAAAGACTATAAGAGCTAGAGCAACGATGTTTTGGATCCAGACTTCTGTGATATGTCACTGCTACAAAAATATTTCAAAACTTTTTCCCGCCCACTTCCGCCCCCACAAAGGACGAAAATCTGTGGCATCCCCATTTTTAAAGATACAATAAAACCAAAAACGCAGAATCGTAGAGGATAACTATATATTCTAGAGTAAAAAATCTCAACCAGATCGTATAATTGTTATAGCCAGAATCAAGAAAACAATTTCATTCTTTCTCGCTCTGTCTCTCTCTAACACACAGGTTTCATGGTCTGTTTTGCCAATTGCAAAATATGAGTTCAAGGATCTCAGAACCTATAAGAGCCAGAGCAACCAAATTTGGTATCCACACTCCTGTGATATCGGACCTTGACCGTTTCGTGTCCAAATTTCGCCACACCCCTTCCGCCCCCACAAAGGAGGAAAATCTGGGGATATTCACAAATCTCAGAGACTATTAAGGCTAGAGTAACCAAATTTGGTATCCGAACTCCTGTTAGATCTCACTATAAAACGTATATCTCAAAATTTCGCCCCACCCCTTCCGCCCCCACAAAGAACGAAAATCTGTTGCATCCACAATATTGCAGATTCGAGAAAACTAAAAACGCAGAATCATAGATAATGATCATATATATCAGATTGCTGAATCTAGATCAGATCAGATCATTTTTATAGCCAAAAGGAACAAATCATTTTGCACTGGCTACGCAGCACCCGACGTCACGCTCAGACTGATTTTCTGTCTCTCTCGCACGCACTCCTTGTCGTGTCGTTTAATATTAGCGGCGTCTGCCGGAGGAGAGCCATACTGACTAAGTATCGGGTATAAATGTAGAGTTGCGGTGTCCGCAGCAACTCACAACGTTCCCCCTCGTTTTTTATTAGTTTTTCTTTAATTCCTTAAATATTGTCTGATATACAATGGCTGTAAGGCGAAGTACAGATGATATAACAACTGCTTTGCAGGAAGCAGAACCATTTTGTAGAATTTGCAACGAAGTATTGGGAACTAGTCAGATTATAGCCAACACCCGTGTATACACAAATTCCATAAACCTTGTATTTTGGAACAGATTAGGACAAACCCAAAATGTCCCACCTGTTCATTAGATTGTTCTGCTCTGGCACTAACATTCTCTAACAACACGTTCTTAGCCGAGCTTAACGCCGAAGGAACACGTCCAACTAGTGCTAACGAATCTTTTAGCACAATAGACGGAACGTCTAATCGACCTAAAAAGGGCCAAAAGTTTATTAGAAGGGGTATGAATACGAGATCAACTCAACGATCCCGGTTAGATCGCTCACCAACAGAAACTGAAACCAACAACACAACCCTTCCAATAACCACTCAAGTGGAAATCGCTAACTACGTCCAGTCTGCTGTAAGCATTCAACAGGCTCAGTTAATGGAACAACTAACTTCATTTTTAAGCAAAACAATTGAATCTTCGATTCAAAATCAATTAGCGTCACTCCAGTTGACACAACCAGAACATATCACACCCGATGTTTCCGGTCAAGCACGAGATAGTCACGCAGAAGTTCTTTTAGATTTTTCAAGAGCGAGTGCAAATCGAAGTAATTCGAGCTCACACGTAGCACCAGCAAAAGTTTCCAGTATAATGCAGAATTGGCGCATTAAATTCGATGGTTCAAAAACATGCATGAGGATGGATGAGTTCATTTATCGAGTACGTTCTCTAACGCAACAAAATCTTTATAACAATTATCAATTGCTTTGTGATCACTTGTATCTTTTATTCGCGGGAAAAGCTAGTGATTGGTACTGGAAATTCCATCGAACTTACCCAAACTTTAATTGGGATACGTTTTGTATAAAGTTTAGACGGAGATTTGAAGATGTTGAGACCGACTATGATATCTAGGAAAAGATTAGGAAACGTCGTCAGGGCGAAAACGAATCATTCGATGACTTTCAATGTGCTATCGAAGATCTCGTGGATAGGCTTCAAAATTCGGTTACAGAAGATGTTGTGAATCTACTTATTAGAAATTCCAAGCCCACACTTTACCACGAGCTTCTTCACTTAAAAATTGCCAACAGATCGCTATTACGACGGAAGGTACGTAAGCACGAGCAGTTTTATAACGATATAAAATCGGTCAAGCAAAGGACTCTTCGCTCATACGTATTGGAATTGTCAGGTCCAGACGATAGCGAGCAGCTATTCGATGACCTGGTCGAGCATAATAAAGTGTGTCAAATACAACGTCACACACAGTTCCAACACGTTCAACTAAACGTTTAAGACAATTTTGGAAGATGGTTCGCAAGAATAAAAACAAGTTTGTTTCAGCTATATTTCTTAGTTCGGATAACGGCTGTTTACCAATGTCACCATTGAAGGCAGTGATTACGTAGCTTTGTTGGATTCGGGGCCACAATCAGTTGTATTGGAGGCTCAGCCGCGAAAGAAATGTTGGCGCATTGCAAGATTAAAAAGTGTTCAGGAGCAATACGAACGGCTAACGATACTGAAAGTAAGGTTATAGGCAAGCTGGTAACACAAATTAATTACCGTGGATGCACGGCAGACCTAGAAATGTTTCTTATTCCTGAACTCAAGCAAGACGTCTATTTGGGGATAGACTTCTGGCAAAAATTTGGACTTTTAGATAAAATCACACACACTGCAGAGTTATCTGAATTAGATGTTGGAGGTACGGATGACGTCGAAGAACCACCGAACCTACATAAATTGACAGCAGACGAGAGAATTCGCTTAGATAAAGTGATAGGTTGTTTTCCATCTTTCGCTACTGAAGGATTAGGCCGTACCAGCTTAGTCACACACTCTATAGATGTTGGAGCAGCTATTCCCGTAAAGCAACGACATTGGTTGGTATCACCAGCCATTGAGAAATTGATGTTTGCCGAGGTGGACAATATGCTTGCGCTCGATGTTATAGAGGAGTCGACTAGTCCCTGGAGCAGTAATTGCGTTTTGGTAAAGAAAGGCGAAAATATAGACTGTGTCTCGATTCAAGAGAGGTGAACAAGGTTACAAGACGGGATGCATATCCGTTACCACATATTGATGGTATTCTAAGTCGGTTACCACCCGCTCGTTACATCACTGGATTAGACATGAAACACGCATTTTGGCAAATCCCGTTGGATGAACAATCGCGACAGTACACTGCATTTACAGTGCCTAACCGACCGTTATATCAATATAAAATGATGCCTTTTGGTCTTTGCAATGCCGCTCAAACTCTCTGTAGACTAATGGATCGAGTTATTCCAGCTCATCTTCGTACACGTGTGTTTGTATATTTAGATGATCTACTTGATTTATCAGAGGACTTCGAGTCGCATTTACTGTTGTTACAGGAGATAGCGTTGTGTCTACGCAAAGCAAATCTAGCCATTAACATAGGGAAATCGAACTTTTGCATAAAATAAATCACGTATTTGGGTTTTATTATTGGTAATGGTCAGATAAAGACAAATCCAGACAAAATCAAGGCCATCTCGAAGTTCCCTGTGCCAGTTACCGTTAAGCTACTGCGTCGATTTTTGGGTTATCCGGTTGGTACCGACGTTTCGTTGAAAATTATGCTACCGTTAGTTTTCCCCTAACCGAGTTGCTTAAGAAGAAAAAAGATTTACAGTGGAATGAGGATGCTCAACAGTCGTTTGAGACCTTAAAGTCCTGTTTAACCGCATCACCCATTTTGATAACTCCTGACTTCTCAAAACCTTTTATTTTGCTCTGTGATGCTAGCACTTACGGAATCGGCTGTGTTTTAGCGCAAGAACGCGACGGCGTTGAATTGCCAATTGCTTACATGTCAGAAAAATTATCCAAGGCACAACGTAATTATTCGGTTACCGAACTAGAGTGCTTAGCAGTCATAAAGGGGATACAAAAATTCCGCTCTTATATTGAGGGACAGGACTTCGTAGTCATAACCAATCACGCAGCACTTAAATGGTTAATGCAACAAAAAGATTTATCGGGTAGATTAGCCAGATGGTCTATGAAATTGCGAAGTTTCACATTTAATATCCTACTTAGAAAGGGGACACTGAATGTTGTCGCTGACACTCTATCGCGTCAGGATGAACCGGCTATAGAGGAGCTCACGCAAACAAACCCCATGGTTGATCTAGACTCAGATCAATTCAAATCAGCTGAGTATCCGAGTTTAATAGAAAGCATTCAACAGAATCAGAGTAAGTTCCCAGACTTGAAAGTGATAGACGGTCAAGTTTTCAAAAGGACAGTATTCGCTTCGGGAGATGAGTCTCAAGAGAACGCATCATGGAAACTTTGGGTTCCGTCAGGGTTAATTACGAACGTATTATATCAAGCTCATGACGCCACTAGCTCCGCACATTGTGGGATGAGTAAAACCATAGAGAAGCTTAAAAGATATTTATTCTGGCCTCGCATGGTTAGCCAGACGCGCAAGTACATATCTGAATGCACCGTTTGTCGCACGACCAAGAGTCCGAATATGATTCTTAGACCTCCTATGGGTAAACCATTCACTTCGGATAGGCCGTTTCAGAAATTATACATAGATCTCTTAGGACCATACCCACGCACGAAAAAGGGAAACATAGGATTGCTCATAGTTGTCGATCACAATACTAAGTTCCATTTTCTGTGTCCCCTGAAGAAATTTAAAGCCCCAAAGATCTGTGAATATCTGGAAGGGTCTCTCTTTTATACATTTGGGGTGCCAGAAGTCATCTTGTCCCAATTTAAATCCCAATTTAAATCTAGCTACTTTCAGGCATTTTTAAATAGCTTCGGTATAACACAAAAATGCACAGCTATTTATTCACCGCAAGCGAATGCCAGCGAGCGACTGAACAGATCCGTGATAGCTGCGATACGAGCTTATATCGGTAACGAACATTCCAATTGGGACTGTAACCTGAATGCCATTAGTGGTTCATTGAGATCTACCTTACATAGGAGTACAGGGTATTCTCCATATTTTCTAGCATTTGGTCAAAACATGATGTTGAATGGGAAGGATTACGCACTCTTGCGTAAACTAGACCTTTTGAACGACGATACTAGAATAGAGAACCCAGATTCCTTGCAGCTAATCCGGCAACAGGCTAAAGCAAATGTCAAAAAGGCACACGAAGAAAATTCGCGTAGATACAATTTACGCTGCCGTGATACACAATTAAAGATTGGAGATTTGGTATATGCTAGAAATTTCACACAAAGTAGTGCTATACAAAAGTTTAGTTCTAAACTAGCCCCTGTGTTCATTCCCGCTCAGGTAATTAAAAACCGAAGTCCGTACTATTACGAATTGGTCGATGAGAACAAGAAATATCTCGGCGTGTATCATCTGAAAGACATTCAGATCAGGAAATAATCTCTCCTAATCAGGTTCTTCAGATAATTATTCGTCGAGCAGGTCTTGTATAAATATCTGTGGTGTAGTAGCCAGCACAAAAATATAGGGAATTGGTTATCTTCTTTCGTCTCGTGAGACCCCTAGTGATCTTTCAAATGATCAAGCTTTAGCCGCTCTTAAGGTTGGATCAAAGCTTTAGCCGCTCTTAAGTCCGAACGCCCACGCACACATGCAAGCGACGGACATTGGGAAGCATAGACGGCAATCGTACGATTGCACAGTTAAGCTATGCTGTGCATTAGACGATCGTCTAATGCTGCTCGAATGTTCTAGATCATACGATTGCACAGTTAGTAAAAAGCTCAAAAGCTCTGCTGCACAGGCTACTCAGTCCATCGTCTATTACTGCTTTGAACAAAAGAAGAAAGTTGATCGATCTGTAAAGACGTGATAATTCCCGAGTGCGAGCAGCATACACAGTGGACACTGTGCTGTCCGGAAAATATATATATTTCCACATATATATGCTGGAAGCATATAATTACAAGTGCCGTACAGTCCAGTGGTCAGTGAATAAGAAGAATTTAGTGCAGATATATTTGGGGAAAAAGGTATGTTTTCATATTAATGCCGTGCACGTGCTGACATAACCTATGTTGCAGGGAAGTGTACCTAAGCTGCCCCATCGTGGTATAGTCTCGAGAAGACTACCCTGGGAGCTGGCTTGGGCGTACAGCTGTCGAGGTCTCTCCAACTCCAACCATAATTCATCCTTTCTGGACCTTATATTACTACCGAGTTCGGAATCTCCAAAGATCCAAGTGAACCAGATCAGCCTCAACCGCGAAGAATATTTAGTGCTGCTCAGTCATATATAACTAAATATAGGCTTGGCGGAAGATTCGTCAGTACGGTCAGGAACCATATACATCGCACCTGTTGACCTCTAACCAACTTCAGGCGGACAAGAGTCTACAAAGCAGCCGCACGGGATCGAGTTTTGTCCAATTTACATTTAATTCATTATCAAGTTCCAACGCATAAACATCAGCAGTTTAACGTAATGTAACTGAAACTTTATTAACACCCCTCTTTGATGTTACGCGCGTACATATCTACATACATATGTGCATATGCACACTAAATTTTCTTTAGTTTGTTACTTTTTGGTTCAATTTTCGCGATAGAGCATAACAATTAAATTTATGAAAACCAAAACAACTGGCTGATGACTATGCGACGGTGTTTGTAGCGTAATTGTATTGTATGCATTATATATTTGTTGGGATGTCAACCCAAACGTCGGTGGGAAGCGTGACTGCTACCACCGGCGGGCACGGGGAGGAGCAATCCTCTCTGCGTGTCGCCAGCGGTCACACCTCAGACTTGGCGGGAGCAGGCCAAGTCAGTTGTAAAGCTACTGCCACAACAACAACAACAAAAACAACTCACTCCGCAGCCTGCAAGTTGAGCCGCACAGATGCCACAGTCGACACAGACACGGATCTGGAGAGCGTGCTCTCTATGAGCAGGACGGAGGAAGAGAGCCTTCTCCGCTCACCGGAACCAGGCACCAGCTCCCTGCGTA
Organism: Drosophila miranda; assembly: GCF_003369915.1. Lineage (NCBI taxonomy): Eukaryota > Metazoa > Arthropoda > Insecta > Diptera > Drosophilidae > Drosophila > Drosophila miranda. Next base: position 34,092,256 of record NC_046675.1, read on the forward strand.
GGGAAGGGCCGAAGCGTTCCAAGGAGGGGATGAAGGCCAAAGCACAATACAAAGCGGCCCTCAATATCAAAAGCCGGCTGCAAGGTAAAGTAGACATCTCCCAGGAGGAGAAGGTCAAGCTAGCCTGGGCCGAGCAGCGAGTAGAGGAGGGCCGACTACATTACGCCCAGATGCCACGGATGAGGGCGTCGAATGGCGAATATGCCAATAAGGTGGAGGAGATGATGGCCACCAAGAGGCAACGCTCGACTGAGAGTGCCATTAAAGACACTCCGGCGAGCAAGCGGCAACGCGGGCCCAAGAGTGCAGCCCCTCCACCGAAAGTGGCCAATAAGCCATCGAAATCGAACGCGAAGGTCAGCGATGTGACCAAACGACATTTGATCGTGGCACTCATCGACCGGAGCGAGGAAAACGGCAAGATGTCAGCGGCACAGTGGAAGCTTGTGCACGCGCGTCTCGTCGACGCACTGTTTGCACACATGGAAGAAGACCCCGCGGCCCCTATGCCCACGTTCGATGGTGCTGGGTGGCTAAATGGGGTTAAGATCCTAAAGTGCAACGACGATCCAACCCTAAGGTGGCTGACGCGTACGGTCTGCCAACTGGAGGCGATGTGGGAGGGGGCCAAGCTGGAGGTTGTGGACCGGGAGCTTATCCCGTCCAAGCCTAAGGCGAAGGTACTCTTCCCCATCACAATCCAGGGAGACCGAGCGCTGAAGCTCCTTCAGCGGCAAAACGCGGACGTGCCAACGACCGATTGGAGGATCCTACACATTGGTAGCCCACTACCCAACGAGGGGGACCAATGTGTGATCCTCCAAATAAACAAGGAGGCAGAGGATCTGCTGTATCCCAAGTTCGGGAAGATGGCGTGGGGCATGGGTAGCGTCTACCTGCGCCTCAAAAGGCGCCACCCTGAGGACAAGGACGCGCATACCCTGCAGGTAGGCGAGGTGGAAAAGGACTTAGGTCTCGAGTCCATCGTGGAGGCCGCCCAGGGTCTTGCGCTTGAGGACGAAGACGAGGAAGACGGTGACCTGACGTTAGTAGTCAACCCGTCGGATGCAAGTGAGCCAGCCACCCATGCTGAGTGTTCTGCAGCTAAACTTGCATAAAAGCAAGGTAGCGTCGGCGGAGCTCGTCATCGCCATGGAGCAAGGGCTCGCCGACATAGCTCTAGTCCAGGAGCCCTGGATTGCGACAGGCAATTCAGTGGCCGGACTAAAGTCCTCAAATCACAAACTGTTCGGTAACATCGGTAAGCAGGAACAGAACCGTCGTACTCGTACGAAAGGGAATCCATGCTTACCTTATGTCTCATTACAGCACGGATGACCTGACGGTTGTGATGCTGGAAAGCGAGGAAAAGCGCCTTCTGGTGGCTTCCTGCTACATGGCTCACGACAGACCCGCACCACCCGACGAACTCAGGAGCCTGGTGACAGAAGCCGGCACCAAAAACTATCAACTCGTCATCGGGACGGATGCCAATGCCCACCACAATGTGTGGGGAAGCACCGACATCAATGATAGAGGTGAGTCACTCTTAGACTTTATACTTTATACTAATCTATATATAGCAAACGTCGGGAGGAGCACACCTTCGTGGGTCCGACTTCATCCAACGTGCTAGACCTAACACTAGCAACGGGAAACAGTACTACGGTATCTAGCTGGAGGGTCCTTGAAAGACCCTCCTTCTCAGATCACAAGTACATTCAGTTTAAGTTGTTTAAGTTTAAGTTTTGAGTGCGACTTCAAACATTCTTCGAAGGTAATAGTCTATAGAAACCCCCGGAATACAAACTGGGAAAAGTTTAAAAAGACAGTTACTTCGAAGCTCGCGAGTCCGGGCACAGTGAAATCCGCGGAGGACATAGAGAAGTCTCTAGAGACCCTATCCAACGCGTTGCTGGACGCCTACCACACATCGTGCAAACCCTCGAGGACGAAGAAGAGGACCAAGCCACTCTGGTGGAGCCGGGATCTCTCTCTTCAAAGGGACAACCTCAAGGAATTCTTTAAGATCGCCAAACAAGCGAACGAAGGGATCGTCTATGAGGAATACAGACTCCTACTCAGGAGCTACAAGAAGGAAATACGTAAAGCACAACGGAACTCGTGGAGGACCTTCTGCTCCAACATCGAGAAAGTACCAGAAACCGCACGGCTACGGAAGCTGCTCTCTAAGCAGCCTACCATACAAAGCCAATTAAAGCTAGATGACGGACAGTGGACAGAAGGCAGTGACGAAGCCCTAACAGCACTAATGGAGGAACATTTCCCTGGTTGCACCGAGGTCGCTGATGCCAAAGAGCACCAGGACCTAGCAACCGAGGAACAACACCCCCCAACAGATTTGTTAACCACCAAGCGAATCCACTGGGCAATAGACTCCTTTGCGGTCACAAAAGCACCAGGACTTGACGGGATATTCCCAGCCATGATGCAGGTGACCAAAGAGGCGATTACCCCATGGCTCTCCGCAATATTCACAGCTTGTATAAGTACTGGCTATATCCCTATCCAATGGAGAACCTCGAGAGTTGTCTTCCTCCCAAAGGCAGGAAAGTGCAGCCATGCGAGTCCCAAGGACTATAGACCGATAAGCCTTACCTCCTTTATATTAAAAACGCTAGAAAAGCTGCTGGACTTACACATCAGGAATGAGGTAGGGGGACTGATGTCAACCAACCAGCATGCCTATACTAAAGGGAAATCGGTGGAGACCGCACTACATTCGGTAGTAGCTTCCATTGAGAAAGCCCTTCACAATAAAAAGTATGCACTGGGAGTATTCGTGGACATCTCCGGAGCATTCAACAACGTGGCTACGGAAGCAATAACAAATTGCCTGGTAGCAACTAATACACACCCAGCAATCAACCTGTGGATAAGGAACCTCCCAGGTTGCAGACGGGTGCAATCAGAGTGGGGCACCGCTTCCATGGTGAAAGAGGCACACAGAGGCACACCCCAGGGTGAAGTCCTGTCGCCCCTCCTGTGGAATCTGGTGGTCGACGACCTCATCAAGAGATACGAAAGGAAGGCCCCAATAATAACAGCTTATGCGGACGACATAAGCATACTTATTACGGGTGTTTGCCCATCGACCCTCAGCTCACTAATGCAACGAACACTCAGGGAGATACGCGAGTGGGCGGAAGAAGTAGGACTCAGTATCAACGCGGACAAGACGGACCTCATCCTCTTTACCAAGAGGTACAAGGTACCGATATGGACCCCCCCGAAGATCAATCAAACTAGGCTAAACCCAAAAACACAAGTCAAATACCTGGGCACAGTACTGGATAGTAAACTGGCATGAAAACCCAATGTATTGGAAAGGGTGAAGAAGGCCACCATTGCGCTTTATGCATCCAAGAAGATGCTCAGCAGCACATGGGGCCTATCTCCGGCTCTGATGCATTGGATTTACATCTCGGTGGTGCGACCAACTCTGCTGTATGGAGTCTTAGTGTGGTGGCAAGCTACTGGAAAGAAAACGTATCATAAGCTTATGGAAAGGACTCAGCGACAGGCTTTGCTCTGTATTACAGTGGCGCTGAGGTCAACCCCAACAAAAGCACTCGAAACCCTACTTGGAATCGAACCCCTAGACATCCACGCCCGTCTGACTGCAGGAAAGGCAGCACAACGCCTCATCGCTTCAGGAAATATATCGCCACAAGAATACGGGCATAGTTCAATTGGAAGGGAAATGAACAGATCAACTGATTACATGACCCCCCAAACATGCCTCGACGTAAAAACAACTGCATCCTTGGGACCTGAAAACTGGAAAATCGGAAGAGACCAAACGGAGCACCTCAATATATATACGGACGGCTCCAAGATGGAGGTCAAAAGAGCCTATTGGCTTGAAAGTGTAGATATGCATACAACGTATAATGATTCAAACCCGTCTGCTCAGTGTGTATAATGCACCCCAGTCTGATCTTGCTTTTGTTTACGATTTCGATTCTTATTCTCTCGTTTTTATATAGGTTAGGTTAGGTTGAGGCGGCTGCCGGGCTCGGAACCCGTCACACTTAGGCCGGTTTCGGCTCGTTGTGATACCGCATAGGATCATTTCCTTCCTGCGTTGTGAGACTTCCTGTCAGCAATTATCCCATCCAGATTCTCTCACAAAGTTCGCTATCCTCCTGGGACATAGTTTGGACATCTCTGAGATGTCGTGTAGAAAGGCTGAGCCCAGGTGCTGTAGCCTTCTTCTGCTGAGAGCTGGGCAGGAGCAGAACAGATGTTCCACTGTCTCCTCCTCTTCCTCGTCTCTACAGCTGCGACAAAAATCGTTATGTGGGGCCCCCAGCCTGTTAGCGTGGGTGCCTATTAGCCAGTGTCCCGTGAGGGAACGTGTGACTACGCTGCACCTTTTCCTGCTTAACTTGAGGAGCTCGGAGGTGCGCTTCATGTCCATGGTCGGCCATGTTTGCCGAGTTGTGCGACATCGTGGCACTGTTTGCCACATATCGTTGTTTAGTCGCTTGTATTGCTCCCTTATAATGAGCTTACAGGTGGCCATTGGCATACAGATATCCTCCTTGTCTTGGAGAAGGGGGATTTTAGTGCCAGATCTGGCCAGCTCGTCCGCTATACAGTTGCCCTCGATGTCCCGGTGGCCCGGGACCCAAATCAGGCTAATAGCAAATTGCTGAGCCATCTCGTGCAGAGATTTGCGGCAGTCTGCCACGGTGGCCGAGCTCGAGGAAATCGCGCTTAGCGATTTGATCGCAGCCTGGCTGTCGCTATAAATGTTTAGCTTGGTTGCCGTGACGGCAGCCGCTTGTAGGCAGTCTAGAGCCTCCCTGATTGCTATGACTTCCGCTTGAAAGACACTGCAATGATCTGGGAGTCTGAAGGAATGCCTTATGCTTAGCTGTTCAGAGTAGATTCCCCCTCCGACTCTGTCGTCCAGCTTTGATCCATCTGTGAAGATGTTTATGGCCCCATCTGGGCCTGGGAGTCCCTTGAGCCATTCGTCTCTGTGGGGGATGATTGTGTCGAAGGGAGTGTCTGTGTACTCTCTTGGAACTTGGTAGTCTGTTTTTGAGGGGACGGTACTGCTATTATTTAATATGGCTGAGTGACCTATGCACTGTGTCACCCATTGATCTGAGTCTCTTAGACGTATTGCTGCTGCTTCTGCCCGTTCCTTTCCGGCGAGGTCAAGGCTCTGTAGGCATAGGATGGCATTTAGCGCATCATTTGGGGTGGTGCGAAGAGCTCCGCTGATGCATAGGGCGGCAGTCCGCTGGACTTTGCCCAGTTGCTTGGTGATCGCCCTTTTTGATAGCGCCGGCCACCACACCGTAACTCCGTAGAGTAGTATTGGTCTAACTCTAGCTTGATATATCCATTGGACTATGCTTGGGATCATACCCCATCTTAGCCCAATAGCTTTTTTGCATGTGTAGAGTGCAGTCATTGCCTTCTTCACTCTGTCTTTGACATTCAGGTTCCAGCTAAGCTTCTTGTCAATTACCAACCCTAAGTAACTGGCACTGTCGCTAAAGGAGAGCCTGCATCCTTGTTGTATTGGAGGGTTGAGGGGCGGGACCTTGTATTTATTTGTGAATAGTACGAGTTCCGTTTTTGAGGGATTTACTCCCAGTCCGCGCGATTCTGTCCAATCCGACAGTTGCGCTAGCTTTGTGGACATTAAGTCGCACAGTTTTTGGGGGTATTTCCCCAGAAGATAATCGCAACGTCGTCCGCATAGGCCACGACATTGCAGCCCCCCCTTCTAGGTCACATAGAATCTTGTTGACTGCTATGTTCCACAGAAGAGGAGACAGGACACCACCTTGCGGGGTGCCTCTGTTGACATACCTTGACTGGGCGGACGATCCCATCGATGATGTCACCTTCCTGCATGTGAGCAATTGATCAATGAGCATCACCAAGTGACGGTCCACCCCCAGGTCAGTCAGGGCTTCTGTAATGGCGCCCGGTACAACGTTGTTGAAAGCTCCCTCAATATCGAGAAAGGCTATGAGTGAGTACTCTTTGTGATGCAGAGATTTCTCTACCGCTGAGATCACTTCATGAAGAGCCGTTTCCGTGGATTTTCCTTTCCGGTAGGCATGCTGTGCGCCTGACAGCAACTGAGGGTGTATAGTTGTCCTCAGTTGCAGCCCGACGAGTCTCTCAAAGGTTTTGAGGAGGAAGGACGATAGGCTGATTGGTCTAAAGTCTTTTGCAGCTGAGTGCGAGGCTTTCCCAGCTTTGGGAATGAAGACTATCTTTGCCTTAAGCCATGTTCGCGGGATTGTACCCACAGCCAGTATCTTCCTGAAGATACCTTGTAGCCAGTTGATGGCCGTATCCCCGGCCTTCTGAAGTTGGGCCGGGATTACCTGGTCTGGGCCTGGCGATTTGAACGGGTTGAAGCTGTTTATTGCCCAGCTTATGTTACGTTTTGTGAGGATGTGATCCATCGAGGTTACCGGTCCCTCTCCTGGAAGATGTGCCGTCTCGATGGTTGTGCACCCTGGAAAATGTGTGTCTAGTAGAATCTGCAGGGACTCCTCACTGGAGTTAGTCCACGTGCAGTCATTCCTTTTAAGATACCCTACCGAGGGGTTAGTTTTTGAGAGAATCTTGCGAAGCCTTGCGGCCTCTGACGTTTCCTCAATTTCCGAGCAAAATTTTTGCCAAGAGGCCCTTTTTGCTTTCCTTGTTTCCTTTTTATATAGTGACAGACTGATTTTGTAGTCTGCCCAGTGGTGCTCCTCGTTCGCGCTTTTGGCCCTGTTGAAGAGGGTCCTGCAGCTTTTACGTAGGATGTCTATTTGTTTTGACCACCAGGGGGGTTTCTTTTTCCCCCTAGGTTTGCTAGAGGGGCACGCTGCCGCGAAGGCTTTGTTGCATGCCTCTGTGAACCTGTTCACTAGGCGATCTAGGTCGTCTTTTGTGTCAGGGCATGATGGTGCTTTGGAGGGGAGTAAGTCCTCCAGGGCTGAGCTATATTTTTCCCAGTTGGCTTTCCTGGATTAATATAGTCCTTAGGTTTCGGACACTCGAGGGATAGTGTGGTCTCGATGTATCTGTGGTCAGAGAAAGAGTGGTCATCAAGGACTTGCCAACTCTTGACTATGTCTAACAGGTTGGAAGACACTAGGGTGATGTCAATAACCTCCTGTCGATTTTTAATTATAAAAGTGGGGTCGTTGCCCCGATTACAAATAAATAGATTTGAGTTGAGGATGAAGCTGAAAAGTGACTCACCCCTTACATTTGTGTTCGAGCTCCCCCATTGAGTGTGGTGAGCGTTGGCATCGCAACCTATTAATAGGTCTATGTCCGACCTCTCGCTGTCGCTGGCTAGTTTGCGAACCAGGTCGTTGGGAGGATCGTTTCCCTCATGGGCCATGTAGGACGACATCAGCCTTAGATGTGTCCCTTTCAGCTCTAGGCTTGCCGCCGTGTTGTCGCTATCGCTATAGTTATGGAGCAGAAAGATATTAAGGTGCTTTCTGGCGAGAATGCAGGTGCGGGTTTTACCTTCATGTTGAGCTACAATTATCTTGTACTCCTTCGACCCTAGTCCACAAACCTTGTCTCCCACTATCCAAGGTTCCTGGATCAGGGCTACGTCTGCTCCGCTCTCTTCGAGGCGGAGTATAAGAGCAGCGGATGCTGCTTTACAGTGGTGGAGATTGATCTGAAGGAGCCTCAAGGACATCCTTAGTGTTCTCCACCACTGTAATGTTGGCATCCGGATCGTCCTCGACTTCCTCGTGGCAACACATCGCCTCGAAGTCGCATCTCAGCGTGCCATCGGTGGAGTAGCCCTCTGGGTCTATCTCTGTGTGATCGTCGGGTGCTTCGATCTCCGAGGCAGCGTCCTGCTCAACTGGCTTGTCGACAGGACGTGCCTCGGCCGCCGCATCCGACTTGTAGACCTTTACGGTCACAGAGCTGAACCCAAAATTGAGCTCGCCTTTGGCAGCCTCAATCGGGGCCAGCGACTCTTTGTTGAGGACGACCACCGCCTGGTTTGTGGGGCCCTGTGTCGTCTCAACTTTGACCACCTTCCAATCTGCTGTTGGGAGGTGGGGGTTGCATCTTTGCAACATTTTTAGGATGCGCTCCGGCTCCTTCATGGAGGCGGGCACCCAGACTCTCGCCCTTGGTCTACTGGGCACTTCGCTCCAGTCTACAGCGACGAGCTTCGCCCCTGGGTAGACTTCCCCGACTTGCGCTACCGCTGCTTTGTACAGCTGTACGGAGCGCTCGTCTTCACAGGCTACGATTTTTATGCAGCCCTGGTACCAGCCCATGTCTTTGCAGACCGGGGGGGGTCCAGGCTGCTTTTCCAGCAGCTCGAAGCAGCGGTCGGCCAGTGCCGCTTCCACCCACTTCCACTGGTTTCTAGGTATCCGGGAGTCCGCGCTGCCTTTGTCCAGGACGCCAATCAGCGTCCTTTCTCTGGCAATCTGCGCGAATGATGTGTTAGGCAGCACTCTGGAGCGCTTCGGTGTCGGCCCCGGAGTCTCTTGTGAGCGCTGCCTTTTTGGCTGAGGGGCATCCTTCTTCGGTGCTTCCTTGCCAAAGTTCGGCAGCACCTTCGAGGCCCACTCAACCTTCTTTATCCATTTGTCCGTCGGGCTGGACATCTGGCTTGCGTTCTGCCGACGGAGTATATTGCCAGCACTCCTTCTATCGGCATATGTAAAAGATTTGGCTTGGACACTAGTAGATGGTGACTCATCACCCGCCACTTTACCAGCAGGCAGAGCAGCCGCAGGATTGCATAGCCACTCTGCCAAGGTATCGATTTTGGGAGCCAATTCACCACCCACCCCGACACCGGGATGGGACCCCTTGGGGCTCTCCCTAGCATCTTCCGCCGCGCAGGTTTTCCCTGCTGATTTGCGGGTCGGGCCAGGCCTTTGGGCCGCTGCCTTCCCCTGTTTGGGATTGCTCCCTGTTGGCATTTGGGGAGTGCCAGACTCATTTTTTTTGTTTTTAAATTCTTCCATTCTTTTCCCACGAGCTGCAGAGAAGGGGTACGGTCCGTCCGGGCAGAGATCCACGTTGCCCGGATAAGGCATACTTAGAACAGGGGGCTGCCAAGTCCCTGAGCTCTCCGTTAACGACTGGGCTAGTTTTATATACCGGGCCCCCAGCCAGGCTGACTCTCGGCACGGGTCGAATAACACTCTTAGTCCGGCCCGGTGTGAGCTGAATGTGGGGGGTTGGGATGTGGGTAGGTAGTGTGTAGGGATAGGGGAGTGTGTGAGCTACTTATACGAGGCGGCACCACAAGCGATTCGTCAGTGTTGCTACTTCGCGAACACCCGCTGGCTGTCCGGGGCTGCTTATTTTCGGTACTCTCCCTAGGGATGTCCGATTATTCGCAGCTGACCTACCTATATGACCTGTATATAGGTAGGTCGTTCGCTATCCGCAACCTGCGACCCGTCCGGTGGCCTCAGCTAGGCCCCCTTTGAGCCACCTCACGAGCTCATCAGACCAGATCGTTTTTATATATATATAGTTAAATATCCGCAACTCGATTTTAAGTTTTTTAAAAAAGACTTTTATTTTACAACTTAAATATCTTTATGTCACAAGATTTAAATAAATTCCCAGACTTGACTTTGGGTCTGCTTGTCTCAAACGGAACTGATCTCTCTGCTGCTGGCTAGTTTCCATGAGCCCTTCTCTTGGAACTCCCGACTCTGGCTTCGGGCGTTGCTTTCCTCGGCTGCATCTTTGTGTCGGTGGCGTACGTGCCTGGATCGATATTTGGGGATGCGTCGGCTTTGATGAAAGGTATCCACTGCTGGCGATCGGTGTTGCATTACATGACGGAGCTAGGAATGTGATACTCCTTGGTTTTATGTCTAGCTTTGATTGGTCCTCATGAGTGGCGTGATTCTAAAGAATCGATTTCTCGAGAGTGGCGTGATTCTAATGTTGATGAAACAATGTGGTCCATTGTTTATATTATGGGGGGCCCTAGCTTGGAGTATGGGAAGAAACAGTTATTGATTCTTGAGTGGGGTCCTGTTACTTGTGTGGATGGGGTGGATGAATTGTACATAAGCATAATGTGTATGGGATGTGTGGAATTATGGATATGTCACTCCCCCAACGTTTGTTATTAGCCTGTCCCTAGGCGATTACCCTCGGGTATAGTGACGGGGTGTCAAGTGCGGTGGCTGAGGTTGGTTCCTCTTCTGCTTCTATTATAGGGTTAGTACATTTATCCGTGACTCTTTTAGAAGTTTCCTTAAATTTAACAGCTACATAACTTAGTAGTACTAATATAATTATGACAAATGAAATTAGTAGACTTATTTGTAATAGGTTACTATATTTGGTGTATTGCATAATTATTTCATTAGTTTGGACATACGACAGTGGTTTTATTTTAGTTATGTTGTTGTTGACATAAACATTCTGGGCAAAATCTAACATTGTGTTTGATATTGTAAATTCATTTAATTGGATTGAACAGTTGTAGATTTTTATAATGGTATTTCCTTCCGCTATGATTTCTTGGTTTACACAATTCTGGCATAGCGTTGTTTTGGAAAGATTCCATGTGATTAGTATATTGGGTTCAATAAAGTTTATTTGAAAGTTTTGAAAAGTTTTTGAATATGGACATTTAGTGGGAATTTGCATTAAAATTCCTTTTATACAATTGTCATTGGTTTTCAATCTAGTTTCTTTAACAAATACTTCTTCATTTTTTATGTAGTACTTGTCGTATGTCATATCTGTTAACATGTTATTTAATTCGTCTGGATACGGAACGATTTTATAGATTGGTACTTTTGTAATGTCTTTGGGAATGTTGGAAATTATTAGAATTTCGTTGGTATCGGATTTTAGCCATGTGGAGGTTTTTATATTTAGTATTTTCTCAGAATTTATTTGTTCCAGGTAGTCTTGTTTTAATAATTTTTGATTAAATATACCGAGCCTAGTTAATTGCATACCTAGTTCTATATCTTCGATATATTCTGTGAAATGTTGTAGATTGAATATCAAAATTTCTATTTGTTGATTCCTGTCTTTTTCTTCATTTAGTTTGTTTATAACGTTTATTCCGCTATTAACTGCATCTATTACCAAATTTAGTTCATTCATTTGAATGCTATGGCTGGCTAAATTTTCTATTTTTTGTTCCAAATCGACTTTATCTTCCTGATCTAGTGTTCCAAAGAGATATTTGTAGGCTGTTCCTACCATATTGATTAGGCCTCTTTTATTTCTTTTGGTTATTTTTAGCCCGTTCATTTCTCTTTGCAATTTGTCTACTAGATATTTTATTTGGATTATGTCCTGGAATTTAGTGGCTTGCATTAATAAATTTTGGTATAGTTCTTCGGTTTTAGTTACATTTACAGTTAGATAATGGTATTCGTAATTGATAGGTATGTTAATCGATCCAGTTTTGAATATCATATATCCGTTTTGGGATTTTATAGGATTTATTTCTATGTTTTGGCCCTGTGCCATTACGATGGTAATTATGAGGAAGATGAGGATTTTAATTGTGTTGAAGTTCGCCGATTCCATTAACTTCCTCGGTTTCTCTGGAATTATTATATTTGCTTCTATTAGATTTCTTCTTTTTCTTGAATTTTGATTTATAATGAGTTATCTTCCTACCCCTATTCTTTTCTTCATAATGTTTTTCGTCTACCTGTCTAATTTCGCCCGTCCTTTTGAAAGGATTTGTTACCTTAGACTTAACTAGAGGTGATAGTTTATAGCGGGTATCTACTTCATACTCTATGCGGTTTTTATTTAATTGAGTAATTTTATTCACTTTATTTAGTTGGGTGTCATAATCAGGTGAGCCTGCATAAATGAATATATCAGCTGGTGTCCTATTTGTGGTATTATGTTTGGTTTTATGATTATAAGTATAAAGAATTAATTCAAACTTCGTGAATCTATCTTCTAGGTTATCTTCGCTAGATATTATTCTTAATTTTTCATTTACTGTTTTATGAAATCTTTCTACGTCAGATATTCCATTTTTGCTGGAAGTGATCTCTATTTTGACGTTTTCCGCATTCAGCCATGCTTGCAATGCTGTGCACATAAAAGCTGAATCTTTATCGGCTTTGATTTCAATTGGTTTGCCCATCTCGTTAAAAACTTTCATGATGGCTCTTTTTGCTTCTAACCAGTCACGACTTTTTACTTCTACAAGAGTGGCAAACTTCGAGTATACGTCAATACATGATAGGAACTGTTGGTTACCAACCATATAGAAATCTATGACGTATTTCTCTCTGATGTTCAGTATTTCCGGTGTAGTTTCGAATGCCAACTTCGTATTTCTATGCTCTGTTTTGGCAATATTACAAGTAGGACATTCGTTTATGATGTTTTGGATTAGTTTTTGATAATCCGGGTAATAGTATTTTCCCCTAAACCAATTGACGGTTTTCTCTATCCCTGGATGGAGTAAGCCTTTATGATTCTTTAATATGGTTTCTTTAAATTCAGCGTAATTCTGAATATCTAGGAGTTTCGTGCTTGATTTAATAGCTTTGGTTATATTGTTAGAATTTTTTGGAATGGAGGAAAATCTATTTCGTTATGGAAATATAATGCGCTCTTTTTGGTGCATAGATATTCCTTTATTATATCCTTCGCTAAGGTGTTAGTCATTTCCTTATACGTGATCTTGATGATTAGCTTGTGAAAATAACGAATTGTTTCTACCTTATCTTCACTGCCTTTTATTAGCTCAATTTGCCGATTGTAATAGTTAATTGGTCTTTCCGTGATAGCAATGTGATTTAGATTGTCTTCCTGTGCGCTATGTACAGTTGCACCAACGCTATTGGAAGCTTCTCCAAGGAGATTTTCATTAATCTTTACCCTTGATAAGGCATCAGCTACATGATTTTCTTTGCCTGGTAGATATTTCATTTTTATACCCGATACTCAAAATGAGTATTGGGGTGTATTAGATTTGTGGTAAAAGTGGATGTGTGTAACGTCCAGAAGGAATCGTTTCCGACCCCATAAAGTATATATATTCTTGATCAGCATCAATAGCCGAGTCGATTGAGCCCTGTCTGTCTGTCCGTCTGTCCGTCCGTCCGTCCGTCCGTCCGTCCGTCCGTCCGTCCCCTTCAGCGCCTAGTGCTCAAAGACTATAAGAGCTAGAGCAACGATGTTTTGGATCCAGACTTCTGTGATATGTCACTGCTACAAAAATATTTCAAAACTTCGCCCCGCCCACTTCCGCCCCCACAAAAGACGAAAATCTGTGGCATCCACATTTTTAAAGATACGATAAAACCAAAAACGCAGAATCGGTGAGGATGGCCATATCTTCTACAGTGCGAAATCTGAACCAGATCGAATAATGATTATAGCCAGAATCAAGAAAACAATTTCATTCTTTCTCGCTCTGTCTCTCTCTAACACACAGGTTTCATGGTCGGTTTTGTCAATTGCAAAATATGAGTTCAAGGATCTCAGAACCTATAAGAGCCAGAGCAACCAAATTTGGTATCCACACTCCTGTGATATCGGACCTTGACCGTTTCGTGTCCAAATTTCGCCACACCCCCTTCCGCCCCCGCAAAGGACGAAAATCTGGGGCATCCACAAATCTCAGAGACTATTAAGGCTAGAGTAACCAAATTTGGTATCCGCACTTCTGTTAGATCTCACTATAAAACGTATATCTCAGAATTTCGCCCCACCCTTTTCCGCCCCCACAAAGGACGAAAATCTGTTGCATCCACAATATTGCACATTCGAGAAAACTAAAAACGCAGAATCATAGGTAATGACCATATCTATCAGATTGCTGAATCTGGATCAGATCAGATCATTTTTAGAGCCAAAAGGAACAAATCAATTTGCACTGGCTACGCAGCCCCCGACGTCACGCTCAGACTGATTTTCTGTCTCTCTCGCACGCACTCCTTGTCGTGTCGTTTAATATTAGCGGCGTCTGCCGGAGGAGAGCCATACTGACTTAGTATCGGGTATAACTGTAGAGTTGCGGTCTCCGCAGCAACTCACAACGTTCCCCCTCGTTTTAAAATCAAACTCATTCAGTTTTATTTTCCACCTTTGTAATTTCATATTTGGCTCCTTGAGGTTGTTCAACCAAATCAAGGGTTTATGATCGCTTTGTATCTCGAATGTTCTACCGAACAGGTATGAACGGAAATACTTGGTTGCCCATACGATCGCTAATAATTCCTTTTCGATGGCTGAATAGTTTATTTCATGTTCATTTAGGGTTCTGCTAGCGTAGCAGATCGGTTTGTGTTCTTGTGACACAACCGCTCCCAATGCTATGTTACTAGCGTCGGTTGTTACCGTGAACATTTTGTCAAAGTCTGGGAACGCAAGGATAGGGTCTGAGGTGATGAGTACTTTTAGTCTCTCAAATGCCTCGACGTACTTTTCTTCCTTGGGGTCTATGACAGCTCCTTTCTTTAGTTTGAGTGTCATGGGTTTTGCTATGTTTGCAAAATTAGGAATGAATTTCCCCGCACAGACCTAAGAATGACTTTATTTGTTTAGTCGCTTCTGGTATTGGAAATTTGACAATGGCAGAGATTTTGCCTGGATTTAGTACTATTCCTTCAGTAGTGACTACATGACCTAGGAATTCAGTTTCCTTTTTCATGAATTCACATTTATCCATTTGTAGCTTCAAGTTGGCGTCTCTCAACTTTCCAAATACTCTCCTTAGTGACAACAAGTGTTCTTCCAATGAAGTGGAAAATATAATGATGTCATCTAAGTATACAAAGCAATCTTTGAAGATTAACTCTTCCAGCAGATTGTTCATACATCTTTGGAAGGTAGCTGGGGCAGTGGTTAGCCCAAAGGGCATACGAGTGAACTCGCAATGTCCATGCTTAGTGGAGAACGCAGTTTTGGGGATTGAGCTAGGTTCCATGGGTATTTGATGGAAACCTTTTGCTAAATCGATTGTCGTAAAATACTGACATTTACCTAGTTTGTCTAGGATTTCATCCATTCGTGGAGTTGGGAATTTGTCCTTAACTGTTATTTCATTTAGACTTCTATCTTGTTCGGAATCATAGATATGGGCGAGCAGTAAGGAGAATTCGACTTTCGAATTATTCCCTGCCTGATCATATCTTTGATTTGCTGGTTTACCTCCTAAACATGTATCTGGGCATATTTGTATGGTCGTCTGTAGACCGGGTCTTCATGTTGAGTTTTGATCTCGTGCTTGATTGTACTTGTGAAAGTCAAATTGTCACCTTCTATGTACTGCAAATCCTTAAACTCATATAAGACCTTCTTTAACTCTTCCCTCTCTTCGTCGTTTAAGTGTTCCAATCTTAATTGATTACATTCCCTTAATTCACTGTCTAGAGCGGAAGCGAAGTATTGATCTCCCTCTGGAGATGGGTCAAGGCACTTAGGTGCGATCTTCTCTTCTTTTGTAGAGGGATCAGTGCACTTCTGTGCGGTCTTGCCGGCTTCAATAGCTTCTCCACTCTGAATGATTGGGTACGACCTAGCTCCTAGTGTTACAGTGTCATTTCTGTAATCGATGACGGCTTTACTTGCCATCAAGTATTCTATTCCTAATAAAATATCATAATTTTCGGAATAGTTATGTATGTAGAACTTTTGTTCGGACGGACATGTTTTGTTCGCATTCCTCATTATACTCTTAGTTAAACGGACAGGTCCATTGATAATATGGACCGTAAGGTTATCGTCTTTTATCTCGGAATCTGTATAATTTTCTTTCATGATGTTGATCGATGCCCGAGTCAGCGATACACCTTAATATTCTTCTATTAATGGTAATGTTTATATAGGGTCCTCCTCGGTGTCTTCTGAGGCGGCTTAATGAAAATTTACGTCCATCTTCGTTTGGCCACTCTGGCTCTCTCTCCCTCTTTTAGTAGGTTGGTTGGGTCCACTCCCACTAGCTTGGTTTTGAGATATTTGCTGATTGAATGGATTCTGAGCCCTACCTTGATTCAAGGAATTTTTGAACTCATTGTATAATCCAGGATTTTGGGAATTTTGATTTTGATTTGTTCGATTAGTCTGACCTGTTCCAGATGAACTCTGAGTTTGATTGTGATAGTTAGTAGTATTATAATTTGGAAAATAGTTTCCAACATTCTTTCGATTTGATTGAGACGATTTTGATTGATCTTTATTTGTACCTGAATCTGTTGTACTAGCTTCGTACAATCCTTCTTCTTGTGCTGCCTTCTTAAGATTAGACAATGTGGTAATATCTTTTCTTGCTAAGGTCATGAACATTCTGTCAGGAAGTTTTCGAGTAATGACATCTTTAATTGTGTTGTTCAAAGCGTTTTTATAAATGACATTATTTTCTGGTATGTTTTCTAAGTTTAGCTTATTGTTTATTAATAATGCTTTTATCTCTAATTCTTCTATAAACTTACGAAGACTGCCGTTGAATCTGGTGGTGTATAGTTGTCGTAAGAGTTCTTCATATTGTGTGTGATTTTTGTTCGAGCCACGTGTTGGGTTGTATCATTTGCGATATGCGTTGTGCCTCTCCTGACAGTTGGATCTCGGTCGCTCCAAATAGGATCCTTTATTGGCGAAGATCTTCAGTTGGATATAATCCGCATACATATTCGATTCGTTTGATAAATGAGCTTAGCTGTCCAGATGAACCGTCATAGGCAGGTATTTGTCTGATCGACAAATGCGTTCCTTGCACATGATTTTCGAGGTTCTGTAGGCGGTGGTACTCCTCCACCTACATTCGGTTTGTGATCCGGCCTGCTTTTCTAGATCGCTCTGCAGCGTTCTGAGGGAGACAGGCACGTTCTCGGTTCTCGTATTCGCCAGCCCGACGCCTTCCTTAGCTAGTACGTCCGCCGTCTCGTTCCCTTCGATGCCCTGGTGGCTGGGAATCCAGTAGATCCGCACTGACTTTGTCGTGCTTAGGGTATCTAGTGCCTCCCTGCTCGCCAAGACATTTCTGGAACTGACTGCGGACGACTGCATGGATCTTATCGCCGCTTGGCTGTCGACGAATAGGTTGACCGCATCGTGTGCTCTTTCAGTGAGAAGAGCGACTTCCGCTGCTTTCCTGATGGCAAAAACCTCTGCCTGGAATATGCTACAATGGTCCGGTAGCTTATATGACAGCCTTATCTCAGGGTCTGTACAGTATAGGCCCGCTCCTACTCCTCCGTCCATCTTGGAGCCGTCCGTATATATATTGAGGTGCTCCGTTTGGTCTCTTCCGATTTTCCAGTCTTCAGGTCCCAAGGATGCAGTTGTTTTTACGTCGAGGCATGTTTGGGGGGTCATGTAATCAGTTGATCTGTTCATTTCCCTTCCAATTGAACTATGCCCGTATTCTTGTGGCGACATATTTCCTGAAGCGATGAGGCGTTGTGCTGCCTTTCCTGCAGTCAGACGGGCGTGGATGTCTAGGGGTTCGATTCCAAGTAGGGTTTCGAGTGCTTTTGTTGGGGTTGACCTCAGCGCCCCTGTAATACAGAGCAAAGCCTGTCGCTGAGTCCTTTCCATAAGCTTATGATACGTTTTCTTTCCAGTAGCTTGCCACCACACTAAGACTCCATACAGCAGAGTTGGTCGCACCACCGAGATGTAAATCCAATGCATCAGAGCCGGAGATAGGCCCCATGTGCTGCTGAGCATCTTCTTGGATGCATAAAGCGCAATGGTGGCCTTCTTCACCCTTTCCAATACATTGGGTTTCCATGCCAGTTTACTATCCAGTACTGTGCCCAGGTATTTGACTTGTGTTTTTGGGGTTAGCCTAGTTTGATTGATCTTCGGGGGGTCCATATCGGTACCTTGTACCTCTTGGTAAAGAGGATGAGGTCCGTCTTGTCCGCGTTGATACTGAGTCCTACTTCTTCCGCCCACTCGCGTATCTCCCTGAGTGTTCGTTGCATTAGTGAGCTGAGGGTCGATGGGCAAACACCCGTAATAAGTATGCTTATGTCGTCCGCATAAGCTGTTATTATTGGGGCCTTCCTTTCGTATCTCTTGATGAGGTCGTCGACCACCAGATTCCACAGGAGGGGCGACAGGACTCCACCCTGGGGTGTGCCTCTGTGTGCCTCTTTCACCATGGAAGCGGTGCCCCACTCTGATTGCACCCGTCTGCAACCTAGGAGGTTCCTTATCCACAGGTTGATTGCTGGGTGTGTATTAGTTGCTACCAGGCAATTTGTTATTGCTTCCGTAGCCACGTTGTTGAATGCTCCGGAGATGTCCACGAATACTCCCAGTGCATACTTTTTATTGTGAAGGGCTTTCTCAATGGTAGCTACTACCGAATGTAGTGCGGTCTCCACCGATTTCCCTTTAGTATAGGCATGCTGGTTGGTTGACATCAGTCCCCCTACCTCATTTCTGATGTGTAAGTCCAGCAGCTTTTCTAGCGTTTTTAATATAAAGGAGGTAAGGCTTATCGGTCTATAGTCCTTGGGACTCGCATGGCTGCACTTTCCTGCCTTTGGGAGGAAGACAACTCTCGAGGTTCTCCATTGGATAGGGATATAGCCAGTACTTATACAAGCTGTGAATATTGCGGAGAGCCATGGGGTAATCGCCTCTTTGGTCACCTGCATCATGGCTGGGAATATCCCGTCAAGTCCTGGTGCTTTTGTGCCCGCAAAGGAGTCTATTGCCCAGTGGATTCGCTTGGTGGTTAACAAATCTGTTGGGGGTGTTGTTCCTCGGTTGCTAGGTCCTGGTGCTCTTTGGCATCAGCGACCTCGGTGCAACCAGGGAAATGTTCCTCCATTAGTGCTGTTAGGGCTTCGTCACTGCCCTCTGTCCACTGTCCGTCATCTAGCTTTAATTGGCTTTGTATGGTAGGCTGCTTAGAGAGCAGCTTCCGTAGCCGTGCGGTTTCTGGTACTTTCTCGATGTTGGAGCAGAAGGTCCTCCACGAGTTCCGTTGTGCTTTACGTATTTCCTGCTTGTAGCTCCTGAGTAGGAGTCTGTATTCCTCATAGACGATCCCTTCGTTCGCTTGTTTGGCGATCTTAAAGAATTCCTTGAGGTTGTCCCTTTGAAGAGAGAGATCCCGGCTCCACCAGAGTGGCTTGGACCTCTTCTTCGTCCTCGAGGGTTTGCACGATGTGTGGTAGGCGTCCAGCAACGCGTTGGATAGGGTCTCTAGAGACTTCTCTATGTCCTCCGCGGATTTCACTGTGCCCGGACTCGCGAGCTTCGAAGTAACTGTCTTTTTAAACTTTTCCCAGTTTGTATTCCGGGGGTTTCTATAGACTATTACCTTCGAAGAATGTTTGAAGTCGCACTTAAACTGAATGTACTTGTGATCTGAGAAGGAGGGTCTTTCAAGGACCCTCCAGCTAGATACCGTAGTACTGTTTCCCGTTGCTAGTGTTAGGTCTAGCACGTTGGATGAAGTCGGACCCACGAAGGTGTGCTCCTCCCCGACGTTTGCTATATATAGATTAGTATAAAGTATAAAGTCTAAGAGTGACTCACCTCTATCATTGATGTCGGTGCTTCCCCACACATTGTGGTGGGCATTGGCATCCGTCCCGTTGATAGTTTTTGGTGCCGGCTTCTGTCACCAGGCTCCTGAGTTCGTCGGGTGGTGCGGGTCTGTCGTGAGCCATGTAGCAGGAAGCCACCAGAAGGCGCTTTTCCTCGCTTTCCAGCATCACAACCGTCAGGTCATCCGTGATGTAATGAGACATAAGGTAAGCATGGATTCCCTTTCGTACGAGTACGACGGTTCTGTTCCTGCTTACCGATGTTGCGTAGAACAGTTTGTGATTTGAGGACTTTAGTCCGGCCACTGAATTGCCTGTCGCAATCCAGGGCTCCTGGACTAGAGCTATGTCGGCGAGCCCTTGCTCCATGGCGATGAGGAGCTCCGCCGACGCTACCTTGCTTTTATGCAAGTTTAGCTGCAGCACACTCAGCATGGGTGGCTGGCTCACTTGCATCCGACGGGTTGACTACTAACGTCAGGTCACCGTCTTCCTCGTCTTCGTCCTCAAGCGCAAGACCCTGGGCGGCCTCCACGATGGACTCGAGACCTAAGTCCTTTTCCACCTCGCCTACCTGCAGGGTATGCGCGTCCTTGTCCTCAGGGTGGCGCTTTTTGAGGCGCAGGTAGACGCTACCCATGCCCCACGCCATCTTCCCGAACTTGGGATACAGCAGATCCTCTGCCTCCTTGTTTATTTGGAGGATCACACATTGGCCCCCCTCGTTGGGTAGTGGGCTACCAATGTGTAGGATCCTCCAATCGGTCGTTGGCACGTCCGCGTTTTGCCGCTGAAGGAGCTTCAGCGCTCGGTCTCCCTGGATTGTGATGGGGAAGAGTACCTTCGCCTTAGGCTTGGACGGGATAAGCTCCCGGTCCACAACCTCCAGCTTGGCCCCCTCCCACATCGCCTCCAGTTGGCAGACCGTACGCGTCAGCCACCTTAGGGTTGGATCGTCGTTGCACTTTAGGATCTTAACCCCATTTAGCCACCCAGCACCATCGAACGTGGGCATAGGGGCCGCGGGGTCTTCTTCCATGTGTGCAAACAGTGCGTCGACGAGACGCGCGTGCACAAGCTTTCACTGTGCCGCTGACATCTTGCCGTTTTCCTCGCTCCGGTCGATGAGTGCCACGATCAAATGTCGTTTGGTCACATCGCTGACCTTCGCGTTCGATTTCGATGGCTTCTTGGCCACTTTCGATGGAGGGGCTGCACTCTTGGGCCCGCGTTGCCGCTTGCTCGCCGGAGTGTCTTTAATGGCACTCTCAGTCGAGCGTTGCCTCTTGGTGGCCATCATCTCCTCCACCTTATTGGCATATTCGCCATTCGACGCCCTCATCTGTGGCATCTGGGCGTAATGTAGTCGGCCCTCCTCTACTCGCTGCTCGGCCCAGGCTAGCTTGACCTTCTCCTCCTGGGAGATGTCTACTTTACCTTGCAGCCGGCCTTTTATATTGAGGGCCGCTTTGTATTGTGCTTTGGCCTTCATCCCCTCCTTGGAACGCTTCGGCCCTTCCCTACGCAGGGAGCTGGTGCCTGGTTCCGGTGAGCGGAGAAGGCTCTCTTCCTCCGTCCTGCTCATAGAGAGCACGCTCTCCAGATCCGTGTCTGTGTCGACTACGGCATCTGTGCGGCTCAACTTGCAGGCTGCGGAGTGAGTTGTTTTTGTTGTTGTTGTTGTGGCAGTAGCTTTACAACTGACTTAGCCTGCTCCCGCCAAGTCTGAGGTGTGACCGCTGGCGACACGCAGAGAGGATTGCTCCTCCCCGTGCCCGCCGGTGGTAGCAGTCACGCTTCCCACCGACGTTTGGGTTGACATCCCAACCCGTGCTTTCTCCTTCTTCGCCTCCATATTTGGCCCGAGGGTCCATACTGGTTAATATTTTTCGGGGGGACCACCCCCTAGCGTTTTAGGCCTGACCGCCAGGCACCTCTAGCCATGGCCCTGGTTCGGTTCCCCCGACTTTGAATCGGGAAGACGCCGGACCATAGCCTTAGCTAGACACTGCATTACCCCGGACAGAGCAAGCGACAGTGCATTACCCTTGTCCCGGGTAATGCAGTGTCCATTGCCCAGCCGGCACCCTCGTGGAGGGTTCAGCTAGAGGATTTTCGCCAGCCAATATAGGAGTTAATTTTAAACGAAATCCTACCGACTGCGCCAGTTAAATATCCGCAACTCGATTTAAAGTTTTTTAAAAAAGGCTTTTATTTTACAACTTAAATATCTTTATGTCACAAGATTTAAATAAATTCCCAGACTTGACTTTGGTTCTGCTTGTCTCAAACGGAACTGATCTCTCTGCTGCTGGCTAGTTTCCATGAGCCCTTCTCTTGGAACTCCCGACTCTGGCTTCGGGCGTTGCTTTCCTCGGCTGCATATTCGTGTCGGTGCCGTACGTGCCTGGATCGATATTTGGGGATGCGTCGGCTTTGATGAACGGCATCCACTGCTGGCGATCGGTGTTGCATTACATGACGGAGCTAGGAATGTGATACTCCTTGGTTTTATGTCTAGCTTTGATTGGTCCTCATGAGTGGCGTGATTCTAAAGAATCGATTTCTCGAGAGTGGCGTGATTCTAATGTTGATGAAACAATGTGGTCCATTGTTTATATTATGGGGGGGCCCTAGCTTGGAGTATGGGAAGAAACAGTTATTGATTCTTGAGTGGGGTCCTGTTACTTGTGTGGATGGGGTGGATGAATTGTACATAAACATAATGTGTATGGGATGTGTGGAATTATGGATATGTCATTATATATATCTATACCCTAATAATTTTCATGCTTTAAAATAATGAATTTATAACTAAACTTATATATTGTGTTTCTACAACTGCAACGTAATGAATATTGAAATTGAAGTCTCCCATTATATTAAAATATGAATCGTTTTGAATTGAAATGAATCTTTAAAATCATAAAAATGGTCTGTCGAGTATCCGTGCCAGGATCTTATAAAATGTGGTAAATCTTAGTAAAGGATTCATCAAGGGACAATGCAAGAACTCGAACGCATTGTCATGGTAGGGTGGGTACAGAAGAGAGGGGCAATCAACACCTAGGTTCTCTCTAAATAGAAATGGTTCAGTAGGGCTTTTATTTGGCGTGTCGGCGCTATCAGTATTTCAGTTAACTTTGTTTTTGTATAATCACTTATAGTTTCCCGTAAAGTGCACTATTTAAATGTAGTGGAGTACGATAGTACAATTAGGTGAGGAAGAACCCCGACCATCCGGCGAGCTAGACCCGAGCCTAGCAAGAGTGCACACGACCAACCCTATTTGTATGCCGTCCTTAAGTTCAGTCATAGTCATCTGCTGATATCAAGGGCCTATATATCTGTTTACATATATATATATTTAAACTCTGGTACACTACAAACTTGTAATATGTGTTAACTTACTTCCTAACCAGACAACAATCTGGAAACCTATTCTATTACGCGAGTGCATGCCTTTTGATTTGTGTTAAAACATTATTTAACTTTTTATTTTTCGGCGTCGGCTTGTGCTTGTGCTTGTGTTTGTGTTGTTGCAGTGAGTGAGTACGCATTACATTGCATTGCAGTCCGCTCTCGTCTGGTAGCTTTTGTTGTTTTATCACTCTCTCGCTATCACCTCAACTTCAATAACTGTTCTTTCTCTCTCGCTCTTTAAACTTTCTGAGCAATAGCGCTCTCTGCTTAGTAGCTCTCGCTATAACCGCTCTCCACTCTGCTCTATTTTTTTATCAGTTCCGCTTTGAGCGTTGTCTTCCACCTTTCCAAAAAACTAACTTCTCTTTTAGTAACCTATCAGAATGTAAGAGGCTTGCGTAGTAAGCTCAGCATTCTTTTCCGGGATAGTGTTGCATTTGCTTCCCACGTTATTGTGTTTACTGAAACCTGGTTAAAGCCGGACATTCTTAGTTCCGAGGTTTTGGCAGGTCGGTACACAACTTTTAGAAAGGACCGTTCGTCTCGACGTGCAGGGGGGGTTCTAATTGCAGTGGACACTTACTTCACGTCGGAACACTTCACAGTCCAAGTTCAACAGGAATTGGAATTCCTGTGTGTAAAACTGATTCTTCCCGCTTTCGCTATATTCATTACTTGCTCCTATATCCCACCTTCTTCGGATATTTCAATTTATGAGCAGCACTTGTCCGCTTTAACCGCTGTTTCTTCCTCGCTATCTGATAAAGATCGTATGATAGTTCTTGGTGACTTAAACTTGCCAGGAACTGTTTGGTCTTCGGTAAACGAGTCTAGTATCCTAGTGCCCATGTCACGACATGACTTTGCGGACGGCTTGCTTGACCTATCCCTGTCTCAAGTCAACCATGTGAAAAATTCCTTGGGTCGATTGCTTGATCTGTGCTTTGTATCGGATCCGACCATAGTGTTGTTAACCCGAGCCCTTCCGCTTACTATACCTGAAGACGCCTACCACCCTACTTTCGAGGTGTCGCTAGATATAGGACCAACTGTATTGGATCGGTCGAGTAGGCTGCCCGAACGTGTCCGCTGCTTTCGTAAAGCCGAGTTTGCGAAGCTTAATAACCTCATTAGGGATTTTGATTGGTCCGCTTTGTACTTGTGCACTGATATCATAAAAGGCACAAACATTTTTTACAATGCTCTTGGCACATTTTTTGGTTCTTGTGTCCCGCTTTCTTGTCCGACTAGATCTGGAAAACCCCCTTGGTTTATCAAAGAGTTATCCAGTCTAAAAAACTTAAAATCAAGACTTTATAAAAAATTTCAAGAAGTGGGTTCTCCTACTTCTCACTCTCGCTATGTAATAGCTCGGTCAAACTTTTCAGTTCTTAATGCTCAATGCTATAAGAGCTACCTATCTCGATGCAGGATACGTTTTTCTCAGGACCCTAAACAGTTTTACAGCTTCGTAAACCGTAAGCGTAGAACGTCCGCACACCCATCCTCGCTATCATTTTGTAATACGTCGGCAAATAATGATCAGGCAATTGCCGATCTTTTTGCCCAATTCTTCCAAACCACCTATTCTGAGGAAAGCTACTCTGGTCATCCGTACCCATACGGTTTACCGAGGTCGAACGGCATTTTCAGTCCCTTGTTAAATGAATGTTTCCTACTTCATGATCTTCGACTAGTTAAGCCGGTGTTTTCACCGGGTCCAGACTTGGTTCCAGGTTGTGTACTCAGGTACTGCGCCGAGGCTCTGTGTGGACCTTTGCTTAAACTATTCACCCTGTCCATTGATTCTTCTTGCTTCCCCCCGATCTGGAAGGAATCGTTTATAATTCCTCTCCATAAAAAAGGTAGCAAGTCTGATGCAAAAAATTATAGAGGTATAGCAAAGTTATCCGCTATTCCTAAAATGTTTGAGAAGGTTTTAACTCCGCACTTGCAACATCTCTGCAAGTCACTTATATCTCCAACTCAGCATGGATTTATAAGGCGGCGATCAACCACCACGAACTTGTTAGAGTTTACCTCTTTCATTATTAAAGGCTTTCAAGGTAACTTACAGACGGATGTTATTTACACCGACTTTAATAAAGCATTCGACTCTGTGAACCATTCCCTTTTAGCGCATAAACTTGACCTTTTAGGGTTTCCGCCCAACCTCCTGAGATGGATTTGTAGCTTATCTTTGTTCCAGGTCTCAAAGAGTCCTCTTCAAAAACTCCCTCTTTTTACCAGTAAAGGTTTCTTCGGGAGTACCACAGGGCAGCCATCTAGGCCCCTTACTCTTCACACTCTTTATTAATGACTTGCCTTCAGTATTAACATACTCTCGAGTACTTATGTATGCGGATGATGTTAAACTCTGTGTCCAGTACAAGGACATCTCATTTCATTCTCGCTTGCAATCCGATCTCAATAACTTTCAGTCATGGTGTTGTGCAAACCTGTTACACCTTAATGCCTCGAAATGCAAAGTTATGACATTTCATCGTTCTAGACTTTTGTTGGCTCCCTATACCCGATTTGGTGGTTCTCTTGAGAGAATTACCCTGGTGGAAGATCTGGGTGTTATGTTGGACCCCAAGTTAAAGTTTTCCGAACACATTTCTACCATGGTAAATAAGGCCATGGGCGTGCTTGGGTTTATAAAGAGGTGGTCAAAGGAATTTGACGACCCCTATATAACAAAGACTCTCTATACCTCGCTTGTTCGTCCGATCTTAGAATACGGCTCCTGTGTATGGTGCCCTCAGTACAAAGTACACCAGGACCGTATAGAATCAGTACAGAAAAACTTTTTACTCTTTGCTCTGCGGGGCCTTAACTGGGATGCGGGTGTAAGACTCCCATCTTACTCTAGTAGACTACTATTAGTAAACCTCCCAAAAATGCTTGGTGTGATATTTATGCACAACTTGATCAGGGGTGACATAGACAGCCCTGATCTGTTGAGCCGCATAAACTTCACGATTCCTATTAGACTGACTAGAAATTTTATACCGTTGTTCCTTCCACTTTGTAGATCGAATTATTCCTTGCATGAACCGTTTAGGGTCTTATGCTCGGATTATAATTCCCTCTACCATATTATATCCAACACTAATTCTCTTCCTCTTATTAAATTATTAATCCTCACACACCTTTCTATTAATTAGTAACTGTAGTGGTATTTGTATTTTGATTGCATGCTTAGTTTCTTAGTAAGCTTAGTGATAATTTTCCTCGAATGTTAGTCTAATAGCTATCTTTCTTGCATGTTCGCGTTTGGTTCGGCTACGCACCGCGCGTCATGCGGCATCGCCCCTCGGTCGGTTGGGCGGGAGGAGGGCTGCGTTTTGCCTGGGATCCGCGCGTAACAGCCTTCTGCTGGTGTCACACGGGCCACTTGACGGTGCAGTAACTGCATCGCCTCTTGAAAGATGCAGTCATTGCATGTCACCGTCCAAATAAAAAAAATAAAAAAAAAAAACATATCCCCTGCCAGACAAATTATCTCTGCTGACGAAATACGTCTCTCCGCTGGCGGAAAACTTATCTTCGGTGGCGGGATATTTATATCCGCTGGCGGAAAACTTTTCTCCGCTGACAGACATCTTATCTCTGTTGAAGAATGACCATCTCTAGCAATGCACGCATGTATTGACAGACATATGAGTATGTAGACGTATGTATGAGAGAGACGTAACGAAGCGACGTTCTCTTATCTCCCTTTTTGTTCTCCCTTTCGTTCGGTCTCTATCTGCCTGCGAGCAGAGCATTTATTAGTCACAAATAAACCTTACATATGAATGGTTGCGTTTTTACTTTTCGGTACAAGAACTTCTGTTGCAACGGCAGCGAAATTCTGTCCAACAGGTTATGGGCCCAGGTTCGGATTTTGTAAATTAAAAGTAAAGTGATTGTTTTAGTTACGAAATATTAACATCGGTGTGACTCAGAGACTAAACGAGAATCAGCAATGAGCGGGATGTATCAAATAGACAAATTAGAGGAGGGAAATTATGACTCCTGGTGTATTCAAATGCGGTCTGTGTTGGAGCACGCTGAATTGTGGAGTGTGGCATCTGGTGACCTGCTACCAACGAATGTTCCCGAACCAGACAACAATCTGGAAACCTATTCTATTACGCGAGTGCATGCCTTTTGATTTGTGTTAAAACATTATTTAACTTTTTATTTTTCGGCGTCGGCTTGTGCTTGTGCTTGTGTTTGTGTTGTTGCAGTGAGTGAGTACGCATTACATTGCATTGCAGTCCGCTCTCGTCTGGTAGCTTTTGTTGTTTTATCACTCTCTCGCTATCACCTCAACTTCAATAACTGTTCTTTCTCTCTCGCTCTTTAAACTTTCTGAGCAATAGCGCTCTCTGCTTAGTAGCTCTCGCTATAACCGCTCTCCACTCTGCTCTCTTTTTTTATCAGTTCCGCTTTGAGCGTTGTCTTCCACCTTTCCAAAAAACTAACTTCTCTTTTAGTAACCTATCAGAATGTAAGAGGCTTGCGTAGTAAGCTCAGCATTCTTTTCCGGGATAGTGTTGCATTTGCTTCCCACGTTATTGTGTTTACTGAAACCTGGTTAAAGCCGGACATTCTTAGTTCCGAGGTTTTGGCAGGTCGGTACACAACTTTTAGAAAGGACCGTTCGTCTCGACGTGCAGGGGGGGTTCTAATTGCAGTGGACACTTACTTCCCGTCGGAACACTTCACAGTCCAAGTTCAACAGGAATTGGAATTCCTGTGTGTAAAACTGATTCTTCCCGCTTTCGCTATATTCATTACTTGCTCCTATATCCCACCTTCTTCGGATATTTCAATTTATGAGCAGCACTTGTCCGCTTTAACCGCTGTTTCTTCCTCGCTATCTGATAAAGATCGTATGATAGTTCTTGGTGACTTAAACTTGCCAGGAACTGTTTGGTCTTCGGTAAACGAGTCTAGTATCCTAGTGCCCATGTCACGACATGACTTTGCGGACGGCTTGCTTGACCTATCCCTGTCTCAAGTCAACCATGTGAAAAATTCCTTGGGTCGATTGCTTGATCTGTGCTTTGTATCGGATCCGACCATAGTGTTGTTAACCCGAGCCCTTCCGCTTACTATACCTGAAGACGCCTACCACCCTACTTTCGAGGTGTCGCTAGATATAGGACCAACTGTATTGGATCGGTCGAGTAGGCTGCCCGAACGTGTCCGCTGCTTTCGTAAAGCCGAGTTTGCGAAGCTTAATAACCTCATTAGGGATTTTGATTGGTCCGCTTTGTACTTGTGCACTGATATCATAAAAGGCACAAACATTTTTTACAATGCTCTTGGCACATTTTTTGGTTCTTGTGTCCCGCTTTCTTGTCCGACTAGATCTGGAAAACCCCCTTGGTTTATCAAAGAGTTATCCAGTCTAAAAAACTTAAAATCAAGACTTTATAAAAAATTTCAAGAAGTGGGTTCTCCTACTTCTCACTCTCGCTATGTAATAGCTCGGTCAAACTTTTCAGTTCTTAATGCTCAATGCTATAAGAGCTACCTATCTCGATGCAGGATACGTTTTTCTCAGGACCCTAAACAGTTTTACAGCTTCGTAAACCGTAAGCGTAGAACGTCCGCACACCCATCCTCGCTATCATTTTGTAATACGTCGGCAAATAATGATCAGGCAATTGCCGATCTTTTTGCCCAATTCTTCCAAACCACCTATTCTGAGGAAAGCTACTCTGGTCATCCGTACCCATACGGTTTACCGAGGTCGAACGGCATTTTCAGTCCCTTGTTAAATGAATGTTTCCTACTTCATGATCTTCGACTAGTTAAGCCGGTGCTTTCACCGGGTCCAGACTTGGTTCCAGGTTGTGTACTCAGGTACTGCGCCGAGGCTCTGTGTGGACCTTTGCTTAAACTATTCACCCTGTCCATTGATTCTTCTTGCTTCCCCCCGATCTGGAAGGAATCGTTTATAATTCCTCTCCATAAAAAAGGTAGCAAGTCTGATGCAAAAAATTATAGAGGTATAGCAAAGTTATCCGCTATTCCTAAAATGTTTGAGAAGGTTTTAACTCCGCACTTGCAACATCTCTGCAAGTCACTTATATCTCCAACTCAGCATGGATTTATAAGGCGGCGATCAACCACCACGAACTTGTTAGAGTTTACCTCTTTCATTATTAAAGGCTTTCAAGGTAACTTACAGACGGATGTTATTTACACCGACTTTAATAAAGCATTCGACTCTGTGAACCATTCCCTTTTAGCGCATAAACTTGACCTTTTAGGGTTTCCGCCCAACCTCCTGAGATGGATTTGTAGCTTATCTTTGTTCCAGGTCTCAAAGAGTCCTCTTCAAAAACTCCCTCTTTTTACCAGTAAAGGTTTCTTCGGGAGTACCACAGGGCAGCCATCTAGGCCCCTTACTCTTCACACTCTTTATTAATGACTTGCCTTCAGTATTAACATACTCTCGAGTACTTATGTATGCGGATGATGTTAAACTCTGTGTCCAGTACAAGGACATCTCATTTCATTCTCGCTTGCAATCCGATCTCAATAACTTTCAGTCATGGTGTTGTGCAAACCTGTTACACCTTAATGCCTCGAAATGCAAAGTTATGACATTTCATCGTTCTAGCCTTTTGTTGGCTCCCTATACCCGATTTGGTGGTTCTCTTGAGAGAATTACCCTGGTGGAAGATCTGGGTGTTATGTTGGACCCCAAGTTAAAGTTTTCCGAACACATTTCTACCATGGTAAATAAGGCCATGGGCGTGCTTGGGTTTATAAAGAGGTGGTCAAAGGAATTTGACGACCCCTATATAACAAAGACTCTCTATACCTCGCTTGTTCGTCCGATCTTAGAATACGGCTCCTGTGTATGGTGCCCTCAGTACAAAGTACACCAGGACCGTATAGAATCAGTACAGAAAAACTTTTTACTCTTTGCTCTGCGGGGCCTTAACTGGGATGCGGGTGTAAGACTCCCATCTTACTCTAGTAGACTACTATTAGTAAACCTCCCAAAAATGCTTGGTGTGATATTTATGCACAACTTGATCAGGGGTGACATAGACAGCCCTGATCTGTTGAGCCGCATAAACTTCACGATTCCTATTAGACTGACTAGAAATTTTATACCGTTGTTCCTTCCACTTTGTAGATCGAATTATTCCTTGCATGAACCGTTTAGGGTCTTATGCTCGGATTATAATTCCCTCTACCATATTATATCCAACACTAATTCTCTTCCTCTTATTAAATTATTAATCCTCACACACCTTTCTATTAATTAGTAACTGTAGTGGTATTTGTATTTTGATTGCATGCTTAGTTTCTTAGTAAGCTTAGTGATAATTTTCCTCGAATGTTAGTCTAATAGCTATCTTTCTTGCATGTTCGCGTTTGGTTCGGCTACGCACCGCGCGTCATGCGGCATCGCCCCTCGGTCGGTTGGGCGGGAGAAGGGCTGCGTTTTGCCTGGGATCCGCGCGTAACAGCCTTCTGCTGGTGTCACACGGGCCACTTGACGGTGCAGTAACTGCATCGCCTCTTGAAAGATGCAGTCATTGCATGTCACCGTCCAAATAAAAAAAATAAAAAAAAAAAACATATCCCCTGCCAGACAAATTATCTCTGCTGACGAAATACGTCTCTCCGCTGGCGGAAAACTTATCTTCGGTGGCGGGATATTTATATCCGCTGGCGGAAAACTTTTCTCCGCTGACAGACATCTTATCTCTGTTGAAGAATGACCATCTCTAGCAATGCACGCATGTATTGACAGACATATGAGTATGTAGACGTATGTATGAGAGAGACGTAACGAAGCGACGTTCTCTTATCTCCCTTTTTGTTCTCCCTTTCGTTCGGTCTCTATCTGCCTGCGAGCAGAGCATTTATTAGTCACAAATAAACCTTACATATGAATGGTTGCGTTTTTACTTTTCGGTACAAGAACTTCCCTTGCAACGGCAGCGAAATTCTGTCCAACAGGTTATGGGCCCAGGTTCGGATTTTGTAAATTAAAAGTAAAGTGATTGTTTTAGTTACGAAATATTAACATCGGTGTGACTCAGAGACTAAACGAGAATCAGCAATGAGCGGGATGTATCAAATAGACAAATTAGAGGAGGGAAATTATGACTCCTGGTGTATTCAAATGCGGTCTGTGTTGGAGCACGCTGAATTGTGGAGTGTGGCATCTGGTGACCTGCTACCAACGAATGTTCCCGAAGGTGTGAATTGGCAGGCCAAGGATGAAAAGCCGCTGGCCATGATCACATTGAGTGTGAAAACTTCACAGTTGGGATACATTAAAAATTGCAGTAAGTCGTCCGAAGCATGGAACAAATTAAAGAGTGTTCATCAACCAAGTGGACCTGTACGAAAGGTTCAACTGTACAAGAAATTGCTAAGCAAGCGCATGGACCAAAGGCAAAGCATTTCAAGCTACATTAATGAGTTCGTGGATATTCTTGATGGCCTTGGGTCAGTAGGAATCGAGCTAAATGATGAACTGCGCTCAATTGTTTTGTTGTCAATCCTTCCAGAACAATTCGAAAATTTCGTTGTCGCCATAGAGACGCGCGACAGTCTGCCGACTTTCGATGTTCTATGCGTAAAACTGAAGGAAGAAGGCGAACGAAAGGGAAACACAGAAGATCAAAAGGAATACGCAAAGGCATATACCGCAGTACATAAGCCGGCCGCGCACAGAGCGCTAAAGAAGAGAAACAATACAATGATATGTTTCAAGTGTGGTGAGCGCGGGCATATGAAGGCTCAGTGTAAGAAGGAGAGCGCAAATGTGGAAAGGGCAGCAAGAGTGGAGAACAAGCAGTGCAGTCTATTAAATGCGTTGGACGCAGATAATTTGAAAAAGAGTATGTGGTGTTTGGATAGTGGTGCCACAAGCCACATGTGTTGTGAGAAACAGTTATTCACAAAGTTCGAGAAACACACAGAAATGATTGGTCTGTCTGACTCCGGTTTCCTAAAAGCTGAAGGAAAAGGAGAAGTAGAGCTGAAGACAGAGATATGCACGCTGCTGTTAAAGAATGTTCTCTATGTGCCCGAAATGAATGGAAATTATTTCTCGGTGAGCAGCGCTGTACAGAATAAATGTTTCGTCACTTTTGGACAAGAATATGCACGAGTTATCCAAAATGGCGAATGCATTGTAAAGGCGAACAGAGTTGGAAACTTGTATATGTTTCGAGGAAAACAAAACAACTGTTTTGCGGCGGTTAAGGCTGATGGTGCCCTGTGGCATAAACGGTACGGCCACTTGAACATCAGCAGTATGAAAGATTTGATCAGCAAAGGAATGGTGCGCGGCATTGAAAATATGGTTTTCCCGGCGAATATGAATTGCAAAACATGTATGGTCAGCAAGATTCATGCGCAACCATTTCCTGTTGCAACCACCAGTAGAGCTCAAGATATATTGGAACTAGTTCATGCAGATGTGTGCGGGCCCTTTGGCACACAGTCGCTTGCTGGATCAAAGTATTTTCTAACCTTCATCGATGACAAATCAAGGCGTATATTTGTGTATTTCCTGCGGACAAAGGATGAAGTCTTCCAGAAGTTCGTCGAGTTCAAAACCCTGCTTGAACGGCAAACGGGAAAAAGTCTCAAATGTATCCGGAGCGACAATGGCGGTGAATTTGTCAACAAATCGTTTGATGAATTTCTGAAAACTAATGGGATTGAGAGGCAGCTGACAGTGGCGTACACTCCACAGCAAAACGGCGTTGCTGAGAGGGCAAACCGCACTCTGGTGGAAATGTCAAGATGTATGCTGGTCCAGTCAGGATTAGGCGAATCCTTGTGGGCTGAGGCAGTCAACGCAGCTGTGTATGTACGGAATCGATCACCGACCAAGGCGCTGACCAGTATGACGCCTATGGAAGCGTGGACTGGTAAGAAACCTTTTGTTGGTCATCTAAAGGTTTTTGGCTCCGTTGCAGTAGCTTTGGATAAGGGTCCAAGGAAGAGTAAACTTCAACCAAAAGGCAAAGAATATCGCATGATTGGATATTCAGTAGCGGCTAAGGGCTATCGACTGTATGACCCTGTGTCTCATCAGGTGATTGAGAGGCGAGATGTTCTCTTTTACGAGAT
Organism: Drosophila miranda; assembly: GCF_003369915.1. Classification (NCBI taxonomy): domain Eukaryota; kingdom Metazoa; phylum Arthropoda; class Insecta; order Diptera; family Drosophilidae; genus Drosophila; species Drosophila miranda. The sequence continues at coordinate 34,125,318 of NC_046675.1, forward strand.
CCAAGACGACAAGGATACAGTCACATTCGAACTTCCGAAGGCAGAAGTTAGCATGCAGTCAGGCGGCGATACTGATGACATTGACAGCAGCGGTGGAGACAGCAGCCATGGTGCAAGCGTTGACGGGGAGAATCCCAGTAGAAGCGGTACTGATGGGTACGAGAGCGCAACAGAAAAGGTTGAGTCAGATGAGCCAGCTCCTCGCGTTGGACCTGGCAGACCAAGGCTGATTCGGACCGGCAAACCTGGCCGTCCGAGAAAGGAGTACAACATTCTTGGTGCTCTGGTTGCCAGCGACGTAAAGATTCCAGTATCCTACGAGGAGGCGTTGATCAGTATTCATGCATCACATTGCAAGCTCACGACATGGACAAATGTAGACCAGTGGCTACTCCGTTGGATGCGGGGCTCCAGGTGGATTGTACTAATGAGCAGTGTCAAAAGGTTGATCCTGTCATGTATCAATCCATGATTGGTGAGCTGATGTGGCTGGCACTCACAACCAGACCGGACATTTTGCATTCAGTTGCAAAGTTGGCCCAGAGGAACAAAGATCCGCACGCAGAGCATCTGGCTGGTGTGAAGCACGTTCTGAGGTACTTGGCAGCGACGATGAACTTCAAACTACACTACAAAGGGTGTCACCAGCCACTTACTGGATATGTGGATGCGGATTGGGGCGGCGATCGAACTAACCGGAAGTCGTATACGGGCTATGTTTATTTTTTGGCAGGTGGCCCAATTTCTTGGCGATCTGAGAAACAACGCAGCGTGGCACTTAGCAGAACGGAGGCAGAATACATGGCACTGTCGGCTGCGTGTAAGGAGTCCATATTCTTACGGCGCTTAATCATCGAAATTAGCTGTGGAGATGAAGCTACCTCAACTACCTTATATGGCGATAATCTGAGCGCACAAGAGCTGGCTAGGAACCCAGTGCATCACTCAAGGACCAAGCATATTGATATTAGATATTACTTTGTACGACAGATTGTAGAAGAAGGTCAAGTTAAGTTAAAGTATGCTAGTACAACAGATATGATTGCAGATATCTTGACCAAGAATCTCCCTAAGAGAAAGCATGTCGAATTTACAAAATTGTTAAGTTTAAATTGAGTTAAATGGAAGCATGCACGCATTGAGGAAGGGTGTTGAAGAATGACCATATCTAGCAATGCACGCATGTATTGACAGACATATGAGTATGTAGACGTATGTATGAGTGAGAGACGTAACGAAGCGACGTTCTCTTATCTCCCTTTTTGTTCTCCCTTTCGTTCGGTCTCTATCTGCCTGCGAGCAGAGCATTTATTAGTCACAAATAAACCTTACATATGAATGGTTGCGTTTTTACTTTTCGGTACAAGATCTTCCCTTGCAACGGCAGCGAAATTCTGTCCAACAATCTCCGCTGGCAGAAAACTTATCTCCGCTGGCAGAACATGTACTTCCGGCGGCGAGGAATTTATATCCCCTGCCGGACATCTTATCTCTGCTGACAAAAATATTCTGCGGTGGCAGGAAATGTATATCCGCTGGCGGAAAACTTTTCTCCACTGACAGACATCGTATCTCCGCTGCCGGACAACTTATCTCTGCTGACAAAATACGTCTCTCCGCTGGCGGAAAACTTATTTCCGGTGGCGGGAAATTTATATCCCCTGCCGGACAACTTATCTCTGCTGACGAAATACGTCTCTCCGCTGGCGGAAAACTTATTTCCGGTGGCGGGAAATCTATATCCCCTGCCAGACAAATTATCTCTGCTGACGAAATACGTCTCTCCGCTGGCGGAAAACTTATTTCCGGTGGCGGGAAATTTATATCCCCTGCCGGACAACTTATCTCTGCTGGCAGAAAAATTATCTCTGCTGACGAAAACCGTCTCTCCGCTGGCGGAAAACTTATTTCCGGTGGCGGGAAATTTATATCCCCTGCCGGACAACTTATCTCTGCTGACGACATACGTCTCTCCGCTGGCGGAAAACTTATTTCCGGTGGCGGGAAATCTATATCCCCTGCCAGACAAATTATCTCTGCTGACGAAATACGTCTCTCCGCTGCCGGACAACTTATCTCTGCTGACGAAATACGTCTCTCCGCTGGCGGAAAACTTATTTCCGGTGGCGGGAAATCTATATCCCCTGCCAGACAAATTATCTCTGCTGACGAAATAAGTCTCTCCGCTGCCGGACAACTTATCTCTGCTGACGAAATACGTCTCTCCGCTGGCGGAAAACTTATTTCCGGTGGCGGGAAATTTATATCTCCTGCCGGACAACTTATCTCTGCTGACGAAATACGTCTCTCCGCAGGCGGAAAACTTATTTCCGGTGGCGGGAAATCTATATCCCCTGCCAGACAAATTATCTCTGCTGACGAAATACGTCTCTCCGCTGCCGGACAACTTATCTCTGCTGACGAAATACGTCTCTCCGCAGGCGGAAAACTTATTTCCGGTGGCGGGAAATCTATATCCCCTGCCAGACAAATTATCTCTGCTGACGAAATACGTCTCTCCGCTGGCGGAAAACTTATTTCCGGTGGCGGGAAATCTATATCCGCTGGCGGACAACTTATCTCCGCTGGCAGACAATTTATCTTCGCTGACGAACAACGATTCTCCGCTGGTAGAAAACTTAACTCCGGCGGCGGGAAATTTATATCCCCAGACGGACAATTTATTCCCGCAGACGAATTACGTTTTTCCGCTGGTGGAAAACTTATTTCCGGTGGCGGGAAATTTATATCCGCTGGCGGAAAACTTATCTCTGCTAACGAAATACGTCTCTCCGCTGGCGGAAAACTTATTTCCGGTGGCGGGAAGTTTATATCCCCTGCCAGACAAATTATCTCTGCTGACGAAATACGTCTCTCCGCTGGCGGAAAACTTATTTCCGGTGGAGGGAAATTTATATCCGCTGGCGGACAACTTATCTCCGCTGGCAGACAATTTATCTTTGCTGACGAACAACGATTCTCCGCTGGTAGAAAACTTAACTCCGGCGGCGGGAAATTTATATCCCCAGACGGACAATTTATTCCCGCAGACGAATTACGTTTCTCCGCTGGTGGAAAACTTATTTCCGGTGGCGGGAAATTTATATCCGCTGGCGGAAAACTTATCTCTGCTAACGAAATACGTCTCTCCGCTGGCGGAAAACTTATTTCCGGTGGCGGGAAGTTTATATCCCCTGCCAGACAAATTATCTCTGCTGACAAAATACGTCTCTCCGCTGGCGGAAAACTTATTTCCGGTGGAGGGAAATTTATATCCCCTGCCGGACAAATTATCTCTGCTGACGAAATACGTCTCTCCGCTGCCGGACAAATTATCTCTGCTGACGAAATACGTCTCTCCGCTGGCGGAAAACTTATTTCCGGTGGCGGGAAATCTATATCCGCTGGCGGACAACTTATCTCCGCTGGCAGACAATTTATCTTCGCTGACGAACAACGATTCTCCGCTGGTAGAAAACTTAACTCCGGCGGCGGGAAATTTATATCCCCAGACGGACAATTTATTCCCGCAGACGAATTACGTTTCTCCGCTGGTGGAAAACTTATTTCCGGTGGCGGGAAATTTATATCCGCTGGCGGAAAACTTATCTCTGCTAACGAAATACGTCTCTCCGCTGGCGGAAAACTTATTTCCGGTGGCGGGAAGTTTATATCCCCTGCCAGACAAATTATCTCTGCTGACAAAATACGTCTCTCCGCTGGCGGAAAACTTATTTCCGATGGAGGGAAATTTATATCCCCTGCCGGACAAATTATCTCTGCTGACGAAATACGTCTCTCCGCTGGCGGAAAACTTATCTTCGGTGGCGGGAAATTTATATCCGCTGGCGGAAAACTTTTCTCCGCTGACAGACATCTTATCTCCGCTGGCAGATAATTTATATCCGCTGACGAACTACGTTTCTCTTCTGGCAGAAAACTTATCTCCAGAGGGGGAAATTTATATCCCCTGCCGGACAACTTATCTCTGCTGACGAAATACGTCTCTCCGCTGGCAGAAAAGTTATTTCCGGTGGCGGGAAATCTATATCCCCTGCCGGACAGCTTATCTCTGCTGACGAAATACGTCTCTCCGGCGAACAACTTATCACCGCTGGCAGACAATTTATCTCCGCTGACGAACTACGTTTTGTTGGACAGAATTTCGCTGCCGTTGCAAGGGAAGTTCTTGTACCGAAAAGTAACGAGGGGGAACGTTGTGAGTTGCTGCGGACACCGCAACTCTACGGTTATACCCGATACTAAGTCAGTATGGCTCTCCTCCGGCAGACGCCGCTAATATTAAACGACACGACAAAGAGTGCGTGCGAGAGAGACAGAAAATCAGTCTGAGCGTGACGTCGGGCGCTGCGTAGCCACTGCAAATTGATTTGTTCCTATTGGCTATAAAAATGATCTGATCTGATCTAGATTCAGCAATCTGATATATATGATCATTATCTATGATTCTGCGTTTTTAGTTTTCTCGAATCTGCAATATTGTGGATGCAACAGATTTTCGTCCTTTGTGTGGGCGGAAAGGAGTGGGGTGAAATTTTGAGATGCACGTTTTATAGTAAGATCTAACAGGAGTGCGGATACTAAATTTGGTTACTCTAGCCTTAATAGTCTCTGAGATTTTTGAATATCCCCAGATTTTCGTACTTTGCGGGGGCGGATGGGGGTGTGGCGAAATTTTGAAACAAACTCGTCTCGGTCCGATATATTAGGAGTGTGTATACCAAATTTGGTTGCTCTAGCTTTTATAGTCTCTGAGATCTAGGCGCTAATGTTTTACTCTAAGCAAAGCCGGCTATGCTACGTGTGTGTTAGAGAGAGACAGGGCGAGAAAAAATGAAATTGTTTTCTTGATGCTGGCTATAATAATGATACGATCCAATTCAGATTCCGCAGTCTTAAAGATATGGTCATTTTCTACAATTCTACGTTTCTGGTTTTCTCATATCTTTAAAATTGTGGATGCCTCAGATTTTCGTCCTTTGTGGGGGCGGAAGTGGGCGGGGCGAAGTTTGGAAAAATATTTTTGTAGCAGTGACATATCACAGAAGTCTGGATCCAAAACATCGTTGCTCTCGCTCTTATAGTCTTTGAGCACTAGGCGCTGAAGGGGACGGACAGACGGACGGACGGACAGACGGACAGACAGACATGGCTCAATCGACTCGGCTATTGATGCTGATCAAGAATATATATACTTTATGGGGTCGGAAACGATTCCTTCTGGACGTTACACACATCCACTTTTACCACAAATCTAATATACCCCAATACTCATTTTGAGTATCGGGTATAAAAACGCAACCATTCATATGTACGGTTTATTTGTGACTAATAAATGCTCTGCTCGCAGGCAGATAGAGACCGAAACGAAAGGGAGAACAAAAAGGGAGATAAGAGAACGTCGCTTCGTTACGTCTCTCACTCATACATACGTCTACATACTCATATGTCTGTCAATACATGCGTGCATTGCTAGAGATGGTCATTCTTCAACACCCTTCCTCAATGCGTGCATGCTTACAAATTCCATTTAACTCAATTTAAACTTAACAATTTTGTAAATTCGACATGCTTTCTCTTAGGGAGATTCTTGGTCAAGATATCTGCAATCATATCTGTTGTACTAGCATACTTTAACTTAACTTGACCTTCTTCTACAATCTGTCGTACAAAGTGATATCTAATATCAATATGCTTGGTCCTTGAGTGATGCACTGGGTTCCTAGCCAGCTCTTGTGCGCTCAGATTATCGCCATATAAGGTAGTTGAGGTAGCTTCATCTCCACAGCCAATTTCGATGATTAAGCGCCGTAAGACGTATGTCGTCAGCAGAGATAAGTTGTCCGGCAGGGGATATAAATTTCCCGCCACCGGAAATAAGTTTTCCGCCAGCGGAGAGACGGTTTTCGTCAGCAGAGATAATTTTTCTGCCAGCAGAGATAAGTTGTCCGGCAGGGGATATAAATTTCCCGCCACCGGAAATAAGTTTTCCGCCAGCGGAGAGACGTATTTCGTCAGCAGAGATAATTTGTCTGGCAGGGGATATAGATTTCCCGCCACCGGAAATAAGTTTTCCGCCAGCGAAGAGACGTATTTCGTCAGCAGAGATAAGTTGTCCGGCAGGGGATATAAATTTCCCGCCACCGGAAATAAGTTTTCCGCCAGCGGAGAGACGTATTTTGTCAGCAGAGATAAGTTGTCCGGCAGCGGAGATACGATGTCTGTCAGTGGAGAAAAGTTTTCCGCCAGCGGATATACATTTCCTGCCACCGCAGAATATTTTTGTCAGCAGAGATAAGATGTCCGGCAGGGGATATAAATTCCTCGCCGCCGGAAGTACATGTTCTGCCAGCGGAGATAAGTTTTCTGCCAGCGGAGATTGTTGGACAGAATTTCGCTGCCGTTGCAAGGGAAGTTCTTGTACCGAAAAGTAAAAACGCAACCATTCATATGTAAGGTTTATTTGTGACTAATAAATGCTCTGCTCGCAGGCAGATAGAGACCGAACGAAAGGGAGAACAAAAAGGGAGATAAGAGAACGTCGCTTCGTTACGTCTCTCACTCATACATACGTCTACATACTCATATGTCTGTCAATACATGCGTGCATTGCTAGAGATGGTCATTCTTCAACACCCTTCCTCAATGCGTGCATGCTTACAAATTCCATTTAACTCAATTTAAACTTAACAATTTTGTAAATTGGACATGCTTTCTCTTAGGGAGATTCTTGGTCAAGATATCTGCAATCATATCTGTTGTACTAGCATACTTTAACTTAACTTGACCTTCTTCTACAATCTGTCGTACAAAGTGATATCTAATATCAATATGCTTGGTCCTTGAGTGATGCACTGGGTTCCTAGCCAGCTCTTGTGCGCTCAGATTATCGCCATATAAGGTAGTTGAGGTAGCTTCATCTCCACAGCCAATTTCGATGATTAAGCGCCGTAAGAATATGGACTCCTTACACGCAGCCGACAGTGCCATGTATTCTGCCTCCGTTCTGCTAAGTGCCACGCTGCGTTGTTTCTCAGATCGCCAAGAAATTGGGCCACCTGCCAAAAAATAAACATAGCCCGTATACGACTTCCGGTTAGTTCGATCGCCGTCCCAATCCGCATCCACATATCCAGTAAGTGGCTGGTGACACCCTTTGTAGTGTAGTTTGAAGTTCATCGTCGCTGCCAAGTACCTCAGAACGTGCTTCACACCAGCCAGATGCTCTGCGTGCGGATCTTTGTTCCTCTGGGCCAACTTTGCAACTGAATGCAAAATGTCCGGTCTGGTTGTGAGTGCCAGCCACATCAGCTCACCAATCATGGATTGATACATGACAGGATCAACCTTTTGACACTGCTCATTAGTACAATCCACCTGGAACCCCGCATCCAACGGAGTAGCCACTGGTCTACATTTGTCCATGTCGTGAGCTTGCAATAGTTCCTTGATGTATTGCGAGTGGCCTATGGTGATAGGCCCAAGCTCACCTTCACGGTGCACCTCCATGCTTAAAAACAGCTCTGTAACACCTTTGTCGATACATTCGAACGCATTTGAAATAGCCGATTTGATACCGAGCATGTCCTCTTTGGACTGGCATGCTATAAGTAAATCGTCAACATATACCAAGATTAACGATAAGTTACCTTTCCCTCTCTGCTGGTAGAGGCACGGCTCGTTGTCACAGGAAACAAAACCCAGATTAGTCAGGACGCCATTCAGCTTCGAATTCCATTCCCTTCCTGACTGCTTCAATCCATATATTGCCTTTTTAAGCAGCATAGCCTTCGCTGGATAAGCTCGATCAATGTACCCTTGTGGTTGCTTCATGTACACCGTATCGCTCAGGTCACTGTTGAGGTATGCCGTACATATATCCATTTGGTTGACATATAATTTCAATTCTGCTGCTAGCGCAAGAATAAATCGCACGCTCTCCAGTCTGCAGACTGGAGAAAATGTTTCCGCATAGTTTATGCCGTACTGCTGGGAGCAACCTTTTGCCACCAGTCGCGCCTTGAAACGTTCGATTTGACCATCTTTGTCGCGTTTCAGGCTATATACCCATTTGCATCCAACTGCTCGTTGTCCTGTCGGTAAGTCTGCCAACTGCCATGTCTCGTTTGCCATTAATGTAGGAAACGAAGGAAAGAGAGAGACACGAAGCGGTCGTGTTTTCGTCGTGTCGTCGGGATAGAGCAGTAATCGGCTCTGAGAGAGCCGATAGCAAGAGAGAGAGAGATCAGTCAGTTGTCAGTTCAGCCACGCATCAGACGTACACGCATATAATTTGTCACAAACATACTTGTAAAACTTGGAGCTGTTATAATTTGAAGTCCAACATACTTATTAAATAAATGTTACTCGTTGCCATCAAGCAACTTAAACTACTACAAATTGGGGGCTCGTCCGAAAATAAGCCCAAGACAACAACATTTGCAAGTGAGATTTGTGCGTGTATTTGGAAATTTTGGCGAACACGAGACTGGTGACACAAGAGATCGGTCGCGGTGCGAAATTGAATTGCAGTCTGGCCTATAAGTGCTAGAGAGACACTTGTCGAAGAAGGCGCATTAGTGTGAGCAGACATTCAAGAGAGCTGGAGCGACAAAACTACGGCAGACGGCAGAAAACACAGCAAGAATCAAAACCTTCGTTGTTGTTGTTGTGCATTGCGTCCGAGAGGCTAGAGCTACAAGGAGACAAGCGGCACAGAGACGACAATCTGAGCGCGTTCGTTCCAAAGAGAGCAGAAGCGACAAAACGACGGCAGACGGCAGAAAACACAGCAAGAATCAAAACCTTCGTTGTTGTTGTTGTGCATTGCGTCTGAGAGGCTAGAGCTACAAGGAGACAAGCGGCACAGAGACGACAATCTGAGCGCGTTCGTTCCAAAGAGAGCAGAAGCGACAAAACGACGGCAGACGGCAGCAAACACAGCAAGAATCAAAACCTTCGTTGTTGTTGTTGTGCATTGCGTCTGAGAGGCTAGAGCTACAAGGAGACAAGCGGCACAGAGACGACAATCTGAGCGCGTTCGTTCCAAAGAGTGCAGAAGCGACAAAACGACGGCAGACGGCAGCAAACACAGCAAGAATCAAAACCTTCGTTGTTGTTGTTGTGCATTGCGTCTGAGAGGCTAGAGCTACAAGGAGACAAGCGGCACAGAGAGGACAATCTGAGCGCGTTCGTTCCAAAGAGAGCAGAAGCGACAAAACGACGGCAGACGGCAGCAAACACAGCAAGAATCAAAACCTTCGTTGTTGTTGTTGTGCATTGCGTCTGAGAGGCTAGAGCTACAAGGAGACAAGCGGCACAGAGACGACAATCTGAGTGCGCTCGTTCCAAAGGAAACAGAAGCGACAAAACGACGGCAGCAAACAGCAAGAATCAAAGAACATTGATTGTCGTTGTGTTGCACTGCGTCCGACGGAGACTACAACTACAAGAAGAGACAAGCAGCAAGGAGACGACCATTTTGTAACAGCAGAAGCAGCGACGATTCGGGAAGCGACAACGAGTTAACGGCGAACAGCGAGAGCAAGGCAAGGCAACAAAGAGAGGACGGCAACAGCGACATCGACAGGCAAGCGAGATCCGGATGTGGTGGTGTGTGTGCGTCTAATTTGGAGTCTGGAAAGTTCTGCGCAGAAGCGAGAGTTAACAAGGGTAAGCCCATAGTAAGGTGAGCGTTAACAGAGAAGCGATCGTTAACAGTGACGACTTTAAAGGCGTTTTCGGAGTCGATGTTAACTGGAAAATTGTTAACAGGCCAGCAGTAATAAGGCTGTTTAAGTTGATTTAATTACATTTTCTTAGATATAAGCTAATATCAATTATTTTGTATTTAAATCGTCACGATGCAAGTTGAAGAGATAATGACACTGAGAGTCGCACATTTGCGAGAGAAGTTAAGAGAGCTTGCGTTGCAGACGACGGGACGAAAGCGCGATTTGCAAGATAGACTATTAATACATCACGGCTTTCCAGTTGAGGATGAAGAAGAGTCAGAGAATGAGTCCGTAGTAACAGCAGTGGATGATACCGTAGCAGTTCAACCAGGTACGCGACAGGCAGAGTATAAATCTTTATTTAGGCTAAAAGACGTGGAAGGTAGTGTGTAACAATTTTCTGGTTCTAATAACCCCGACATCAATCAATGGATAGAGGAATTAGAAGAATGCGCAGCTACTGTTCAATGGAGTCTTTCGCTCGTAGTTTGCGTGATATTCGTAACTGGAATTCGTTGAAGGCAACTCTGTTGGAGGAGTTTAGTGTTAAACTGTCGTCCGTAGAAGTACATAGAATGTTGCAAAAGCGCCAGCAGAAAAAAGGAGAGTCGTTGCATGAGTTTTTGTATGCGTTAATGGAGATAGCTAAGCCAATTAAACTAGATGATGAGAGTTTAATCGAATATTTTGTGGATGGTATACCAGACGCTAGGGCAAGTAAGGCAATGCTGTACCAAGCTAGAAACTTAAAGGAGCTTAAATTTCAGATCGATGTTAACCAGAAAGCTAGAGGCGGATCCAAGCCGATGAGTAAGAATTGGCCGCTGAGTAATAAAAGTGAGAGTTCGGTGAAAGGGTCGATGGCAGAGAATTTTAGGAAATGTTTTAAGTGTGGAGACAAATCGCATTTGAGGAAAGATTGTCCCAAAAATGATTTTTGTTGTTTCAAATGTGGCCAACCAGGACACCGTGCTGCAAGCTGTAATGTCAAGGTCGAAACCAGACAAGAAAAGAGATCGAATACGAACATTATTCGAGATAAGGAAGTCGTTGATAAGCCGTCAGGTATTTTCACTCCATCAGGTTTGGAATTAAAGGATATTAAGTACGCGAATTTGGTATTCCAAGGTTTGATTGATACTGGAGCAGATTTGTGTTTAATTCGCAGGAGGGTATTTTTGAAATTTGGAAATCTTGAACTGATCGGCCAGGAGAAATTTTTAACAGGTATTGGAGATAGTCAAGTTGTAACTTTTGGTAGCTTTTCGATACCAGTGAAAATCGATGAGATTGAAATGGAGGTAGAATTTCATGTCATTCCAGACGAGGATATTGGTTTTGAAGCCATTTTAGGAAGGACTATTCTGGATCATGTGGACATGCAAGTTTCTAAGACAGGAACAAGATTTGTTCGTAGAGTTTGCGCCGAGGATAAAGATAAGAAACTTGATCAGGTAGCATCGTCCTCATGCGTGGAATTGTTTAATGAATATAAAGGCATTTGCATGTCAAGTATTGACGAAGTTGAGAAGGAGTTTTCAATTGATGTTGGTCATCTCAGTGAAGCACATGCTAGAGAGGTTAGGGGTATGGTAGGAAAGTACCAACCTCAGAGAAATGTAGATGCGCCGATAAAAATGAAAATTGTATTAGTGGATGAGATACCAGTTTTCCAGCATCCGAGACGATTACCGTTGTGTGAACAGGAAATCGTGGACAAGCAAGTGGAAGAGTGGCTGGCTCAGAAGATTATAAAGCCAAGTACATCGGAGTATGCATCACCAGTAGTGTTGGTACCCAAAAAGAACGGTAGCAAGAGACTATGCTGTGATTACCGAAAGCTGAATGAGAAAATAGTTCGCGATAACTTTCCAAAGTCACATATGGATACAGTGTTGGAGAAACTGCAGGGTGCAAAGTATTTCACCACGTTGTATTTAACGAATGGTTTTTTCCATGTGCCTTTAGAAGTCGAGTCTCAAAAATATACGTCTTTTGTGACTCAGAATGGTCAGTTCGAATTTTTATATGTACCATTTGGAATTTCAAATTCTCCAGCGGTGTTTACCAGATTTATAATGGCTGTGTTGAGAGATTTGGTAAAGAATAATGAAGCAGCAGTCTATATGGATGACGTTATTATTTGTAGTCAAGATATAGAAGAGGGTTTGTTAAAGTTGAGAAAAGTACTGAAGATAGCGGAAATGAATGGGCTACGTATAAATTGGAGAAAGTGTCAGCTGTTACGACAAAAGGTTAATTTTCTGGGGTATATAATAGAAAAGAATACGATAAGACCAAGTGATGAAAAGACGAGGGCAGTCGAAAAGTTCCCAGTGCCAGTTGATAAAAAAACAGTGCAGCGTTTCATAGGATTGACTTCTTATTTCCGAAAGTTTATTGAGGGTTATGCTGTTATTGCAAAACCATTGACAGATCTGCTGCGGAAGGATGTTAAATTTGAATTTAAGGATATACATCAGGTTGCATTTGAACAAATAAAGGTAGCATTGATTAGTAGACCTGTTTTAGAAATGTACAACCCGAAGTTGGAGACAGAAATCCATACTGATGCATCAAAATGGGGGTATGGAGCCGTGTTACTGCAAAAGAGTTTGGAAGACAGCCAATTCCATCCAGTTTAATATATGAGCCGTAGGACTAAGCCATGTGAAGAGAAATATCCTGCTTATGACCTTGAGGTTCTGGCAATTATCGAAGCTTTAGCTAAATGGCGTGTATACGTTTTGGGTATAAAGTTCAAAATTGTCACAGATTGTAATGCATTTACAATGACGATCAAAAAGAAAGACGTTCCTTTGAGAGTAGCACGTTGGGCCATGTACCTACAAGATTTTAATTATGTTATAGAACATCGATCAGGAACGAAGATGAGGCACGTTGACGCGTTGAGTCGTGTATCTTGTTTTATGGTGACCGAAAGTATAGCTCATCGTTTGAAAGAAGCTCAGCTAACCGACGATTGGGTTAAGGCCGTTAAAAGTATTGTGGAGGACAAGGAATATGAAAATTATTATATTCAGAATCAGATTTTGTTTAAGGATCCGGATAAGGAGCTTATCGTAGTACCAGCTCAGTTGGAAAATGAGATTATATCAATAGCACATAAGCAAGGACATTTTTCAGTTAAAAAGACACAAGATATCATTGAAAAGTCGTATTATATTCCGAAGTTAAAAGACAAAGTATGGCGCGTAATAAATAGTTGTGTCGAGTGTATCATTGTCAATGAAAAGACAGGAAAACGTGAGGGTTATTTGCAACCAATAGACAAGGGTGATAGGCCGTTACAAACGTATCACATTGATCACGTTGGACCAATGGAAATTACTAAAAAACAGTACAATTATATACTGGTTGTCGTTGATGGATTTTCTAAGTTTGTTTGGTTATATTCTACACGTAGTACAGGCGTTGAAGAGGTCGTTAAGTGTTTGGAAATTCAGGGGACTAGTTTTGGTAATCCGAACAGAATAGTGACGGATAGGGGTGCAGCGTTTATGTCCAATTTGTTTCGTGAATATTGTGAGAGAGAGAAAATACAGCATTTAATGATTGCCACAGGCGTTCCACGTGGGAATGGTCAAGTCGAAAGGATGCACAAGATAGTGGTGCCTATGTCGTCGAAATTGTGTCAGGGTAATTCCGGTAGTTGGTATAAGCATCTAGGAAAAGTACAGCAAATGATCAACAGTGTTGAGCCGCGAAGTACCAAGGTAACACCTTTCAAGATATTGACTGGGCTAGACATGCGTATAGGAATGGATCCAAAAATAAAAGAAATATTGGAAGAAGAGTTGAACAAGGACCGCGAAAAAATTAGAAAGGAAGTAGTTGAAAACATTGCACGGTTACAGCAGGAAAACAAGAAGAGTTTTGACTTAAAAAGGAAACTAGATAGACAGTATGAGGTTAATGAGCTAGTAGCTATAAAGCGTACTCAGTATGGTACTGGATTAAGGCTAAAAGGAAAGTATCTAGGGCCGTATAAGGTGGTTAGGGTAAAGAATCATGGAAGGTACGAAGTCGAAAAGATGGGGGATACTGAGGGTCCCTATAAGACCTCTACAGTTTCAGAATATATGAAACCTTGGCTAGACCCATCCGAGGCGAATGGTCCGTCAGGACAGCCGAATGTAGGAAACGAAGGAAAGAGAGAGACACGAAGCGGTCGTGTTTTCGTCGTGTCGTCGGGATAGAGCAGTAATCGGCTCTGAGAGAGCCGATAGCAAGAGAGAGAGAGATCAGTCAGTTGTCAGTTCAGCCACGCATCAGACGTACACGCATATAATTAGTCACAAACATACTTGTAAAACTTGGAGCTGTTATAATTTTAAATCCAACATACTTATTAAATAAATGTTACTCGTTGCCATCAAGCAACTTAAACTACTACATTAATGCCTCATATTCGCGTTGCATCGCTTCGGACCAATGTGATGCATGAATACTGATCAACGCCTCCTCGTAGGATACTGAAATCTTTACGTCGCTGGCAACCAGAGCACCAAGAATGTTGTACTCCTTTCTTGGACGGCCAGGTTTGCCGGTCCGAATCAGCCTTGGTCTGCCAGGTCCAACGCAAAGAGCTGGCTCATCTGACTCAACCTTTTCTGTTGCGCTCTCGTACCCATCAGTACCGCTGCTACTTTGATTCTCCCCGTCAACGCTTGCACCATGGCTGCTGTCTCCACCGCTGCTGTCAATGTCATCAGTATCGCCGCCTGACTGCATGCTAACTTCTGCCTTCGGAAGTTCGAATGTGACTGTATCCTTGTCGTCTTGGATCTCGTCAAAGAGAACATCTCGCCTTTCAATCACCTGATGAGACACAGGGTCATACAGTTCGGCCCTTAGCCGCCACTGAATATCCAATCATGCGATATTCTTTGCCTTTTGGTTGAAGTTTACTCTTCCTTGGACCCTTGTCCAAAGCTACTGTAACGAAGCCAAAAACCTTTAGATGACCAACAAAAGGTTTCTTACCAGTCCACGCTTCCATAGGCGTCATACTGGTCAGCGCCTTGGTCGGTGATCGATTCCGTACATACACAGCTGCGTTGACTGCCTCAGCCCACAAGGATTCGCCTAATCCTGACTGGACCAGCATACATATTGACATTTCCACCAGAGTGCGGTTTGCCCTCTCAGCAACGCCGTTTTGCTGTGGGGTGTACGCCACTGTCAGCTGCCATCCCATTAGTTTTCAGAAATTCATCAAACGATTTGTTGACAAATTCACCGCCATTGTCGCTCCGGATACATTTGAGACTTTTTCCCGTTTGCCGTTCAACCAGGGTTTTGAACTCGACGAACTTCTGGAAGACTTCATCCTTTGTCCGCAGGAAATACACAAATATACGCCTTGATTTGTCATCGATGAAGGTTAGAAAATACTTTGATCCAGCAAGCGACTGTGTGCCAAAGGGCCCGCACACATCTGTATGAACTGGTTCCATTATATCTTGAGCTCTACTGGTGGTTGCAACAGGAAATGGTTGCGCATGAATCTTGCTGACCATACATGTTTTGCAATTCATATTCGCCGGGAAAACCCTATTTTCAATGCCGCGCACCATTCCTTTGCTGATCAAATCTTTCATACTGCTGATGTTCAAGTGGCCGTACCGTTTATGCCACAGGGCACCATCAGCCTTAACCGCCGCAAAACAGTTGTTTTGTTTTCCTCGAAACATATACAAGTTTCCAACTCTGTTCGCCTTTACAATGCATTCGCCATTTTGGATAACTCGTGCATATTCTTGTCCAAAAGTGACGAAACATTTATTCTGTACAGCGCTGCTCACCGAGAAATAATTTCCAGTCATTTCGGGCACATAGAGAACATTCTTTAACAGCAGCGTGCATATCTCTGTCTTCAGCTCTACTTCCCCTTTTCCTTCAGCTTTTAGGAAACCGGAGTCAGACAGACCAATCATTTCTGTGTGTTTCTCGAACTTTGTGAATAACTGTTTCTCACAACACATGTGGCTTGTGGCACCACTATCCAAACACCACATACTCTTTTTCAAATTATCTGCGTCCAACGCATTTAATAGACTGCACTGCTTGTTCTCCACTCTTGCTGCCCTTTCCACATTTGCGCTCTCCTTCTTACACTGAGCCTTCATATGCCCGCGCTCACCACACTTGAAACATATCATTGTATTGTTTCTCTTCTTTTGCGCTCTGTGCGCGGCCGGCTTATGTACTGCGGTATATGCCTTTGCGTATTCCTTTTGATCTTCTGTGTTTTCCTTTCGTTCGCCTTCTTCCTTCAGTTTTACGCATAGAACATCGAAAGTCGGCAGACTGTCGCGCGTCTCTATGGCGACAACGAAATTTTCGAATTGTTCTGGAAGGCTTGACAACAAAACAATTGAGCGCAGTTCATCATTTAGCTCGATTCCTACTGACCCAAGGCCATCAAGAATATCGACGAACTCATTAATGTAGCTTGAAATGCTTTGCCTTTGGTCCATGCGCTTGCTTAGCAATTTCTTGTACAGTTGAACCTTTCGTACAGGTCCACTTGGTTGATGAACACTCTTTAATTTGTTCCATGCTTCAGACGACTTACTGCAATTTTTAATGTATCCCAACTGTGAAGTTTTCACACTCAATGTGATCATGGCCAGCGCCTTTTCATCCTTGGCCTGCCAATTCACACCTTCGGGAACATTCGTTGGTAGCAGGTCACCAGATGCCACACTCCACAATTCAGCGTGCACCAACACAGACCGCATTTGAATACACCAGGAGTCATAATTTCCCTCCTCTAATTTGTCTATTTGATACATCCCGCTCATTGCTGATTCTCGTTTAGTCTCTGAGTCACACCGATGTTAATATTTCGTAACAAAAACAATCACTTTACTTTTAATTTACAAAATCCGAACCTGGGCCCATAACCTGTTGGACAGAATTTCGCTGCCGTTGCAAGGGAAGTTCTTGTACCGAAAAGTAAAAACGCAACCATTCATATGTACGGTTTATTTGTGACTAATAAATGCTCTGCTCGCAGGCAGATAGAGACCGAACGAAAAGGAGAACAAAAAGGGAGATAAGAGAACGTCGCTTCGTTACGTCTCTCACTCATACATACGTCTACATACTCATATGTCTGTCAATACATGCGTGCATTGCTAGAGATGGTCATTCTTCAACACGTTTCTCCGCTGGCAGAAAACTTATCTCCGCTGGCAGAACATGTACTTCCGGCGGCGAGGAATTTATATCCCCTGCCGGACATCTTATCTCTGCTGACAAAAATATTTTGCGGTGGCGGGAAATGTATATCCGCTGGCGGAAAACTTTTCTCCACTGACAGACATCGTATCTTCGCTGCCGGACAACTTATCTCTGCTGACAAAATACGTCTCTCCGCTGGCGAAAAACTTATTTCCGGTGGCGGGAAATTTATATCCCCTGCCAGACAAATTATCTCTGCTGACGAAACAAGTCTCTCCGCTGGCGGAAAACTTATTTCCGGTGGCGGGAAATTTATATCCCCTGCCGGACAACTTATCTCTGCTGACGAAATACGTCTCTCCGCTGGCGGAAAACTTATTTCCGGTGGCGGGAAATCTATATCCCCTGCCAGACAAATTATCTCTGCTGACGAAACACGTCTCTCCGCTGGCAGAAAACTTAACTCCGGCGGCGGGAAATTTATATCCCCAGACGGAAAATTTATCCCCGCAGACGAATTACGCTTCTCCGCTGGCGGAAAACTTATTTCCGGTGGCGGGAAATTTATATCCCCTGCCGGACAACTCATCTCTGCTGACGAAATACGTCTATCCGCTGGCGGAAAACTTATTCTCGGTGGCGGGAAATCTATATCCCCTGCCAGGCAAATTATCTCTGCTGACGAAATACGTCTCTCCGCTGACGGAAAATTATTTCCGGTGGCGGGAAATGTATATCCCCTGCCAGACAAATTATCTCAGCTGACGAAATACGTCTCTCCGCTGGCGGAAAACTTATTTCCTGTGGCGGGAAATCTATATCCGCTGGCGGACAACTTATCTCCGCTGGCAGACAATTTATCTCCGCTGACGAACATCGATTCTCCGCTGGCAGAAAACTTAGCTCCGGCGGCGAGAAATTTATATCCCCAGACGGACAATTTATTCCTGCAGACGAATAACGTTTCTCCGCTGGCGGAAAACTTATCTCTGCTAACGAAATACGTCTCTCCGCTGGCGGAAAACTTATTTCCGCTGGCGGAAAACTTATTTCCGGAGGCGGGAAATTTATATCCCCTGCCGGACAACTTATCTCTGCTGACGAAATACGTCTCTCCGCTGGCGGAAAACTTATTTCCGGTGGCGGGAAATCTATATCCCCTGCCAGACAAATTATCCCTGCTGACGAAATACGTCTCTCCGCTGGCGGAAAACTTATTTCTGGTGGCGGAATATTTATATCCCCTGCCGGACAACTTATCTCTGCTGACGAAATACGTCTCTCCGCTGGCGGAGAACTTATTTCCAGTGGCGGGAAATCTATATCCGCTGGCGGACAACTTATCTCCGCTGGCAGACAATTTATCTTCGCTGACGAACAACGATTCTCCGCTGGTAGAAAACTTAGCTCCGGCGGCGGGAAATTTATATCCCAAGACGGACAATTTATCCCCGCAGACGAATTACGTTTCTCCGCTGGCGGAAAACTTATCTCTGCAAACGAAATACGTCTCTCCGCTGGCGGAAAACTTATTTCCGGTGGAGGGAAATTTATATCCCCTGTCGGACAACTTATCTCTGCTGACGAAATACGTCTCTCCGCTGGCGGAAAACTTATTTCCGGTGGCGGGAAATTTATATCCCCAGACGGACAATTTATTCCTGCAGACGAATAACGTTTCTCCGCTGGCGGAAAACTTATCTCTGCTAACGAAATACGTCTCTCCGCTGGCGGAAAACTTATTTCCGCTGGCGGAAAACTTATTTCCGGAGGCGGGAAATTTATATCCCCTGCCGGACAACTTATCCCTGCTGACGAAATACGTCTCTCCGCTGGCGGAAAACTTATTTCCGGTGGCGGGAAATCTATATCCGGACAAATTATCTCTGCTGACGAAATACGTCTCTCCGCTGGCAGAAAACTTATTTCCAGTGGCGGGAAATCTATATCCGCTGGCGGACAACTTATCTCCGCTGGCAGACAATTTATCTTCGCTGACGAACAACGATTCTCCGCTGGTAGAAAACTTAGCTCCGGCGGCGGGAAATTTATATCCCAAGACGGACAATTTATCCCCGCAGACGAATTACGTTTCTCCGCTGGCGGAAAACTTATCTCTGCTAACGAAATACGTCTCTCCGCTGGCGGAAAACTTATTTCCGGTGGAGGGAAATTTATATCCCCTGTCGGACAACTTATCTCTGCTGACGAAATACGTCTCTCCGCTGGCGGAAAACTTATTTCCGGTGGCGGGAAATTTATATCCCCTGCCGGACAACTTATCTCTGCTGACGAAATACGTCTCTCCGCTGGCGGAAAACTTATTTCCGGTGGCGGGAAATTTATATCCCCAGACGGACAATTTATCCCCGCAGACGAATTACGTTTCTCCGCTGGTGGAAAACTTATTTCCGGTGGCGGGAAATTTATATCCCCTGCCGGACAACTTATCTCTGCTGACGAAATACGTCTCTCCGCTGGCGGAAAACTTATTTCCGGTGGCGGGAAATCTATATCCCCTGCCAGACAAATTATCCCTGCTGACGAAATACGTCTCTCCGCTGGCGGAAAACTTATTTCCGGTGGCGGGCAATTTATATCCCCTGCCGGACAACTTATCTCTGCTGACGAAATACGTCTCTTCGCTGGCGGAGAACTTATTTCCGGTGGCGGGAAATTTATATCCCCACACGGACAATTTATCCCCGCAGACGAATTACGTTTCTCCGCTGGTGGAAAACTTATTTCCGGTGGCGGGAAATTTATATCCCCTGCCGGACAACTTATCTCTGCCGACGAAATACGTCTCTCCGCTGGCGGAAAACTTATCTCCGGCGGCGGGATTTTTATATCCACTGCCGGACAACTTATCTCTGCGAACGAAATACGTCTCTCCGCTGGCGGAACACTTATTTCCGGTGGCGGGAAATTTATATCCCCTGCCGGACAACTTATCTCTGCTGACGAAATACGTCTCTCCGCTGGAGGAAAACTTATTTCCGGTGGCGGGAAATCTATATCCCCTGCCAGACAAATTATCTCTGCTGACGAAATACGTCTCTCCGCTGGCGGAAAACTTATTTCCGGTGGCGGGAAATCTATATCCGCTGGCGGACAAATTATCTCTGCTGACGAAATACGTCTCTCCGCTGGCGGAAAACTTATTTCCAGTGGCGGGAAATCTATATCCGCTGGCGGACAACTTATTTCCGCTGGCAGACAATTTATCTTCGCTGACGAACAACGATTCTCCGCTG
Source organism: Drosophila miranda (assembly GCF_003369915.1). Taxonomy (NCBI): domain Eukaryota; kingdom Metazoa; phylum Arthropoda; class Insecta; order Diptera; family Drosophilidae; genus Drosophila; species Drosophila miranda. Next base: position 34,145,542 of record NC_046675.1, read on the forward strand.
GTAGAAAACTCAACTCCGGCGGCGGGAAATTTATATCCCAAGACGGACAATTTATCCCCGCAGACGAATTACGTTTCTCCGCTGGCGGAAAACTTATCTCTGCTAACGAAATACGTCTCTCCGCTGGCGGAAAACTTATTTCCGGTGGAGGGAAATTTATATCCCCTGCCGGACAACTTATCTCTGCTGACGAAATACGTCTCTCCGCTGGCGGAAAACTTATTTCCTGTGGCGGGAAATCTATATCCGGACAAATTATCTCTGCTGACGAAATACGTCTCTCCGCTGGCAGAAAACTTATTTCCAGTGGCGGGAAATCTATATCCGCTGGCGGACAACTTATCTCCGCTGGCAGACAATTTATCTTCGCTGACGAACAACGATTCTCCGCTGGTAGAAAACTTAGCTCCGGCGGCGGGAAATTTATATCCCAAGACGGACAATTTATCCCCGCAGACGAATTACGTTTCTCCGCTGGCGGAAAACTTATCTCTGCTAACGAAATACGTCTCTCCGCTGGCGGAAAACTTATTTCCGGTGGAGGGAAATTTATATCCCCTGTCGGACAACTTATCTCTGCTGACGAAATACGTCTCTCCGCTGGCGGAAAACTTATTTCCGGTGGCGGGAAATTTATATCCCCTGCCGGACAACTTATCTCTGCTGACGAAATACGTCTCTCCGCTGGCGGAAAACTTATTTCCGGTGGCGGGAAATTTATATCCCCAGACGGACAATTTATCCCCGCAGACGAATTACGTTTCTCCGCTGGTGGAAAACTTATTTCCGGTGGCGGGAAATTTATATCCCCTGCCGGACAACTTATCTCTGCTGACGAAATACGTCTCTCCGCTGGCGGAAAACTTATTTCCGGTGGCGGGAAATCTATATCCCCTGCCAGACAAATTATCCCTGCTGACGAAATACGTCTCTCCGCTGGCGGAAAACTTATTTCCGGTGGCGGGCAATTTATATCCCCTGCCGGACAACTTATCTCTGCTGACGAAATACGTCTCTTCGCTGGCGGAGAACTTATTTCCGGTGGCGGGAAATTTATATCCCCACACGGACAATTTATCCCCGCAGACGAATTACGTTTCTCCGCTGGTGGAAAACTTATTTCCGGTGGCGGGAAATTTATATCCCCTGCCGGACAACTTATCTCTGCCGACGAAATACGTCTCTCCGCTGGCGGAAAACTTATCTCCGGCGGCGGGATTTTTATATCCACTGCCGGACAACTTATCTCTGCGAACGAAATACGTCTCTCCGCTGGCGGAACACTTATTTCCGGTGGCGGGAAATTTATATCCCCTGCCGGACAACTTATCTCTGCTGACGAAATACGTCTCTCCGCTGGAGGAAAACTTATTTCCGGTGGCGGGAAATCTATATCCCCTGCCAGACAAATTATCTCTGCTGACGAAATACGTCTCTCCGCTGGCGGAAAACTTATTTCCGGTGGCGGGAAATCTATATCCGCTGGCGGACAAATTATCTCTGCTGACGAAATACGTCTCTCCGCTGGCGGAAAACTTATTTCCAGTGGCGGGAAATCTATATCCGCTGGCGGACAACTTATTTCCGCTGGCAGACAATTTATCTTCGCTGACGAACAACGATTCTCCGCTGGTAGAAAACTCAACTCCGGCGGCGGGAAATTTATATCCCAAGACGGACAATTTATCCCCGCAGACGAATTACGTTTCTCCGCTGGCGGAAAACTTATCTCTGCTAACGAAATACGTCTCTCCGCTGGCGGAAAACTTATTTCCGGTGGAGGGAAATTTATATCCCCTGCCGGACAACTTATCTCTGCTGACGAAATACGTCTCTCCGCTGGCGGAAAACTTATTTCCTGTGGCGGGAAATTTATATCCCCTGCCGGACAACTTATCTCTGCTGACGAAATACGTCTCTCCGCTGGCGGAAAACTTATTTCCGGTGGCGGGAAATTTATATCCCCTGCCGGACATTTTATCTCTGCTGACGAAATACGTCTCTCCGCTGGCAGAAAACTTATCTCCGGCGGCGGGATATTTATATCCCCTGCCGAACAACTTATCTCTGCTAACGAAATACGTCTCTCCGCTGGCGGCAAACTTATTTCCGGTGGCGGGAAATTTATATCCCCTGCCGGACAACTTATCTCTGCTGACGAAATACGTCTCTCCGCTGGCGGAAAACTTATTTCCGGTGGCGGGAAATCTATATCCCCTGCCAGACAAATTATCTCTGCTGACGAAATACGTCTCTCCGCTGGTGGAAAACTTATTTCCGGTGGCGGGAAATTTATATCCCCTGCCGGACAACTTATCTCTGCTGACGAAATACGTCTCTCCGCTGGCGGAAAACTTATTTCCGGTGGCGGGAAATCTATATCCCCTGCCAGAAAAATTATCTCTGCTGACGAAATACGTTTTTCCGCTGACGGAAAACTTATTTCCGGGGGCGGGAAATCAATATCCGCTGGCGGACAACTTATCTCCGCTAGCAGACAATTTATCTCCGCTGACGATCAACGATTCTCCGCTGGCAGAAAACTTAACTCCGGCGGCGGGAAATTTATATCCCCAGACGGAAAATTTATCCCCGCAGACGAATTACGTTTCTCCGCTGGCGGAAAACTTATCTCTGCTAACGAAATACGTCTTTCCGCTGGCGGAAAACTTATTTCCGGTGGAGGGAAATTTATATCCCCTGCCGGACAACTTATCTCTGCTGACGAAATACGTCTCTCCGCTGGCGGAAATCTTATTTCCGGTGGCGGGAAATTTATATCCCCTGCCGGACAACTTATCTCTGCTGACGAAATACGTCTCTCCACTGGCGGAAAACCTATTTCCGGTGGCGGGAAATTTATATCCCCTGCCGGACAACTTAACTCTGCTGACGAAATACGTCTCTCCGCTGGCGGAAAACTTATCACCGGCGGCGGGAAATTTATATCCCCTGCCGGACAACTTATCTCTGCTGACGAAATGCGTCTCTCCGCTGGCAGAAAACTTATTTCCGGTGGCGGGAAATTTATATCCCCTGCCGGACATTTTATCTCTGCTGACGAAATACGTCTCTCCGCTGGCAGAAAACTTATCTCCGGCGGCGGGATATTTATATCCCCTGCCGAACAACTTATCTCTGCTAACGAAATATGTTGGACAGAATTTCGCTGCCGTTGCAAGGGAAGTTCTTGTACCGAAAAGTAAAAACGCAACCATTCATATGTAAGGTTTATTTGTGACTAATAAATGCTCTGCTCGCAGGCAGATAGAGACCGAACGAAAGGGAGAACAAAAAGGGAGATAAGAGAACGTCGCTTCGTTACGTCTCTCACTCATACATACGTCTACATACTCATATGTCTGTCAATACATGCGTGCATTGCTAGAGATGGTCATTCTTCAACACCCTTCCTCAATGCGTGCATGCTTCCATTTAACTCAATTTAAACTTAACAATTTTGTAAATTCGACATGCTTTCTCTTAGGGAGATTCTTGGTCAAGATATCTGCAATCATATCTGTTGTACTAGCATACTTTAACTTAACTTGACCTTCTTCTACAATCTGTCGTACAAAGTGATATCTAATATCAATATGCTTGGTCCTTGAGTGATGCACTGGGTTCCTAGCCAGCTCTTGTGCGCTCAGATTATCGCCATATAAGATAGTTGAGGTAGCTTCATCTCCACAGCCAATTTCGATGATTAAGCGACGTAAGAATATGGACTCCTTACACGCAGCCGACAGTGCCATGTATTCTGCCTCCGTTCTGCTAAGTGCCACGCTGCGTTGTTTCTCAGATCGCCAAGAAATTGGGCCACCTGCCAAAAAATAAACATAGCCCGTATACGACTTCCGGTTAGTTCGATCGCCGCCCCAATCCGCATCCACATATCCAGTAAGTGGCTGGTGACACCCTTTGTAGTGTAGTTTGAAGTTCATCGTCGCTGCCAAGTACCTCAGAACGTGCTTCACACCAGCCAGATGCTCTGCGTGCGGATCTTTGTTCCTCTGGGCTAACTTTGCAACTGAATGCAAAATGTCCGGTCTGGTTGTGAGTGCCAGCCACATCAGCTCACCAATCATGGATTGATACATGACAGGATCAACCTTTTGACAGTGCTCATTAGTACAATCCACCTGGAACCCCGCATCCAACGGAGTAGCCACTGGTCTACATTTGTCCATGTCGTGAGCTTGCAATAGTTCCTTGATGTATTGCGAGTGGCCTATGGTGATAGGCCCAAGCTCACCTTCACGGTGCACCTCCATGCTTAAAAACAGCTCTGGAACACCTTTGTCGATACATTCGAACGCATTTGAAATAGCCGATTTGATACCGAGTATGTCCTCTTTGGACTGGCATGCTATAAGTAAATCGTCAACATATACCAAGATTAACGATAAGTTACCTTTCCCTCTCTGCTGGTAGAGGCACGGCTCGTTGTCACAGGAAACAAAACCCAGATTAGTCAGGACGCCATTCAGCTTCGAATTCCATTCCCTTCCTGACTGCTTCAATCCATATATTGCCTTTTTAAGCAGCATAGCCTTCGCTGGATAAGCTCGATCAATGTACCCTTGTGGTTGCTTCATGTACACCGTATCGCTCAGGTCACTGTTGAGGTATGCCGTACATACATCCATTTGGTTGACATATAATTTCAATTCTGCTGCTAGCGCAAGAATAAATCGCACGCTCTCCAGTCTGCAGACTGGAGAAAATGTTTCCGCATAGTTTATGCCGTACTACTGGGAGCAACCTTTTGCCACCAGCCGCGTCTTGAATCGTTCGATTTGACCATCTTTGTCGCGTTTCAGGCTATATACCCATTTGCATCCAACTGCTCGTTGTCCTGCCGGTAAGTCTGCCAACTGCCATGTCTCGTTTGCCATTAATGCCTCATATTCGCGTTGCATCGCTTCGGACCAATGTGATGCATGAATACTGATCAACGCCTCCTCGTAGGATACTGGAATCTTTACGTCGCTGGCAACCAGAGCACCAAGAATGTTGTACTCCTTTCTCGGACGGCCAGGTTTGCCGGTCCGAATCAGCCTTGGTCTGCCAGGTCCAACGCGAGGAGCTGGCTCATCTGACTCAACCTTTTCTGTTGCGCTCTCGTACCCATCAGTACCGCTGCTACTGGGATTCTCCCCGTCAACGCTTGCACCATGGCTGCTGTCTCCACCGCTGCTGTCAATGTCATCAGTATCGCCGCCTGACTGCATGCTAACTTCTGCCTTCGGAAGTTCGAATGTGACTGTATCCTTGTCGTCTTGGATCTCGTCAAAGAGAACATCTCGCCTCTCAATCACCTGATGAGACACAGGGTCATACAGTCGATAGCCCTTAGCCGCTACTGAATATCCAATCATGCGATATTCTTTGCCTTTTGGTTGAAGTTTACTCTTCCTTGGACCCTTGTCCAAAGCTACTGCAACGGAGCCAAAAACCTTTAGATGACCAACAAAAGGTTTCTTACCAGTCCACGCTTTTATAGGCGTCATACTGGTCAGCGCCTTGGTCGGTGATCGATTCCGTACATACACAGCTGCGTTGACTGCCTCAGCCCACAAGGATTCGCCTAATCCTGACTGGACCAGCATACATCTTGACATTTCCACCAGAGTGCGGTTTGCCCTCTCAGCAACGCCGTTTTGCTGTGGAGTGTACGCCACTGTCAGCTGCCTCTCAATCCCATTAGTTTTCAGAAATTCATCAAACGATTTGTTGACAAATTCACCGCCATTGTCGCTCCGGATACATTTGAGACTTTTTCCCGTTTGCCGTTCAAGCAGGGTTTTGAACTCGACGAACTTCTGGAAGACTTCATCCTTTGTCCGCAGGAAATACACAAATATACGCCTTGATTTGTCATCGATGAAGGTTAGAAAATACTTTGATCCAGCAAGCGACTGTGTGCCAAAGGGCCCGCACACATCGGCATGAACTAGTTCCAATATATCTTGAGCTCTACTGGTGGTTGCAACAGGAAATGGTTGCGCATGAATCTTGCTGACCATACATGTTTTGCAATTCATATTCGCCGGGAAAACCATATTTTCAATGCCGCGCACCATTCCTTTGCTGATCAAATCTTTCATACTGCTGATGTTCAAGTGGCCGTACCGTTTATGCCACAGGGCACCATCAGCCTTAACCGCCGCAAAACAGTTGTTTTGTTTTCCTCGAAACATATACAAGTTTCCAACTCTGTTCGCCTTTACAATGCATTCGCCATTTTGGATAACTCGTGCATATTCTTGTCCAAAAGTGACGAAACATTTATTCTGTACAGCGCTGCTCACCGAGAAATAATTTCCATTCATTTCGGGCACATAGAGAACATTCTTTAACAGCAGCGTGCATATCTCTGTCTTCAGCTCTACTTCCCCTTTTCCTTCAGCTTTTAGGCAACCGGAGTCAGCCAGACCAATCATTTCTGTGTGTTTCTTTGTGAATAACTGTTTCTCACAACACATGTGGCTTGTGGCACCACTATCCAAAAACCACATACTCTTTTTCAAATTATCTGCGTCCAACGCATTTAATAGACTGCACTGCTTGTTCTCCACTCTTGCTGCCCTTTCCACATTTGCGCTCTCCTTCTTACACTGAGCCTTCATATGCCCGCGCTCACCACACTTGAAACATATCATTGTATTGTTTCTCTTCTTTTGCGCTCTGTGCGCGGCCGGCTTATGTACTGCGGTATATGCCTTTGCGTATTCCTTTTGATCTTCTGTGTTTCCCTTTCGTTCGCCTTCTTCCTTCAGTTTTACGCATAGAACATCGAAAGTCGGCAGACTGTCGCGCGTCTCTATGGCGACAACGAAATTTTCGAATTGTTCTGGAAGGCTTGACAACAAAACAATTGAGCGCAGTTCATCATTTAGCTCGATTCCTACTGACCCAAGGCCATCAAGAATATCGACGAACTCATTAATGTAGCTTGAAATGCTTTGCCTTTGGTCCATGCGCTTGCTTAGAAATTTCTTGTACAGTTGAACCTTTCGTACAGGTCCACTTGGTTGATGAACACTCTTTAATTTGTTCCATGCCTCGGACGACTTACTGCAATTTTTAATGTATCCCAACTGTGAAGTTTTCACACTCAATGTGATCATGGCCAGCGCCTTTTCATCCTTGGCCTGCCAATTCACACCTTCGGGAACATTCGTTGGTAGCAGGTCACCAGATGCCACACTCCACAATTCAGCGTGCACCAACACAGACCGCATTTGAATACACCAGGAGTCATAATTTCCCTCCTCTAATTTGTCTATTTGATACATCCCGCTCATTGCTGATTATCGTTTAGTCTCTGAGTCACACCGATGTTAATAGTTCGTAACAAGGGAAGTTCTTGTACCGAAAAGTAAAAACGCAACCATTTATATGTAAGGTTTATTTGTGACTAATAAATGCTCTGCTCGCAGGCAGATAGAGACCGAACGAAAGGGACAACAAAAAGGGAGATAAGAGAACGTCGCTTCGTTACGTCTCTCACTCATACATACGTCTACATACTCATATGTCTGTCAGTACATGCGTGCATTGCTAGAGATGGTCATTCTTCAACAAAATACGTCTCTCCGCTGGCGGAAAACTTATTTCCGGTGGCGGGAAATTTATATCCCCTGCCGGACAACTTATCTCTGCTGACGAAATACGTCTCTCCGCTGGCGGAAAACTTATTTCCGGTGGCGGGAAATCTATATCCCCTGCCAGACAAATTATCTCTGCTGACGAAGTACGTCTCTCCGCTGGCGGAAAACTTATTTCCGGTGGCGGGAAATCTATATCCCCTGCCAGACAAATTATCTCTGCTGACGAAATACGTCTCTCCGCTGGCGGAAAACTTATCTCCGGCGGCGGGAAATTTGTATCCTCTGCCGGACAACTTATCTCTGCTGACGAAATGCGTCTCTCCGCTGGCAGAAAACTTATTTCCGGTGGCGGGAAATTTATATCGCCTGCCGGACAGCTTATCTCTGCTGACGAAATACGTCTCTCCGCTGGCGGAAAACTTATGTCCGGTGGCGGGATATCTATATCCCCTGCCAGACAACTTATCTCTGCTGACGAAATACGTCTCTCCGCTGGCGGAAAACTTATTTCCGGTGTCTGGAAATCTATATCCGCTGGCGGACAACTTATCTCTGCTGACGAACTACGTCTCTACGCTGGCGGAAAACTTATCTCCGGTGGCGGGAAATTTATATCCCCAGATGGACAATTTATCCCCGCACACGAATTACGTTTCTCCGCTGGCAGACAATTTATCTCCGCCGGCGCCGGCGGCGGGTAATTTATATCCCCAGACAGAAAATTTATTCCCGCAGACGAATTACGTCTCTCCGCTGGCGGAAAACTTATCTCTGCTAACGAAATACGTCTCTCCGCTGGCGGAAAACTTATTTCCGGTGGAGGGAAATTTATATCCCCTGCCGGACAACTTATATCTGCTGACGAAATACGTCTCTGCGCTGGCAGAAAACTTATTTCCGGTGTCTGGAAATCTATATCCCCTGCCAGACAACTTATCTCTGCTGACGAATTACGTTTCTCCGCTGGCGGAAAACTTATTTCCGGTGGCGGGAAATTTATATCCGCTGGCGGAAAACTTATCTCTGCTAACGAAATACGTCTCTCCGCTGGCGGAAAACTTATTTCCGGTGGCGGGAAATTTATATCGCCTGCCGGACAACTTATCTCTGCTGACGAAATACGTCTCTCCGCTGGCGGAAAAAATATCTCCGGCGGCGGGAAATTTATATCCCCTGCCGGACAACTTATCTCTGCTGACGAAATACGTCTCTCCGCCTTCAGAAAACTTATTTCCGGTGGCGGGAAATTTATATCCCCTGCCGGACAACTTATCTCTGCTGACGAAATACGTCTCTCCGCTGGCGGACAACTTATTTCCCGTGGCGGGAAATTTATATCCCCTGCCGGACAACTTATCTCTGCTGACGAAATACGTCTCTCCGCTGGCGGAAAACTTATTTCCGGTGGCGGGAAATCTATATCCCCAGACGGACAATTTATCCCCGCAGACGAATTACGTTTCTCCGCTGGCGAAAAACTTATTTTCGGTGGCGGGAAATATATATCCGCTGGGGGACAACTTATCTCCGCTTGCAGAAAATTAATCTCCGGTGACGAACAACGATTCTCTGCTGGTAGAAAACTTATCTCCGGTGGCGGGAAATTTATATCCCCAGACGGACAATTTATCCCCGCAGACGAATTACGTTTCTCCGCTGGCGGAAAACTTATTTCCGGTGGCGGGAAATTTATATCCCCTGCCGGAAAACTTATCTCTGCTGACGAAATACGTCTCTCCGCTGGCAGAAAACTTAACTCCGGCGGCGGAAAATTTATATCCCCAGACGGACAATTTATCCCCGCAGACGATTTACATTTCTCCGCTGGCGGAAAACTTATTTCCACTGGCGGGAAATTAATATCCCCTGCCGGACAACTTATCTCTGCTGACGAAATACGTCTCTCCGCTGGCAGAAAACTTAACTCCGGCGGCGGGAAATTTATATCCCCAGACGGACAATTTATCCCCGCAGACGAATTACGTTTCTCCGCTGGCGGAAAACTTATCTCCGGTGGCGGGAAATTTATATCCGCTGGCGGAAAACTTTTCTCCGCTGACAGACATCTTATCTCCGCTGGCAGATAATTTATATCCGCTGACGAACTACGTTTCTCCTCTGCCAGAAAACTTATCTCCAGATGGGGAAATTTATATCCCCTGCCGGACAACTTATCTCTGCTGACAAAATACGTCTCTCCGCTGGCGGAACACTTATCTCCGGCGGCGGGAAATTTATATCCCCTGCCGGACAACTTATCTCTGCTGACGAAATACGTCTCTCCGCCTTCAGAAAACTTATTTTCGGTGGCGGGAAATTTATATTCCCTGCCGGACAACTTATCTCTGCTGACGAAATACGTCTCTCCGCTGGCGGAAAACTTATTTCCGGTGGCGGGAAATTTATATCCCCTGCCGGACAACTTATCTCTGCTGACGAAATACGTCTCTCCGCTGGCGGAAAACTTATTTCCGGTGGCGGGAAATCTATATCCCCTGCCAGACAAATTATCTCTGCTGACGAAATACGTCTCTCCGCTGGCGGAAAACTTATTTCCGGTGGCGGGAAATCAATATCCGCTGGCGGACAACTTATCTCCTCTGGCAGACAATTTATCTCCGCTGACGAACAACGATTCTCCGCTGGTAGAAAACTAAACTCCGGCGGCGGGAAATTTATATCCCTAGACGGACAATTTATCCCCGCAGACGAATTACGTTTCTCCGCTGGCGGAAAACTTATTTCCGGTGGCGGGAAATTTATATCCGCTAGCGGAAAACTTATCTCTGCTAACGAAATACGTCTCTCCGCTGGCGGAAAACTTATTTCCGATGGCGGGAAATTTTTATCCCCTGCCGGACAACTTATCTCTGCTGAAGAAATACGTCTCTCCGCTGGCGGAAAACTTATTTCCGGTGGCGGGAAATCTATATCCCTGCCAGACAAATTATCTCTGCTGACGAAATACGTCTCTCCGCTGGCGGAAAACCTATCTCCGGTGGCGGGAAATTTATACCCGCTTTCGGAAAACTTTTCTCCGCTGACAGACATCTTATCTCCGCTGGCAGATAATTTATATCCGGTGACAAACTACGTTTCTCCTCTGGCAGAAAACTTATTTCCGGTGGCGGGAAATTTATATCCCCTGCCGGACAACTTATCTCTGCTGACGAAATACGTCTCTCCGCTGGCGGAAAACTTATTTCCGGTGGCGGAAAATTTATATCCCCTGCCGGACAACTTATCTCTGCTGACGAAATACGTCTCTCCGCTGGCAGAAAACTTATCTCCGGCGGCGGGATATTTATATCCCCTGCCGGACAACTTATCTCTGCTAACGAAATACGTCTCTCCGCTGGCGGAAAACTTATTTCCGGTGGCGGGAAATACATATCCCCTGCCAGAAAAATTATCTCTGCTGACGAAATACGTCTCTCCGCTGACGGAAAACTTATTTCCGGTGGCGGGAAATCTATATCCCTGCCAGACAAATTATCTCTGCTGACGAAATACGTCTCTCCGCTGGCGGAAAACCTATCTCCGGTGGCGGGAAATTTATACCCGCTGGCGGAAAACTTTTCTCCGCTGACAGACATCTTATCTCCGCTGGCAGATAATTTATATCCGGTGACGAACTACGTTTCTCCTCTGGCAGAAAACTTATTTCCGGTGGCGGTAAATTTATATCCCCTGCCGGACAACTTATCTCTGCTAACGAAATACGTCTCTCCGCTGGCGGAAAACTTATTTCCGGCGGCGGGATATTTATATCCCCTGCCGGACAACTTATCTCTGCTAACGAATTACGTTTCTCCGCTGGCGAAAAACTTATTTCCAGTGGCGGGAAATTTATATCCCCTGCCGGACAACTTATCGCCGCTTGCAGACAATTTATCGCCGCTGACGAACAACGATTCTCCGCTGGTAGAAAACTGAACTCCGGCGGCGGGAAATTTATATCCCCAGACGGACAATTTATCCCCGCAGACGAATTACGTTTCTCCGCTGGCGGAAAACTTATCTCTGCTAACGAAATACGTCTCTCCGCTGGCGGAAAACTTATTTCCGGTGGCGGGAAATTTATATCCCCTGCCGGACAACTTATCTCTGCTGACGAAATACGTCTCTCCGCTGGCGGAAAACTTATTTTCGGTGGCGGGAAATCTATATCCCTGCCAGACAAATTATCTCTGCTGACGAAATACGTCTCTCCGCTGGCGGAAAACCTATCTCCGGTGGCGGGAAATTTATACCCGCTGGCGGAAAACTTTTCTCCGCTGACAGACATCTTATCTCCGCTGGCAGATAATTTATATCCGGTGACGAACTACGTTTCTCCTCTGGCAGAAAACTTATTTCCGGTGGCGGGAAATTTATATCCCCTGCCGGACAACTTATCTCTGCTGACGAAATACGTCTCTCCGCTGGCAGAAAACTTATCTCCGGCGGCGGGATATTTATATCCCCTGCCGGACAACTTATCTCTGCTAACGAAATACGTCTCTCCGCTGGCGGAAAACTTATTTCCGGTGGCGGGAAATTTATATCCCCTGCCGGACAACTTAACTCTGCTGACGAAATACGTCTCTCCGCTGGCGGAAAACTTATCACCGGCGGCGGGAAATTTATATCCCCTGCCGGACAACTTATCTCTGCTGACGAAATGCGTCTCTCCGCTGGCAGAAAACTTATCTCCGGCGGCGGGATATTTATATCCCCTGCCGAACAACTTATCTCTGCTAACGAAATATGTTGGACAGAATTTCGCTGCCGTTGCAAGGGAAGTTCTTGTACCGAAAAGTAAAAACGCAACCATTCATATGTAAGGTTTATTTGTGACTAATAAATGCTCTGCTCGCAGGCAGATAGAGACCGAACGAAAGGGAGAACAAAAAGGGAGATAAGAGAACGTCGCTTCGTTACGTCTCTCACTCATACATACGTCTACATACTCATATGTCTGTCAATACATGCGTGCATTGCTAGAGATGGTCATTCTTCAACACCCTTCCTCAATGCGTGCATGCTTCCATTTAACTCAATTTAAACTTAACAATTTTGTAAATTCGACATGCTTTCTCTTAGGGAGATTCTTGGTCAAGATATCTGCAATCATATATGTTGTACTAGCATACTTTAACTTAACTTGACCTTCTTCTACAATCTGTCGTACAAAGTGATATCTAATATCAATATGCTTGGTCCTTGAGTGATGCACTGGGCTCCTAGCCAGCTCTTGTGCGCTCAGATTATCGCCATATAAGATAGTTGAGGTAGCTTCATCTCCACAGCCAATTTCGATGATTAAGCGACGTAAGAATATGGACTCCTTACACGCAGCCGACAGTGCCATGTATTCTGCCTCCGTGCTGCTAAGTGCCACGCTGCGTTGTTTCTCAGATCGCCAAGAAATTGGGCCACCTGCCAAAAAATAAACATAGCCCGTATACGACTTCCGGTTAGTTCGATCGCCGCCCCAATCCGCATCCACATATCCAGTAAGTGGCTGGTGACACCCTTTGTAGTGTAGTTTGAAGTTCATCGTCGCTGCCAAGTACCTCAGAACGTGCTTCACACCAGCCAGATGCTCTGCGTGCGGATCTTTGTTCCTCTGGGCCAACTTTGCAACTGAATGCAAAATGTCCGGTCTGGTTGTGAGTGCCAGCCACATCAGCTCACCAATCATGGATTGATACATGACAGGATCAACCTTTTGACACTGCTCATTAGTACAATCCACCTGGAACCCCGCATCCAACGGAGTAGCCACTGGTCTACATTTGTCCATGTCGTGAGCTTGCAATAGTTCCTTGATGTATTGCGAGTGGCCTATGGTGATAGGCCCAAGCTCACCTTCACGGTGCACCTCCATGCTTAAAAACAGCTCTGGAACACCTTTGTCGATACATTCGAACGCATTTGAAATAGCCGATTTGATACCGAGTATGTCCTCTTTGGACTGGCATGCTATAAGTAAATCGTCAACATATACCAAGATTAACGATAAGTTACCTTTCCCTCTCTGCTGGTAGAGGCACGGCTCGTTGTCACAGGAAACAAAACCCAGATTAGTCAGGACGCCATTCAGCTTCGAATTCCATTCCCTTCCTGACTGCTTCAATCCATATATTGCCTTTTTAAGCAGCATAGCCTTCGCTGGATAAGCTCGATCAATGTACCCTTGTGGTTGCTTCATGTACACCGTATCGCTCAGGTCACTGTTGAGGTATGCCGTACATACATCCATTTGGTTGACATATAATTTCAATTCTGCTGCTAGCGCAAGAATAAATCGCACGCTCTCCAGTCTGCAGACTGGAGAAAATGTTTCCGCATAGTTTATGCCGTACTACTGGGAGCAACCTTTTGCCACCAGCCGCGTCTTGAATCGTTCGATTTGACCATCTTTGTCGCGTTTCAGGCTATATACCCATTTGCATCCAACTGCTCGTTGTCCTGCCGGTAAGTCTGCCAACTGCCATGTCTCGTTTGCCATTAATGCCTCATATTCGCGTTGCATCGCTTCGGACCAATGTGATGCATGAATACTGATCAACGCCTCCTCGTAGGATACTGGAATCTTTACGTCGCTGGCAACCAGAGCACCAAGAATGTTGTACTCCTTTCTCGGACGGCCAGGTTTGCCGGTCCGAATCAGCCTTGGTCTGCCAGGTCCAACGCGAGGAGCTGGCTCATCTGACTCAACCTTTTCTGTTGCGCTCTCGTACCCATCAGTACCGCTGCTACTGGGATTCTCCCCGTCAACGCTTGCACCATGGCTGCTGTCTCCACCGCTGCTGTCAATGTCATCAGTATCGCCGCCTGACTGCATGCTAACTTCTGCCTTCGGAAGTTCGAATGTGACTGTATCCTTGTCGTCTTGGATCTCGTCAAAGAGAACATCTCGCCTCTCAATCACCTGATGAGACACAGGGTCATACAGTCGATAGCCCTTAGCCGCTACTGAATATCCAATCATGCGATATTCTTTGCCTTTTGGTTGAAGTTTACTCTTCCTTGGACCCTTGTCCAAAGCTACTGCAACGGAGCCAAAAACCTTTAGATGACCAACAAAAGGTTTCTTACCAGTCCACGCTTTTATAGGCGTCATACTGGTCAGCGCCTTGGTCGGTGATCGATTCCGTACATACACAGCTGCGTTGACTGCCTCAGCCCACAAGGATTCGCCTAATCCTGACTGGACCAGCATACATCTTGACATTTCCACCAGAGTGCGGTTTGCCCTCTCAGCAACGCCGTTTTGCTGTGGAGTGTACGCCACTGTCAGCTGCCTCTCAATCCCATTAGTTTTCAGAAATTCATCAAACGATTTGTTGACAAATTCACCGCCATTGTCGCTCCGGATACATTTGAGACTTTTTCCCGTTTGCCGTTCAAGCAGGGTTTTGAACTCGACGAACTTCTGGAAGACTTCATCCTTTGTCCGCAGGAAATACACAAATATACGCCTTGATTTGTCATCGATGAAGGTTAGAAAATACTTTGATCCAGCAAGCGACTGTGTGCCAAAGGGCCCGCACACATCTGCATGAACTAGTTCCAATATATCTTGAGCTCTACTGGTGGTTGCAACAGGAAATGGTTGCGCATGAATCTTGCTGACCATACATGTTTTGCAATTCATATTCGCCGGGAAAACCATATTTTCAATGCCGCGCACCATTCCTTTGCTGATCAAATCTTTCATACTGCTGATGTTCAAGTGGCCGTACCGTTTATGCCACAGGGCACCATCAGCCTTAACCGCCGCAAAACAGTTGTTTTGTTTTCCTCGAAACATATACAAGTTTCCAACTCTGTTCGCCTTTACAATGCATTCGCCATTTTGGATAACTCGTGCATATTCTTGTCCAAAAGTGACGAAACATTTATTCTGTACAGCGCTGCTCACCGAGAAATAATTTCCATTCATTTCGGGCACATAGAGAACATTCTTTAACAGCAGCGTGCATATCTCTGTCTTCAGCTCTACTTCCCCTTTTCCTTCAGCTTTTAGGCAACCGGAGTCAGCCAGACCAATCATTTCTGTGTGTTTCTTTGTGAATAACTGTTTCTCACAGCACATGTGGCTTGTGGCACCACTATCCAAACACCACATACTCTTTTTCAAATTTTCTGCGTCCAACGCATTTAATAGACTGCACTGCTTGTTCTCCACTCTTGCTGCCCTTTCCACATTTGCGCTCTCCTTCTTACACTGAGCCTTCATATGCCCGCGCTCACCACACTTGAAACATATCATTGTATTGTTTCTCTTCTTTTGCGCTCTGTGCGCGGCCGGCTTATGTACTGCGGTATATGCCTTTGCGTATTCCTTTTGATCTTCTGTGTTTCCCTTTCGTTCGCCTTCTTCCTTCAGTTTTACGCATAGAACATCGAAAGTCGGCAGACTGTCGCGCGTCTCTATGGCGACAACGAAATTTTCGAATTGTTCTGGAAGGCTTGACAACAAAACAATTGAGCGCAGTTCATCATTTAGCTCGATTCCTACTGACCCAAGGCCATCAAGAATATCTACGAACTCATTAATGTAGCTTGAAATGCTTTGCCTTTGGTCCATGCGCTTGCTTAGAAATTTCTTGTACAGTTGAACCTTTCGTACAGGTCCACTTGGTTGATGAACACTCTTTAATTTGTTCCATGCTTCGGACGACTTACTGCAATTTTTAATGTATCCCAACTGTGAAGTTTTCACACTCAATGTGATCATGGCCAGCGCCTTTTCATCCTTGGCCTGCCAATTCACACCTTCGGGAACATTCGTTGGTAGCAGGTCACCAGATGCCACACTCCACAATTCAGCGTGCACCAACACAGACCGCATTTGAATACACCAGGAGTCATAATTTCCCTCCTCTAATTTGTCTATTTGATACATCCCGCTCATTGCTGATTATCGTTTAGTCTCTGAGTCACACCGATGTTAATAGTTCGTAACTAAAACAATCACTTTACTTTTAATTTACAAAATCCGAACCTGGGCCCATAACCTGTTGGACAGAATTTCGCTGCCGTTGCAAGGGAAGTTCTTGTACCGAAAAGTAAAAACGCAACCATTTATATGTAAGGTTTATTTGTGACTAATAAATGCTCTGCTCGCAGGCAGATAGAGACCGAACGAAAGGGACAACAAAAAGGGAGATAAGAGAACGTCGCTTCGTTACGTCTCTCACTCATACATACGTCTACATACTCATATGTCTGTCAATACATGCGTGCATTGCTAGAGATGGTCATTCTTCAACAAAATACGTCTCTCCGCTGGCGGAAAACTTATTTCCGGTGGCGGGAAATTTATATCCCCTGCCGGACAACTTATGTCTGCTGACGAAATACGTCTCTCCGCTGGCGGAAAACTTATTTCCGGTGGCGGGAAATCTATATCCCCTGCCAGACAAATTATCTCTGCTGACGAAATACGTCTCTCCGCTGGCGGAAAACTTATTTCCGGTGGCGGGAAATCTATATCCCCTGCCAGACAAATTATCTCTGCTGACGAAATACGTCTCTCCGCTGGCGGAAAACTTATCTCCGGCGGCGGGAAATTTGTATCCTCTGCCGGACAACTTATCTCTGCTGACGAAATGCGTCTCTCCGCTGGCAGAAAACTTATTTCCGGTGGCGGGAAATTTATATCGCCTGCCGGACAACTTATCTCTGCTGACGAAATACGTCTCTCCGCTGGCGGAAAACTTATGTCCGGTGGCGGGAAATTTATATCGCCTGCCGGACAACTTATCTCTGCTGACGAAATACGTCTCTCCGCTGGCGGAAAAAATATCTCCGGCGGCGGGAAATTTATATCCCCTGCCGGACAACTTATCTCTGCTGACGAAATACGTCTCTCCGCCTTCAGAAAACTTATTTCCGGTGGCGGGAAATTTATATCCCCTGCCGGACAACTTATCTCTGCTGACGAAATACGTCTCTCCGCTGGCGGAAAACTTATTTCCGGTGGCGGGAAATTTATATCCCCTGCCGGACAACTTATCTCTGCTGACGAAATACGTCTCTCCGCTGGCAGAAAACTTAACTCCGGCGGCGGAAAATTTATATCCCCAGACGGACAATTTATCCCCGCAGACGATTTACATTTCTCCGCTGGCGGAAAACTTATTTCCAGTGGCGGGAAATTAATATCCCCTGCCGGACAACTTATCTCTGCTGACGAAATACGTCTCTCCGCTGGCAGAAAACTTAACTCCGGCGGCGGGAAATTTATATCCCCAGACGGACAATTTATCCCCGCAGACGAATTACGTTTCTCCGCTGGCGGAAAACTTATCTCCGGTGGCGGGAAATTTATATCCGCTGGCGGAAAACTTTTCTCCGCTGACAGACATCTTATCTCCGCTGGCAGATAATTTATATCCGCTGACGAACTGCGTTTCTCCTCTGCCAGAAAACTTATCTCCAGATGGGGAAATTTATATCCCCTGCCGGACAACTTATCTCTGCTGACAAAATACGTCTCTCCGCTGGCGGAACACTTATCTCCGGCGGCGGGAAATTTATATCCCCTGCCGGACAACTTATCTCTGCTGACGAAATACGTCTCTCCGCCTTCAGAAAACTTATTTCCGGTGGCGGGAAATTTATATTCCCTGCCGGACAACTTATCTCTGCTGACGAAATACGTCTCTCCGCTGGCGGAAAACTTATTTCCGGTGGAGGGAAATTTATATCCCCTGCCGGACAACTTATCTCTGCTGACGAAATACGTCTCTCCGCTGGCGGAAAACTTATTTCCGGTGGCGGGAAATCTATATCCCCTGCCAGACAAATTATCTCTGCTGACGAAATACGTCTCTCCGCTGGCGGAAAACTTATTTCCGGTGGCGGGAAATCAATATCCGCTGGCGGACAACTTATCTCCTCTGGCAGACAATTTATCTCCGCTGACGAACAACGATTCTCCGCTGGTAGAAAACTAAACTCCGGCGGCGGGAAATTTATATCCCTAGACGGACAATTTATCCCCGCAGACGAATTACGTTTCACCGCTGGCGGAAAACTTATTTCCGGTGGCGGGAAATTTATATCCGCTAGCGGAAAACTTATCTCTGCTAACGAAATACGTCTCTCCGCTGGCGGAAAACTTATTTCCGATGGCGGGAAATTTTTATCCCCTGCCGGACAACTTATCTCTGCTGAAGAAATACGTCTCTCCGCTGGCGGAAAACTTATTTCCGGTGGCGGGAAATCTATATCCCTGCCAGACAAATTATCTCTGCTGACGAAATACGTCTCTCCGCTGGCGGAAAACCTATCTCCGGTGGCGGGAAATTTATACCCGCTTTCGGAAAACTTTTCTCCGCTGACAGACATCTTATCTCCGCTGGCAGATAATTTATATCCGGTGACAAACTACGTTTCTCCTCTGGCAGAAAACTTATTTCCGGTGGCGGGAAATTTATATCCCCTGCCGGACAACTTATCTCTGCTGACGAAATACGTCTCTCCGCTGGCGGAAAACTTATTTCCGGTGGCGGAAAATTTATATCCCCTGCCGGACAACTTATCTCTGCTGACGAAATACGTCTCTCCGCTGGCAGAAAACTTATCTCCGTCGGCGGGATATTTATATCCCCTGCCGGACAACTTATCTCTGCTAACGAAATACGTCTCTCCGCTGGCGGAAAACTTATTTCCGGTGGCGGGAAATACATATCCCCTGCCAGAAAAATTATCTCTGCTGACGAAATACGTCTCTCCGCTGACGGAAAACTTATTTCCGGTGGCGGGAAATCTATATCCCTGCCAGACAAATTATCTCTGCTGACGAAATACGTCTCTCCGCTGGCGGAAAACCTATCTCCGGTGGCGGGAAATTTATACCCGCTGGCGGAAAACTTTTCTCCGCTGACAGACATCTTATCTCCGCTGGCAGATAATTTATATCCGGTGACGAACTACGTTTCTCCTCTGGCAGAAAACTTATTTCCGGTGGCGGGAAATTTATATCCCCTGCCGGACAACTTATCTCTGCTAACGAAATACGTCTCTCCGCTGGCGGAAAACTTATTTCCGGCGGCGGGATATTTATATCCCCTGCCGGACAACTTATCTCTGCTAACGAATTACGTTTCTCCGCTGGCGAAAAACTTATTTCCAGTGGCGGGAAATTTATATCCCCTGCCGGACAACTTATCGCCGCTTGCAGACAATTTATCGCCGCTGACGAACAACGATTCTCCGCTGGTAGAAAACTGAACTCCGGCGGCGGGAAATTTATATCCCCAGACGGACAATTTATCCCCGCAGACGAATTACGTTTCTCCGCTGGCGGAAAACTTATTTCCGGTGGCGGGAAATTTATATCCGCTGGCGGAAAACTTATCTCTGCTAACGAAATACGTCTCTCCGCTGGCGGAAAACTTATTTCCGGTGGCGGGAAATTTATATCCCCTGCCGGACAACTTATCTCTGCTGACGAAATACGTCTCTCCGCTGGCGGAAAACTTATTTTCGGTGGCGGGAAATCTATATCCCTGCCAGACAAATTATCTCTGCTGACGAAATACGTCTCTCCGCTGGCGGAAAACCTATCTCCGGTGGCGGGAAATTTATACCCGCTGCCGGACAACTTATCTCTGCTAACGAAATGCGTCTCTCCGCTGGCGGAAAACTTATTTCCGGCGGCGGGATATTTATATCCCCTGCCGGACAACTTATCTCTGCTAACGAATTACGTTTCTCCGCTGGCGAAAAACTTATTTCCGGTGGCGGGAAATTTATATCCCCTGCCGGACAACTTATCGCCGCTTGCAGACAATTTATCGCCGCTGACGAACAACGATTCTCCGCTGGTAGAAAACTTAACTCCGGCGGCGGGAAATTTATATCCCCAGACGGACAATTTATCCCCGCAGACGAATTATGTTTCTCCGCTGGCGGAAAACTTATTTCCGGTGGTGGGAAATTTATATCCGCTGGCGGAAAACTTATCTCTGCTAACGAAATACGTCTCTCCGCTGGCGGAAAACTTATTTCCGGTGGCGGGAAATTTATATCCCCTGCCGGACAACTTATCTCTGCTGACGAAATACGTCTCTCCGCTGGCAGAAAACTTATCTCCGGCGGCGGGAAATTTATATCCCGTGCCGGACAACTTATCTCTGCTAACGAAATACGTCTCTCCGCTGGCGGAAAACTAATTTCCGGTGGCGGGAAATACATATCCCCTGCCAGAAAAATTATCTCTGCTGACGAAATACGTCTCTCCGCTGACGGAAAACTTATTTCCGGTGGCGGGAAATGTATATCCCTGCCAGACAAATTATCTCTGCTGACGAAATACGTCTCTCCGCTGGCGGAAAACCTATCTCCGGTGGCGGGAAATTTATACCCGCTGGCGGAAAACTTTTCTCCGCTGACAGACATCTTATCTCCGCTGGCAGATAATTTATACGTTTCTCCTCTGGCAGAAAACTTATTTCCGGTGGCGGGAAATTTATATTCCCTGCCGGACAACTTATCTCTGCTAACGAATTACGTTTCTCCGCTGGCGAAAAACTTATTTCCGGTGGCGGGAAATTTATATCCCCTGCCGGACAACTTATCGCCGCTTGCAGACAATTTATCGCCGCTGACGAACAACGATTCTCCGCTGGTAGAAAACTTAACTCCGGCGGCGGGATATTTATATCCCCAGACGGACAATTTATCCCCGCAGACGAATTACGTTTCTCCGCTGGCGGAAAACTTATTTCCGGTGGCGGGAAATTTATATCCGCTGGCGGAAAACTTATCTCTGCTAACGAAATACGTCTCTCCGCTGGCGGAAAACTTATTTCCTGTGGCGGGAAATTTATATCCCCTGCCGGACAACTTATCTCTGCTGACGAAATACGTCTCTCCGCTGGCAGAAAACTTATCTCCGGCGGCGGGATATTTATATCCCCTGCCGGACAACTTATCTCTGCTAACGAATTACGTTTCTCCGCTGGCGAAAAACTTATTTCCGGTGGCGGGAAATTTATATCCGCTGGCGGACAACTTATCTCTGCTGACGAAATACGTCTCTCCGCTGGCAGAAAACTTATCTCCGGCGGCGGGATATTTATATCCCCTGCCGGACAACTTATCTCTGCTAACGAATTACGTTTCTCCGCTGGCGAAAAACTTATTTCCGGTGGCGGGAAATTTATATCCCCTGCCGGACAACTTATCGCCGCTTGCAGACAATTTATCGCCGCTGACGAACAACGATTCTCCGCTGGTAGAAAACTTAACTCCGGCGGCGGGAAATTTATATCCCCAGACGGACAATTTATCCCCGCAGACGAATTACGTTTCTCCGCTGGCGGAAAACTTATTTCCGGTGGCGGGAAATTTATATCCGCTGGCGGAAAACTTATCTCTGCTAACGAAATATGTCTCTCCGCTGGCTGAAAACTTATTTCCGGTGGCGGGAAATTTATATCCCCTGCCGGACAACTTATCTCTGCTGACGAAATACGTCTCTCCGCTGGCGGAAAACTTATTTCCGGTGGCGGGAAATACATATCCCCTGCCAGAAAAATTATCTCTGCTGACGAAATACGTCTCTCCGCTGACGGAAAACTTATTTCCGGGGACGGGAAATCTATATCCGCTGGCGGACAACTTATCTCCGCTGGCAGACATTTTATCTCCGCTGACGAACAACGATTCTCCGCTCGCAGAAAACTTAACTCCGGCGGCGGGAAATTTATATCCCCAGACGGAAAATTTATCCCCGCAGACGAATTACGTTTCTCCGCTGGCGGAAAGCTTATCTCTGCTAACGAAATACGTCTCTCTGCTGGCGGAAAACTTGTTTCCGGTGGAGGGAAATTTATATCCCCTGCCGGACAACTTATCTCTGCTGACGAAATACGTCTCTCCGCTGGCAGAAAACTTATTTCCGGTGGCGGGAAATTTATATCCCCTGCCGGACAACTTATCTCTGCTGACGAAATACGTCTCTCCGCTGGCGGAAAACTTATTTCCGGTGTCTGGAAATCTATATCCGCTGGCGGACAACTTATCTCTGCTGACGAAATACGTCTCTCCGCTGGCGGAAAACTTATCTCCGGCGGCGGGAAATTTATATCCCCTGCCGGACAACTTATTTTTGCTGACGAAATACGTCTCTCCGCTGACGGAAAACTTATTTTCGGTGGCGGGAAATCTTTATCCGCTGGCGGACAACTTATCTCCGCTGGCAAACAATTTATCTCCGCTGACGAATAACGATTCTCCGCTGGCAGAAAACTTAACTCCGGCGGCGGGAAATTTATATCCCCAGACGGAAAATTTATCACCGCAGACGAATTACGTTTCTCCGCTGGCGGAAAACTTATTTCCGGTGGCGGGAAATTTATATCCCCTGCCGGACAACTTATCTCTGCTGACGAAATACGTCTCTGCGCTGGCAGAAAACTTATTTCCGGTGTCTGGAAATCTATATCCCCTGCCAGACAACTTATCTCTGCTGACGAAATACGTCTCTCCGCTGGCGGAAAACTTATTGCCGGTGGCGGGAAATCTATATCCCCTGCCAGACAAATTATCTCTGCTGACGAAATACGTCTCTCCGCTGGCGGAAAACTTATTTCCCGTGGCGGGAAATTTATATCCCCTGCCGGACAACTTATCTCTGCTGACGAAATACGTCTCTCCGCTGGCGGAAAACTTATTTCCGGTGTCTGGAAATCTATATCCGCTGGCGGACAACTTATCTCTGCTGACGAAATACGTCTCTCCGCTGACGGAAAACTTATTTTCGGGGGCGGGAAATCTATATCTGTTGAAGAATGACCATCTCTAGCAATGCACGCATGTATTGACAGACATATGAGTGTGTAGACGTATGTATGAGTGAGAGACGTAACGAAGCGACGTTCTCTTATCTCCCTTTTTGTTGTCCCTTTCGTTCGGTCTCTATCTGCCTGCGAGCAGAGCATTTATTAGTCACAAATAAACCTTACAAGAACTTCCCTTGCAACGGCAGCGAAATTCTGTCCAACAGGTTATGGGCCCAGGTTCGGATTTTGTAAATTAAAAGTAAAGTGATTGTTTTAGTTACGAAATATTAACATCGGTGTGCCTCAGAGACTAAACGATAATCAGCAATGAGCGGGATGTATCAAATAGACAAATTAGAGGAGGGAAATTATGACTCCTGGTGTATTCAAATGCGGTCTGTGTTGGTGCACGCTGAATTGTGGAGTGTGGCATCTGGTGACCTGCTACCAACGAATGTTCCCGAAGGTGTGAATTGGCAGGCCAAGGATGAAAAGGCGCTGGCCATGATCACATTGAGTGTGAGAACTTCACAGTTGGGATACATTAAAAATTGCAGTAAGTCGTCCGAAGCATGGAACAAATTAAAGACTGTTCATCAACCAAGTGGACCTGTACGAAAGGTTCAACTGTACAAGAAATTTCTAAGCAAGCGCATGGACCAAAGGCAAAGCATTTCAAGCTACATTAATGAGTTCGTGGATATTCTTGATGGCCTTGGGTCAGTAGGAATCGAGCTAAATGATGAACTGCGCTCAATTGTTTTGTTGTCAAGCCTTCCAGAACAATTCGAAAATTTCGTTGTCGCCATAGAGACGCGCGACAGTCTGCCGACTTTCGATGTTCTATGCGTAAAACTGAAGGAAGAAGGCGAACGAAAGGGAAACACAGAAGATCAAAAGGAATACGCAAAGGCATATACCGCAGTACATAAGCCGGCCGCGCACAGAGCGTAAAAGAAGAAAAACAATACAATGATATGTTTTAAGTGGGGTGAGCGCGGGCATATGAAGGCTCAGTGTAAGAAGGAGAGCGCAAATGTGGAAAGGGCAGCAAGAGTGGAGAACAAGCAGTGCAGTCTATTAAATGCGTTGGACGCAGATAATTTGAAAAAGAGTATGTGGTGTTTGGATAGTGGTGCCACAAGCCACATGTGCTGTGAGAAACAGTTTTTTTTTTATTGTGTGGACGTTGACATGCAATGACTGCATCTTTCAAGAGGCGATGCAGTTACTGCACCGTCAAGTGGCCCGTGTGACACCAGCAGAAGGCTGTTACGCGCGGATCCCAGGCAAAACGCAGCCCTCCTCCCGCCCAACCGACCGAGGGGCGCTGCCGCATGACGCGCGGTGCGTAGCCGAACCAAACGCGAACATGCAAGAAAGATAGCTATTAGACTAACATTCGAGGAAAATTAGTACTAAACTTACTAAGAAACTAAGCATGCAATCAAAGTACAAATACCACTACAGTTACTAATTAATAGAAAGGTGTGTAAGGATTAATAATTTAATAAGAGGAAGAGAATTAGTGGTGGATATAATATGGTAGAGGGAATTATAATCCGAGCATAAGACCCTAAACGGTTCATGCAAGGAATAATTCGATCTACAAAGTGGAAGGAACAACGGTATAAAATTTCTAGTCAGTCTAATAGGAATCGTGAAGTTTATGCGGCTCAACAGATCAGGGCTGTCTATGTCACCCCTGATCAAGTTGTGCATAAATATCACACCAAGCATTTTTCTACGGTTAACTAAGGATGGGAGGTTTACTAATAGTAGTCTACTAGAGTAAGATGGGAGTCTTACACCCGCATCCCAGTTAAGGCCCCGCAGAGCAAAGAGTAAAAAGTTTTTCTGTACTGATTCTATACGGTCCTGGTGTACTTTGTACTGAGGGCACCATACACAGGAGCCGTATTCTAAGATCGGACGAACAAGCGAGGTATAGAGAGTCTTTGTTATATAGGGGTCGTCAAATTCCTTTGACCACCTCTTTATAAACCCAAGCACGCTCATGGCCTTATTTACCATGGTAGAAATGTGTTCGGAAAACTTTAACTTGGGGTCTAACATAACACCCAGATCATCCACAAGGGTAATTCTCTCAAGAGAACCACCAAATAGGGTGTAAGGAGCCAACAAAGGGCTAGAACGATGAAATGTCATAACTTTGCATTTCGAGGCATTAAGGTGTAACAAGTTTGCACAACACCATGACTGAAAGTTATTGAGATCGGATTGCAAGCGAGAATGAAATGAAATGTCCTTGTACTGGACACAGAGTTTAACATCATCCGCATACATAAGTACTCGAGAGTATGTTAATACTGAAGGTAAGTCATTAATAAAGAGTGTGAAGAGTAAGGGGCCTAGATGGCTGCCTTGTGGTACTCCCGAAGAAACCTTTACTGGGAAAGAGAGGGAGTTTTTGAAGAGGACTCTTTGAGACCTAGAACAAAGATAGCTAGAAATCCATCTCAGGAGGTTGGGCGGAAACCCTAAAAGGTCAAGTTTATGCGCTAAAAGGGAATGGTTTACAGAGTCGAATGCTTTACTAAAGTCGGTGTAAATAACATCCGTCTGTAAGTTACCTTAAAAGCCTTTAATAATGAAAGAGGTAAACTCTAACAAGTTCGTGGTGGTTGATCGCCGCCTTATAAATCCATGCTGAGTTGGAGATATAAGTGACTTGCAGAGATGTTGCAAGTGCGGAGTTAAAACCCTCTCAAACATTTTAGGAATAGCGGATAACTTTGCTATACCTCTATAATTTTTTGCATCAGACTTGCTACCTTTTTTATGGAGAGGAATTATAAACGATTCCTTCCAGATCGGGGGGAAGCAAGAAGAATCAATGGATAGGGTGAATAGTTTAAGCAAAGGTCCACACAGAGCCTCGGCGCAGTACCTGAGTACACAACCTGGAACCCCGTCTGGACCCGGTGAAAACACCGGCTTAACTAGTCGAAGATCATGAAGTAGGGAACATTCATTTAACAAGGGACTGAAAATGCCGTTCGACCTCGGTAAACCGTATGGGTACGGATGACCAGAGTAGCTTTCCTCAGAATAGGTGGTTTGGAAGAATTGGGCAAAAAGATCGGCAATTGCCTGATCATTATTTGCCGACGTATTACAAAATGATAGCGAGGATGGGTGTGCGGACGTTCTACGCTTACTGTTTACGAGGCTGTAAAACTGTTTAGGGTCCTGAGAAAAACGTATCCTGCATCGAGATAGGTAGTTCTTATAGCATTGAGCATTAAGAACTGAAAAGTTTGACCGAGCTAATACATAGCGAGAGTGAGAAGTAGGAGAACCCACTTCTTGAAATTTTTTAGAAAGTCTTGATTTTAAGTTTTTTAGACTGGATAACTCTTTGGTAAACCAAGGGGGTTTTCCAGATCTAGTCGGACAAGAAAGCGGGACACAAGAATCGAAAAATGTGCCAAGAGCATTGTAAAAAATGTTTGTGCCTTTTATGATATCAGTGCACAAGTACAAAGCGGACCAATCAAAATCCCTAATGAGGTTATTAAGCTTCGCAAACTCGGCTTTACGAAAGCAGCGGACACGTTCGGGCAGCCTACTCGACCGATCCAATACAGTTGGTCCTATATCTAGCGACACCTCGAAAGTAGGGTGGTAGGCGTCTTCAGGTATAGTGAGCGGAAGGGCTCGGGTTAACAACACTATGGTCGGATCCGATACAAAGCACAGATCAAGCAATCGACCCAAGGAATTATTCACATGGTTGACTTGAGACAGGGATAGGTCAAGCAAGCCGTCAACAAAGTCATGTCGTGACATGGGCACTAGGATACTAGACTCGTTTACCGAAGACCAAACAGTTCCTGGCAAGTTGAAGTCACCAAGAACTATCATACGATCTTTATCAGATAGCGAGGAAGAAACAGCGGTTAAAGCGGACAAGTGCTGCTCATAAATTGAAATATCCGAAGAAGGTGGGATATACGAGCAAGTAATGAATATAGCGAAAGCGGGAAGAATCAGTCTTACACACAGGAATTCCAGTTCCTGTTGAACTTGGACTGTGAAGTGTTCCGACGTGAAGTAAGAGTCCACTGCAATTAGAACCCCCCCTGCCCGTCGAGACGAACGGTCCTTTCTAAAAGTTGTGTACCGACCTGCCAAAACCTCGGAACTAAGAATGTCCGGCTTTAACCAGGTTTCAGTAAACACAATAACGTGGGAAGCAAATGCAACACTATCCCGGAAAAGAATGCTGAGCTTACTACGCAAGCCTCTTACATTCTGATAGGTTACTAAAAGAGAAGTTAGTTTTTTGGAAAGGTGGAAGCAAGACGGGAAGTTGAGGAAGAGGAAGTTGAGGTTGAGGTTGAGGGTGGCACACTGGAAAGGTTTGGAAGGGATATGGGGGGCCTATTCTTCTTCTTAGCCTTAAACTCCTTCACCACCAAATGCTCCGGCCAAAATTTGGCGGAGCAAATGGTGTCAAATTGAGTTGGGGAGATGCTTATCTTAAACGAGGCTATCTCCCTGGCATAAGAGAAGTTAAATTTCTCCACCTTTAAACCCACGGCTTTTATTTTGCTTTGAATAAAAGCAATTACATCATTAGATGTGAGGTCAGGGGCCAGCCGTGAAACAAAAACTTGTCGTTTTGGTGGGACTCCCACCAGTGGTTTAGTCACCACAGGCCTAGTACCTGTGGTGGCAATATCCGGAGGTCCGGAACGTCTATTTACTGGTGGGATCGGTATAGACGGGACAACTAGCGAACTTGCGGACACCACGGACACGGACGCTGCAGACGTACTTGGCTGCACATTCTCCGAGGCGATGAATTCGGCTACCGAATCTGCGTCGCCAGCAGCTGTCGTTGCCCTTGGAGTGGCAAACGAGATCAACTGCTGCACACTTGGAGTGGTCGGAGTCAGTTTTTCGGCGGCGCACGGCTGAGTGACGGTTGGCAATTGCAGATCCCGCGGAGTGACCTTTTTGCGCCTCGGAGACTCATTCAGCAGTTTTAAACCGCTAAACTGAGCCTCCATGGCTAGGAGCCGATCGTATTGGTTTTTAAAACCAACGGTCAGCTCCTTAAAGCCACTCCGCGTCTGCCTCATGAAAGCCACCATGTCTTTCTCCACCGCACGGCATGCCTCGCAACTGTAATGCAAGCCATTACGTTTGGCTATAGCATCACTCACGAGGCCAGAAAATCCAGCGCATTTTGCGTGCACTACGCTGTCGCAGAGCCAGCAGGGGACATTCGGCTGATCGTGGGTGATCTGCTTCTTACAGCTTTTTTTGGCACAGACCACAGCGTATTCCATTTTATTTTATTATTTATTTATATATATACTATTGTTTGCAAAACAAATTGGTATCAGACCAATGTGCCAGACAACGCTCAAAGCGGAATTGGTAAAAAAAAGAGAGCAGAGTGGAGAGCGGTTATAGCGAGAGCTACTAAGCAGAGAGCGCTATTGCTCAGAAAGTTTAAAGAGCGAGAGAGAAAGAACAGTTATTGAAGTTGAGGTGATAGCGAGAGAGTGATAAAACAACAAAAGCTACCAGACGAGAGCGGACTGCAATGCAATGTAATGCGTACTCACTCACTGCAACAACACAAACACAAGCACAAGCACAAGCCGACGCCGAAAAATAAAAAGTTAAATAATGTTTTAACACAAATCAAAAGGCATGCACTCGCGTAATAGAATAGATTTCCAGATTGTCGTCTGGTTAGGAAGTAAATTTAGAATCTAGTTATTCACAAAGTTCGAGAAACACACAGAAATGATTGGTCTGGCTGACTCCGGTTTCCTAAAAGCTGAAGGAAAAGGGGAAGTAGAGCTGAAGACAGAGATATGCACGCTGCTGTTAAAGTATGTTCTCTATGTGCCCGAAATGACTGGAAATTATTTCTCGGTGAGCAGCGCTGTACAGAATAAATGTTTCGTCACTTTTGGACAAGAATATGCACGAGTTATCCAAAATGGCGAATGCATTGTAAAGGCGAACAGAGTTGGAAACTTGTATATGTTTCGAGGAAAACAAAACAACTGTTTTGCGGCGGTTAAGGCTGATGGTGCCCTGTGGCATAAACGGTACGGCCACTTGAACATCAGCAGTATGAAAGATTTGATCAGCAAAGGAATGGTGCGCGGCATTGAAAATATGGTTTTCCCGGCGAATATGAATTGCAAAACATGTATGGTCAGCAAGATTCATGCGCAACCATTTCCTGTTGCAACCACCAGTAGAGCTCAAGATATATTGGAACTAGTTCATGCAGATGTGTGCGGGCCCTTTGGCACACAGTCGCTTGCTGGATCAAAGTATTTTCTAACCTTCATCGATGACAAATCAAGGCGTATATTTGTGTATTTCCTGCGGACAAAGGATGAAGTCTTCCAGAAGTTCGTCGAGTTCAAAACCCTGCTTGAACGGCAAACGGGAAAAAGTCTCAAATGTATCCGGAGCGACAATGGCGGTGAATTTGTCAACAAATCGTTTGATGAATTTCTGAAAACTAATGGGATTGAGAGGCAGCTGACAGTGGCGTACACTCCACAGCAAAACGGCGTTGCTGAGAGGGCAAACCGCACTCTGGTGGAAATGTCAAGATGTATGCTGGTCCAGTCAGGATTAGGCGAATCCTTGTGGGCTGAGGCAGTCAACGCAGCTGTGTATGTACGGAATCGATCACCGACCAAGGCGCTGACCAGTATGACGCCTATAAAAGCGTGGACTGGTAAGAAACCTTTTGTTGGTCATCTAAAGGTTTTTGGCTCCGTTGCAGTAACTTTGGACAAGGGTCCAAGGAAGAGTAAAATTCAACCAAAAGGCAAAGAATATCGCATGATTGGATATTCAGTAGCGGCTAAGGCTATCGACTGTATGACCCTGTGTCTCATCAAGTGATTGAGAGGCGAGATGTTCTCTTTGACGAGATCCAAGACGACAAGGATACAGTCACATTCGAACTTCCGAAGGCAGAAGTTAGCATGCAGTCAGGCGGCGATACTGATGACATTGACAGCAGCGGTGGAGACAGCAGCCATGGTGCAAGCGTTGACGGGGAGAATCCCAGTAGCAGCGGTACTGATGGGTACGAGAGCGCAACAGAAAAGGTTGAGTCAGATGAGCCAGCTCCTCGCGTTGGACCTGGCAGACCAAGGCTGATTCGGACCGGCAAACCTGGCCGTCCGAGAAAGGAGTACAACATTCTTGGTGCTCTGGTTGCCAGCGACGTAAAGATTCCAGTATCCTACGAGGAGGCGTTGATCAGTATTCATGCATCACATTGGTCCGAAGCGATGCAACGCGAATATGAGGCATTAATGGCAAACGAGACATGGCAGTTGGCAGACTTACCGGCAGGACAACGAGCAGTTGGATGCAAATGGGTATATAGCCTGAAACGCGACAAAGATGGTCAAATCGAACGTTTCAAGGCGCGGCTGGTGGCAAAAGGTTGCTCCCAGCAGTACGGCATAAACTATGCGGAAACATTTTCTCCAGTCTGCAGACTGGAGAGCGTGCGATTTATTCTTGCGCTAGCAGCAGAATTGAAATTATATGTCAACCAAATGGATGTATGTACGGCATACCTCAACAGTGACCTGAGCGATACGGTGTACATGAAGCAACCACAAGGGTACATTGATCGAGCTTATCCAGCGAAGGCTATGCTGCTTAAAAAGGCAATATATGGATTGAAGCAGTCAGGAAGGGAATGGAATTCGAAGCTGAATGGCGTCCTGACTAATCTGGGTTTTGTTTCCTGTGACAACGAGCCGTGCCTCTACCAGCAGAGAGGGAAAGGTAACTTATCGTTAATCTTGGTATATGTTGACGATTTACTTATAGCATGCCAGTCCAAAGAGGACATACTCGGTATCAAATCGGCTATTTCAAATGCGTTCGAATGTATCGACAAAGGTGTTCCAGAGCTGTTTTTAAGCATGGAGGTGCACCGTGAAGGTGAGCTTGGGCCTATCACCATAGGCCACTCGCAATACATCAAGGAACTATTGCAAGCTCACGACGTGGACAAATGTAGACCAGTGGCTACTCCGTTGGATGCGGGGTTCCAGGTGGATTGTACTAATGAGCAGTGTCAAAAGGTTGATCCTGTCATGTATCAATCCATGATTGGTGAGCTGATGTGGCTGGCACTCACAACCAGACCGGACATTTTGCATTCAGTTGCAAAGTTAGCCCAGAGGAACAAAGATCCGCACGCAGAGCATCTGGCTGGTGTGAAGCACGTTCTGAGGTACTTGGCAGCGACGATGAACTTCAAACTACACTACAAAGGGTGTCACCAGCCACTTACTGGATATGTGGATGCGGATTGGGGCGGCGATCGAACTAACCGGAAGTCGTATACGGGCTATGTTTATTTTTTGGCAGGTGGCCCAATTTCTTGGCGATCTGAGAAACAACGCAGCGTGGCACTTAGCAGCACGGAGGCAGAATACATGGCACTGTCGGCTGCGTGTAAGGAGTCCATATTCTTACATCGCTTAATCATTGAAATTGGCTGTGGAGATGAAGCTACCTCAACTACCTTATATGGCGATAATCTGAGCGCACAAGAGCTGGCTAGGAACCCAGTGCATCACTCAAGAACCAAGCATATTGATATTAGATATCACTTTGTACGACAGATTGTAGAAGAAGGTCAAGTTAAGTTAAAGTATGCTAGTACAACAGATATGATTGCAGATATCTTGACCAAGAATCTCCCTAAGAGAAAGCATGTCGAATTTACAAAATTGTTAAGTTTAAATTGAGTTAAATGGAAGCATGCACGCATTGAGGAAGGGTGTTGAAGAATGACCATCTCTAGCAATGCACGCATGTATTGACAGACATATGAGTATGTAGACGTATGTATGAGTGAGAGACGTAACGAAGCGACGTTCTCTTATCTCCCTTTTTGTTCTCCCTTTCGTTCGGTCTCTATCTGCCTGCGAGCAGAGCATTTATTAGTCACAAATAAACCTTACATATGAATGGTTGCGTATTTACTTTTCGGTACAAGAACTTCCCTTGCAACGGCAGCGAAATTCTGTCCAACAATATCCGCTGGCGGACAACTTATCTCCGCTGGCAGACAATTTATCTCCGCTGACGAATAACGATTTTTCGCTGGCAGAAAACTTAACTCCGGCGGCGGGAAATTTATATCCCCAGACGGAAAATTTATCCCCGCAGACGAAATACGTCTCTCCGCTGGCGGAAAACTTATTTCCGGTGGAGGGAAATTTATATCCCCTGCCGGACAACTTATCTCTGCTGACGAATTACGTTTCTCTGCTGGCGGAAAACTTATTTCCGGTGGCGGGAAATTTATATCCGCTGGCGGAAAACTTATCTCTGCTAACGAAATACGTCTCTCCGCTGGCGGAAAACTTATTTCCGGTGGCGGGAAATTTATATCCCCTGCCGGACAACTTATCTCTGCTGACGAAATACGTCTCTCCGCTGGCGGAAAACTTATTTCCGGTGGCGGGAAATCTATATCCCCAAACGGACAATTTATCCCCGCAGACGAATTACGTTTCTCTGCTGGCGGAAAACTTATTTCCGGTGGCGGGAAATTTATATCCGCTGGCGGAAAACTTATCTCTGCTGACGAAATACGTCTCTCCGCTGTCAGAAGAGTTATCTATGGTGGCGGGAAATTTATTTCCCCTGCCGGACAACTTATCTCTGCCGACGAAATATTTCTCTCCGCTGGCGGAAAACTTATTTCCGGTGGCGGGAAATCTATATCCCCTGCCAGACAACTTATCTCTGCTGACGAAATACGTCTCTCCGCTGACGGAAAACTTATTTCCGGTGCCGTGAAATCTATATCCGCTGGCGGACTACTTATCTCCGCTGGCAGACAATTTATCTCCGCTGACGAACTACGATTCTCCGCTGGCAGAAATCTTATCTCCGGCGGCGGGAAATGTGTTGAAATTTGAAGTGTAACCATAATATGATCTGTCTGGCAACGCTAATTAACATAATGTACATGAACAGCGAGAGCCTCTGTTATCTCTCGTCTCTCCTATTCGTATGTAAGTACATATCTACACATGTCATCTCTTTAGTTCTGAATAAACCACTTATGAGCACAGACGCGTCGTTCTCTATTTAATATATGACAAAAGGCTCAATTCACAATAGGTTATGGGCCCAGATCACCGAAAGATCGGGCGTGTACTTAAAACAATTAAAAAACCGTGGTAGAACTGGAAGTTAATATTTTGTTTGATGCAATTGCAAATAAATCGTGCACCAGTTAGAAAGTGGCGTGTAGCAATTAAAACAAAATGAGTGTGTCTCTGCAAATTGAAAAATTGGGGGAAGACAATTACGATGTGTGGTCTATGTCCATGCGTAGTGTATTGATCACAACGGATTTGTGGACATATGTAAGTGGTAAAACCGAAAGGCCACAGGAGGAAGCAGCAGGAACACAGGAACACTTGGCACAGTGGGACAAGGCTGATCAAAAGGCGTTGGCATGTATTATATTAAATGTAAAAGCAACGCAGTTGATGCACATAAAGTCGTGCACAACGTCGAAGCAGGCGTGGCAAAAATTACGCGATGTACATGTGTCAGTGGGACCAGTGCGAAAAGTACAGTTATACCAAAAACTTTTGCGGCAAAATATGCAAAACGGTGATAACGTGGTACAATATGTAAATTCTTTCGTGGAAATTACTGAAAAGTTAGCCGAGCTAAATATCGACATTCAAGACGAGCTAAAAGTAATAATTTTGTTGTCGAGCTTGCCCAGCGGTTGGGAAAATTTCGTCGTGGCGATAGAAACACGCGACAGTCTGCCGCCGTTCGAAACGGTAAAAGTAAAAATACTTGAAGAAGGAGGTCGTAAAGACGAAAGAGACGATCGTGAGCTTGCTGTACAGGCAGTGTACGCACACACACAGACTCAAAGAAACGGTGCGCGTTCGAAGAATTACGGCGATAGTCGAAAAGACAGCAAACGAGACGGCCAGAAATCCAACGAGCATCGCGAGTTTCGAGGAAAATGCTACAAATGTAAACAAAGCGGGCACCGCGCATCCGAGTGCAAAAGCAACAAAGATAATACGAAAGAGTGCGTAAGGGATGAAAAATCAAACTGTTTAATGCACAGCTGCGTTGTTAAGCAGCGAAAAAATTCTTGGTGTATCGACAGTGGGGCAACATCGCATATGTGTTGTAATAAAAATTTGTTTGAAACCTTTAATAAGAAAAACACAACCATTATTGCGAAACGTGTTGTATGTGCCGGATTTAAAAATGAATTTTTTGTCGGTGAGCAAAGCAGCCGAGTTCGGGAATGTCACTACATTCGGAAATTCAGAAGCTTTAGTGCGAAATAAACATGGACATATAATGTTGCGAGCGGTACAAGAAAACAATTTATACGTGTATGGAGTGGAAAAAACCACTGATGCAGTGCATTTGATATCCGATATATCTCTTGCAAAAAATGGCATAGCCGCTACGGGCATTTAAATTTTCAAAATTTAAAGAATCTTTGTGAGAAAGAACGTGTAATCGGGATGAAAATTAAAAACGTATCCGTAAACACAAATTGCGACACATGCAATAAGGCTAAAATATGTGCATTGCCGTTCCCACAAAAGGCAGAACGTGTTACGAAAAGTGTTCTCGAATTGATCCATACCGACGTATGCGGACCTATGAATGTTAAATCTCTGGCTGGAAACCGTTATTTTGTTACATTTAGAGACGATTACTCGCGAAAAATTCACGTATATTTTATGCGCGCCAAAAATGAAGTTTTTGAGAAATTTAAAATGTATAAAAGTTATGTTGAGTGCCAAACCGAAAAAACAATCAAAGCCTTGCGAAGCGATAACGGTACTGAGTACATAAACAATGAATTTACAAATTTTTTAAATGCGTGCGGAATAAAAAGAGAACTAACGGTGCCTTACACACCTCAGCAAAACGGCGTTGCTGAGCGCGCAAATCGTACAATCGTTGAAATGGCTAGGAGTATGTTAATTCATGCAAATTTAAAAGAATTTTTGTGGGCTGAAGCCGTTCAAGCTGCAGTATATTTGAGAAATAGATTTCCGACCAGAGCGTTAAATGGATGCACCCCCCTCGAGGCTTGGAACAAGCGCAAGCCGTCGGTAAACCATCTGAAAATATTTGGTTCACGCGCATTTGCACTGGAAAAAACCAAAAAAGGCAAATTCGTTGCAAAAGGAAAGGAGTACATTTTTGTTGGCTACTCTTTTGCAGCAAAAGCATATCGTTTATATGACCAAGAAAAGCGAATGATAGTGGAATGCCGAGACGTCAAAATTGTGGAGGGTGAGTTCGTCAAGGAAGTAAATGATATTTACGAAAATGGAGATCAGACTGAGGATCTTGCAAAAATCATCATACGCTTTGAGTCAAACGAAGAGCCTGTGCAGGTACAAACTGTTGTTGAGCCCGAAGACGAAACGATTAGCAACATTGACAACAGCGATGATGATGAGGAGGAGTACATCGTAAGTGCAAGCGATCCAGAACAGAGCCGC
Organism: Drosophila miranda; assembly: GCF_003369915.1. Taxonomy (NCBI): domain Eukaryota; kingdom Metazoa; phylum Arthropoda; class Insecta; order Diptera; family Drosophilidae; genus Drosophila; species Drosophila miranda. The sequence goes on from NC_046675.1 coordinate 34,181,515, forward strand.
AGCTCAGATGAAGAAGACATCCCACAAATACGTGGCCCAGGAAGGCCAAAAATCATTCGTACTGGTCAACCTGGCAGACCAAAGAAGCAGTACAATGTCCTCAACAATCTTAGCTGCTCCGATGACATTGAGACTCCACGGACCGTTGCAGAGGCGTTGCAAAGCCACGATGCAGAAGAATGGAAAAAATCTATGCGAAAGGAATTCGATGCACTCGTGTCAAATAATACATGGACTCCTGTCAATCTTCCGCCCGGAAAAAAGGCTTTAGGTTCAAAATGGGTTTTCAGAATCAAACGCAACCAAACCGGTGACATTGAAAGGTTTAAGTCGAGACTTGTGGCACAAGGATGTGGCCAGCAGTTTGGCGTAAACTACTGGGAGACATATTCTCCAGTGATACGTTATGAGACAATCCGAATGTTATTTGCGATTGCTGCAGAAAAGCAGTTACACATGCATCAGGTGGATATCTCTAACGCGTATCTCAACGGTAAACTCCAAGAAGTCGTCTATATGAAGCAACCCGTAGGCTTTATAGATGAGCAGAACCCCCACAAGGTACTCAAACTTCAAAAGGCTATCTATGGGCTGAAGCAGTCTGGACGTGTCTGGAATGACACATTGAACGAGGTGCTGGTTAACATGGGCTTTAAAAAAAGTCAACACGAGCCATGTCTATACGTCAAACAGCATCAACAAGGCTTCAGTTATATAGCAGCTTACGTCGACGACCTGATAATCATCTGTCCAAAAGAGATGGACGTCAGCGCGATCAAGCAAAATATCGTATCCGTATTTGAGATGAAAGATGGAGGTCAGCTCAACTTTTTCCTAGGCATGGAAATTCATCGAGAAGGCAAACAAGGCGCCCTCAAGTTATGCCAGAAGAGGTATATTGAAAGCGTTTTGAATACTTTCGGTATGCAGGATTGCCGTCCAGTCGCAACACCACTTGACCCAGGTTTTCACGTTGGTTGTAAAGATGAAGAATGTGTAAAGGTAAATAAGACATATTATCAATCACTAATTGGTTCGCTCATGTACTTAGCAGTTTTGAGCCGGCCCGACATTCTTCATGCTGTGAGCAAACTATCACAGCAAAACCAAGACCCTCATGTGGAGCACGAAACTGCAGCTAAGCATGTGTTGCGCTATGAATATGAGCATCATCTACCAAAAGTCTGGAGAGCCAGTAAAAGGGTTCGCCGATGCTGATTGGGCAAATGACAAGCTGGACCGAAAATCATATTCCGGATACGTTTTCTTCCTAGCTGGTAGTGCGTTTTCGTGGACATCAGCCAAGCAGAGCGTCGTCGCCATGAGCAGCACCGAAGCAGAGTATGTGGCGCTATCAACAGCCGCTAGAGAAGCAGTATATCTACAAGGTCTGTTGCAAGAGATTGGATACTCAAATCAAGGGCCAATGACTATCTATGGTGACAACCTCAGTGCGCATCATATTGCGAAAAATCCTATTCACCATAAACGCACAAAGCATATAGATTTAAAATATCATTTTGTTGGAGACAAAGTAGAAAGTAAAGAGATTAAACTTGAATATGTATCCACACAGAAAAACGTTGCCGATGTATTAACCAAAAGTTTATGTAAGCAAAAGCATTATAGATTTGTAAAATCGCTTGGATTAATTGATTAATACATTGTAATCACAAAATATTATGCTTAAGCAAAAGTGTTGAAATTTGAAGTGAAACCATAATATGATCTGTCTGGCAACGCTAATTAACATAATGTACATGAACAGCGAGAGCCTCTGTTATCTCTCGTCTCTCCTATTCGTATGTAAGTACATATGTACACATGTCATCTCTTCAGTTCTGAATAAGCCACTTATGAGCACAGACGCGTCGTTCTCTATTTAATACATGACAAAAGGCGCAATTCACAATACAGATAATTTATATCCGCTGACGAACTACGTTTCTCCTCTGGCAGAAAACTTATCTCCAGATGGGGATATCTCCGCCGCCGGAGGTAAATGTTCTGCCAGCGGAGATAAGTTTTCTGCCGGCGGAGAAACGTAGTTCGTCAGCGGAAATAAATTGTCTGCCACCCGAAATAAGTTTTCCGCCAGCGGAAATAATAAGAAAAAATAAATAAATAAGAAAACTTATTTCCGGTGGCGGGAAATTTATATCCCCTGCCGGACAACTTATCTCTGCTGACGAAATACGTCTCTCCGCGGGCGGAAAACTTATTTCCGGTGGCGGGAAATCTATATCCCCTGCCAGACAACTTATCTCTGCTGACGAAATACGTCTCTCCGCTGGCGGAAAACTTATTTCCGGTGGCGGGAAATCTATATCCCCAGACGGACAATTTATCCCCGCAGACGAATTAGGTTTCTCCGCTGGCGAAAAACTTATTTCCGGTGGCGGGAAATTTATACCCCCTGCCAGACAACTTATCTCTGCTGACGAAATACGTCTCTCCGCGGGCGGAAAACTTATTTCCGTTGGCGGGAAATCTATATCCCCTGCCAGAAAACTTATCTCTGCTGACGAAATACGTCTCTCCGCTGGCGGAAAACTTATTTCCGGTGGCGGGAAATCTATATCCCCAGACGGACAATTTATCCCCGCAGACGAATTACGTTTCTCCGCTGGCGAAAAACTTATTTCCGGTGGCGGGAAATTTATATCCCCTGCCGGACAACTTATCTCCGCTGGCAGACAATTTATCTCTGCTGAAAAAATACGTCAGTCCGCTGGCGGAAAACTTATCTCCGGTGGCGAGGAATTTATATCCCCTGCCGGACAACTTATCTTTGTTGACGAAATACGTTTCTCCGCTGGCAGAAAACGTATCTCCGGCGGCGCACAACTTATCTCCGCTGGCGGACAATTTAACCCCGCTGACGAACTACGTTTCACCGCTGACGAACTACGTTTCTCCGCTGGCAGAAAATTAACCGCCGGCGGCGGGAAATTTATATCCCCTGCCGGACATCTTATTTCTGCTGAAAAAATACATCTCTCCGCTGGCGGAACACCTATCTACGGTGGCGGGAAATTTATATCCGCTGGCGGAAAACTTTTCTCCGTTGACAGACATCTAATCTCCGCTGCCGGACAACTTATCTCTGCTGACAAAATACGTCTGTCCGCTGGCAGAAAACTTATCTCCGGTGGCGGGAAATTTATATCCGCTGGCGGACAACTTATCTCCGCTGGCAGACAATTTATCTCCGCTGACGAACTACGATTCTCCGCTGGCAGAAAACTTACCTCCGGCGGCGGGAAATTTATATCCCCTGCCGGACATCTTATCTCTGCTGACAAAATACGTCTCTCCGCTGGCGGAAAACTTATCTGCGGTGGCGGGAAATTTATATCCGCTGGCGGACAAATTATACCCGCTGACGAATAACGTTTCTCCGCCGGCAGAAAACTTATCTCCGCTGGCAGCACATTTACTTCCGGCGGCGAGGAATTCATAACCCCTTGCCGGACATCTTATCTCTGCTGAAAAAATACATCTCTCCGCTGGCGGAACACCTATCTACGGTGGCGGGAAATTTATATCCGCTGGCGGAAAACTTTTCTCCGCTGACAGACATCTTATCTCCGCTGCCGGACAACTTATCTCTGCTGACAAAATACGTCTGTCCGCTGGCAGAAAACTTATCTCCGGTGGCGGGAAATTTATATCCGCTGGCGGACAACTTATCTCCGCTGGCAGACAATTTATCTCCGCTGACGAACTACGATTCTCCGCTGGCAGAAAACTTACCTCCGGCGGCGGGAAATTTATATCCCCTGCCGGACATCTTATCTCTGCTGAAAAAATACATCTCTCCGCTGGCGGAACACCTATCTACGGTGGCGGGAAATTTATATCCGCTGGCGGAAAACTTTTCTCCGCTGACAGACATCTTATCTCCGCTGCCGGACAACTTATCTCTGCTGACAAAATACGTCTGTCCGCTGGCAGAAAACTTATCTCCGGTGGCGGGAAATTTATATCCGCTGGCGGACAACTTATCTCCGCTGGCAGACAATTTATCTCCGCTGACGAACTACGATTCTCCGCTGGCAGAAAACTTACCTCCGGCGGCGGGAAATTTATATCCCCTGCCGGACATCTTATCTCTGCTGAGAAAATACATATCTCCGCTGGCGGATAACTTATCTGCGGTGTCGGGAAATTTATATCCGCTGGCGGAAAACTTTTCTCCAGAGGGGGAAATTTATATCCCCTGCCGGACAACTTATCTCCGCTGAGGAACAACGTTTCTCCGCCGGCAGAAAACTTATCTCCGCTGGCAGAACATTTACTTCCGTCGGCGAGGAATTTATATCCCCTGCCGGACATCTTATCTCTGCTGAAAAAATACATCTCTCCGCTGGCGGAAAACTTATCTGCGGTGGCGGGAAATTTAATTCCGCTGGCGGACAATTTATCCCCGCTGACGAATAATGTTTCTCCGCCGGCAGAAAACTTATCTCCGCTGGCAGAACACTTACTTCCGGCGGCGAGGAATTCATAACCCCTTGCCGGACATCTTATCTCTGCTGACAAAATACATCTCTCCGCTGGCGGAAAACTTATCTGCGTTGGCGGGAAATTTAAATCCGCTGGCGGAAAACTTTTCTCCGCTGACAGACATCTTATCTCCGCTGCCGGACAACTTATCTCTGCTGACAAAATACGTCTGTCCGCTGGCGGAAAACTTATCTCCGGTGGCGAGGAATTTATATCCCCTGCCGGACAACTTATCTCCGCTGACGAACTACGTTTCTTCGCTGGCAGAAAACTCATTTCCGGCGGCGGAAAATTTATATCCCCTGCCGGACAACTTATCTTTGCTGACGAAATACGTTTCTCCGCTGGCATAAAACGTATCTCCGGCGGCGCACAACTTATCTCCGCTGGCGGACAATTTAACCCCGCTGACGAACTACGCTTCTCCGCTGACGAACTACGTTTCTCCGCTGGCAGAAAATTAACCGCCGGCGGCGGGAAATTTATATCCCCTGCCGGACATCTTATCTCTGCTGAAAAAATACATCTCTCCGCTGGCGGAACACTTATCTACGGTGGCGGGAAATTTATATCCGCTGGCAGAAAACTTTTCTCCGCTGACAGACATCTTATCTCCGCTGCCGGACAACTTATCTCTGCTGACAAAATACGTCTGTCCTCTGGCGGAAAACTTATCTCCGGTGGCGGGAAATTTATATCCGCTGGTGGAAAAGTTTTCTCCAGAGGGGGAAATTTATAGCCCCTGCCGGACAACTTATCTCCGCTGACGAACTACTTTTCTCCGCTGGCAAAAAACTTATCTTCGGCGGCGGGAAATTTATATCCCATGCCGGACATCTTATCTCTGCTGAAAAAATACATCTCTCCGCTGGCGGAACACTTATCTACGGTGGCGGGAAATTTATATCCGCTGGCGGAAAACTTTTCTCCGTTGACAGACATCTTATCTCCGCTGCCGGACAACTTATCTCTGCTGACAAAATACGTCTGTCCGCTGGCGGAAAACTTATCTCCGGTGGCGGGAAATTTATATCCGCTGGCGGACAACTTATCTCCGTTGGCAGACAATTTATCTCCGCTGACGAACTACGATTCTCCGCTGGCGAATAACTTATCTGCGGTGGCGGGAAATTTATATCCCCAGCCGGACAATTTATCCCCGCTGACGAATTTCGTTTCTCCGCGGGCAGAAAACTAATCTCCGCTGGCAGAACATTTGCTTCCGGCGGCGAGGAATTTATATCCCCTGCCGGACATCTTATCTCTGCTGACAAAATACATCTCTCCGCTGGCGGCAAACTTATCTGCGGTGGCGGGAAATTTATATCCCCTGCCGGACAATTTATCCACGCTGACGAATTTCTTTTCTCCGCCGGCAGAAAACATATCTCCGCTGGCAATTCATTTACTTCCTCCGGCGAGGAATTTATATCCCGGAAATTTTCTCCGCTGACAGACATCTTATCTCCGCTGCCGGACAACTTATCTCTGCTGACAAAATACGTCTGTCCGCTGGCGGAAAACTTATCTCCGGTGGCGGGAAATTTATATCCGCTGGCGGACAACTTATCTCCGTTGGCAGACAATTTATCTCCGCTGACGAACTACGATTCTCCGCTGGCGAATAACTTATCTCCGGTGGCGGGAAATTTATATCCGCTGGCGGACAACTTATCTCCGTTGGCAGACAATTTATCTCCGCTGACGAACTACGATTCTCCGCTGGCGGAAAACTTATCTGCGTTGGCGGGAAATTTATATCCGCTGGCGGAAAACTTTTCTCCGCTGACAGACATCTTACCTCCGCTCCCGGACAACTCATCTCTGTTCACAAAATACATCTCTCCGCTGGCGGAAAACTTTATCTCCGGTGGCGGAAAATTTATATCCGCTGGTGGAAAAATTTTCTCCGCTGACAGACATCTTATCTCCGCTGGCAGATAATTTATCTCCGCTGACGAACTACGATTCTCCGCTGGCAGAAAACTTATCTGCGGTGGCGGGAAATTTATATCCCCTGCCGGACAATTTATCCCCGCAGACGAATTTCGTTTCTCTGCGGGCAGAAAACTAATCTCCGCTGGCAGAACATTTACTTCCGGCGGCGAGGAATTTATATCCCCTGCCGGACATATTATCTCTGCTGACAAAATACATCTCTCCGCTGGCAGAAAACTTATCTCCGGCGGCGGGAAATTTATATCCCCTGCCGGACAATTTATCCCCGCTGACGAATTTCGTTTCTCCGCCGGCAAACAACTTATCTCCGCTGGCAGAAAATATACTTCCGGCGGCGAGGAATTTATATCCCCTGCCGGACATCTTATCTCTGGTGAAAAAATACGTCTCTCCGCTGGCGGAAAACTTATCTCCGGTGGCGTGAATATTATATCCGCTGGCGGACAACTTTTCTCCAGAGGGGGAAATTTATATCCCCTGCCGGACAACTTATCTCCGCTGACGAACTCAATTGTCCGCCGGCAGGAAACTTATCCCCGCTGGCAGAACATTTACTTCCGGTGGCGAGGAAGTTATATCCCCTGCCGGACATCTTATCTCGGTGGCGGGAAATTTATATCCGCTGGCGGAAAACTTGTCTCCGCTGAGAGACATCTTATCTCCGCTGCCGGACAACTTATCTCTGCTGACAAAATACGTCTCTCCGCTGGCGGAAAACTTATCTGCGGTGGCGGGAAATTTATATCCCCTGCCGAACAATTTATCCCCGCTGACGAATTTCGTTTCTCCGCCGGCAGAAAACTTATCTCCGCTGGCAGAACATTTACTTCCGGCGGCGAGGAATTCATAACCCCTTGCCGGACATCTTATCTCTGCTGACAAAATACATCTCTCCGCTGGCGGAAAACTTATCTGCGTTGGCGGGAAATTTAAATCCGCTGGCGGAAAACTTTTCTCCGCTGACAGACATCTTATCTCCGCTGCCGGACAACTTATCTCTGCTGACAAAATACGTCTGTCCGCTGGCGGAAAACTTATCTCCGGTGGCGAGGAATTTATATCCCCTGCCGGACAACTTATCTCCGCTGACGAACTACGTTTCTTCGCTGGCAGAAAACTCATTTCCGGCGGCGGAAAATTTATATCCCCTGCCGGACAACTTATCTTTGCTGACGAAATACGTTTCTCCGCTGGCATAAAACGTATCTCCGGCGGCGCACAACTTATCTCCGCTGGCGGACAATTTAACCCCGCTGACGAACTACGTTTCTCCGCTGACGAACTACGTTTCTCCGCTGGCAGAAAATTAACCGCCGGCGGCGGGAAATTTATATCCCCTGCCGGACATCTTATCTCTGCTGAAAAAATACATCTCTCCGCTGGCGGAACACTTATCTACGGTGGCGGGAAATTTATATCCGCTGGCAGAAAACTTTTCTCCGCTGACAGACATCTTATCTCCGCTGCCGGACAACTTATCTCTGCTGACAAAATACGTCTGTCCGCTGGCGGAAAACTTATCTCCGGTGGCGGGAAATTTATATCCGCTGGTGGAAAAGTTTTCTCCAGAGGGGGAAATTTATAGCCCCTGCCGGACAACTTATCTCCGCTGACGAACTACTTTTCTCCGCTGGCAAAAAACTTATCTTCGGCGGCGGGAAATTTATATCCCATGCCGGACATCTTATCTCTGCTGAAAAAATACATCTCTCCGCTGGCGGAACACTTATCTACGGTGGCGGGAAATTTATATCCGCTGGCGGAAAACTTTTCTCCGTTGACAGACATCTTATCTCCGCTGCCGGACAACTTATCTCTGCTGACAAAATACGTCTGTCCGCTGGCGGAAGACTTATCTCCGGTGGCGGGAAATTTATATCCGCTGGCGGACAACTTATCTCCGCTGGCAGACAATTTATCTCCGCTGACGAACTACGATTCTCCGCTGGCAGAAAACTTATCTCCGGCGGTGGGAAATTTATATCCCCTGCCGGACATCTTATCTCTGCTGACAAAATACGTCTCTCCGCTGGCGGAAAACTTATCTGCGGTGGCGGGAAATTTATATCCGCTGGCGGACAAATTATACCCGCTGACGAATAACGTTTCTCCGCCGGCAGAAAACTTATCTCCGCTGGCAGCACATTTACTTCCGGCGGCGAGGAATTTAAATCCCCTGCCGGACATCTTATCTCTGCTGAAAAAATACATCTCTCCGCTGGCGGAAAACTTATCTGCGGTGGCGGGAAATTTATATCCGCTGGCGGAAAACTTTTCTCCAGGGGGTGAAATTTATATCCCCTGCCGGACAACTTATCTCCGATGACGAACTAAGTTTCTCCGCTGGCAGAAAACTTATCTCCGGCGGCAGGAAATTTTTATCCCCTGCCTGACAACTTATCTCTGCTGACGAAATACGTCTCTCCCGTGGCAGAAAACTTATCTCCGGCGGCGCGTATGTTATCTCCCCTGCCGGACAATTTATCCCCGCTGACGAATTACGTTTCTCCGCCGGCAGAAAGTTTATCTCCGCTGGCAGAACATTTACTTCCGGCGGCGAGGAATTTATATCCCCTGCCGGACATCTTATCTTTGCTGAAAATATACATCTCTCCGCTGGCGGAAAACTTATCTGCGGTGGCGGGAAATTTATATCCGCTGGCGGAAAACTTATCTCCGTTGGCAGACAATTTATCTCCGCTGACGAACTACGATTCTCCGCTGGCGAATAACTTATCTGCGGTGGCGGGAAATTTATATCCCCAGCCGGACAATTTATCCACGCTGACGAATTTCGCTTCTCCGCGGGCAGAAAACTAATCTCCGCTGGCAGAACATTTGCTTCCGGCGGCGAGGAACTTATATCCCCTGCCGGACATCTTATCTCTGCTGACAAAATACATCTCTCCGCTGGCGGCAAACTTATCTGCGGTGGCGGAATATTTATATCCCCTGCCGGACAATTTATCCACGCTGACGAATTTCTTTTCTCCGCCGGCAGAAAACATATCTCCGCTGGCAATTCATTTACTTCCTCCGGCGAGGAATTTATATCCCGGAACTTTTCTCCGCTGACAGACATCTTATCTCCGCTGCCGGACAACTTATCTCTGCTGACAAAATACGTCTGTCCGCTGGCGGAAAACTTATCTCCGGTGGCGGGAAATTTATATCCGCTGGCGGACAACTTATCTCCGTTGGCAGACAATTTATCTCCGCTGACGAACTACGATTCTCCGCTGGCGAATAACTTATATCCGGTGGCGGGAAATTTATATCCGCTGGCGGACAACTTATCTCCGTTGGCAGACAATTTATCTCCGCTGACGAACTACGATTCTCCGCTGGCGGAAAACTTATCTGCGTTGGCGGGAAATTTATATCCGCTGGCGGAAAACTTTTCTCCGCTGACAGACATCTTATCTCCGCTCCCGGACAACTCATCTCTGTTCACAAAATACATCTCTCCGCTGGCGGAAAACTTATCTCCGGTGGCGGAAAATTTATATCCGCTGGTGGAAAAATTTTCTCCGCTGACAGACATCTTATCTCCGCTGGCAGATAATTTATCTCCGCTGACGAACTACGATTCTCCGCTGGCAGAAAACTTATCTGCGGTGGCGGGAAATTTATATCCCCTGCCGGACAATTTATCCCCGCAGACGAATTTCGTTTCTCTGCGGGCAGAAAACTAATCTCCGCTGGCAGAACATTTACTTCCGGCGGCGAGGAATTTATATCCCCTGCCGGACATATTATCTCTGCTGACAAAATACATCTCTCCGCTGGCAGAAAACTTATCTCCGGCGGCGGGAAATTTATATCCCCTGCCGGACAATTTATCCCCGCTGACGAATTTCGTTTCTCCGCCGGCAAACAACTTATCTCCGCTGGCAGAAAATATACTTCCGGCGGCGAGGAATTTATATCCCCTGCCGGACATCTTATCTCTGGTGAAAAAATACGTCTCTCCGCTGGCGGAAAACTTATCTCCGGTGGCGTGAATATTATATCCGCTGGCGGACAACTTTTCTCCAGAGGGGGAAATTTATATCCCCTGCCGGACAACTTATCTCCGCTGACGAACTCAATTGTCCGCCGGCAGGAAACTTATCCCCGCTGGCAGAACATTTACTTCCGGTGGCGAGGAAGTTATATCCCCTGCCGGACATCTTATCTCGGTGGCGGGAAATTTATATCCGCTGGCGGAAAACTTGTCTCCGCTGAGAGACATCGTATCTCCGCTGCCGGACAACTTATCTCTGCTGACAAAATACGTCTCTCCGCTGGCGGAAAACTTATCTGCGGTGGCGGGAAATTTATATCCCCTGCCGAACAATTTATCCCCGCTGACGAATTTCGTTTCTCCGCCGGCAAAAAACTTATCTCCGCTGGCAGAAAATAAACTTCCGGCGGCGAGGAATTTATATCCCCTGCCGGACATCTTATCTCCGCTGACAAAATACATCTCTCCGCTGGCGGAAAACTTATCTGCGGTGGCGGGAAATTTATATCCGCTGGCGGACAATTTATCCCCGCTGACGAATAACGTTTCTCCGCCGGCAGAAAACTTATCTGCGGTGGCGGGAAATTTATATCCCCTGCCGAACAATTTATCCCCGCTGACGAATTTCGTTTCTTCGCCGGCAAAAAACTTATCTCCGCTGGCAGAAAATATACTTCCGGCGGCGAGGAATTTATATCCCCTGCCGGACATCTTATCTCTGGTGAAAAAATACGCCTCTCCGCTGGCGGAAAACTTATCTCCGGTGGCGTGAATATTATATCCGCTGGCGGACAACTTTTCTCCAGAGGGGGAAATTTATATCCCCTGCCGGACAACTTATCTCCGCTGACGAACTCAATTGTCCGCCGGCAGGAAACTTATCCCCGCTGGCAGAACATTTACTTCCGGTGGCGAGGAAGTTATATCCCCTGCCGGACATCTTATCTCGGTGGCGGGAAATTTATATCCGCTGGCGGAAAACTTGTCTCCGCTGAGAGACATCTTATCTCCGCTGCCGGACAACTTATCTCTGCTGACAAAATACGTCTCTCCGCTGGCGGAAAACTTATCTCCGGTGGCTGGAAATTTATATCCGCAGGCGGAAAACTTTTTTCCAGAGGGGAAATTTATATCCCCTGCCGGACAATTTATCCACTTTGACGAATTTCGTTTCTCCGCCGGCAAAAAAACTTATCTCCGCTGGCAGAACATTTACTTCCGGCGGCGAGAAATTTATATCCCCTGCCGGACATCTTATCTCTGCTGACAAAATACATCTCTCCGCTGGCGGAAAACTTAACTGCGGTGGCGGGAAATTTATATCCAATGGCGGACAATTTATACCCGCTGACGAACAACGTTTCTCCGCCGGCAGAAACTTATCTTCGCTGGCAGCACATTTACTTCCGGCGGCGAGGAATTTATAGCCCCTGCCGGACATCTTATCTCTGCTGAAAAAATACGTCTCTCCGCTGGCGGAAAACTTATCTCCGGTGGCGTGAATATTATATCCGCTGGCGGACAACTTTTCTCTAGAGGCGGAAATTTATATCCCCTGCCGGACAACTTATCTCCGCTGACGAACTAAGATTGTCCGCCGGCAGGAAACTTACCGCCGCTGGCAGAACATTTACTTCCGGGGGCGAGGAATTTATATCCCCTGCCGGACATCTTATCTCGGTGGCGGGAAAATTATATCCGCTGGCGGAAAACTTGTCTCCGCTGAGAGACATCTTATCTCCGGTGGCTGCAAATTTATATCCGCAGGCGGAAAACTTTTTTCCAGAGGGGAAATGTATATCCCCTGCCGGACAGCTTATCTCCGCTGACAGACAACTTATCTCCGCTGCCGGACAACTTATCTCTGCTGGCAAAATACGTCTGTCCGCTGGCGAAAAACTTATCTCCGGTGGCGGGAAATTTATATCCGCTGGCGGACAACTTATCTCCGCTGGCAGACAATTTATCTCCGCCGACGAACTACGATTCTCCGCTGGCAGAAAACTTATCTCCGGCGGCGGGAAATTTATATCCCCTGCCGGACATCTTATCTCTGCTGACAAAATACGTCTCTCCGCTGGCGGAAAACTTATCTGCGGTGGCGGGAAATTTATATCCGCTGGCGGACAAATTATACCCGCTGACGAATAACGTTTCTCCGCCGGCAGAAAACTTATCTCCGCTGGCAGCACATTTACTTCCGGCGGCGAGGAATTTAAATCCCCTGCCGGACATCTTATCTCTGCTGAAAAAATACATCTCTCCGCTGGCGGAAAATTTATCTGCGGTGGCGGGAAATTTATATCCGCTGGCGGAAAACTTTTCTCCAGATGGTGAAATTTATATCCCCTGCCGGACAACTTATCTCCGATGACGAACTAAGTTTCTCCGCTGGCAGAAACTATCCCCTGCCTGACAACTTATCTCTGCTGACGAAATACGTCTCTCCCGTGGCAGAAAACTTATCTCCGGCGGCGCACATGTTATCTCCCCTGCCGGACAATTTATCCCCGCTGACGAATTACGTTTCTCCGCCGGCAGAAAGCTTATCTCCGCTGGCAGAACATTTACTTCCGGCGGCGAGGAATTTATATCCCCTGCCGGACATCTTATCTTTGCTGAAAATATACATCTCTCCGCTGGCGGAAAACTTATCTGCGGTGGCGGGAAATTTATATCCGCTGGCGGAAAACTTATCTCCGTTGGCAGACAATTTATCTCCGCTGACGAACTACGATTCTCCGCTGGCGAATAACTTATCTGCGGTGGCGGGAAATTTATATCCCCAGCCGGACAATTTATCCCCGCTGACGAATTTCGTTTCTCCGCGGGCAGAAAACTAATCTCCGCTGGCAGAACATTTACTTCCGGCGGCGAGGAATTTATATCCCCTGCCGGACATCTTATCTATGCTGACAAAATACATCTCTCCGCTGGCGGAAAACTTATCTGCGGTGGCGGGAAATTTATATCCCCTGCCGGACAATTTATCCACGCTGACGAATTTCTTTTCTCCGCCGGCAGAAAACATATCTCCGCTGGCAATGTATTTACTTCCTCCGGCGAGGAATTTATATCCCGGAACTTTTCTCCGCTGACAGACATCTTATCTCCGCTGCCGGACAACTTATCTCTGCTGACAAAATACGTCTGTCCGCTGGCGGAAAACTTATCTCCGGTGGCGGGAAATTTATATCCGCTGGCGGACAACTTATCTCCGTTGGCAGACAATTTATCTCCGCTGACGAACTACGATTCTCCGCTGGCGAATAACTTATCTCCGGTGGCGGGAGCTTTATATCCGCTGGCGGACAACTTATCTCCGTTGGCAGACAATTAATCTCCGCTGACGAACTACGATTCTCCGCTGGCGGAAAACTTATCTGCGTTGGCGGGAAATTTATATCCGCTGGCGGAAAACTTTTTTCCGCTGACAGACATCTTATCTCCGCTCCCGGACAACTTATCTCTGCTCACAAAATACATCTCTCCGCTGGCGGAAAACTTATCTCCGGTGGCGGAAAATTTATATCCGCTGGTGGAAAACTTTTCTCCGCTGACAGACATCTTATCTCCACTGGCAGATAATTTATCTCCGCTGACGAACTACGATTCTCCGCTGGCAGAAAACTTATCTGCGGTGGCGGGAAATTTATATCCGCTGGCGGACAACTTATCTCTGCTGACGAAGTACGTCTCTCCACTGGCGGAAAACTTATCTCCGGCGGCGGGATATTTATATCCCCTGCCGGACAACTTATCTCTGCTAACGAAATGCGTCTCTCCGCTGGCGGAAAACTTATTTCCGGTTGCGGGAAATATATATCCGCTGGCGGACAAGTTATCTCCGCTGGCAGACAATTTATATCCGCTGACGAACAACGATTCTCCGCTGGTAGAAAACTTTTCCCAGACGGACAATTTATCCCCGCGGACGAATTACGATTCTCCGCCAGCAGAAAACTTATCTCCGCTGGCAGAACATTTACTTCCGTCGGCGAGGAATTTATATCCCGTGCCGGACATCTTATCTCTGCTGACAAAATACATCTCTCCGCTGGCGGAAAATTTATCTGCGGTGGCGGGTAATTTATATCCGCTGGCGGAAAACTTGTCTCCGCTGACAGACATCTTATCTCCGCTGCCGGACAATTTATCTCTGCTGACAAAATACGTCTCTCCGCTGGCGAAATACTTATCTCCGGTGGCGGGAAATTTCTATCCGCTGGCAGAAAACTTTTCTCCGCTGACAGACATCGTATCTCCGCTGCCGAACAACTTATCTCTGCTGACAAAATACGTCTCTCCGCTGGCGAAAAACTTATCTCCGGTGGCGGGAAATTTATATCCGCTGGCGGAAAACTTTTCTCCGCTGACAGACATCGTATCTCCGCTGCCGAACAACTTATCTCTGCTGACAAAATACGTCTCTTCGCTGGCGGAAAACTTATCTCCGGCGGCGGGAAATTTATATCCGCTGGCGGAAAACTTTTCTCCGCTGACAGACATCGTATCTCCGCTGCCGAAAAACTTATCTCTGCTGATAAAATACGTCTCTACGGTGGCGGGAAATCTATATCCGCTGGCGAACAACTTATCTCCGCTGGCAGACAATTTATATCCGCTGACGAACAACGATTCTCCGCTGGCAGAAAACTTAACTCCGGCGGCGGGAAATTTATATCTCCAGACGGACAATTTATCCCCGCAGACGAGTTACGTTTCTCCGCTGGCGGAAAACTTATTTCCGGTGGCGGGAAACTTATATCCGCTGGCGGAAAACTTATCTCTGCTAACGAAATACGTCTCTCCGGTGGCGGAAAACTTATTTCCGGTGGCGTGAAATATATATCCCCTGCCGGACATCTTATCTCTGCTGACGAAATACATCTCTCCGCTGGTGGAAAACTTATTTCCGGTGGCGGGAAATATATATCCCCTTCCGAAAAACTTATCTCTGCTGACGAAATACGTCTCTCCGCTGGCAGAAAACTTATCTCCGGCGGCGGGATATTTATATCCCCTGCCGGACAACTTATCTCTGCTAACGAAATACGTCTCTCCGCTGGCGAAAAACTTATCTCCGGTGGCGGGAAATTTATATCCGCTGGCGGAAAACTTTTCTCCGCTGACAGACAATTTATATCCGCTGACGAACAACGATTCTCCGCTGGTAGAAAACTTTACTCCGGCGGCGGGAAATTGATATCCCCAGACGGACAATTTATCCCCGCGGACAAATTACGATTCTCCGCCAGCAGAAAACTTCCGTGGCAGAACATTTACTTCCGTTGGCGAGGAATTTATATCCCCTGCCGGACATCTTATCTCTGCTGACAAAATACATCTCTCCGCTGGCGGAAAACTTATCTGCGGTGGCGGGTAATTTATATCCGCTGGCGGAAAACTTGTCTCCGCTGACAGACATCTTATCTCCGCTGCCGGACAATTTATCTCTGCTGACAAAATACGTCTCTCCGCTGGCGAAAAACTTATCTCCGGCGGCGGGAAATTTATATCCGCTGGCGAAAAACTTTTCTCCGCTGACAGACATCGTATCTCCGCTGCCGAACAACTTATCTCTGCTGACAAAATACGTCTCTTCGCTGGCGGAAAACTTATTTCCGGTTGCGGGAAATATATATGCGCTGGCGGACAACTTGTCTCCGCTGACAGACATCTTATCTCCGCTGCCGGACAATTTATCTCTGCTGACAAAATACGTCTCTCCGCTGGCGAAAAACTTAT
This sequence comes from Drosophila miranda, assembly GCF_003369915.1. Taxonomy (NCBI): domain Eukaryota; kingdom Metazoa; phylum Arthropoda; class Insecta; order Diptera; family Drosophilidae; genus Drosophila; species Drosophila miranda. Next base: position 34,197,737 of record NC_046675.1, read on the forward strand.
CTCCGGCGGCGGGAAATTTATATCCGCTGGCGGAAAACTTTTCTCCGCTGACAGACATCGTATCTCCGCTGCCGAAAAACTTATCTCTGCTGATAAAATACGTCTCTACGGTGGCGGGAAATCTATATCCGCTGGCGAACAACTTATCTCCGCTGGCAGACAATTTATATCCGCTGACGAACAACGATTCTCCGCTGGCAGAAAACTTTTCCCACATTTACTTCCGGCGGCGAGGAATTTATAGCCCCTGCCGGACATCTTATCTCTGCTGAAAAAATACGGCTCTCCGCTGGCGGAAAACTTATCTCCGGTGGCGTGAATATTATATCCGCTGGCGGACAACTTTTCTCTAGAGGCGGAAATTTATATCCCCTGCCGGACAACTTATCTCCGCTGACGAACTAAGATTGTCCGCCGGCAGGAAACTTACCGCCGCTGGCAGAACATTTACTTCCGGGGGCGAGGAATTTATATCCCCTGCCGGACATCTTATCTCGGTGGCGGGAAAATTATATCCGCTGGCGGAAAACTTGTCTCCGCTGAGAGACATCTTATCTCCGGTGGCTGCAAATTTATATCCGCAGGCGGAAAACTTTTTTCCAGAGGGGAAATGTATATCCCCTGCCGGACAGCTTATCTCCGCTGACGTAATACGTCTCTCCGCTGGCGGAAAACTTTTTTCCGGTGGCGGGAAATCTATATCCCCTGCCGGACAATTTATCCCCGCTGACGAATTACGTTTCTCTGCTGGCGAAAAACTTATCTGCGGTGGCGAGAAATTTATATCCCCTGCCGGACAATTTATCCCCCTTGACGAATTTCGTTTCTCCGCCGGCAAAAAACTTATCTCCGCTGGCAGAACATTTACTTCCGGCGGCGAGAAATTTATATCCCCTGCCGGACATCTTATCTCTGCTGAAAAAATACATCTCTCCGCTGGCGGAACACTTATCTACGGTGGCGGGAAATTTATATGCGCTGGCGGAAAACTTTTCTCCGCTGACAGACAACTTATCTCCGCTGCCGGACAACTTATCTCTGCTGACAAAATACGTCTGTCCGCTGGCGAAAAACTTATCTCCGGTGGCGGGAAATTTATATCCGCTGGCGGACAACTTATCTCCGCTGGCAGACAATTTATCTCCGCCGACGAACTACGATTCTCCGCTGGCAGAAAACTTATCTCCGGCGGCGGGAAATTTATATCCCCTGCCGGACATCTTATCTCTGCTGACAAAATACGTCTCTCCGCTGGCGGAAAACTTATCTGCGGTGGCGGGAAATTTATATCCGCTGGCGGACAAATTATACCCGCTGACGAATAACGTTTCTCCGCCGGCAGAAAACTTATCTCCGCTGGCAGCACATTTACTTCCGGCGGCGAGGAATTTAAATCCCCTGCCGGACATCTTATATCTGCTGAGAAAATACATATCTCCGCTGGCGGATAACTTATCTGCGGTGTCGGGAAATTTATATCCGCTGGCGGAAAACTTTTCTCCAGAGGGGGAAATTTATATCCCCTTCCGGACAACTTATCTCCGCTGAGGAACAACGTTTCTCCGCCGGCAGAAAACTTATCTCCGCTGGCAGAACATTTACTTCCGGCGGCGAGGAATTTATATCCCCTGCCGGACATCTTATCTCTGCTGAAAAAATAAATCTCTCCGCTGGCGGAAAATTTATCTGCGGTGGCGGGAAATTTATATCCGCTGGCGGAAAACTTTTCTCCAGAGGGTGAAATTTATATCCCCTGCCGGACAACTTATCTCCGATGACGAACTAAGTTTCTCCGCTGGCAGAAAACTTATCTCCGGCGGCAGGAAATTTTTATCCCCTGCCTGACAACTTATCTCTGCTGACGAAATACGTCTCTCCCGTGGCAGAAAACTTATCTCCGGCGGCGCACATGTTATCTCCCCTGCCGGACAATTTATCCCCGCTGACGAATTACGTTTCTCCGCCGGCAGAAAGCTTATCTCCGCTGGCAGAACATTTACTTCCGGCGGCGAGGAATTTATATCCCCTGCCGGACATCTTATCTTTGCTGAAAATATACATCTCTCCGCTGGCGGAAAACTTATCTGCGGTGGCGGGAAATTTATATCCGCTGGCGGAAAACTTATCTCCGTTGGCAGACAATTTATCTCCGCTGACGAACTACGATTCTCCGCTGGCGAATAACTTATCTGCGGTGGCGGGAAATTTATATCCCCAGCCGGACAATTTATCCCCGCTGACGAATTTCGTTTCTCCGCGGGCAGAAAACTAATCTCCGCTGGCAGAACATTTACTTCCGGCGGCGAGGAATTTATATCCCCTGCCGGACATCTTATCTCTGCTGACAAAATACATCTCTCCGCTGGCGGAAAACTTATCTGCGGTGGCGGGAAATTTATATCCCCTGCCGGACAATTTATCTCCGTTGGCAGACAATTTATCTCCGCTGACGAACTACGATTCTCCGCTGGCGAATAACTTATCTCCGGTGGCGGGAACTTTATATCCGCTGGCGGACAACTTATCTCCGTTGGCAGACAATTAATCTCCGCTGACGAACTACGATTCTCCGCTGGCGGAAAACTTATCTGCGTTGGCGGGAAATTTATATCCGCTGGCGGAAAACTTTTTTCCGCTGACAGACATCTTATCTCCGCTCCCGGACAACTTATCTCTGCTCACAAAATACATCTCTCCGCTGGCGGAAAACTTATCTCCGGTGGCGGAAAATTTATATCCGCTGGTGGAAAACTTTTCTCCGCTGACAGACATCTTATCTCCACTGGCAGATAATTTATCTCCGCTGACGAACTACGATTCTCCGCTGGCAGAAAACTTATCTGCGGTGGCGGGAAATTTATATCCGCTGGCGGACAACTTATCTCTGCTGACGAAGTACGTCTCTCCACTGGCGGAAAACTTATCTCCGGCGGCGGGATATTTATATCCCCTGCCGGACAACTTATCTCTGCTAACGAAATGCGTCTCTCCGCTGGCGGAAAACTTATTTCCGGTTGCGGGAAATATATATCCGCTGGCGGACAAGTTATCTCCGCTGGCAGACAATTTATATCCGCTGACGAACAACGATTCTCCGCTGGTAGAAAACTTTTCCCAGACGGACAATTTATCCCCGCGGACGAATTACGATTCTCCGCCAGCAGAAAACTTATCTCCGCTGGCAGAACATTTACTTCCGTCGGCGAGGAATTTATATCCCCTGCCGGACATCTTATCTCTGCTGACAAAATACATCTCTCCGCTGGCGGAAAATTTATCTGCGGTGGCGGGTAATTTATATCCGCTGGCGGAAAACTTGTCTCCGCTGACAGACATCTTATCTCCGCTGCCGGACAATTTATCTCTGCTGACAAAATACGTCTCTCCGCTGGCGAAATACTTATCTCCGGTGGCGGGAAATTTCTATCCGCTGGCAGAAAACTTTTCTCCGCTGACAGACATCGTATCTCCGCTGCCGAACAACTTATCTCTGCTGACAAAATACGTCTCTCCGCTGGCGAAAAACTTATCTCCATTGGCGGGAAATTTATATCCGCTGGCGGAAAACTTTTCTCCGCTGACAGACATCGTATCTCCGCTGCCGAACAACTTATCTCTGCTGACAAAATACGTCTCTTCGCTGGCGGAAAACTTATCTCCGGCGGCGGGAAATTTATATCCGCTGGCGGAAAACTTTTCTCCGCTGACAGACATCGTATCTCCGCTGCCGAACAACTTATCTCTGCTGATAAAATACGTCTCTACGGTGGCGGGAAATCTATATCCGCTGGCGAACAACTTATCTCCGCTGGCAGACAATTTATATCCGCTGACGAACAACGATTCTCCGCTGGCAGAAAACTTAACTCCGGCGGCGGGAAATTTATATCTCCAGACGGACAATTTATCCCCGCAGACGAGTTACGTTTCTCCGCTGGCGGAAAACTTATTTCCGGTGGCGGGAAACTTATATCCGCTGGCGGAAAACTTATCTCTGCTAACGAAATACGTCTCTCCGGTGGCGGAAAACTTATTTCCGGTGGCGTGAAATATATATCCCCTGCCGGACAACTTATCTCTGCTGACGAAATACATCTCTCCGCTGGTGGAAAACTTATTTCCGGTGGCGGGAAATATATATCCCCTTCCGAAAAACTTATCTCTGCTGACGAAATACGTCTCTCCGCTGGCAGAAAACTTATCTCCGGCGGCGGGATATTTATATCCCCTGCCGGACAACTTATCTCTGCTAACGAAATACGTCTCTCCGCTGGCGAAAAACTTATCTCCGGTGGCGGGAAATTTATATCCGCTGGCGGAAAACTTTTCTCCGCTGACAGACAATTTATATCCGCTGACGAACAACGATTCTCCGCTGGTAGAAAACTTTACTCCGGCGGCGGGAAATTGATATCCCCAGACGGACAATTTATCCCCGCGGACAAATTACGATTCTCCGCCAGCAGAAAACTTCCGTGGCAGAACATTTACTTCCGTTGGCGAGGAATTTATATCCCCTGCCGGACATCTTATCTCTGCTGACAAAATACATCTCTCCGCTGGCGGAAAACTTATCTGCGGTGGCGGGTAATTTATATCCGCTGGCGGAAAACTTGTCTCCGCTGACAGACATCTTATCTCCGCTGCCGGACAATTTATCTCTGCTGACAAAATACGTCTCTCCGCTGGCGAAAAACTTATCTCCGGCGGCGGGAAATTTATATCCGCTGGCGGAAAACTTTTCTCCGCTGACAGACATCGTATCTCCGCTGCCGAACAACTTATCTCTGCTGACAAAATACGTCTCTTCGCTGGCGGAAAACTTATTTCCGGTTGCGGGAAATATATATGCGCTGGCGGACAAGTTATCTCCGCTGGCAGACAATTTATATCCGCTGACGAACAACGATTCTCCGCTGGTAGAAAACTTTTCCCAGACGGACAATTTATCCCCGCGGACGAATTACGATTCTCCGCCAGCAGAAAACTTATCTCCGCTGGCAGAACATTTACTTCCGTCGGCGAGGAATTTATATCCCCTGCCGGACATCTTATCTCTGCTGACAAAATACATCTCTCCGCTGGCGGAAAACTTATCTGCGGTGGCGGGTAATTTATATCCGCTGGCGGAAAACTTGTCTCCGCTGACAGACATCTTATCTCCGCTGCCGGACAATTTATCTCTGCTGACAAAATACGTCTCTCCGCTGGCGAAATACTTATCTCCGGTGGCGGGAAATTTCTATCCGCTGGCAGAAAACTTTTCTCCGCTGACAGACATCGTATCTCCGCTGCCAAACAACTTATCTCTGCTGACAAAATACGTCTCTCCGCTGGCGAAAAACTTATCTCCGGTGGCGGGAAATTTATATCCGCTGGCGGAAAACTTTTCTCCGCTGACAGACATCGTATCTCCGCTGCCGAACAACTTATCTCTGCTGACAAAATACGTCTCTTCGCTGGCGGAAAACTTATTTCCGGTGGCGGGAAATCTATATCCGCTGGCGAACAACTTATCTCCGCTGGCAGACAATTTATATCCGCTGACGAACAACGATTCTCCGCTGGCAGAAAACTTAACTCCGGCGGCGGGAAATTTATATCTCCTGACGGACAATTTATCCCCGCAGACGAGTTACGTTTCTCCGCTGGCGGAAAACTTATTTCCGGTGGCGGGAAACTTATATCCGCTGGCGGAAAACTTATCTCTGCTAACGAAATACGTCTCTCCGGTGGCGGAAAACTTATTTCCGGTGGCGTGAAATATATATCCCCTGCCGGACAACTTATCACTGCTGACGAAATACATCTCTCCGCTGGTGGAAAACTTATTTCCGGTGGCGGGAAATATATATCCCCTTCCGAAAAACTTATCTCTGCTGACGAAATACGTCTCTCCGCTGGCAGAAAACTTATCTCCGGCGGCGGGATATTTATATCCCCTGCCGGACAACTTATCTCTGCTAACGAAATACGTCTCTCCGCTGGCGAAAAACTTATCTCCGGTGGCGGGAAATTTATATCCGCTGGCGGAAAACTTTTCTCCGCTGACAGACAATTTATATCCGCTGACGAACAACGATTCTCCGCTGGTAGAAAACTTTACTCCGGCGGCGGGAAATTGATATCCCCAGACGGACAATTTATCCCCGCGGACAAATTACGATTCTCCGCCAGCAGAAAACTTATTTCTGGTGGCGGAAAACTTATCTCTGCTAACGAAATACGTCTCTCCGGTGGCGGAAAACTTATTTCCGGTGGCGGGAAATATATATCCCCTGCCGGACAACTTATCTCTGCTGACGAAATACATCTCTCCGCTGGTGGAAAACTTATCTGCGGTGGCGGGTAATTTATATCCGCTGGCGGAAAACTTGTCTCCGCTGACAGACATCTTATCTCCGCTGCCGGACAATTTATCTCTGCTGACAAAATACGTCTCTCCGCTGGCGAAAAACTTATCTCCGGCGGCGGGAAATTTATAACCGCTGGCGGAAAACTTTTCTCCGCTGACAGACATCGTATCTCCGCTGCCGAACAACTTATCTCTGCTGACAAAATACGTCTCTTCGCTGGCGGAAAACTTATTTCCGGTGGCGGGAAATCTATATCCGCTGGCGAACAACTTATCTCCGCTGGCAGACAATTTATATCCGCTGACGAACAACGATTCTCCGCTGGCAGAAAACTTAACTCCGGCGGCGGGAAATTTATATCTCCAGACGGACAATTTATCCCCGCAGACGAGTTACGTTTCTCCGCTGGCAGAAAACTTATTTCCGGTGGCGGAAAACTTATCTCTGCTAACGAAATACGTCTCTCCGGTGGCGGAAAACTTATTTCCGGTGGCGGGAAATATATATCCCCTGCCGGACAACTTATCTCTGCTGACGAAATACATCTCTCCGCTGGTGGAAAACTTATTTCCGGTGGCGGGAAATATATATCCCCTTCCGAAAAACTTATCTCTGCTGACGAAATACGTCTCTCCGCTGGCAGAAAACTTAGTTCCGGTGGCGGGAAATATATATCCGCTGGCGGACAAGTAATCTCCGCTGGCAGACAATTTATATCCGCTGACGAACAACGATTCTCCGCTGGTAGAAAACTTAACTCCGGCGGCGGGACATTTATATCCCCAGACGGACAATTTATCACCGCAGACAAACTACGTTTCTCCGCAGGCGGAAAACGTATTTCCGGTGGCGGGAAATTTATATCCGCTGGCGGAAAACTTATCTCTGCTAACGAAATACGTCTCACCGCTGACGGAAAACTTATTTCCGGTGGCGGGAAATTTATATCCGCTGGCGGACAACTTATTTCCGCTGGCAGACAATTTATCTCCGCTGACGAACAACGATTCTCCGCTGGCAGAAAACTTATTTCCGGTGGCGGGAAATTTATATCCCCTGCCGGACAACTTATCTCTGCTGACGAAATACGTCTCTCCGCTGGCGGAAAACTTATTTCCGGTGGCGGGAAATTTATATCCCCTGCCAAACAAATTATCTCTGCTGACGAAATACGTCCCTCCGCTGGCGGAAAACTTATTTCCGGTGGCGGGATATCTATATCTCCGCTGGCAGACAATTTATCTCCGCTGACGAACAACGATTCTCCGCTGGTAGAAAATTAACTCCGGAGGCGGGAAATTTATATCCCCTGCCGGACAACTTATCTCTGCTGACGAAATACGTCTCTCCGCTGGCAGAAAACTTGTCTCAGGAGGCGGGAAATTTATATCCCCTGCCGGACAACTTATCTCTGCTGACGAAATACGTCTCTCCGCTGGCAGAAAACTTATCTCCGGAGGCGGGAAATTTATATCCCTTGCCGGATAACTTATCTCTGCCGACGAAATACGTCTCTACGCTGGCGGAAAACTTATTTCTGGTGGCGGAAAATCTATATCCCCTGCCAGACAAATTATCTCTGCTGACGAAATACGTCTCTCCGCTGGCGGAAAACTTATTTCCGGTGGCTTGAAATTTATATCCCCTGCCAAACAAATTATCTCTGCTGACGAAATACGTCTCTCCGCTGGCGGAAAACTTATTTCCGGTGGCGGGAAATCTATATCTCCGCTGGCAGACAATTTATCTCGGCTGACGAACAACGATTCTCCGCTGGCAGAAAACTTAGCTCCGGCGGCGGGAAATTTATATCCCCAGACGGACAACTTATCTCTGCTGACGAAATACGTCTCTCCGCTGGCAGAAAACTTATCTCAGGAGGCGGGAAATTTAAATCCCCTGCCGGACAACTTATCTCTGCTGACGAAATACGTCTCTCCGCTGGCAGAAAACTTATCTCCGGAGGCGGGAAATTTATATCCCTTGCCGGATAACTTATCTCTGCCGACGAAATACGTCTCTACGCTGGCGGAAAACTTATTTCCGGTGGCGGAAAATCTATATCCCCTGCCAGACAAATTATCTCTGCTGACGAAATACGTCTCTCCGCTGGCGGAAAACTTATTTCCGGTGGCGGGAAATTTATATCCCCTGCCAAACAAATTATCTCTGCTGACGAAATACGTCTCTCCGCTGGCGGAAAACTTATTTCCGGCGGCGGGAAATCTATATCTCTGCTGGCAGACAATTTATCTCCGCTGACGAACAACGATTCTCCGCTGGTAGAAAATTAACTCCGGAGGCGGGAAATTTATATCCCCTGCCGGACAACTTATCTCTACTGACCAACTACGATTCTCCGCTGGCAGAAAACTTATCTCCGGCGGCGGGAAATCTATATCCTCTGACGGACAATTTATCCCCGCTGACAAACTACGTTTTTCCGCTGACGAATTACGTTTCTCCGCCAGCAGAAAACTTATCTCCGCTGGCAGAACATTTACTTCCGGCGGCGAGTAATTTATATCCCCTGCCGGACATCTTATCTCTGCTGACAAAATACATCTCTCCGCTGGCGGAAAACTTATCAGCGGTGGCGGGTAATTTATATCCGCTGGCAGAAAACTTTTCTCCGCTGACAGACATCTTATCTCCGCTGCCGGACAATTTATCTCTGCTGACAAAATACGTCTCTCCGCTGGCGAAAAACTTATCTCCGGTGGCGGGAAATTTCTATCCGCTGGCAGAATACTTTTCTCCGCTGACAGACATCGTATTTCCGCTGCCGAACAACTTATTTCTGCTGACAAAATACGTCTCTCCGCTGGCGAAAAACTTATCTCCGGTGGCGGGAAATTTATATCCGCTGGCGGAAAACTTTTCTCCGCTGACAGACATCGTATCTCCGCTGCCGAACAACTTATCTCTGCTGACAAAATACGTCTCTTCGCTGGCGGAAAACTTATCTCCGGTGGCGGGAAATTTATATCCGCTGGCGGACAACTTTTCTCCGCTGACGAAATACGTCTCTCCGCTGGCGGAAAACTTATCTCCGGCGGCGGGATATTTATATCCCCTGCCGGACAACTTATCTCTGCTAACGAAATGCGTCTCTCCGCTGGCGGAAAACTTATTTCCGGTTGCGGGAAATATATATCCGCTGGCGGACAAGTTATCTCCGCTGGCAGACAATTTATATCCGCTGACGAACAACGATTCTCCGCTGGTAGAAAACTTTACTCCGGCGGCGGGAAATTGATATTCCCAGACGGAATATTTATCCCCGCGGACGAATTACGATTCTCCGCCAGCAGAAAACTTATCTTCGCTGGCAGAACATTTACTTCCGTCGGCGAGGAATTTATATCCCCTGCCGGACATCTTATCTCTGCTGACAAAATACATCTCTCCGCTGGCGGAAAACTTATCTGCGGTGGCGGGTAATTTATATCCGCTGGCGGAAAACTTGTCTCCGCTGACAGACATCTAATCTCCGCTGCCGGACAATTTATCTCTGCTGACAAAATACGTCTCTCCGCTGGCGAAATACTTATCTCCGGTGGCGGGAAAGTTCTATCCGCTGGCAGAAAACTTTTCTCCGCTGACAGACATCGTATCTCCGCTGCCGAACAACTTATCTCTGCTGACAAAATACGTCTCTCCGCTGGCGAAAAACTTATCTCCGGTGGCGGGAAATTTATATCCGCTGGCGGAAAACTTTTCTCCGCTGACAGACATCGTATCTCCGCTGCCGAACAACTTATCTCTGCTGATAAAATACGTCTCTTCGCTGGCGGAAAACTTATCTCCGGCGGCGTGAAATTTATATCCGCTGGCGGAAAACTTTTCTCCGCTGACAGACATCGTATCTCCGCTGCCGAACAACTTATCTCTGCTGACAAAATACGTCTCTTCGCTGGCGGAAAACTTATTTCCGGTGGCGGGAAATCTATATCCGCTGGCGAACAACTTATCTCCGCTGGCAGACAATTTATATCCGCTGACGAACAACGATTCTCCGCTGACAGAAAACTTAACTCCGGCGGCGGGAAATTTATATCTCCAGACGGACAATTTATCCCCGCAGACGAGTTACGTTTCTCCGCTGGCGGAAAACTTATTTCCGGTGGCGGGAAACTTATATCCGCTGGCGGAAAACTTATCTCTGCTAACGAAATACGTCTCTCCGGTGGCGGAAAACTTATTTCCGGTGGCGTGAAATATATATCCCCTGCCGGACAACTTATCTCTGCTGACGAAATACATCTCTCCGCTGGTGGAAAACTTATTTCCGGTGGCGGGAAATATATATCCCCTTCCGAAAAACTTATCTCTGCTGACGAAATACGTCTCTCCGCTGGCAGAAAACTTATCTCCGGCGGCGGGATATTTATATCCCCTGCCGGAATACTTATCTCTGCTAACGAAATACGTCTCTCCGCTGGCGAAAAACTTATCTCCGGTGGCGGGAAATTTATATCCGCTGGCGGAAAACTTTTCTCCGCTGACAGACAATTTATATCCGCTGACGAACAACGATTCTCCGCTGGTAGAAAACTTTACTCCGGCGGCGGGAAATTGATATCCCCAGACGGACAATTTATCCCCGTGGACGAATTACGATTCTCCGCCAGCAGAAAACTTCCGTGGCAGAACATTAACTTCCGTTGGCGAGGAATTTATATCCCCTGCCGGACATCTTATCTCTGCTGACAAAATACATCTCTCCGCTGAGGGAAAACTTGTCTGCGGTGGCGGGTAATTTATATCCGCTGGCGGAAAACTTGTCTCCGCTGACAGACATCTTATCTCCGCTGCCGGACAATTTATCTCTGCTGACAAAATACGTCTCTCCGCTGGCGAAAAACTTATCTCCGGCGGCGGGAAATTTATATCCGCTGGCGGAAAACTTTTCTCCGCTGACAGACATCGTATCTCCGCTGCCGAACAACTTATATCTGCTGACAAAATACGTCTCTTCGCTGGCCGAAAACTTATTTCCGGTGGCGGGAAATCTATATCCGCTGGCGAATAACTTATCTCCGCTGTCAGACAATTTATATCCGCTGACGAACAACGATTCTCCGCTGGCAGAAAACTTAACTCCGGCGGCGGGAAATTTATATCTCCAGACGGACAATTTATCCCCGCAGACGAGTTACGTTTCTCCGCTGGCAGAAAACTTATTTCCGGTGGCGGGGAATTTATATCCGCTGGCGGAAAACTTATCTCTGCTAACGAAATACGTCTCACCGCTGACGGAAAACTTATTTCCGGTGGCGGGAAATCTATATCCGCTGGCGGACAACTTATCTCCGCTGGCAGACAATTTATCTCCGCTGACGAACAACGATTCTCCGCTGGGAGAAAACCTAGCTCCGGCGGCGGGAAATTTATATCCCCAGACGGACAACTTATCTCTGCTGACGAAATACGTCTCTCCGCTGGCAGAAAACTTATCTCAGGAGGCGGGAAATTTAAATCCCTTGCCGGACAACTTATCTCTGCTGACGAAATACGTCTCTCCGCTGGCAGAAAACTTATCTCCGGAGGCGGGAAATTTATATCCCTTTCCGGATAACTTATCTCTGCCGACGAAATACGTCTCTACGCTGGAGGAAAACTTATTTCCGGTGGCGGAAAATCTATATCCCCTGCCAGACAAATTATCTCTGCTGACGAAATACGTCTCTCCGCTGGCGGAAAACTTGTTTCCGGTGGCGGGAAATTTATATCCCCTGCCAAACAAATTATCTGTTCGGAGCAGAACCCAGCCGATTAGCTGCTTGCCAAATAGCACCTAATTCTTGGCCCTCAGCCGCTTATTTTGTTTGTTACTTATGTCTATGTCACTCATTTGTTTGTTAAAGCTTTGCGCTTGCTTGCCCTGCTAAACGCTCTCCGCCAGCTCGCTCTTCGCTATCTCCGCTTTGCGTCTGCCTACCGACGTCGGCCGAGCGAAGCTGCGCTTAATTGCTGGCTATTAATCAGTTTCTACATTGCCAAATTTCCTGCCATTCTATGCAATTACAGAGGTTCCCGATGATCAAGACGTAGTCACGACAAGCTGCCTTCGTAAAGAAGCGCCGATTGCTGCGTTCGACGATCATCCCAGCGTAGCCGCCAGCTGCGCCCAAGCAAGCATCTTCAAGAGGGCCGTTGGAAAAATAGCGGTTCTGCCCCTTCAGGATGGATCTGTTGAAAGCCTTTGCCTTCCAACGGGGGGTGAATGTTCGGAGCAGAACCCAGCCGATTAGCTGCTTGCCAAATAGCACCTAATTCTTGGCCCTCAGCCGCTTATTTTGTTTGTTACTTATGTCTATGTCACTCATTTGTTTGTTAAAGCTTTGCGCTTGCTTGCCCTGCTAAACGCTCTCTGCCAGCTCGCTCTTCGCTATCTCCGCTTTGCGTCTGCCTACCGACGTCGGCCGAGCGAAGCTGCGCTTAGCGATCGGAGCGGCAATGTAAAGGGCAGGCAAGCCACACTTGCAATTTGGATGTCACGCATTAAAGAACATATCGTAATTTTATTTCTGCGCCGAGTTTTATTTAATTCGAAATAATTAGTCGGCCGATTGGGGATAAAAAACATTATCTCCACATAAAATTTGGTGACCCCGACGTGATCTCTGAGTTGCAGTGTCAATTAATAATCATTCGCGATCGACATTCGTTAGCCCTAGCAAATTTTCGGCGGTTAAGCACAATTCGGTGCTAAAACACACTTACATACACCTACATACACGCATTGCTGGCTATTAATTTCTCTGTCGCGACAATTCGGTCAGTGCAGTGCGGTAGGCAGTGCAGCGAACTCACTAATACACACAAGCGGAGTACAAAGCGGAATCGGACAGCTCGCACAGCCGCACAGCTAAAGGCATTAGCTGTAATCCCTTTGCTTTCGGTTCCCACGTTTATACGTATACAGGGTGTCTTTTTCGGTCGTGCTGAGTGACTCTTTTAAAACCTCAACATGGCAGCACCTGAGCCTACCAATGTCGCGAACGCAGCAATGCCGAGTGATGTAGATTTCTACAAGCACAAGGCCGAGTCCATCGCGCGCCAACTAAAGGCCATGGATCGCTTTCTCACCAAGGAAGAGCTTGCCGAGTTAGATGAGGCAGAACTTCAAGCTCGCTTAGAGCAAATCGAGCGAATGAATGCGGATTTCGATGCCGCTCAAACGAGCCTTGAAAGGCTGGATTTCCTGCAGTTAGCCCATGATGCCCGGCTGGACTTTTCGAATGTTTATGTCAAGGTTAGGTCCAGGCTGTCGCGGGAGTTGATGGCTGCTCGCACGGTAAATGTTGCCAATTCAACGGCTCGGCATACTCTCGAGGGGAATTCGTCGTTGTTCGCCTATAATAGTATAGGCCGTTCTCGAATGCCCGAGTTGCAGCTTCCGCGATTCGGGGGAACTACATGGATTGGCCAGAATTCCACTCGATGTTCTCGACAATGGTGCACAAAGACCATCGTATACCAATCATCGAAAAATTCCAATATCTTCGTGGATGTCTAGATGGTGCTGCGCTGGATACGATTCGTTCCTTGGAACTTTCTGAGGTGAATTACGACAAGGCGTTGAATTTGCTAATGTTGCGATTCGATAATAAACTGTTACATTTTCAGGCACACGTCAAGGCTATTTTCGGGCTGCAAGGGGTGGAGAAGGGCTCAGCTATCGGCTTGCGCGCGCTCAGCGACAAAATCAATTCGCACTTGCGTGCACTTCAGACCTTGGCGACCCCGCAGGAGATTTCGGATGGGTTGCTGATCTTCATCATAGGCACGAAACTGGACCACAAAACAAAGGAGAAATGGGAAGAGAACTTGCCGACGTCAGGATTGCCTCGGTGGTCAAGCATGGCCTCATTTTTGGAAGCGAGATGTCGGATGCTGGAGAATTTGGGATCAGCCATGGCAACAAGTCCTAGTCAACAGGTGGGAGAAGACAATCCTGTCACCCTTATCACCTCCAGTAACGACCATCCTAACCCCATATGTAACCATTGCAATTCCTCCGAGCATTACATATCTAGATGTCAGGCATTCCTGAATCTCTCTGCGTTTGAACGATACAAAGAAGCAAAGAAGAGCCGCTTGTGTTTGAACTGCCTCAACAAAGGCCATGAATTGCAGAGGTGCAGGTCAGGACTTTGCAGGCATTGCCAGGCCAAACATCACACGCTACTCCACATTCCATCGGGAACTGGTGCTTCATCTTCCTCTTCACCGGCCGAGGAATCGATCCAGCAAGAGGCCGCGACTGTGCTTCTAGCAAGCGGGTGTTCTAGCCCCCCCCCCTCGATCCAGAAATCTCAGCCTAGCCAGAACGTGTTGCTACCTACTGCCCTCGTCCATGTAACAGATCGTTATGGAGCACTTATCCCATGTCGTGCCATTTTGGATTCTGCATCACAGGCAAACTTTGTAACATCTAGACTGGCTGATCAGTTGCAGTTGGATCATCGCTCGTCTTATGTTCACATCTCTGGAATCGGAGATTCCATTCTACCTTCGAGCAAGTCTGTACATATAGTTGTACAATCCCAGGACGCAAGCTATCGAGCTTCCTTCGCTGCAATTGTCACCAACTCAATTACGGAAATGCAGCCTAACTTCGGCGTAGACGCAAAGGATTGGCCAATGCCGAATAATCTAAAACTAGCTGATCCTAATTTCTCCAAGCCCCAACGTATCGATCTGTTGATAGGTTCTGGTTTGTTCTTCGATTTAATGTGCGTCGGACAGATTCGACTATCAGCCCAATTGCCAACATTGCAGGAGACAAAACTTGGTTGGATAGTATCAGGAAGCATTGATAGCTCGGAGAATAAGCGTGCAGCTTTAGCCGCTTTTGAAAATTCCTCGTGCATCTCTATTGACGATTTTCGACCCACAACGCTGGAGTACCAAAACTTAGAGCAGCAATGCAGGAAGCAGCTGCTCGAGTGCCAGGTGCAAGTGGAAAAACTGCGATAGGAGAATCAGGAACTGCAGCGCGAACTTTTCCATATATTAAAAACCTACATATCCACGCCAAATGAAATTCAACTTTCAACAGTTTCTACATTGCCAAATTTCCTGCCATTCTATGCAATTACAGAGGTTCCCGATGATCAAGACGTAGTCACGACAAGCCGCCTTCGTAAAGAAGCGCCGATTGCTGCGTTCGACGATCATCCCAGCGTAGCCGCCAGCTGCGCCCAAGCAAGCATCTTCAAGAGGGCCGTTGGAAAAATAGCGGTTCTGCCCCTTCAGGATGGATCTGTTGAAAGCCTTTGCCTTCCAACGGGGGGTGAATGTTCGGAGCAGAACCCAGCCGATTAGCTGCTTGCCAAATAGCACCTAATTCTTGGCCCTCAGCCGCTTATTTTGTTTGTTACTTATGTCTATGTCACTCATTTGTTTGTTAAAGCTTTGCGCTTGCTTGCCCTGCTAAACGCTCTCTGCCAGCTCGCTCTTCGCTATCTCCGCTTTGCGTCTGCCTACCGACGTCGGCCGAGCGAAGCTGCGCTTAGCGATCGGAGCGGCAATGTAAAGGGCAGGCAAGCCACACTTGCAATTTGGATGTCACGCATTAAAGAACATATCGTAATTTTATTTCTGCGCCGAGTTTTGTTTAATTCGAAATAATTAGTCGGCCGATTGGGGATAAAAAACATTATCTCCACATTATCTCTGCTGACGAAATACGTGTCTCCGCTGGCGGAAAACTTATTTCCGGTGGCGGGAAATCTATATCTCCGCTGGCAGACAATTTATCTCCGCTGACGAACAACGATTCTCCGCTGGTAGAAAATTAACTCCGGAGGCGGGAAATTTATATCCCCTGCCGGACAACTTATCTCTACTGACCAACTACGATTCTCCGCTGGCAGAAAACTTATCTCCGGCGGCGGGAAATCTATATCCTCTGACGGACAATTTATCCCCGCTGACAAACTACGTTTTTCCGCTGACGAATTACGTTTCTCCGCCAGCAGAAAACTTATCTCCGCTGGCAGAACATTTACTTCCGGCGGCGAGGAGTTTATATCCCCTGCCGGACATCTTATCTCTGCTGACAAAATACATCTCTCCGCTGGCGGAAAACTTATCAGCGGTGGCGGGTAATTTATATCCGCTGGCAGAAAACTTTTCTCCGCTGACAGACATCTTATCTCCGCTGCCGGACAATTTATCTCTGCTGACAAAATACGTCTCTCCGCTGGCGAAAAACTTATCTCCGGTGGCGGTAAATTTATCCGCTGGCAGAATACTTTTCTCCGCTGACAGACATCGTATTTCCGCTGCCGAACAACTTATTTCTGCTGACAAAATACGTCTCTCCGCTGGCGAAAAACTTATCTCCGGTGGCGGGAAATTTATATCCGCTGGCGGAAAACTTTTCTCCGCTGACAGACATCGTATCTCCGCTGCCGAACAACTCATCTCTGCTGACAAAATACGTCTCTTCGCTGGCGGAAAACTTATCTCCGGTGGCGGGAAATTTATATCCGCTGGCGGACAACTTTTCTCCGCTGACGAAATACGTCTCTCCGCTGGCGGAAAACTTATCTCCGGCGGCGGGATATTTATATCCCCTGCCGGACAACTTATCTCTGCTAACGAAATGCGTCTCTCCGCTGGCGGAAAACTTATTTCCGGTTGCGGGAAATATATATCCGCTGGCGGACAAGTTATCTGCGCTGGCAGACAATTTATATCCGCTGACGAACAACGATTCTCCGCTGGTAGAAAACTTTACTCCGGCGGCGGGAAATTGATATTCCCAGACGGACAATTTATCCCCGCGGACGAATTACGATTCTCCGCCAGCAGAAAACTTATCTTCGCTGGCAGAACATTTACTTCCGTCGGCGAGGAATTTATATCCCCTGCCGGACATCTTATCTCTGCTGACAAAATACATCTCTCCGCTGGCGGAAAACTTATCTGCGGTGGCGGGTAATTTATATCCGCTGGCGGAAAACTTGTCTCCGCTGACAGACATCTAATCTCCGCTGCCGGACAATTTATCTCTGCTGACAAAATACGTCTCTCCGCTGGCGAAATACTTATCTCCGGTGGCGGGAAAGTTCTATCCGCTGGCAGAAAACTTTTCTCCGCTGACAGACATCGTATCTCCGCTGCCGAACAACTTATCTCTGCTGACAAAATACGTCTCTCCGCTGGCGAAAAACTTATCTCCGGTGGCGGGAAATTTATATCCGCTGGCGGAAAACTTTTCTCCGCTGACAGACATCGTATCTCCCCTGCCGAACAACTTATCTCTGCTGACAAAATACGTCTCTTCGCTGGCGGAAAACTTATCTCCGGCGGCGTGAAATTTATATCCGCTGGCGGAAAACTTTTCTCCGCTGACAGACATCGTATCTCCGCTGCCGAACAACTTATCTCTGCTGACAAAATACGTCTCTTCGCTGGCGGAAAACTTATTTCCGGTGGCGGGAAATCTATATCCGCTGGCGAACAACTTATCTCCGCTGGCAGACAATTTATATCCGCTGACGAACAACGATTCTCCGCTGGCAGAAAACTTAACTACGGCGGCGGGAAATTTATATCTCCAGACGGACAATTTATCCCCGCAGACGAGTTACGTTTCTCCGCTGGCGGAAAACTTATTTCCGGTGGCGGGAAACTTATATCCGCTGGCGGAAAACTTATCTCTGCTAACGAAATACGTCTCTCCGGTGGCGGAAAACTTATTTCCGGTGGCGTGAAATATATATCCCCTGCCGGACAACTTATCTCTGCTGACGAAATACATCTCTCCGCTGGTGGAAAACTTATTTCCGGTGGCGGGAAATATATATCCCCTTCCGAAAAACTTATCTCTGCTGACGAAATACGTCTCTCCGCTGGCAGAAAACTTATCTCCGGCGGCGGGATATTTATATCCCCTGCCGGAATACTTATCTCTGCTAACGAAATACGTCTCTCCGCTGGCGAAAAACTTATCTCCGGTGGCGGGAAATTTATATCCGCTGGCGGAAAACTTTTCTCCGCTGACAGACAATTTATATCCGCTGACGAATAACGATTCTCCGCTGGTAGAAAACTTTACTCCGGCGGCGGGAAATTGATATCCCCAGACGGACAATTTATCCCCGCGGACGAATTACGATTCTCCGCCAGCAGAAAACTTCCGTGGCAGAACATTTACTTCCGTTGGCGAGGAATTTATATCCCCTGCCGGACATCTTATCTCTGCTGACAAAATACATCTCTCCGCTGAGGGAAAACTTGTCTGCGGTGGCGGGTAATTTATATCCGCTGGCGGAAAACTTGTCTCCGCTGACAGACATCTTATCTCCGCTGCCGGACAATTTATCTCTGCTGACAAAATACGTCTCTCCGCTGGCGAAAAACCTATCTCCGGCGGCGGGAAATTTATATCCGCTGGCGGAAAACTTTTCTCCGCTGACAGACATCGTATCTCCGCTGCCGAACAACTTATATCTGCTGACAAAATACGTCTCTTCGCTGGCCGAAAACTTATTTCCGGTGGCGGGAAATCTATATCCGCTGGCGAACAACTTATCTCCGCTGGCAGACAATTTATATCCGCTGACGAACAACGATTCTCCGCTGGCAGAAAACTTAACTCCGGCGGCGGGAAATTTATATCTCCAGACGGACAATTTATCCCCGCAGACGAGTTACGTTTCTCCGCTGGCAGAAAACTTATTTCCGGTGGCGGGAAATTTATATCCGCTGGCGGAAAACTTATCTCTGCTAACGAAATACGTCTCACCGCTGACGGAAAACTTATTTCCGGTGGCGGGAAATCTATATCCGCTGGCGGACAACTTATCTCCGCTGGCAGACAATTTATCTCCGCTGACGAACAACGATTCTCCGCTGGCAGAAAACCTAGCTCCGGCGGCGGGAAATTTATACCCCCAGACGGACAACTTATCTCTGCTGACGAAATACGTCTCTCCGCTGGCAGAAAACTTATCTCAGGAGGCGGGAAATTTAAATCCCTTGCCGGACAACTTATCTCTGCTGACGAAATACGTCTCTCCGCTGGCAGAAAACTTATCTCCGGAGGCGGGAAATTTATATCCCTTGCCGGATAACTTATCTCTGCCGACGAAATACGTCTCTACGCTGGCGGAAAACTTGTTTCCGGTGGCGGAAAATCTATATCCCCTGCCAGACAAATTATCTCTGCTGACGAAATACGTCTCTCCGCTGGCGGAAAACTTGTTTCCGGTGGCGGGAAATTTATATCCCCTGCCAAACAAATTATCTCTGCTGACGAAATACGTCTCTCCGCTGGCGGAAAACTTATTTCCGGTGGCGGGAAATCTATATCTCCGCTGGCAGACAATTTATATCCGCTGACGAACAACGATTCTCCGCTGGTAGAAAATTAACTCCGGAGGCGGGAAATTTATATCCCTTGCCGGATAACTTATCTCTGCCGACGAAATACGTCTCTACGCTGGCGGAAAACTTATTTCCGGTGGCGGAAAATCTATATCCCCTGCCAGACAAATTATCTCTGCTGACGAAATACGTCTCTCCGCTGGCGGAAAACTTATTTCCGGTGGCGGGAAATCTAAATCCGCTGGCGGACAACTTATCTCCGCTGGCAGACAATTTATCTTCGCTGACGAACAACGATTCTCCGCTGGAAGAAAACTTAACTCCGGCGGCGGGAAATTTATATCCCCAGACGGACAATTTATCCCCGCAGACGAAGTACGTCTCTCCGCTGGCAGAAAACTTATTTCCGGTGGCGGGAAATTTATATCCCCTGCCAGACATATTATCTCTGCTGACGAAATACGTCTCTCCGCTGGCGGAAAACTTCTCTCCGGTGGCGGGAAATTTATATCCGCTGGCGGAAAACTTTTCTCCGCTGACAGACATCTTATCTCCGCTGGCAGATAATTTATATCCGCTGACGAACTACGTTTCTCCTCTGGCAGAAAACTTATCTCCAGAGGGGGAAATTTATATCCCCTGCCGGACAACTTATCTCTGCTGACGAAATACGTCTCTCCGCTGGCGGAAAATGTTGAAATTTGAAGTGTAACCATAATATGATCTGTCTGGAAACGCTAATTAACATAATGTACATGAACAGCGAGAGCCTCTGTTATCTCTCGTCTCTCCTATTCGTATGTGAGTACATATGTACACATGTCATCTCTTCAGTTCTGAATAAACCACTTATGAGCACAGACGCGTCGTTCTCTATTTAATACATGACAAAAGGCGCTATACACAATTAGTTACGGGCCCAGATCACCGAAAGATCGGGCGTGTATTAAAGACAATTAAAAAACCGTGGTAGAACTGGAAGTTAATATTTTGTTTGATGCAATTGCAAATAAATCGTGCACCAGTTAGAAAGTGGCGTGTAGCAATTAAAACAAAATGAGTGTGTCTCTGCAAATTGAAAAATTGGGGGAAGACAATTACGATGTGTGGTCTATGTCCATGCGTAGTGTATTGATCACAACGGATTTGTGGACATATGTAAGTGGTAAAACCGAAAGGCCACAGGAGGAAGCAGTTATTTTATTTACATTACATTACATTATTTACGTTATTTTGTTACATTTATAGACGATTACTCGCGAAAAATTCACGTATATTTTATGCGCGCCAAAAATGAAGTTTTTGAGAAATTTAAAATGTATAAAAGTTATGTTGAGTGCCAAACCGAAAAAACAATCAAAGCCTTGCGAAGCGATAACGGTACTGAGTACATAAACAATGAATTTACAAATTTTTTAAATGCATGCGGAATAAAAAGAGAACTAACGGTGCCTTACACACCTCAGCAAAACGGCGTTGCTGAGCGCGCAAATCGTACAATCGTTGAAATGGCTAGGAGTATGTTAATTCATGCAAATTTAAAAGAATTTTTGTGGGCTGGAGCCGTTCAAGCTGCAGTATATTTGAGAAATAGATGTCCGACCAGAGCGTTAAATGGATGCACCCCCTTCGAGGCTTGGAACAAGCGCAAGCCGTCGGTAAACCATCTGAAAATATTTGGCTCACGCGCATTTGCACTGGAAAAAACCAAAAAAGGCAAATTCGTTGCAAAAGGAAAGGAGTACATTTTTGTTGGCTACTCTTTTGCAGCAAAAGCATATCGTTTATATGACCAAGAAAAGCGAATGATAGTGGAACGCCGAGACGTCAAAATTGCCAGTTCGTCAAGGAAGTAAATGATATTTACGAAAATGGAGATCAGACTGACGATCTTGCAAAAATCATCATACGCTTTGAGTCAAACGAAGAACCTGTGCAGGTACAAACTGTTGTTGAGCCCGAAGACGAAACGATTAGCAACATTGACAACAGCGATGATGATGAGGAGGAGTACTTCGTAAGTGCAAGCGATCCAGAACAGAGCCGCAGCTCAGATGAAGAAGACATCCCACAAATACGTGGCCCAGGAAGGCCAAAAATCATTCGTACTGGTCAACCTGGCAGACCAAAGAAGCAGTACAATGTCCTCAACAATCTTAGCTGCTCCGATGACATTGAGACTCCACGGACCGTTGCAGAGGCGTTGCAAAGCCACGATGCAGAAGAATGGAAAAAATCTATGCGAAAGGAATTCGATGCACTCGTGTCAAATAATACATGGACTCCTGTCAATCTTCCGCCCGGAAAAAAGGCTATAGGTTCAAAATGGGTTTTCAGAATCAAACGCAACCAAAACGGTGACATTGAAAGGTTTAAGTCGAGACTTGTGGCACAAGGATGTGGCCAGCAGTTTGGCGTAAACTACTGGGAGACATATTCTCCAGTGATACGTTATGAGACAATCCGAATGTTATTTGCGATTGCTGCAGAAAAGCAGTTACACATGCATCAGGTGGATATCTCTAACGCGTATCTCAACGGTAAACTCCAAGAAGTCGTCTATATGAAGCAACCCGTAGGCTTTATAGATGAGCAGAACCCCCACAAGGTACTCAAACTTCAAAAGGCTATCTATGGGCTGAAGCAGTCTGGACGTGTCTGGAATGACACATTGAACGAGGTGCTGGTTAACATGGGCTTTAAAAAAAGTCAACACGAGCCATGTCTATACGTCAAACAGCATCAACAAGGCTTCAGTTATATAGCAGTTTACGTCGACGACCTGATAATCATCTGTCCAAAAGAGATGGACGTCAGCGCGATCAAGCAAAATATCGCATCCGTATTTGAGATGAAAGATGGAGGTCAGCTCAACTTTTTCCTAGGCATGGAAATTCATCGAGAAGGCAAACAAGGCGCCCTCAAGTTATGCCAGAAGAGGTATATTGAAAGCGTTTTGAATACTTTCGGTATGCAGGATTGCCGTCCAGTCGCAACACCACTTGACCCAGGTTTTCACGTTGGCTGTAAAGATGAAGAATGTGTAAAGGTAAATAAGACATATTATCAATCACTAATTGGTTCGCTCATGTACTTAGCAGTTTTGAGCCGGCCCGACATTCTTCATGCTGTGAGCAAACTATCACAGCGAAACCAAGACCCTCATGTGGAGCACGAAACTGCAGCTAAGCATGTGTTGCGCTATTTACGAGGCACAATGAATATGAGCATCATCTACCAAAAGTCTGGAGAGCCAGTAAAAGGGTTCGCCGATGCTGATTGGGCAAATGACAAGCTGGACCGAAAATCATATTCCGGATACGTTTTCTTCCTAGCTGGTAGTGCGTTTTCGTGGACATCAGCCAAGCAGAGCGTCGTCGCCATGAGCAGCACCGAAGCAGAGTATGTGGCGCTATCAACAGCCGCTAGAGAAGCAGTATATCTACAAGGTCTGTTGCAAGAGATTGGATACTCAAATCAAGGGCCAATGACTATCTATGGTGACAACCTCAGTGCGCATCATATTGCGAAAAATCCTATTCACCATAAACGCACAAAGCATATAGATTTAAAATATCATTTTGTTAGAGACAAAGTAGAAAGTAAAGAGATAAAACTTGAATATGTATCCACACAGAAAAACGTTGCCGATGTATTAACCAAAAGTTTATGTAAGCAATAGCATTATAGATTTGTAAAATCGCTTGGATTAATTGATTAATACATTGTAATCACAAAATATTATGCTTAAGCAAAAGTGTTGAAATTTGAAGTGTAACCATAATATGATCTGTCTGGCAACGCTAATTAACATAATGTACATGAACAGCGAGAGCCTCTGTTATCTCTCGACTCTCCTATTCGTATGTAAGTACATATGTACACATGTCATCTCTTCAGTTCTGAATAAACCACTTATGAGCACAGACGCGTCGTTCTCTATTTAATACATGACAAAAGGCGCAATTCACAATAGAAAAGTTATTACCGGTGGCGGGAAATTTATATCCCCTGCCGGACAACTTATCTCTGCTGACGAAATGCGTCTCTCCGCTTGCGGAAAACTTATTTCCGGTGGCGGGAAATCTATATCCGCTGGCGGACAACTTATCTCCGCTGGCAGACAATTTATCTCCGCTGACGAACAACGAATCTCCGCTGGAAGAAAACTTAACTCCGGCGGCGAGTAATTTATATCCCCAGACGGACAATTTATCCCCGCAGACGAATTACGTTTCTCCGCTGGCGGAAAACTTATTTCCGGTGGCGGGAAATTTATATCCCCTGCCGGACAACTTATCTCTGCTGACGAAATACGTCTCTCCGCTAGCAGAAAACTTATTTCCGGTGGCGGGAAATTTATATCCCCTGCCGGACAACTTATCTCTGCTGACGAAATAAGTCTCTCCGCTGGCGGAAAACTTATTTCCGGTGGCGGGAAATTTAAATCCCCTGCCGGACAACTTATCTCTGCTGACGAAATACGTCTCTCTGCTGGCGGAAAACTTATTTCCGGTGGCGGGAAATTTATATCCCCTGCCAGACAAATTATCTCTGCTGACGAAATACGTCTCTCCGCTGGCGGAAAACTGCTCTCCGGTGGCGGGAAATTTATATCCGCAGGCGGAAAACTTTTCTCCGCTGACAGACATCTTATCTCCGCTGGCAGATAATTTATATCCGCTGACGAACTACGTTTCTCCTCTGGCAGAAAACTTTTCTCCAGAGGGGGAAATTTATATCCCCTGCCGGACAACTTATCTCTGCTGACGAAATACGTCTCTCCGCTGGCGGAAAACTTATTTCCGGTGGCGGGAAATCTATATCCCCTGCCGAACAAATTATCTCTGCTGACGAAATACGTCTCTCCGGCGAACCACTTATCTCCGCTGGCAGACAATTTATCTCCGCTGACGAACAACGATTCTCCGCTGGCAGAAAACTTATTTCCGGGGGCGGGAAATTTATATCCCCTGCCGGACAACTTATCTCTGCTGACGAAATACGTCTCTCCGCTGGCGGAAAACTTATTTCCGGTGGCGGGAAATTTATATCCCCTGCCGGATAACTTATCTCTGCTGACGAAATACGTCTCTCCGCTGTCGGAAAACTTATTTCCGGTGGCGGGAAATCTATATCCCCTGCCAGACAAATTATCTCTGCTGACGAAATACGTCTCTCCGCTGGCGGAAATCTTATTTCCGGGGGCGGGAAATCTATATCCGCTGGCGGACAACTTATCTCCGCTGGCAGACAATTTATCTCCGCTGACGAACAACGATTCTGCGCTAGCAGAAAAATTAGCTCCGGCGGCGGGATTTTATATCCCCAGACGGACAATTTATCCCCGCAGACGAATTACGTTTCTCCGCTGGCGGAAAACTTATTTCCGGTGGCGGGAAATTTATATCCCCTGCCGGACAACTTATCTCCGCTGGCGGAAATCTTTTCTCCGCTGACAGACATCTTATCTCCGCTGGCAGATAATTTATATCCGCTGACGAACTACGTTTCTCCTCTGGCAGAAAACTTATCTCCAGAGGGGGAAATTTATATCCCCTGCCGGACAACTTATCTCTGCTGACGAAATACGTCTCTCCGGCGAACCACTTATCTCCTCTGGCAGACAATTTATCTCCGCTTACGAACAACGATTCTCCGCTGGCAGAAAACTTATTGCCGGTGGCGGGAAATTTATATCCCCTGCCGGACAACTTATCTCTGCTGACGAAATACGTAACTCCGCTGGCGGAAAACTTATTTCCGGTGGCGGGAAATTTATATCCCCTGCCGGACAACTTATCTCTGATGACGAAATACGTCTCTCCGCTGGCGGAAAACTTATTTCCGGTGGCGGGAAATCTATATCTCCTGCCAGACAAATTATCTCTGCTGACGAAATACGTCTCTCCGCTGGCGGAAAACTTATTTCCGGGAGCGGGAAATCTATATCCGCTGGCGGACAACTTATCTCCGCTGGCAGACAATTTATCTCCGCTGACGAACAACGATTCTCCGCTAGCAGAAAACTTAGCTCCGGCGGCGGGAAATTTATATCCCCAGACGGACAATTTATCCCCGCAGACGAGTTACGTTTCTCCGCTGGCGGAAAACTTATTTCCGGTGGCGGGAAATTTATATCCCCTGCCGGACAACTTTTTTCTGCTGACGAAATACGTCTCTCCGCTGTCAGAAAACTTATTTCCGGAGGCGGGAAATCTATATCCGCTGGCGGACAACTTATCTCCGCTGGCAGACAATTTATCTCCGCTGACGAACAACGATTCGCCGCTGGCAGAAAACTTATTTCCGGTGGCGGGAAATTTATATCCCCTGCCGGACAACTTATCTCTGCTGACGAAATACGTCTCTCCGCTGGCGGAAAACTTATTTCCGGTGGCGGGAAATTTATATCCCCTGCCGGACAACTTATCTCTGCTGACGAAATACGTCTCTCCGCTGGCGGAAAACTTATTTCCGGTGGCGGGAAATCTATATCCCCTGCCAGAAAAATTATCTCTGCTGACGAAATACGTCTCTCCGCTGGCGGAAAACTTAACTCCGGCGGCGGGAAATTTATATCCCCTGACGGACAATTTATATCCGCAGACGAATTACGTTTCTCCGCTGGCGGAAAACTGATCTCTGCTAACGAAATACGTCTCTCCGCTGGCGGAAAACTTATTTCCGGTGGCGGGAAATCTATATCCGCTGGCGAACAACTTATCTCCGCTGGCAGACAATTGATCTCCGCTGACGAACAACGATTCTCCGCTGGTAGAAAACTTAACTCCGGCGGCGGGAAATTTATATCCCTAGACGGACAATTTATCCCCGCAGACGAATTACGTTTCTCCACTGGCGGAAACTTATTTCCGGTGGCGGGAAATTTATATCCGCTGGCGGAAAACTTATCTCTGCTAACGAAATACGTCTCTCCGCTGGCGGAAAACTCATCTCCGGTGGCGGGAAATTTATATCCGCTGGCGGAAAACTTTTCTCCGCTGACAGACATCTTATCTCAGCTGGCAGATAATTTATATCCGCTGACGAACTACGTTTCTCCTCTGGCAGAAAACTTATCTCCAGAGGGGGAAACTTATATCCCCTGCCGGACAACTTATCTCTGCTGACAAGATACGTCTCTCCGCTGGCGGAAAACTTATCTCCGGCGGCGGGAAATTTATATCCCCTGCCGGACAACTTATCTCTGCTGACGAAATACGTCTCTCCGCTTTCAGAAAACTTATTTCCGGTGGCGGAAAATTTATATCCCCTGCCGGACAACTTATCTCTGCTGACGAAATACGTCTCTCCGCTGGCGAAAAACTTATTTCCGGTGGCGGGAAATCTATATCCCCTGCCAGACAAATTATCTCTGCTGACGAAATACGTCTCTCCGCTGGCGAAAACCTTATTTCCGGTGGCGGGAAATCTATATCCGCTGGCGGACAACTTATCTCCGCTGGCAGACAATTTATCTTCGCTGACGAACAACGATTCTCCGCTGGTAGAAAACTTAACTCCGGTGGCGGGAAATCTATATCCCCTGCCAGACAACTTATCTCTGCTGACGAAATACGTCTCTCCGCTGGCGGAAAACTTATTTCCGGTGGTGGGAAATCTATATCCCCAGACGGACAATTTATCCCCGCAGACGAACTACGTTTCTCTGCTGGCGGAAAACTTATTTCCGGTGGCGGGAAATATATATCCGCTGGCGGACAACTTAGCTCCGCTTGCAGACAATTTATCTCCGCTGACGAACAACGATTTTCCGCTGGTAGAAAACTTATCTCCGGCGGCGAGATATTTATATCCCCTGCCGGACAACTTATCTCTGCTAACGAAATACGTCTATCCGCTGGCGGAAAACTTATTTCCGGTGGCGGGAAATCTATATCCCCTGCCAGACAACTTATCTCTGCTGACGAAGTTCGTCTCTCTGCTGGCGGAAAGCTTATTTCCGGTGGCGGGAAATCTATATCCTCAGACTGACAATTTATCCCCGCAGACGAATTACGTTTCTCCGCTGGCGGAAAACTTATTTCCAGTGGCGGGAAATCTATATCCCCTGCCAGACAAATTATCTCTGCTGACGAAATACGTCTCTCCGCTGGCGGAAAACTTATTTCCGGTGGCGGGAAATCTATATCCCCTGCCAGACAAATTATCTCTGCTGACGAATTACGTTTCTCCGCTGGCGGAAAACTTATCTCCGGTGGCGGGAAATTTATATCCGCTGGCGGAAAACTTTTCTCCGCTGACAGACATCTTATCTCCGCTGGCAGATAATTTATATCCGCTGACGAACTATGTTTCTGCTCTGGCAGAAAACTTATCTCCAGATGGGGAAATTTATATCCCCTGCCGAACAACTTATCTCTGCTGACAAAATACGTCTCTCCGCTGGCGGAAAACTTATTTCCGGTGGCGGGAAATCTATATCCCCTGCCAGACAAATTATCTCTGCTGACGAAATACGTCTCTCCGCTGGCGGAAAACTGATCTCCGGTGGCGGGAAATATATATCCGCTGGCGGAAAACTTTTCTCCGCTGACAGACATCTTATCTCCGCTGGCAGATAATTTATATCCGCTGACGAACTATGTTTCTGCTCTGGCAGAAAACTTACCTCCAGATGGGGAAATTTATATCCCCTGCCGAACAACTTATCTCTGCTGACAAAATACGTCTCTCCGCTGGCGGAAAACTTATCTCCGGCGGCGGGAAATTTATATCCCCTGCCGGACAACTTATCTCTGCTGACGAAATACGTCTCTCCGCTTTCAGAAGACTTATTTCCGGTGGCGGGAAATTTATATCCCCTGCCGGACAACTTATCTCTGCTGACGAAATACGTCTCTCCGCTGGCGGAAAACTTATTTCCGGTGGCGGGAAATCCATATCCCCTGCTAGACAAATTATCTCTGCTGACGAAATACGTCTCTCCGCTGGTGGAAAACTTACTTCCGGTGGCGGGAAATTTATATCCCTGCCAGACAAATTATCTCTGCTGACGAAATACGTCTCTCCGCTGACGGAAATCTTTTTTCCGGTGGCGGGAATTGTATATCCGCTGGCGGAAAACTTTTCTCCGCTGACAGACATCTTATCTCAGCTGGCAGATAATTTATATCCGCTGACGAACTACGTTTCTCCTCTGGCAGAAAACTTATCTCCAGATGGGGAAATTTATATCCCCTGCCGGACAACTTATCTCTGCTGACGAAATACGTCTCTCCGCTTTCAGAAGACTTATTTCCGGTGGCGGGAAATTTATATCCCCTGCCGGACAACTTATCTCTGCTGACGAAATACGTCTCTCCGCTGGCGGAAAACTTATTTCCGGTGGCGGGAAATCTATATCCCCTGACGGACAACTTATCTCTGCTGACGAAATATGTCTCTCCGCTGGCAGAACATTTGCCTCCGGCGGCGGGAAATTTATATCCCCTTCCGGACAACTTCTCTCTGCTGACGAAATACGTCTCTCCGCTGTCAGAAGAGTTATCTCCGGCGGCGGGAAACTTATATCCCCTGCCGGACAACTTATCTCTGCTGACGAAATACGTCTCTCCGCTGGCGGAAAACTTAGTTCCGGTGGCGGGAAATCTATATCCCCTGCCGGACAACTTATCTCTGCTGACGAAATACGTCTCTCCGCTGGCGGAAAACTTACTTCCGGTGGCGGGAAATTTATATCCCTGCCAGACAAATTATCTCTGCTGACGAAATACGTCTCTCCGCTGACGGAAATCTTTTTTCCGGTGGCGGGAATTGTATATCCGCTGGCGGAAAACTTTTCTCCGCTGACAGACATCTTATCTCAGCTGGCAGATAATTTATATCCGCTGACGAACTACGTTTCTCCTCTGGCAGAAAACTTATCTCCAGATGGGGAAATTTATATCCCCTGCCGGACAACTTATCTCTGCTGACGAAATACGTCTCTCCGCTTTCAGAAGACTTATTTCCGGTGGCGGGAAATTTATATCCCCTGCCGGACAACTTATCTCTGCTGACGAAATACGTCTCTCCGCTGGCGGAAAACTTATTTCCGGTGGCGGGAAATCTATATCCCCTGACGGACAACTTATCTCTGCTGACGAAATATGTCTCTCCGCTGGCAGAACATTTGCCTCCGGCGGCGGGAAATTTATATCCCCTTCCGGACAACTTCTCTCTGCTGACGAAATACGTCTCTCCGCTGTCAGAAGAGTTATCTCCGGCGGCGGGAAACTTATATCCCCTGCCGGACAACTTATCTCTGCTGACGAAATACGTATCTCCGCTGGCGGAAAACTTAGTTCCGGTGGCGGGAAATCTATATCCCCTGCCGGACAACTTATCTCTGCTGACGAAATACGTCTCTCCGCTGGCGGAAAACTTACTTCCGGTGGCGGGAAATTTATATCCCTGCCAGACAAATTATCTCTGCTGACGAAATACGTCTCTCCGCTGACGGAAATCTTTTTTCCGGTGGCGGGAATTGTATATCCGCTGGCGGAAAACTTTTCTACGCTGACAGACATCTTATCTCAGCTGGCAGATAATTTATATCCGCTGACGAACTACGTTTCTCCTCTGGCAGAAAACTTATCTCCAGATGGGGAAATTTATATCCCCTGCCGGACAACTTATCTCTGCTGACGAGATACGTCTCTCCGCTTTCAGAAGACTTATTTCCGGTGGCGGGAAATTTATATCCCCTGCCGGACAACTTATCTCTGCTGACGAAATACGTCTCTCCGCTGGCGGAAAACTTATTTCCGGTGGCGGGAAATCTATATCCCCTGCCAGACAAATTATCTCTGCTGACGAAATACGTCTCTCCGCTGGCGGAAAACTGATCTCCGGTGGCGGGAAATATATATCCGCTGGCGGAAAACTTTTCTCCGCTGACAGACATCTTATCTCCGCTGGCAGATCATTTATATCCGCTGACGAACTACGTTTCTCCTTTGGTAGAAAACTTATTTCCGGTGGCGGGAAATTTATATCCCCTGCCGGACAACATATCTCTGCTGACGAAATACGTCTCTCCGCTGGCGGAAAACTTATTTCCGGTGGCGGGTAATTTATATCCCCTGCCGGACAACTTATCTCTGCTGACGAAATACGTCTCTCCGCTGGCGGAAAACTTATTTCCGGTGGCGGGAAATCTATATCCCCTGCCAGACAAATTATCTCTGCTGACGAATTACGTTTCTCCGCTGGCGGAAAACTTATTTCCGGTGGCGGGAAATTTATATCCGCTGACGGAAAACCTATTTTTGCTAACGAAATACGTCTCTCCGCTGGCGGAAAACTTATTTCCGGTGGCGGGAAATTTATATCCCCTGCCGGACAACTTATCTCTGCTGACGAAATACGTCTCTCCGCTGGCGGAAAACTTATTTCCGGTGGCGGGAAATCTATATCCCCTGCCAGACAAATTATCTCTGCTGACGAAATACGATTCTCCGCCGGCAGAAAACTTATCTCCGGTGCGGGAAATATATATCCCCTGCCAGACAAATTATCTCTGCTGACGAAATACGTCTCTCCGCTGGCGGAAAACTTATTTCCGGCGGCGGGAAATCTATATCCGCTGACGGACAACTTATCTCCGCTGGCAGACGATTTATCTCCGGCGTCGGGAAATTAATATGCCCAGACGGACAATTTATCCCCGCAGACGAATTACGTTTCTCCGCTGGCGAAAAACTTATTTCCGATTGCGGGAAATTTATATCCGCTGGCGGAAAACTTATCTCTGCTAACGAAATACGTCTCTCCGCTGGCGGAAAACTTATTTCCGGTGGCGGGATATTTATATCCCCTGCAGG
The DNA here is from genome assembly GCF_003369915.1 of Drosophila miranda. NCBI lineage: Eukaryota > Metazoa > Arthropoda > Insecta > Diptera > Drosophilidae > Drosophila > Drosophila miranda. Next base: position 34,229,274 of record NC_046675.1, read on the forward strand.
ACAACTTATCTCTGCTGACGAAATACGTCTCTCCGCTGGCAGAAAACTTATTTCCGGTGGCGGGAAATCCATATCCCCTGCTAGACAAATTATCTCTGCTGACGAAATACGTCTCTCCGCTGGCGGAAAACTTATTTCAGGGGGCGGGAAATCTATATACGCTGGCGGACAACTTATCTCCGCTGGCAGACAATTTATGTCCGGCGGCGGGAAATTTATATCCCCAGACGGACAATTTATCCCCGCAGACGAATTACGTATCCCCGCTGGCGGAAAACTTATTTTCGGTGGCGGGAAATCTATATCCCTGCCAGACAACTTATCTCTGCTGACGAAATACGTCTCTCCGCTGGCAGAACATTTACCTCCAGCGGCGGGAAATTTATATCCCCTGCCGTACAACTTATCTCTGCAAACGAAATTCGTCCCTCCGCTGGCGGAAAACTTATTTTCGGTGGCGGGAAATCTATATCCCTGCCAGACAACTTATCTCTGCTGACGAAATACGTCTCTCCGCTGGCAGAACATTTACCTCCAGCGGCGGGAAATTTATATCCCCTGCCGTACAACTTATCTCTGCAAACGAAATTCGTCTCTCCGCTGGCGGAAAACTTATTTTCGGTGGCGGGAAATCTATATCCCCTGCCGTACCACTTATCTCTGCAAACGAAATTCATCTCTCCGCTGGCGGAAAACTTATTTTCGGTGGCGGGAAATATATATCCCCTTCTGGACAACTTCTCTCTGCTGACGAAATACGTCTCTCCGCTGGCAGAAAACTTATCTCCGGCGGCGGGAAACTTATGTACCCTGCCGGACAACTTATCTCTGCTGACGAAATACGTCACTCCGCTGGCGGAAAACTAACTTCCGGTGGCGGGAAATATATATCCCCTGCCAGGCAACTTATTTCTGCTGACGAAATACGTCTCTCCGCTGGCCGAAAACTTATTTCCTGTGCCGGGAAATCTATATCCGCTGGCTGACAACTTATCTCCGCTGGCTGACAATTTGTCTCCGCTGACGAACTACGTTTCTCCGCCGGCAGAAAACTTATCTCCGCTGGCAGAACATTTACCTCCGCTACCTCCGGAGGCGGGAAATATATATCCTCTGCCAGACAACTTATCTCTGCTGACGAAATACGTCTCTCCGCTGGCAGAACATTTACCTCCAGCGGCGGGAAATTTATATCCCCTGCCGTACAACTTATCTCTGCAAACGAAATTCGTCTCTCCGCTGCCGGAAAACTTATTTCCGGTGGCGGGAAATCTATATCCCCTGCCAGACAACTTATCTCTGCTGACGAAATACGTCTCTCCGCTGACGGAAATCTTTTTTCCGGTGGCGGGAATTGTATATCCGCTGGCGGAAAACTTTTCTCGGCTGGAAGATAATTTATCTCCGCTGACGAACTACGACCCTCTGCTGGCAGAACACTTATCTCCAGAGCGGAAAATGCCGGACAACTTATCTCTGCTAACGAAATACGTCTCTCCGCTGGCGGAAAGCTTATATCAGGTTGCGGGTAATCTATATTCGCTGGCGGAAAACTTGTCTCCGCTGACAGAAGTTTTATCTCCGCTGCCAGATAATTTATCTCCGCTGACGAACTACGTTTCCCCACTGGCAGAAAACTTATCTCTGCTGGCAGAACATTCACTTCCGGCGGCGAGGAATTCATATCCCCTGCCGGACATCTGATCTCTGCTGGCTTTATATCCGCTGGCGGAAAACTTTTCTCCGCTGACAGACATCTTATCTCCGCTGCCGGACAACTTATCTCCGCTGACGAACTACGTTTCTCCGCCGGCAAAAACTTATCTTCGCTGGCAGAACATTTACTTCCGGCGGCGAGGAATTTATATCCCCTGCCGGACATCTTATCTCTGCTGACAAAATACATCTCTTCGCTGGCGGAAAACTTATCTGCGGTGGCGGGAAATTTATATACGCTGGCGGAAAACTTTTCTCCGCTAACAGACATCTTATCTCCGCTGCCGGAGAACTTATCTCTGCTGACAAAATACGTCTCTCCGCTGACGGAAAACTTATTTCCGGTGCGTGAAATCTATATCCGGTGGCGGACAACTTATCTCTGCTGACGAAATACGTCTCTCCGCTGTCAGAAGAGTTATCTATGGTGGCGGGAAATTTATTTCCCCTACCGGACAACTTATCTCTGCTGACGAAACATGTCTCTCCTCTGTCGGAAAACTAATTTCCGGTGGCGGGAAATATATATCCCCTGCCGGACAACTTATCTCTGCTGACGAAATACGTCTCTCCGCTGGCAGAACATTTACCTCCAGCGGCGGGAAATTTATATCCCCTGCCGTACAACTTATCTCTGCAAACGAAATTCGTCTCTCCGCTGGCCGAAAACTTATTTCCTGTGCCGGGAAATCTATATCCGCTGGCTGACAACTTATCTCCGCTGGCAGACAATTTGTCTCCGCTGACGAACTACGTTTCTCCGCCGGCAGAAAACTTATCTCCGCTGGCAAAACATTTACCTCCGGAGGCGGGAAATATATATCCCCTGCCGGACAACTTATCTCTGCTGACGACATGCGTCTCTCCGCTGGCAGAAAACTTATCTTCGGCGGCGGGAAATCTATATTCGCTGGCGGAAAACTTTTCTCCGCTGACAGACGTTTTATCTCCGCTGGCAGATAATTTATCTCCGCTGACGAACTACGTTTCTCCACTGGCAGAAAACTGATTTCCGCTGGCAGAACATTTACTTCCGGCGGCGAGGAATTGATATCCCCTGCCGGACATCTTATCTCTTCTGGCTTTATATCCGCTGGCGGAAAACTTTTCTCCGCTGACAGACATCTTATCTCCGCTGCCGGACAACTTATCTCTGCTGGCAAAATACGTCTCTCCGCTGTCGGAAAACTTATTTCTGGTGGCGGGAAATATGTATCTCCTGCCGGACAACTTATCTCCGCTGACGAACTACGTTTCTCAGCCGGCAGAAAACTTATCTCCGCTGGCAGAACATTTACTTCCGGCGGCGGGAAATTTATATCCCCTGCCGGACAACTTATCTCTGCTGACGAAATACGTATCTCCTCTGGCGGAAAACTAATTTCCTGTGGCGGGAAATATATATCCCCTGACGGACAACTTATCTCTGCTGACGAAATATGTCTCTCCGCTGGCAGAACATTTGCCTCCGGCGGCGGGAAATTTATATCCCCTTCCGGACAACTTCTCTCTGCTGACGAAATACGTCTCTCCGCTGTTAGAAGAGTTATCTCCGGCGGCGGGAAACTTATATCCCCTGCCGGACAACTTATCTCTGCTGACGAAATAAGTCTCTCCGCTGGCGAAAAAACTAATTTCCGGTGGCGGGAAATCTATATCCCCTGAAAGACAACTTATCTCTGCTGACGAAATACGTCTCTCCGCTGGCGGAAAACTTATTTCTGGTGGCGGGAAATATGTATCTCCTGCCGGACAACTTATCTCTGCTGACGAAATACGTCTCTCCGCTGGAAGTAAACTTATCTCCGGCGGCGGAAAATTTATATCCCCTACCGGACAACTTATCTCTGCTGATGAAATAAGTCTCTCCGCTGGCGGAAAACTTATTTCCGGTGGCGGGAAATCTATATCCTCTGCCAGACAACTTATCTCTGCTGACGAAATACGTCTCTCCGCTGACGGAAATCTTTTTTCCGGTGGCGGGAATTGTATATCCGCTGGCGGAAAACTTTTCTCGGCTGGAAGATAATTTATCTCCGCTGACGAACTACGTTTCCCCACTGTCAGAAAACTTATCTCTGCTGGCAGAACATTCACTTCCGGCGGCGAGGAATTCATATCCCCTGCCGGACATCTGATCTCTGCTGGCTTTATATCCGCTGGCGGAAAACTTTTCTCCGCTGACAGACATCTTATCTCCGCTGCCGGACAACTTATTTCTGCTGGCAAAATACGTCTCTCCGCTGTCGGAAAACTTATTTCTGGTGGCGGGAAATATGTATCTCCTGCCGGACAACTTATCTCCGCTGACGAACTACGTTTCTCCGCCGGCAGAAAACTTATCTCCGCTGGCAGAACATTTACTTCCGGCGGCGGGAAATTTATATCCCCTGCCGGACAACTTATCTCTGCTGACGAAATACGTATCTCCTCTGTCGGAAAACTAATTTCCTGTGGCGGGAAATATATATCCCCTGACGGACAACTTATCTCTGCTGACGAAATATGTCTCTCCGCTGGCAGAACATTTGCCTCCGGCGGCGGGAAATTTATATCCCCTTCCGGATAACTTCTCTCTGCTGACGAAATACGTCTCTCCGCTGTCAGAAGAGTTATCTCCGGCGGCGGGAAACTTATATCCCCTGCCGGACAACTTATCTCTGCTGACGAAATAAGTCTCTCCGCTGGCGAAAAAACTAATTTCCGGTGGCGGGAAATCTATATCCCCTGAAAGACAACTTATCTCTGCTGACGAAATACGTCTCTCCGCTGGCGGAAAACTTATTTCTGGTGGCGGGAAATATGTATCTCCTGCCGGACAACTTATCTCTGCTGACGAAATACGTCTCTCCGCTGGAAGTAAACTTATCTCCGGCGGCGGGAAATTTATATCCCCTACCGGACAACTTATCTCTGCTGATGAAATAAGTCTCTCCGCTGGCGGAAAACTTATTTCCGGTGGCGGGAAATCTATATCCCCTGCCAGACAACTTATCTCTGCTGACGAAATACGTCTCTCCGCTGACGGAAATCTTTTTTCCGGTGGCGGGAATTGTATATCCGCTGGCGGAAAACTTTTCTCGGCTGGAAGATAATTTATCTCCGCTGACGAACTACGACCCTCTGCTGGCAGAACACTTATCTCCAGAGCGGAAAATGCCGGACAACTTATCTCTGCTAACGAAATACGTCTCTCCGCTGGCGGAAAGCTTATATCAGGTTGCGGGTAATCTATATTCGCTGGCGGAAAACTTGTCTCCGCTGACAGAAGTTTTATCTCCGCTGCCAGATAATTTATCTCCGCTGACGAACTACGTTTCCCCACTGTCAGAAAACTTATCTCTGCTGGCAGAACATTCACTTCCGGCGGCGAGGAATTCATATCCCCTGCCGGACATCTGATCACTGCTGGCTTTATATCCGCTGGCGGAAAACTTTTCTCCGCTGACAGACATCTTATCTCCGCTGCCGGAGAACTTATCTCTGCTGACAAAATACGTATCTCCGCTGACGGAAAACTTATTTCCAGTGCCGTGAAATCTATATCCGGTGGCGGACAACTTATCTCTGCTGACGAAATACGTCTCTCCGCTGTCAGAAGAGTTATCTATGGTGGCGGGAAATTTATTTCCCCTGCCGGACAACTTATCTCTGCCGACGAAATATTTCTCTCCGCTGGCGGAAAACTTATTTCCGGTGGCGGGAAATCTATATCCCCTGCCAGACAACTTATCTCTGCTGACGAAATACGTCTCTCCGCTGACGGAAAACTTATTTCCGGTGCCGTGAAATCTATATCCGCTGGCGGACTACTTATCTCCGCTGGCAGACAATTTATCTCCGCTGACGAACTACGATTCTCCGCTGGCAGAAATCTTATCTCCGGCGGCGGGAAATGTGTTGAAATTTGAAGTGTAACCATAATATGATCTGTCTGGCAACGCTAATTAACATAATGTACATGAACAGCGAGAGCCTCTGTTATCTCTCGTCTCTCCTATTCGTATGTAAGTACATATCTACACATGTCATCTCTTTAGTTCTGAATAAACCACTTATGAGCACAGACGCGTCGTTCTCTATTTAATATATGACAAAAGGCTCAATTCACAATAGGTTATGGGCCCAGATCACCGAAAGATCGGGCGTGTACTTAAAACAATTAAAAAACCGTGGTAGAACTGGAAGTTAATATTTTGTTTGATGCAATTGCAAATAAATCGTGCACCAGTTAGAAAGTGGCGTGTAGCAATTAAAACAAAATGAGTGTGTCTCTGCAAATTGAAAAATTGGGGGAAGACAATTACGATGTGTGGTCTATGTCCATGCGTAGTGTATTGATCACAACGGATTTGTGGACATATGTAAGTGGTAAAACCGAAAGGCCACAGGAGGAAGCAGCAGGAACACAGGAACACTTGGCACAGTGGGACAAGGCTGATCAAAAGGCGTTGGCATGTATTATATTAAATGTAAAAGCAACGCAGTTGATGCACATAAAGTCGTGCACAACGTCGAAGCAGGCGTGGCAAAAATTACGCGATGTACATGTGTCAGTGGGACCAGTGCGAAAAGTACAGTTATACCAAAAACTTTTGCGGCAAAATATGCAAAACGGTGATAACGTGGTACAATATGTAAATTCTTTCGTGGAAATTACTGAAAAGTTAGCCGAGCTAAATATCGACATTCAAGACGAGCTAAAAGTAATAATTTTGTTGTCGAGCTTGCCCAGCGGTTGGGAAAATTTCGTCGTGGCGATAGAAACACGCGACAGTCTGCCGCCGTTCGAAACGGTAAAAGTAAAAATACTTGAAGAAGGAGGTCGTAAAGACGAAAGAGACGATCGTGAGCTTGCTGTACAGGCAGTGTACGCACACACACAGACTCAAAGAAACGGTGCGCGTTCGAAGAATTACGGCGCCAGTCGAAAAGACAGCAAACGAGACGGCCAGAAATCCAACGAGCATCGCGAGTTTCGAGGAAAATGCTACAAATGTAAACAAAGCGGGCACCGCGCATCCGAGTGCAAAAGCAACAAAGATAATACGAAAGAGTGCGTAAGGGATGAAAAATCAAACTGTTTAATGCACAGCTGCGTTGTTAAGCAGCGAAAAAATTCTTGGTGTATCGACAGTGGGGCAACATCGCATATGTGTTGTAATAAAAATTTGTTTGAAACCTTTAATAAGAAAAACACAACCATTATTGCGAAACGTGTTGTATGTGCCGGATTTAAAAATGAATTTTTTGTCGGTGAGCAAAGCAGCCGAGTTCGGGAATGTCACTACATTCGGAAATTCAGAAGCTTTAGTGCGAAATAAACATGGACATATAATGTTGCGAGCGGTACAAGAAAACAATTTATACGTGTATGGAGTGGAAAAAACCACTGATGCAGTGCATTTGATATCCGATATATCTCTTGCAAAAAATGGCATAGCCGCTACGGGCATTTAAATTTTCAAAATTTAAAGAATCTTTGTGAGAAAGAACGTGTAATCGGGATGAAAATTAAAAACGTATCCGTAAACACAAATTGCGACACATGCAATAAGGCTAAAATATGTGCATTGCCGTTCCCACAAAAGGCAGAACGTGTTACGAAAAGTGTTCTCGAATTGATCCATACCGACGTATGCGGACCTATGAATGTTAAATCTCTGGCTGGAAACCGTTATTTTGTTACATTTAGAGACGATTACTCGCGAAAAATTCACGTATATTTTATGCGCGCCAAAAATGAAGTTTTTGAGAAATTTAAAATGTATAAAAGTTATGTTGAGTGCCAAACCGAAAAAACAATCAAAGCCTTGCGAAGCGATAACGGTACTGAGTACATAAACAATGAATTTACAAATTTTTTAAATGCGTGCGGAATAAAAAGAGAACTAACGGTGCCTTACACACCTCAGCAAAACGGCGTTGCTGAGCGCGCAAATCGTACAATCGTTGAAATGGCTAGGAGTATGTTAATTCATGCAAATTTAAAAGAATTTTTGTGGGCTGAAGCCGTTCAAGCTGCAGTATATTTGAGAAATAGATTTCCGACCAGAGCGTTAAATGGATGCACCCCCCTCGAGGCTTGGAACAAGCGCAAGCCGTCGGTAAACCATCTGAAAATATTTGGTTCACGCGCATTTGCACTGGAAAAAACCAAAAAAGGCAAATTCGTTGCAAAAGGAAAGGAGTACATTTTTGTTGGCTACTCTTTTGCAGCAAAAGCATATCGTTTATATGACCAAGAAAAGCGAATGATAGTGGAACGCCGAGACGTCAAAATTGTGGAAGGTGAGTTCGTCAAGGAAGTAAATGATATTTACGAAAATGGAGATCAGACTGAGGATCTTGCAAAAATCATCATACGCTTTGAGTCAAACGAAGAACCTGTGCAGGTACAAACTGTTGTTGAGCCCGAAGACGAAACGATTAGCAACATTGACAACAGCGATGATGATGAGGAGGAGTACTTCGTAAGTGCAAGCGATCCAGAACAGAGCCGCAGCTCAGATGAAGAAGACATCCCACAAATACGTGGCCCAGGAAGGCCAAAAATCATTCGTACTGGTCAACCTGGCAGACCAAAGAAGCAGTACAATGTCCTCAACAATCTTAGCTGCTCCGATGACATTGAGACTCCACGGACCGTTGCAGAGGCGTTGCAAAGCCACGATGCAGAAGAATGGAAAAAATCTATGCGAAAGGAATTCGATGCACTCGTGTCAAATAATACATGGACTCCTGTCAATCTTCCGCCCGGAAAAAATGCTATAGGTTCAAAATGGGTTTTCAGAATCAAACGCAACCAAACCGGTGACATTGAAAGGTTTAAGTCGAGACTTGTGGCACAAGGATGTGGCCAGCAGTTTGGCGTAAACTACTGGGAGACATATTCTCCAGTGATACGTTATGAGACAATCCGAATGTTATTTGCGATTGCTGCAGAAAAGCAGTTACACATGCATCAGGTGGATATCTCTAACGCGTATCTCAACGGTAAACTCCAAGAAGTCGTCTATATGAAGCAACCCGTAGGCTTTATAGATGAGCAGAACCCCCACAAGGTACTCAAACTTCAAAAGGCTATCTATGGGCTGAAGCAGTCTGGACGTGTCTGGAATGACACATTGAACGAGGTGCTGGTTAACATGGGCTTTAAAAAAAGTCAACACGAGCCATGTCTATACGTCAAACAGCATCAACAAGGCTTCAGTTATATAGCAGTTTACGTCGACGACCTGATAATCATCTGTCCAAAAGAGATGGACGTCAGCGCGATCAAGCAAAATATCGCATCCGTATTTGAGATGAAAGATGGAGGTCAGCTCAACTTTTTCCTATGCATGGAAATTCATCGAGAAGGCAAACAAGGCGCCCTCAAGTTATGCCAGAAGAGGTATATTGAAAGCGTTTTGAATACTTTCGGTATGCAGGATTGCCGTCCAGTCGCAACACCACTTGACCCAGGTTTTCACGTTGGTTGTAAAGATGAAGAATGTGTAAAGGTAAATAAGACATATTATCAATCACTAATACGTTCGCTCATGTACTTAGCAGTTTTGAGCCGGCTCGACATTCTTCATGCTGTGAGCAAACTATCACAGCGAAACCAAGACCCTCATGTGGAGCACGAAACTGCAGCTAAGCATGTGTTGCGCTATTTACGAGGCACAATGAATATGAGCATCATCTACCAAAAGTCTGGAGAGCCAGTAAGAGGGTTCGCCAATGCTGATTGGGCAAATGACAAGCTGGACCGAAAATCATATTCCGGATACGTTTTCTTCCTAGCTGGTAGTGCGTTTTCGTGGACATCAGCGAAGCAGAGCGTCGTCGCCATGAGCAGCACCGAAGCAGAGTATGTGGCGCTATCAACAGCCGCTAGAGAAGCAGTATATCTACAAGGTCTGTTGCAAGAGATTGGATACTCAAATCAAGGGCCAATGACTATCTATGGTGACAACCTCAGTGCGCATCATATTGCGAAAAATCCTATTCACCATAAACGCACAAAGCATATAGATTTAAAATATCATTTTGTTAGAGACAAAGTAGAAAGTAAAGAGATAAAACTTGAATATGTATCCACACAGAAAAACGTTGCCGATGTATTAACCAAAAGTTTATGTAAGCAATAGCATTATAGATTTGTAAAATCGCTTGGATTAATTGATTAATACATTGTAATCACAAAATATTATGCTTAAGCAAAAGTGTTGAAATTTGAAGTGTAACCATAATATGATCTGTCTGGCAACGCTAATTAACATAATGTACATGAACAGCGAGAGCCTCTGTTATCTCTCGTCTCTCCTATTCGTATGTAAGTACATATGTACACATGTCATCTCTTCAGTTCTGAATAAACCACTTATGAGCACAGACGCGTCGTTCTCTATTTAATACATGACAACATGACGGACAACTTATCCCCGCTGACGAACTACGTTTCTCCGCTGGCAGAAAATTTATCTCCGCTGGCAGAAAATTTACCTCCGGCGGCGAGGAATTTATATTCCCTGCCGGACATCTTATCTCTGCTGACAAAATACATCTCTGTGCTGGCGGAAAACTTATCTGCGGTGGCGGGAAATTTATATACGCTGGCGGAAAACTTTTCTCCGCTAACAGACATCTTATCTCCGCTGCCGGAGACCTTATCTCTGCTGACGAAATACTTCTCTCCGCTGCACTGTGGGCCAGCGACCCCATTTTTCGACGTTAATTCGAAAAAATGCATGTCAATGAAACTTAATTTTAATTTAACATTTAATTAGTATATACATTAATTTAAAAAAAATCAAAAATCTTTTTTGTTTTAATGCATCCTTGGCCTTTTTGCAACGTTTTAAAGTCAGCTGTTTGATAAGCTGCAATCGAAGCTGCAAAAACGCGGGAAACTGTTTGTTTACTTTGAGAGCTTACCAAATTGAAACTAAGTTCAAAAACTGAAATCAAAGTAATGGAAAAGAAAGGCCAGGGTATGTAGAGTTATTATATTAAACAAATTTGTGCTTAATTTGTGTATTAATTTGTGTCGTCCAAAGGTAGAGAATACTTAACCAATGTGCCCGTCTCTTATGGTCAATAACTAATTTTGTGCGCAATTGTGCGAGAAAGTAATTATGTAATATTGTAGTGCAAGCTGTGTATAAAATAATCCTAAAACTTGTTTTTGCGCCATTTTGCGCCGGTGTGCGCATTTTAATTTATTTGTAGGTGAGGTGGAGTTCACTTATGAAAAGCTGCTCAGTATTTACATTGAGAATAATCGAAACGCCGCAGCACTTTCGAGTTGGATTTTCGAAGAAGTGAAGGCATACAAAATAAGCACGGAGAAAAAACTTTTTTGTCAGCGATCCAATGGTTTTTGACCAATCCCTTTTCGCGGCAACAATGGTTCCTCTCAAATTAATGGATGATATTGGAAATATATTGTGGCTAAATCGTACTCCTCAGTCTATTAGATTTTGTAGGCCAATCAAACTTGAATTTGTTAAAGAGACTAAAGACCATATTATCGAAGAAAAAAAAAATTTGGACGATCAAATTAAAGATTTATCTTCATATGTCTGCACATTTATAAATGGAAGAAACATAACAGTAAAATATAATTTGCATATGACACTTTTAGACGGGAAAGTTTTGAACATTTTGACTGAAACTAAATCTTGCCAATTATGTCCCATCTGTGGAGCAAGTCCAAAAGATTTCATGGAAAGTGGAAATATGGATTCACCGAAATTTAAGCCTAGACGTGGAACATTACAATATGGCATGAGTCCACTTCTCTTGTATCGAGCATCTATCTGACAAAAAGATTGGGTGGAAAAAAAAAGGATCCATTGCCGAAAGCTGTTATTGAACTTTTAGAAACACCATGTTTTGAAAATATTTTTTATAACAATAATGCTTCCCTAGAAACTGATACTTATTCTGGTATGTGTGAAAGTGACGAATCGGATTCCGATAATGAAAATTCATTTTCAATAGAAATAGATGTAGAAGAAGATTAATAATAAATTCGTTGTACTTTGAAAAACTTCAACATTCATCCCCCTCTAAGTATTAAGCTTAAGTGTAAAAATATAAATTTTTAAGAATTTTAATAACATATTCTATCATAATGGACTACGTGTTAAAAATCAATATTAGCGAATCTTTTCTTTTATGGGCGTTTGTTGTGGGCGTGGTCGGATCGGTCTAAAATTAAGATATATATATATACACGTCGATAATATTTTGTGTACAAAATTTGAAGTCTCTAGCTTTATTATTTTAATTTACGTCAAAAAATGGGATCGCTGGCCCACTGTGCGCTGGCAGAAAACTTATCTCCGGCGGCGGGATATTTATATCCCCTGCCGGACAACTTATCTCTGCTGACGAAATACGTCTCTCCGCTGGCGGAAAACTTATTTCTTGTGGCGGGAAATCTATATCCCCTGCCAGACAAATTATCTCTGCTGACGAAATACGTCTCTCTGCTGGCGCAAGAAATTTATTCCCGGTGGCGGGAAATCTATATCCGCTGGCGGACAACTTATCTCCGCTGGGAGACAATTTATCTCCGCTGACGAACAACGATTCTCCGCTGGTAGAAAACTTAGCTCCGGCGGCGGGAAATTTGTATCCCCAGACGGACAATTTATCCCCGCAGACTAATTACGTTTCTCCGCTGGCGGAAAACTTATTTCCGGTGGCGGGAAATTTATATCCCCTGACGGACAATTTATCCCCGCTGACGAACTACGTTTCTCCGCTGGCAAAAAATTTATCTCCGCTGGCAGAAAATTTACCTCCGGCGGCGAGGAATTTATATTCCCTGCCGGACATCTTATCTCTGCTGACAAAATACATCTCTTCGTTGGCGGAAAACTTATCTGCGGTGGCGGGAAATTTATATACGCTGGCGGAAAGCTTTTCTCCGCTAACAGACATCTTATCTCCGCTGCCGGAGACCTTATCTCTGCTGACGAAATACGTCTCTCCGCTGGCGGAAATCTTAATTCCGGTGGCGGGAAATCTATGTCCCCTGCCGGAAAACTTATCTCTGCTGACGAAATATGTGTCTCCGCTGGCGGAAAACTTATTTCCGGTGCGGGAAATCTATATCCGCTGGCGGAAAACTTTTCTCCGCTGACAGACATCTTATCTTCGTTGGCAGACAATTTATCTCCGCTGACGAACAACGATTCTCCGCTGGCAGAAAACTTATCTCCAGATGGGGGAATTTATATCCCCTGCCGGACAACTTATCTCTGCTTAACCTCTGCGGAAACCTTATCTCCGGTGGCGGGAAATTTATATCCGCTGGATGAAAACTTTTTTCCGGTGGCGGGAAATTTATATCCGCTGGCGGAAAACTTTTCTCCGCTGACAGACATCTTATCTCCGCTGGCGGACAATTTATTTCCGCTGACGAACTACGCTTCTCCGGTGGCAGAAAACTTATTTCCGGTGGCGGGAAATATATATCCCCTGCCGGACAACTTATCTCTGCTAACGAAATACATCTCTCCGCTGGCGGAAAACTTATTTCCGGTTGCGGGAAATCTATATATCCTGCTAGACAACTTATCTCTGCTGACGAAATACGTCTCTCCGCTGGCGAAAAACTTATCTCCGGCGGCGGGATATTTATATCCGCTAGCGGACAATTTATCCCCGCTGACGAATAACGTTTCTCCGCCGGCAGAAAACTTATCTCCGCTGGCAGAACATTTATTTCCGGCGGCGAGGAATTTATATCCCCTGCCTGACATCTTATCTCTGCTGACAAAATACATCTCTACGCTGGCGGAAAACTTATTTCCGGTGGCGGGAAATATATATCCCCTGCCGGACAACTTATCTCTGCTGACGAAATACATCTCTCCGCTGGCGAAAAACTTATTTCCGGGGTCGGGAAATCTATATCCGCTGGCGGACAATTTATCCCCGCTGACGAATTACGTTTCTCCGCCGGCAGAAAACTTATCTCCGCTGGCAGAACATTTACTTCCGGCGGCGGGAAATATATATCCCCTGCCGGACAACTTATCTCTGCTGACGAAATACGTCTCTCCGCTGGCAGAAAACTTATCTCCGGCGGCGGGATATTTATATCCCCTGCCGGACAACTTATCTCTGCTAACGAAATGCGTCTCTCCGCTGGCGGAAAACTTTTTTCCAGTGGCGGGAAATCTATATCCCCTGCCAGACAAATTATCTCTGCTGACGAGATACGTCTCTCCGCTGGCGGAAAACTTATTTCCGGTGGCAGACAATTTATCTCCGCTGACGAACTACGATTCTCCGCTGGCAGAAATCTTATCTACGGCGGCGGGAAATTTATATCCCCTGACGAACAATTTATCCCCGCTGACGAATTACGTTTCTCCACCGGCAGAAAACTTATCTCCGCTGGCAGAACATTTATTTCCGGCGGCGAGGAATTTGTATCCCCTGCCGGACATCTTATCTCTGCTGACAAAATACATCTCTCCGCTGCCTTACAACTTATCTCTGCTGACAAAATACGTCTCTTCGCTGGCGGAAAACTTATCTCCGGCGGCGGGAAATCTATGTCCGATGCCGGAAAATTTATCTCTGCTGACGAAATACGTCTCTCCGCTGGCGGAAAACTTTTTTCCGGTGCGGGAAATCTATATCCGCTGGCGGAAAACTTTTCTCCGCTGACAGACATCTTATCTTCGTTGGCAGATAATTTATCTCCGCTGACGAACTACGTTTCTCCGCTGGCAGAAAATTTATCTCCAGATGGGGGAATTTATATCCCCTGTCGGACAACTTATCTCTGCTTAACCTCTGCGGAAACCTTATCTCCGGTGGCGGGAAATTTATATCCGCTGGCGGAAAACTTTTTTCCGGTGGCAAAAAATTTATATCCGCTGGCGGAAAACTTTTCTCCGCTGACAGACATCTTATCTCCGCTGGTGGACAATTTATTTCCGCTGACGAACTACGCTTCTCCGGTGGCAGAAAACTTATTTCCGGTGGCGGGAAATATATATCCCCTGCCGGACAACTTATCTCTGCTGACGAACCACATCTCTCCGCTGGCGGAAAACTTTTTTCAGGTGGCGGGAAATCTATATCCCCTGCCAGACAAATTATCTCTGCTGACGAAATACGTCTCTCCGCTTGCGGAAAACTTATCTATGGTGGCGGGAAATTTATATCCGCTGCCGGAAAACTTTTCTCTAGAGGGGGAAATTGATATCCCCTGCCGGACAACTTATCTCCGCAGACGAACTACGTTTCTCCGCCGGAAGAAACCTTATCTCCGCTGGCAGAACATTTACCTCCGGCGGCGGAAAATTTATATCCCCTAACGGAAATCTTATCTCGGCTGACAAAATACATCTCTCCGCTGGCGGAAAACTTTTTTCCGGTGGTGCGAAATATATGTCCCCTGCCGGACAACTTATCCCTGCTGACGAAATACATCTCTCCGCTGTCGGAAGACTTATTTCCGGTGGCGGGAAATATATATCCCCTGCCGGACAACTTATCCCTGCTGACGAAATATGTCTCTCCGCTGGCAGAAAACGTATCTCTGGCGGCTGGAAATCTATATCCCCTGCCGGACAACTTATCTCTGCTGACGAAATACGTCTCTCCGATGGCGGAAAACTAATTTCCGGTGGCGGGAAATCTATATCCCCTGCCAGACAACTTATCTCTGCTGACGAAATACGTCTCTCCGCTGGCAGAACATTAACCTCCGGCGGCGGGAAATCTATATCACCTGCCGGACAACTTATCTCTGCTGACGAAATAAGTCTCTCCGCTGGCGGAAAACTAATTTCCGGTTTCGAGAAATCTATATCCCCTGGCAGACAACTTATCTCTGCTGACGAAATACGTCTCTCCGCTGACGGAAAACTTATTTCCGGTGCCGGGAAATCTATATCCGCTGGCGGACAACTTATCTCCGCTGGCAGACAATTAATCTCCGCTGACGAACTACGATTCTCCGCTGGCAGAAATCTTACCTCCGGCGGCGGGAAATTTATATCCCCTGACGGACAATTTATCCCCGCTGACGAACTATGTTTCTCCGCTGGCAGAAATTTTATCTCCGCTGGCAGAAAATTTACCTCCGGCGGCGAGGAATTAATATCCCCTGCCGGACATCTTATCTCTGCTGACAAAATACATCTCTTCGCTGGCGAAAAACTTACCTGCGATGGCGGGAAATTTATAACCGCTGGCGGAAAACTTTTCTCCGCTAACAGACATCTTATTTCCGCTGCCAGAGAACTTATCTCTGCTGACAAAATACGTCTCTACGCTGGCGGAAAACTTATCTCCGGTGGCAGAATATTTTTATATCCGCTGCCGGAAAACTTTTCTCCGGAGGGGGAAATTTATATCCCCTGCCGGACAACTTATCTCCGCAGACGAACTACTTTTCTCCGCCGGAAGAAAATTTATCTCCGCTGGCAGAACATTTACCTCCGGCGGCGGGAAATTTATATCCCCAGACGGACAATTTATCCCCGCAGACGAATTACGTTTCTCCGCCGGCAGAAAGCTTTTCTCCGCTGGCAGACATCTTATCTCCGGCGGCGGGAAATTTATATCCCCTGCCGGACAACTTATCTCTGCTGACGAAATATGTCTATCCGCTGGCAGAAAACTTATCTCCGGCGGCGGGAAATTTATATCCCCTGCCGGACAACTTATCTCTGATGACGAAATACGTCTCTCCGCTGGCGGAAAACTAATTTCCGGTGGCGGGAAATCTATATCCCCTGCCGGACAACTTATCTCTGCTGACGAAATACGTCTCTCCGCTGACGGAAAACTTATTTCCGGTGCCTGGAAATCTATATCCGCTGGCGGACAACTTATCTCCGCTGGCAGACAATTTATCTCCGCTGACGAACTACGATTCTCCGCTGGCAGAAATCTTATCTCCGGCGGCGGGAAATTTATATCCCCTGACGGACAATTTATCCCGACGAACTACGTTTCTCCGCTGGCAGAAAATTTTTCTCCGCTGGCAGAAAATTTACCTCCGGCGGCGAGGAATTTATATCCCCTGCCGGACATCTTATCTCTGCTGACAAAATACATCTCTTCGCTGGCGGAAAACTTATCTGCGGTGGCGGGAAATTTATATCCGCTGGAGGAAAACTTTTCTCCGCTAACAGTCATCTTATCTCCCCTGCCAGACAAATTATCTCTGCTGACGAAATACGTCTCTCCGCTGGCGGAAAACTTATCTCCGGTGGCGGAAAATTTATATCCGCTGACGGACAACTTATCTCCGCTGGCAGACAATTTATCTCCGGCAGCGGGAAATTTATATCCCCAGACGGACAATTTATCCCCGCAGACGAATTACGTTTCTCCGCTGGCGGAAAACTTATTTCCGGTGGCGGGAAATTTATATCCGCGCGCGGACAACTTATCTCCGCTGGCAGACAATTTATCTCCGCTGACGAACAACGATTCTCCGCTGGCAGAAAACTTAACTCCGGCGGCGGGAAATTTATATCCCCAGACGGACAATTTATCCCCGCAGACGAGTTACGTTTCTCCGCTGGCGGAAAACTTTTTTTCGGTGGCGGGAAATTTATATCCGCTGGCGGACAACTTATCTTTGCTGACGAAATACATCTCTCCGCTGGCAGAAAACTTATCTCCGGCGGCGTTAAATTTATATTCCCTGCCGGACAACTTATCTCTGCTGACGAAATACGTCTCTCCGCTGGCGAAAAACTAATTTCCGGTGGCGGGAAATCTATATCCCCTGCCAGACAACTTATCTCTGCTGACGAAATACGTCTCTCTGCTGGCGGAAAACTTATTTCCGGTGCCGGGAAATCTATATCCGCTGGCGGACAACTTATCTCCGCTGGCAGAGAATTTAACTCCGCTGATGAGCTACGATTCTCCGCTGGCAGAAATCTTATCTCCGGCGGCGGGAAATTTATATCCCCTGCCGGACAACTTATCTTTGCTGACGAAATACGTCTCTCCGCTGGCGAAAAACAAATTTCCGGTGGCGGGAAATTTATATCCCCTGCCAGACAACTTATCTCTGCTGACGAAATACGTCTCTCCGCTGGCAGAAAACTTATCTCCGGCGGCGGGAAATTTATATTCCCTGCCGGACAACTTATCTCTGCTGACGAAATACGTCTCTCCGCTGGCGAAAAACTAATTTCCGGTGGCGGGAAATCTATATCCCCTGCCAGACAACTTATCTCTGCTGACGAAATACGTCTCTCTGCTGGCGGAAAACTTAATTCCGGTGCCGGGAAATCTATATCCGCTGGCGGACAACTTATCTCCGCTGGCAGAGAATTTATCTCCGCTGATGAGCTACGATTCTCCGCTGGCAGAAAACTTATCTCCGGCGGCGGGAAATTTATATTCTTTGCCGGACAACTTATCTCTGCTGACGAAATACGTCTCTCCGCTGGCAGAAAACTTATTTCCGGTGGCGGGAAATTTATATCCCCTGCCGGACAACTTATCTCTGCTGACGAAATACGTCTCTCCTCTGGCGGAAAACTTATCTCCGGTGGCGGGAAATTTATATCCGCTGGCGGAAAACTTTTCTCCGCTGACAGACATCTTATCTCCGCTGGCAGATAATTTATATCCGCTGACGAACTACGTTTCTCTTTTGGCAGAAAACTTATCTCCAGAGGGAAAAATTTATATCCCCTGCCGGACAACTTATCTCTTCTGACGACATACGTCTCTCCGCTGGCGGAAAAGTTATTTCCGGTGGCGGGAAATCTATATCTCCTGCCGGAAAATTTATCTCTGCTGACGAAATACGTCTCTCCGCTGGCGGAAAACTTATTTCCGGTGGCGGGAAATCTATATCCCCTGCCAGACAAATTATCTCTGCTGACGAAATACGTCTCTCCGCTGGCGGAAAACTTATTTCCGGTGGCGGAAAATTTATATCCCCTGCCGGGCAACTTATATCTGCTGACGAAATACGTCTCTCCGCTGGCGGAAAACTTATTTCCGGTGGCGGGAAATCTATATCCCCTGCCGGACAACTTATCTCTGCCGACGAAATACGTCTCTCCGCTTGCAGAAAACTTATCTCCGGCGGCGGGAAATCTATATCCCCTGCCAGACAACTTATCTCTGCTTACGAAATACGTCTCTCCGCTGGCGGAAAACTTATTTCCGGTGGCGGGAAATATATATCCCCTGCCGGACAACTTATCTCCGCTGGCAGACAATTTATCACCGCTGACGAACAGCGATTCTCCGCTGGCAGAAAACTTATTTCCGGTGGCGGGAAATTTATATCCCCTGCCAGACAAATTATCTCTGCTGACGAAATACGTCTCTCCGCTGGCGGAAAACTTATTTCCGGTGGCGGGAAATTTATATCCACTGCCGGACAACTTATATCTGCTGACGAAATACGTCTCTCCGCTGGCGGAAAACTTATTTCCGGTGGCGGGAAATCTATATCCCCTGCCAGACAAATTATCTCTGCTGACGAAATACGTCTCTCCGCTGGCGGAAAACTTATTTCCGGTGGCGGAAAATTTATATCCCCTGCCGGGCAACTTATATCTGCTGACGAAATACGTCTCTCCGCTGGCGGAAAACTTATTTCCGGTGGCGGGAAATCTATATCCCCTGCCGGACAACTTATCTCTGCCGACGAAATACGTCTCTCCGCTTGCAGAAAACTTATCTCCGCTGGCAGAACATTTACCTCCGGCGGGGGGAAATTTATATCCCCAGACGGACAATTTATCCCCGCAGACGAATTATGTTTCTCCGCCGGCAGAAAACTTTTCTCCGCTGGCAGACATCTTATCTCCGCTGGTAGACAATTTATCTCCGCTGACGAACTACGTTTCTCCGCTGGCAGAAAACTTGTCTCCGCTGGCAGAACATGTACTTCCGGCGGCGAGGAATTTATATCCCCTGCCGGACATCTTATCTCTGCTGACAAAATATATCTCTCCGCTGGCGGTAAAAATATTCTGCGGTGGCGGGAAATTTATATCCGCTGGCGGAAAATTTATCTCTGCTAACGAAATACGTCTCTCCGCTGGCGGAAAACTTATTTCCGGTGGCGGGAAATTTATATCCCCTGCCTGACAACTTATCTCTGCTAACGAAATACATCTCTCCGCTTGCAGAAAACTTATCTCCGGCGGCGAGAAGATTATATCCCCGGCCTGAGAACTTATCTCGGCTGACAAAATACATCTCTCCGCTGGCGGAAAACTTATTTCCGGTGGCGGGAAACCTATATCCGCTGGCGGACAACTTATCTCCGCTGACGAGCTACGTTTCTCCGCCGGAAGAAAACTTATCTCCGCTGGCAGAACATTTACCTCCGGCGGCGGGAAATTTATATCCCCTGCTGGACATCTTATCTCGGCTGACAAAATACATCTCTCCGCTGGCGGAAAACTTATTTCCGGTCGCGGGAAATCTATATCCCATGCCGGACAACTTATCTCTGCTGACGAAATACGTCTCTCCGCTGGCGGAAAACTTATTTCCGGTGGCGGGAAATCTATATCCCCTGCCAGACAAATTATCTCTGCTGACGAAATACGTCTCTCCTCTGGCGAAAAACTTATTTCCGTTGGCGGGAAATTTAAATCCCCTGCCGGGCAACTTATATCTGCTGACGAAATACGTCTCTCCGCTGGCGGAAAACTTATTTCCGGTGGCGGGAAATCTATATCCCCTGCCGGACAACTTATCTCTGCTGACGAAATACGTCTCTCCGCTTGCAGAAAACTTATCTCCGCTGGCAGAACATTTACCTCCGGCGGCGGGAAATTTATATCCCCAGACGGACAATTTATCCCCGCAGACGAATTACGTTTCTCCGCCGGCAGAAAGCTTTTCTCCGCTGGCAGACATCTTATCTCCGCTGGTAGACAATTTATCTCCGCTGACGAACTACGTTTCTCCGCTGGCAGAAAACTTGTCTCCGCTGGCAGAACATGTACTTCCGGCGGCGAGGAATTTATATCCCCTGCCGGACATCTTATCTCTGCTGACAAAATATATCTCTCCGCTGGCGGTAAAAATATTCTGCGGTGGCGGGAAATTTATATCCGCTGGCGGAAAATTTATCTCTGCTAACGAAATACGTCTCTCCGCTGGCGGAAAACTTATTTCCGTTGGCGGTAAATTTATATCCCGTGCCGGACAACTTATCTCTGCTGACGAAATACGTCTCTCCGCTGGCGGAAAACTTATTTCCGGTGGCGGGAAACTTATATCCGCTGGCGGAAAAACTTATCTCTGCTAACGAAATACGTCTCTCCGCTGGCGGAAAACTTATTTCCGGTGGCGGGAAATTTATATCCCCTGCCTGACAACTTATCTCTGCCAACGAAATACATCTCTCCGCTTGCAGAAAACTTATCTCCGGCGGCGAGAAGATTATATCCCCGGCCTGAAAACTTATCTCGGCTGACAAAATACATCTCTCCGCTGGCGGAAAACTTATTTCCGATGGCGAGAAACTTATATCCCCGGCCTGACAACTTATCTCTGCTAACGAAAACCGTCTCTCCGCTGGCGGAAAACTTATTTCCGGTGGCGGGAAATTTATATCCCCTGCCGGACAACTTATCTCTGCTGACGACATACGTCTCTCCGCTGGCGGAAAACTTATTTCCGGTGGCGGGAAATCTATATCCCCTGCCAGACAAATTATCTCTGCTGACGAAATACGTCTCTCCGCTGCCGGACAACTTATCTCTGCTGACGAAATACGTCTCTCCGCTGGCGGAAAACTTATTTCCGGTGGCGGGAAATCTATATCCCCTGCCAGACAAATTATCTCTGCTGACGAAATACGTCTCTCCGCTGCCGGACAACTTATCTCTGCTGACGAAATACGTCTCTCCGCTTGCAGAAAACTTATCTCCGGCGGCGAGAAGATTATATCCCCGGCCTGAGAACTTATCTCTGCTAACGAAATACGTCTCTCCGCTTGCAGAAAACTTATCTCTGCTGACGAAATACGTCTCTCCGCTGGCGGAAAACTTATTTCCGGTGGCGGGAAATATATATCCCCTGCCGGACAACTTATCTCCGCTGGCAGACAATTTATCTCCGCTGACGAGCTACGATTCTCCACTGGCAGAAATCTTATCTCCGGCGGCGGGAAATTTACATCCCCTGACGGACAATTTATCCCCGCTGACGAATTACGTTTCTCCGCCGGCAGAAAACTTATCTCCGCTGGCAGAACATTTACTTCCGGCGGCAAGGAATTTATATCCCCTGCCAACCATCTTATCTCTGCTGACAAACTACATCTCTTCGCTGGCGACAAACTTTTCTCCGATAACAGACATCTTATCTCCGCTGGCGGACAATTTATTTCCGCTGACGAGCTACGTTTCTCCGCCGGCAGAAAACTTATCTCCGCTGGCAGAACATTTACTTCCGGCGGCGAGGAATTTATATCCCCTGCCGGACATCTTATCTCTGCTGACAAAATATATCTCTCCGCTGGCGGTAAAAATATTCTGCGGTGGCGGGAAATTTATATCCGCTGGCGGAAAATTTATCTCTGCTAACGAAATACGTCTCTCCGCTGGCGGAAAACTTATTTCCGTTGGCGGTAAATTTATATCCCGTGCCGGACAACTTATCTCTGCTGACGAAATACGTCTCTCCGCTGGCGGAAAACTTATTTCCGGTGGCGGGAAACTTATATCCGCTGGCGGAAAAACTTATCTCTGCTGACGAAATACGTCTCTCCGCTGCCGGACAACTTATCTCTGCTGACGAAATACGTCTCTCCGCTGGCGGAAAACTTATTTCCGGTGGCGGGAAATCTATATCCCCTGCCAGACAAATTATCTCTGCTGACGAAATACGTCTCTCCGCTGCCGGACAACTTATCTCTGCTGACAAAATACGTCTCTCCGCTGTCGGAAAACTTATCTCCGGTGGCGGGAAATTTATATCCGCTGGCGGAAAACTTTTCTCCAGGGGGGGGGGAAATTTATATCCCCTGCAGGACAACTTATCTCCGCTGACGAACTACGTTTCTCCGCCGGCAGAAAACTTATCTCCGCTGGCAGAACATTTACTTACGGTTTCGGGAAATATATATCCCCTGCCGGACATCTTATTTCTGCTGACGAAATACGTCTCTCCGCTGGCAGAAAACTTATCTCCGGCGGCGGGAAATGTATATCCCCTGCCGGACAACTTATCTCTGCTAACGAAATACGTCTCTCCGCTGGCGGAAAACTAATTTCCGGTGGCGGGAAATCTATATCCCCTGCCAGACAACTTATCTCTGCTGACAAAATACATCTCTCCGCTGGTGGAAAATTTATATCCGCAGGCGGAAAACTTTTCTCCGCTGATAGACATCTTATCTCCGCTGGCAGATATTTTATCTCCGCTGACGAACTACGTTCCGCCGCTGGCAGAATACTTATCTCCAGAGGGGAAAATTTATTCTGACGAAATACGTCTCTCCGCTGGCGGAAAACTTATTTCCGGTGGCGGGATATCTATATCCCCCGCCCGACAACTTATCTCTGCTGACAAAATACATCTCTCCGCTGGTGGAAAACTTATATCCGCAGGCGGAAAACTTTTCTCCGCTGATAGACATCTTATCTCCGCTGGCAGATATTTTATATCCGCTGACGAACTACGTTCCGCCGCTGGTAGAACACTTATCTCCAGAGGGGAACATTTCTACAGGGGAGTAGTTATCTCCGCTGGCCGACAATTTATCCCCGCTGACAAACTACGTTTCTTCGCTGACGAACTACGTTTCAAGGCTTGCAGAAAATTTATCTCCGCTGGCAGAAAACTTATCTCCGGTGGCGGAGTAGTTATCTCCGCTGGCGGACAATTTATCCCCGCTGACAAACTTCTTTTCTCCGCTGACGAACTACGTTTCTCCGCTGGCAGAAAATGTATCTCCGCTGGCAGAACATTTACTTACGGTTTCGGGAAATATATATCCCCTGCCGGACAACTTATTTCTGCTGACGAAATACGTCTCTCTGCTGGCAGAAAACTTATCTCCGGCGGCGGGAAATGTATATCCCCTGCCGGACAACTTATCTCTGCTAACGAAATACGTCTCTCCGCTGGCGGAAAACTAATTTCCGGTGGCGGGAAATCTATATCCCCTGCCAGACAACTTATCTCTGCTGACGAAATACGTCTCTCCGCTGGCGGAAAACTTATTTCCGGTGCCGGGAAATCTATATTAGCTGGCGGACAACTTATCTCCGCTGGCGGAAAACTTATTTCCGGTGACGGGAAATCTGTATCCTCTGACGGACAATTTATCCCCGCTGACGAATTACGTTTCTCCACCGGCAGAAAACTGATCTCCGCTGGCAGAACATTTACTTCCGACGGCGAGGAATTTATATCCCCTGCCGGACATCTTATCTCTGCAGACAAAATACGTCTCTCCGCTGGCGGAAAACTAATTTCCGGTGGCGGGAAATCTATATCCCCTGCCAGACAACTTGTCTCTGCTGACAAAATACATCTCTCCGCTGGTGGAAAATTTATATCCGCAGGCGGAAAACTTTTCTCCGCTGATAGACATCTTATCTCCGCTGGCAGATATTTTATCTCCGCTGACGAACTACGTTCCGCCGCTGGCAGAATACTTATCTCCAGAGGGGAAAATTTATTCTGACGAAATACGTCTCTCCGCTGGCGGAAAACTTATTTCCGGTGGCGGGATATCTATATCCCCCGCCCGACAACTTATCTCTGCTGACAAAATACATCTCTCCGCTGGTGGAAAACTTATATCCGCAGGCGGAAAACTTTTCTCCGCTGATAGACATCTTATCTCCGCTGGCAGATATTTTATATCCGCTGACGAACTACGTTCCGCCGCTGGTAGAACACTTATCTCCAGAGGGGAACATTTCTACAGGGGAGTAGTTATCTCCGCTGGCCGACAATTTATCCCCGCTGACAAACTACGTTTCTTCGCTGACGAACTACGTTTCAAGGCTTGCAGAAAATTTATCTCCGCTGGCAGAAAACTTATCTCCGGTGGCGGAGTAGTTATCTCCGCTGGCGGACAATTTATCCCCGCTGACAAACTTCTTTTCTCCGCTGACGAACTACGTTTCTCCGCTGGCAGAAAATGTATCTCCGCTGGCAGAACATTTACTTACGGTTTCGGGAAATATATATCCCCTGCCGGACAACTTATTTCTGCTGACGAAATACGTCTCTCTGCTGGCAGAAAACTTATCTCCGGCGGCGGGAAATGTATATCCCCTGCCGGACAACTTATCTCTGCTAACGAAATACGTCTCTCCGCTGGCGGAAAACTAATTTCCGGTGGCGGGAAATCTATATCCCCTGCCAGACAACTTATCTCTGCTGACGAAATACGTCTCTCCGCTGGCGGAAAACTTATTTCCGGTGCCGGGAAATCTATATTAGCTGGCGGACAACTTATCTCCGCTGGCGGAAAACTTATTTCCGGTGACGGGAAATCTGTATCCTCTGACGGACAATTTATCCCCGCTGACGAATTACGTTTCTCCACCGGCAGAAAACTGATCTCCGCTGGCAGAACATTTACTTCCGACGGCGAGGAATTTATATCCCCTGCCGGACATCTTATCTCTGCTGACAAAAAACGTCTCTCCGATGGCGGAAAACATATCTCCGTTTGCGGGAAATCTATATTCGCTGGTGGAAAACTTGTCTCCGCTGACAGACGTTTTATATCCCCTGCCGGACAACTTATCTCTGCTGCCGAAATACGCCTCTCCGCTGGCAGAAAACTTATTTTCGGTGGCGGGAAATCTATATGCCCTTCAGGACAACTTTTCTCCCTGGATGAAATACGTCTCTCCACTGCAGTAAACGGATCTCCGGCGGCGCGATATTTATATCCCCTGCCGGACAACTTATCTCTGCTAACGAAATACGTCTCTCCGCTGGCGGAAAATTTATTTCCGGTGGCGGGAAATATAAATCCCCTGCCGGACAACTTATCTCTGCTGACGAAATACGTCTCTCCGCTGGCGGAAAACTTACCTCCGGCCACGGGAAATTTATATCCCTTGCCGGACAACTTATCTCTGCTGACGAAATACGTCTTTCCGTTGGCAGAAAACTTATCTCCGCTGGCAGAACATTTACCTCTGGCAGTGGGAACTTTATATCCCCCGCCGGACAACTTATCTCTGCTGACAAAATAGTCTCTTCGCTGGCAAAAAACTTATTTCCGGTGGCGGGAAATTTATATCCCCTACCGGACAACTTATCTCTGCTAACGACATACGTTTCTCCGCTGGCGGAAAACTTATTTCCGGTTGCGGGAAATATATATCCCCTGCCAGACAACTCATCTCTGCTGACGAAATACGTCTCTTCGCTGGCAGAAAACTTATCTCCGGCGTCGGGACATCTTATCTCTGCTGACAAAATACGTCTCTCCGCTGGCGAAAAACTTATCTCCGGTGGCGGGAAATTTATATAAGCTGGCGGAAAACTTTTCTCCAGGGGGGGAAATTTATATCCCCTGCAAAACAACTTATCTCCGCTGACGAACTACGTTTCTCCGCCGGCAGAAAAATTATCTCCGCTGGCAGAACATTTACTTCCGACGGCGAGGAATTTATATCCCCTGCCGGACATCTTATCTCTGCAGACAAAATACGTCTCTCCGCTGGCGGAAAACTTATTTCCGGTGGCGGGAAATTAATATCCGCTGGCGGAAAACTTTTCTCCGCTCACAGACATCTTATCTTCGCTGGCAGAAAATTTACCTCCGGCGGAGGAAAATTTATATCCCCTGCGGAACAACTTATCTCTGCTGACAAAAAACGTCTCTCCGCTGGCGGAAAACATATCTCCGTTTGCGGGAAATCTATATTCGCTGGTGGAAAACTTGTCTCCGCTGACAGACGTTTTATATCCCCTGCCGGACAACTTATCTCTGCTGCCGAAATACGTCTCTCCGCTGGCAGAAAACTTATTTCCGGTGGCGGGAAATATATATCCCCTGCCGGACAACTTATCTCTGCTGACGAAATACGTCTCTCCGCTGGCAGAAAACTTATCTCCGGCGGCGGGACATCTTATCTCTGCTGACAAAATACGTCTCTCCGCTGGCGAAAAACTTATCTCCGGTGGCGGGAAATTTATATCCGCTGGCGGAAAACTTTTCTCCAGGGGGGGGAAATTTATATCCCCTGCAAAACAACTTATCTCCGCTGACGAACTACGTTTCTCCGCCGGCAGAAAACTTATCTCCGCTGGCAGAACATTTACTTCCGACGGCGAGGAATTTATATCCCCTGCCGGACATCTTATCTCTGCAGACAAAATACGTCTCTCCGCTGGCGGAAAACTTATTTCCGGTGGCGGGAAATTAATATCCGCTGGCGGAAAACTTTTCTCCGCTCACAGACATCTTATCTTCGGTGGCAGAAATTTTACCTCCGGCGGAGGAATATTTATATCCTCTGCCGGACAACTTATCTCTGCTGACAAAAAACGTCTCTCCGATGGCGGAAAACATATCTCCGTTTGCGGGAAATCTATATTCGCTGGTGGAAAACTTGTCTCCGCTGACAGACGTTTTATATCCCCTGCCGGACAACTTATCTCTGCTAACGAAATACGTCTCTCCGCTGGCGGAAAACTTATTTCCGGTGCTGGGAAATCTATATCCGCTGGCGGACAACTTATCTCCGCTGACGAATTACGTTTCTCCACCGGCAGAAAACCTATCTCCGCTGGCAGAACTTATACTTCCGGCGGCGAGGAACTTATATCCCCTGCGGGACAACTTATCTCTGCTGACAAAAAACGTCTCTCCGCTGGCGGAAAACATAACTCCGTTTGCGGGAAATCTATATTCGCTGGTGGAAAACTTGTCTCCGCTGACAGACGTTTTATATCCCCTGCCGGACAACTTATCTCTGCTGCCGAAATACGTCTCTCCGCTGGCAGAAAACTTATTTTCGGTGGCGGGAAATCTATATGCCCTTCAGGACAACTTTTCTCACCGGACGAAATACGTCTCTCCACTGGCAGTAAACTTATCTCCGGCGGCGGGATATTTATATCCCCTGCCGGACAACTTATCTCTGCTAACGAAATACGTCTCTCCGCTGGCGGAAAACTTATTTCCGGTTGCGGGAAATATATATCCCCTGCCGGACAACTTATCTCTGCTGACGAAATACGTCTCTCCGCTGGCAGTAAACTTATCTCCGGTGGCGGGAAATCTATATCCCCTGCCAGACAACTTATCTCTGCTGACGAAATACGTCTCTCCGCTAACGAAAAAGTTATTTCCGGTGCCGGGAAATCTATATTAGCTGGCGGACAACTTATCTCCGCTGGCGGAAAACTTATTTCCGGTGGTGGGAAATCTATATCCTCTGACGGACAATTTATCCCCGCTGACGAATTACGTTTCTCCACCGGCAGAAAACTTATCTCAGCTGGCAGAACATTTACTTCCGGCGGAGAGGAATTTATATCCCCTGCCGGACATCTTATCTCTCCAGACAAAATACGTCTCTCCGCTGGCGGAAAACTTTTTTCCGGTGACGGGAAATTTATATCCGCTGGCGGAAAACTTTTCTCCGCTCTTAGACATCTTATCTTCGCTGGCAGAAAATTTACCTCCGGCGGAGGAAAATTTATATCCCCTGCCGGACAACTTATCTCTGCTGACAAAAAACGTCATCTCCGTTTGCGGGAAATCTATATTCGCTGGCGGAAAACTTTTCTCTGCTAACAGACATCTTATCTCTCTGCAGGCGGAAAACTTAATTCCGGTGGCGGGAAATCTATATCACCTGCCGGAACATTTGTCTCTGCTGACGAAAAACGTCTCTCCGCTGGCGGAAAACTTACCTTACCTTACTTACCGGCGACGGGAAATTTATATCCCCTGCCGGACAACTTGTCTCTGCTAACGAAATACGTCTCTCCGCTGGCGGAAAACTTATTTCCGGTGGCGGGAAATATATATCCCCTGCCGGACAACTTATCTCTGCTGACGAAATACGTCTCTCCGCTGGCAGTAAACTTATCTCCGGTGGCGGGAAATCTGTATCCACAGCCGGACAACTTATCTCTGCTGACAAAAAACGTCATCTCCGTTTGCGGGAAATCTATATTCGCTTGCGGAAAACTTTTCTCTTCTAACAGACATCTTATCTCTCTGCAGGCGGAAAACTTATTTCCGGTGGCGGGAAATCTATATCCTCTGACGGACAATCTATCCCCGCTGACGAATTACGTTTCTCCACCGGCAGAAAACTTATCTCAGCTGGCAGAACATTTACTTCCGGCGGAGAGGAATTTATATCCCCTGCCGGACATCTTATCTCTCCAGACAAAATACGTCTCTCCGCTGGCGGAAAACTTATTTCCGGTGACGGGAAATTTATATCCGCTGGCGGAAAACTTTTCTCCGCTCTTAGACATCTTATCTTCGCTGGCAGAAAATTTACCTCCGGCGGAGGAAAATTTATATCCCCTGCCGGACAACTTATCTCTGCTGACAAAAAACGTCTCTCCGCTGGCGGAAAACATATCTCCGTTTGCGGGAAATCTATATTCGCTGGCGGAAAACTTTTCTCCGCTCACAGACATCTTATCTCCGCTGCCGGACAACTTATCTCTGCTGACGAAATACGTCTCTCTGCAGGCGGAAAACTTAATTCCGGTGGCGGGAAATCTATATCACCTGCCGGAACATTTGTCTCTGCTGACGAAAAATGTCTCTCCGCTGGCGGAAAACTTACCTCCGGCGACGGGAAATTTATATCCCCTGCCGGACAACTTATCTCTGCTAACGAAATACGTCTCTCCGCTGGCGGAAAACTTATTTCCGGTGGCGGGAAATATATATCCCCTGCCGGACAACTTATCTCTGCTGACGAAATACGTCTCTCCGCTGGCGGAAAACTTATTTCCGGTGGCGGGAAATATATATCCCCTGCCGGACAACTTATCTCTGCTGACGAAATACGTCTCTCCGCTGGCAGTAAACTTATCTCCGGTGGCGGGAAATCTGTATCCACAGCCAGAAAACTTATCTCTGCTGACGAAATACGTCTCTCCGCTGGCGGAAATCTTATTTCCGGTGCCGGGAAATCTATATCCGCTGGCGGACAACTTATCTCCGCTGGCAGATAATTTATCTCAGCTGACGAACTACGATTCTCCGCTTGCAGAAATCTTATCTCCGGCGGCGGGAAATTTATATCCCCTGACGGACAATTTATCCCCGCTGACGAATTACGTTTCTCCGACGGCAGAAAACTTATCTCCGCTTGCAGAACATTTACTTCCGGCGGCGAGGAATTTATATCCCCTGCCGGACATCTTATCTCTGCTGACAAAATACATCTCTTCGCTGGCGGAAAACTTATCTGCGGTGGCGGAAAATTTATATTCGCTGGCGGAAAACTTTTCTCCGCTAACAGACATCTTATCTCCGCTGCTGGACAACTTATCTCTGCTGACGAAAAACGTCTCTCTGCAGGCGGAAAACTTAATTCCGGTGGCGGGAAATCTATATCACCTGCCGGAACATTTGTCTCTGCTGACGAAAAACGTCTCTCCGCTGGCGGAAAACTTACCTCCGGCGACGGGAAATTTATATCCCCTGCCGGACAACTTATCTCTGCTGACGAAATACGTCTTTCCGCTGGCAGAAAACTTATCTCCGCTGGCAGAACATTTACCTCCGGCGGTGGGAACTTTATTTCCCCCGCCGGACAACTTGTCTCAGCTGACAAAATACGTCTCTCCGCTGGCAAAAAACTTATTTCCGGTGGCGGGAAATTTATATCCCCTCTCGGACAACTTATCT
The DNA here is from genome assembly GCF_003369915.1 of Drosophila miranda. Classification (NCBI taxonomy): domain Eukaryota; kingdom Metazoa; phylum Arthropoda; class Insecta; order Diptera; family Drosophilidae; genus Drosophila; species Drosophila miranda. Next base: position 34,259,836 of record NC_046675.1, read on the forward strand.
CTGCTAACGAAATACGTCTCTCCGCTGGCGAAAAAGTTATTTCCGGTGGCGGGAAATATATATCCCCTGCTGGACAACTTATCTCTGCTGACGAAATACGTCTCTCTACTGGTAGTAAGCTTATCTCCGGCGGCGGGATATTTATATCCCCTGCCGGACAACTTATCTCTGCTAACGAAATACGTCTCTCCGCTGGCGGAAAACTTATTTCCGGTGGCGGGAAATATATATCCCCTGCCGGACAACTTATCTCTGCTGACGAAATACGTCTCTCCGCTGGCGGAAAACTTATTTCCGGTGGCGGGAAATTTATATCCCCTACCGGACAACTTATCTCTGCTGACGAAATACGTCTCTCCGCTGGCGGAAAACTTACCTCCGGCGACGGGAAATTTATATCCTCTGCCGGATAACTTGTCTCTGCTGACGAAAAACGTCTCTCCGCTGGCGGAAAACTTACCTCCGCTGGCAGAACATTTACCTCCGGCGGCGGGAAATGTATATCCCCTACCGGACAACTTATCTCTGCTAACAAAATACGTCTCTCCGCTGGCGGAAAACTAATTTCCGGTGGCGGGAAATCTATATCCCCTGCCAGACAACTTATCTCTGCTGACGAAATACGTCTCTCCGCTGGCGGAAAACTTATTTCCGGTGCCGGGAAATCTATATTAGCTGGTGGAAAATTTATATCCGCAGGCGGAAAACTTTTCTCCGCTGATAGACATCTTATCTCCGCTGGCAGATATTTTATCTCCGCTGACGAACTACGTTCCGCCGCTGGCAGAATACTTATCTCCAGAGGGGAAAATTTATTCTGACGAAATACGTCTCTCCGCTGGCGGAAAACTTATTTCCGGTGGCGGGATATCTATATCCCCCGCCCGACAACTTATCTCTGCTGACAAAATACATCTCTCCGCTGGTGGAAAACTTATATCCGCAGGCGGAAAACTTTTCTCCGCTGATAGACATCTTATCTCCGCTGGCAGATATTTTATCTCCGCTGACGAACTACGTTCCGCCGCTGGTAGAACACTTATCTCCAGAGGGGAACATTTCTACAGGGGAGTAGTTATCTCCGCTGGCCGACAATTTATCCCCGCTGACAAACTACGTTTCTCCGCTGACGAACTACGTTTCAAGGCTTGCAGAAAATTTATCTCCGCTGGCAGAAAACTTATCTCCGGCGGCGGAGTAGTTATCTCCGCTGGCGGACAATTTATCCCCGCTGACAAACTTCTTTTCTCCGCTGACGAACTACGTTTCTCCGCTGGCAGAAAATGTATCTCCGCTGGCAGAACATTTACTTACGGTTTCGGGAAATATATATCCCCTGCCGGACAACTTATTTCTGCTGACGAAATACGTCTCTCTGCTGGCAGAAAACTTATCTCCGGCGGCGGGAAATGTATATCCCCTGCCGGACAACTTATCTCTGCTAACGAAATACGTCTCTCCGCTGACGGAAAACTAATTTCCGGTGGCGGGAAATCTATATCCCCTGCCAGACAACTTATCTCTGCTGACGAAATACGTCTCTCCGCTGGCGGAAAACTTATTTCCGGTGCCGGGAAATCTATATTAGCTGGCGGACAACTTATCTCCGCTGGCGGAAAACTTATTTCCGGTGACGGGAAATCTGTATCCTCTGACGGACAATTTATCCCCGCTGACGAATTACGTTTCTCCACCGGCAGAAAACTGATCTCCGCTGGCAGAACATTTACTTCCGACGGCGAGGAATTTATATCCCCTGCCGGACATCTTATCTCTGCAGACAAAATACGTCTCTCCGCTGGCGGAAAACTTATTTCCGGTGGCGGGAAATTTATATCCGCTGGCGGAAAACTTTTCTCCGCTCACAGACATCTTATCTTCGGTGGCAGAAAATTTACCTCCGGCGGAGGAATATTTATATCCCCTGCCGGACAACTTATCTCTGCTGACAAAAAACGTCTCTCCGATGGCGGAAAACATATCTCCGTTTGCGGGAAATCTATATTCGCTGGTGGAAAACTTGTCTCCGCTGACAGACGTTTTATATCCCCTGCCGGACAACTTATCTCTGCTGCCGAAATACGCCTCTCCGCTGGCAGAAAACTTATTTTCGGTGGCGGGAAATCTATATGCCCTTCAGGACAACTTTTCTCCCTGGATGAAATACGTCTCTCCACTGCAGTAAACGGATCTCCGGCGGCGCGATATTTATATCCCCTGCCGGACAACTTATCTCTGCCAACGAAATACGTCTCTCCGCTGGCGGAAAATTTATTTCCGGTGGCGGGAAATATAAATCCCCTGGCGGACAACTTATCTCTGCTGACGAAATACGTCTCTCCGCTGGCGGAAAACTTACCTCCGGCGACGGGAAATTTATATCCCCTGCCGGACAACTTATCTCTGCTGACGAAATACGTCTTTCCGTTGGCAGAAAACTTATCTCCGCTGGCAGAACATTTACCTCTGGCAGTGGGAACTTTATATCCCCCGCCGGACAACTTATCTCTGCTGACAAAATAGTCTCTTCGCTGGCAAAAAACTTATTTCCGGTGGCGGGAAATTTATATCCCCTACCGGACAACTTATCTCTGCTAACGACATACGTTTCTCCGCTGGCGGAAAACTTATTTCCGGTTGCGGGAAATATATATCCCCTGCCAGACAACTCATCTCTGCTGACGAAATACGTCTCTTCGCTGGCAGAAAACTTATCTCCGGCGTCGGGACATCTTATCTCTGCTGACAAAATACGTCTCTCCGCTGGCGAAAAACTTATCTCCGGTGGCGGGAAATTTATATCCGCTGGCGGAAAACTTTTCTCCAGGGGGGGAAATTTATATCCCCTGCAAAACAACTTATCTCCGCTGACGAACTACGTTTCTCCGCCGGCAGAAAACTTATCTCCGCTGGCAGAACATTAACTTCCGACGGCGAGGAATTTATATCCCCTGCCGGACATCTTATCTCTGCAGACAAAATACGTCTCTCCGCTGGCGGAAAACTTATTTCCGGTGGCGGGAAATTAATATCCGCTGGCGGAAAACTTTTCTCCGCTCACAGACATCTTATCTTCGCTGGCAGAAAATTTACCTCCGGCGGAGGAAAATTTATACCCCCTTCGGGACAACTTATCTCTGCTGACAAAAAACGTCTCTCCGCTGGCGGAAAACATATCTCCGTTTGCGGGAAATCTATATTCGCTGGTGGAAAACTTGTCTCCGCTGACAGACGTTTTATATCCCCTGCCGGACAACTTATCTCTGCTGCCGAAATACGTCTCTCCGCTGGCAGAAAACTTATTTCCGGTGGCGGGAAATATATATCCCCTGCCGGACAACTTATCTCTGCTGACGAAATACGTCTCTCCGCTGGCAGAAAACTTATCTCCGGCGGCGGGACATCTTATCTCTGCTGACAAAATACGTCTATGCGCTGGCGAAAAACTTATCTCCGGTGGCGGGAAATTTATATCCGCTGGCGGAAAACTTTTCTCCAGGGGGGGGGAAATTTATATCCCCTGCAAAACAACTTATCTCCGCTGACGAACTACGTTTCTCCGCCGGCAGAAAACTTATCTCCGCTGGCAGAACATTTACTTCCGACGGCGAGGAATTTATATCCCCTGCCGGACATCTTATCTCTGCAGACAAAATACGTCTCTCCGCTGGCGGAAAACTTATTTCCGGTGGCGGGAAATTAATATCCGCTGGCGGAAAACTTTTCTCCGCTCACAGACATCTTATCTTCGGTGGCAGAAAATTTACCTCCGGCGGAGGAATATTTATATCCTCTGCCGGACAACTTATCTCTGCTGACAAAAAACGTCTCTCCGATGGCGGAAAACATATCTCCGTTTGCGGGAAATCTATATTCGCTGGTGGAAAACCTGTCTCCGCTGACAGACGTTTTATATCCCCTGCCGGACAACTTATCTCTGCTGCCGAAATACGCCTCTCCGCTGGCAGAAAACTTATTTTCGGTGGCGGGAAATCTATATGCCCTTCAGGACAACTTTTCTCACCGGACGAAATACGTCCCTCCACTGGCAGTAAACTTATCTCCGGCGGCGGGACATCTTATCTCTGCTGCCGAAATACGTCTCTCCGCTGGCAGAAAACTTATCTCCAGCGGCGGGAAATTTATATCCCCTGCCGGACAACTTATCTCTGCTAACGAAATACGTCTCTCCGCTGGCGGAAAACTTATTTCCGGTGCTGGGAAATCTATATCCGCTGGCGGACAACTTATCTCCGCTGACGAATTACGTTTCTCCACCGGCAGAAAACCTATCTCCGCTGGCAGAACTTATACTTTCGGCGGCGAGGAACTTATATCCCCTGCGGGACAACTTATCTCTGCTGACAAAAAACGTCTCTCCGCTGGCGGAAAACATAACTCCGTTTGCGGGAAATCTATATTCGCTGGTGGAAAACTTGTCTCCGCTGACAGACGTTTTATATCCCCTGCCGGACAACTTATCTCTGCTGCCGAAATACGTCTCTCCGCTGGCAGAAAACTTATTTTCGGTGGCGGGAAATCTATATGCCCTTCAGGACAACTTTTCTCACCGGACGAAATACGTCTCTCCACTGGCAGTAAACTTATCTCCGGCGGCGGGATATTTATATCCCCTGCCGGACAACTTATCTCTGCTAACGAAATACGTCTCTCCGCTGGCGGAAAACTTATTTCCGGTTGCGGGAAATATATATCCCCTGCCGGACAACTTATCTCTGCTGACGAAATACGTCTCTCCGCTGGCAGTAAACTTATCTCCGGTGGCGGGAAATCTATATCCCCTGCCAGACAACTTATCTCTGCTGACGAAATACGTCTCTCCGCTAACGAAAAAGTTATTTCCGGTGCCGGGAAATCTATATTAGCTGGCGGACAACTTATCTCCGCTGGCGGAAAACTTATTTCCGGTGGCGGGAAATCTATATCCTCTGACGGACAATTTATCCCCGCTGACGAATTACGTTTCTCCACCGGCAGAAAACTTATCTCAGCTGGCAGAACATTTACTTCCGGCGGAGAGGAATTTATATCCCCTGCCGGACATCTTATCTCTCCAGACAAAATACGTCTCTCCGCTGGCGGAAAACTTATTTCCGGTGACGGGAAATTTATATCCGCTGGCGGAAAACTTTTCTCCGCTCTTAGACATCTTATCTTCGCTGGCAGAAAATTTACCTCCGGCGGAGGAAAATTTATATCCCCTGCCGGACAACTTATCTCTGCTGACAAAAAACGTCATCTCCGTTTGCGGGAAATCTATATTCGCTGGCGGAAAACTTTTCTCTGCTAACAGACATCTTATCTCTCTGCAGGCGGAAAACTTAATTCCGGTGGCGGGAAATCTATATCACCTGCCGGAACATTTGTCTCTGCTGACGAAAAACGTCTCTCCGCTGGCGGAAAACTTACCTTACCTTACTTACCGGCGACGGGAAATTTATATCCCCTGCCGGACAACTTATCTCTGCTAACGAAATACGTCTCTCCGCTGGCGGAAAACTTATTTCCGGTGGCGGGAAATATATATCCCCTGCCGGACAACTTATCTCTGCTGACGAAATACGTCTCTCCGCTGGCAGTAAACTTATCTGCGGTGGCGGGAAATCTGTATCCACAGCCGGACAACTTATCTCTGCTGACAAAAAACGTCATCTCCGTTTGCGGGGAATCTATATTCGCTGGCGGAAAACTTTTCTCTGCTAACAGACATCTTATCTCTCTGCAGGCGGAAAACTTATTTCCGGTGGCGGGAAATCTATATCCTCTGACGGACAATCTATCCCCGCTGACGAATTACGTTGCTCCACCGGCAGAAAACTTATCTCAGCTGGCAGAACATTTACTTCCGGCGGAGAGGAATTTATATCCCCTGCCGGACATCTTATCTCTCCAGACAAAATACGTCTCTCCGCTGGCGGAAAACATATCTCCGTTTGCGGGAAATCTATATTCGCTGGCGGAAAACTTTTCTCTGCTAACAGACATCTTATCTCCGCTGCCGGACAACTTATCTCTGCTGACGAAATACGTCTCTCTGCAGGCGGAAAACTTAATTCCGGTGGCGGGAAATCAATATCACCTGCCGGAACATTTGTCTCTGCTGACGAAAAACGTCTCTCCGCTGGCGGAAAACTTACCTCCGGCGACGGGAAATTTATATCCCCTGCCGGACAACTTATCTCTGCTAACGAAATACGTCTCTCCGCTGGCGGAAAACTTATTTCCGGTGGCGGGAAATATATATCCCCTGCCGGACAACTTATCTCTGCTGACGAAATACGTCTCTCCGCTGGCGGAAAACTTATTTCCGGTGGCGGGAAATATATATCCCCTGCCGGACAACTTATCTCTGCTGACGAAATACGTCTCTCCGCTGGCAGTAAACTTATCTCCGGTGGCGGGAAATCTGTATCCACAGCCAGAAAACTTATCTCTGCTGACGAAATACGTCTCTTCGCTGGCGGAAATCTTATTTCCGGTGCCGGGAAATCTATATCCGCTGGCGGACAACTTATCTCCGCTGGCAGATAATTTATCTCAGCTGACGAACTACGATTCTCCGCTTGCAGAAATCTTATCTCCGGCGGCGGGAAATTTATATCCCCTGACGGACAATTTATCCCCGCTGACGAATTACGTTTCTCCGACGGCAGAAAACTTATCTCCGCTTGCAGAACATTTACTTCCGGCGGCGAGGAATTTATATCCCCTGCCGGACATCTTATCTCTGCTGACAAAATACATCTCTTCGCTGGCGGAAAACTTATCTGCGGTGGCGGAAAATTTATATCCGCTGGCGGAAAACTTTTCTCCGCTAACAGACATCTTATCTCCGCTGCTGGACAACTTATCTCTGCTGACGAAATACGTCTCTCTGCAGGCGGAAAACTTAATTCCGGTGGCGGGAAATCTATATCACCTGCCGGAACATTTGTCTCTGCTGACGAAACACGTCTTTCCGCTGGCAGAAAACTTATCTCCGCTGGCAGAACATTTACCTCCGGCGGTGGGAACTTTATTTCCCCCGCCGGACAACTTATCTCAGCTGACAAAATACGTCTCTCCGCTGGCAAAAAACTTATTTCCGGTGGCGGGAAATTTATATCCCCTACCGGACAACTTATCTCTGCTAACGAAATACGTCTCTCCGCTGGCGGAAAAGTTATTTCCGGTGGCGGGAAATATATATCCCCTGCCGGACAACTTATCTCTGCTGACGAAATACGTCTCTCTACTGGAAGTAAGCTTATCTCCGGCGGCGGGATATTTATATCCCCTGCCGGACAACTTATCTCTGCTGACGAAATACGTCTCTCCGCTGGCGGAAAACTTTTCTCCGCTAACAGACATCTTATCTCCCCTACCGGACAACTTATCTCTGCTGACGAAATACGTCTCTCCGCTGGCGGAAAAGTTATTTCCGGTGGCGGGAAATATATATCCCCTGCCGGACAACTTATCTCTGCTGACGAAATACGTCTCTCTACTGGTAGTAAGCTTATCTCCGGCGGCGGGATATTTATATCCCCTGCCGGACAACTTATCTCTGCTAACGAAATACGTCTCTCCGCTGGCGGAAAACTTACCTCCGGCGACGGGAAATTTATATCCTCTGCCGGATAACTTGTCTCTGCTGACGAAAAACGTCTCTCCGCTGGCGGAAAACTTATTTCCGGTGGCGGGAAATATATATCCCCTGCCGGACAACTTATCTCTGCTGACGAAATACGTCTCTCCGCTGGCGGAAAACTTATTTCCGGTGGCGGGAAATATATATCCCCTGCCGGACAACTTATCTCAGCTGACGAACTACGATTCTGCGCTTGCAGAAATCTTATCTCCGGCGGCGGGAAATTTATATCCCCTGACGGACAATTTATCCCCGCTGACGAATTACGTTTCTCCGACGGCAGAAAACTTATCTCCGCTTGCAGAACATTTACTTCCGGCGGCGAGGAATTTATATCCCCTGCCGGACATCTTATCTCTGCTGACAAAATACATCTCTCCGCATGCGAAAAACTTATTTCCGGTGCCGGGAAATCTATATTCACTGGCGGACAGCTTATCTCCGCTGGCAGACAACTTATCTCCGCTGACGAACTACGATTCTCCGCTTGCAGAAATCTTATCTCCGGCGGCGGGAAATTTATATCCCCTGACGGACAATTTATCCCCGCTGACGAATTACGTTTCTCCGCCGGCAGAAAACATATACCCGCTGGCAGAACATTTACTTCCGGCGGCGAGGAATTTATATCCCCTGCCGGACATCTTATCTCTGCTGACAAAATACATCTCTTCGCTGGCGGAAAACTTATCTGCGGTGGCGGAAAATTTATATCCGCTGGCGGAAAACTTTTCTCCGCTAACAGACATCTTATCTCCGCTGCTGGACAACTTATCTCTGCTGACGAAATACGTCTCTCCGCTGGCGGAAAACTTACCTCCGGCGACGGGAAATTTATATCCCCTGCCGGACAACTTATCTCTGCTGACGAAACACGTCTTTCCGCTGGCAGAAAACTTATCTCCGCTGGCAGAACATTTACCTCCGGCGGTGGGAACTTTATTTCCCCCGCCGGACAACTTATCTCAGCTGACAAAATACGTCTCTCCGCTGGCAAAAAACTTATTTCCGGTGGCGGGAAATTTATATCCCCTACCGGACAACTTATCTCTGCTAACGAAATACGTCTCTCCGCTGGCGGAAAAGTTATTTCCGGTGGCGGGAAATATATATCCCCTGCCGGACAACTTATCTCTGCTGACGAAATACGTCTCTCTACTGGTAGTAAGCTTATCTCCGGCGGCGGGATATTTATATCCCCTGCCGGACAACTTATCTCTGCTGACGAAATACGTCTCTCCGCTGGCGGAAAACTTTTCTCCGCTAACAGACATCTTATCTCCCCTACCGGACAACTTATCTCTGCTGACGAAATACGTCTCTCCGCTGGCGGAAAAGTTATTTCCGGTGGCGGGAAATATATATCCCCTGCCGGACAACTTATCTCTGCTGACGAAATACGTCTCTCTACTGGTAGTAAGCTTATCTCCGGCGGCGGGATATTTATATCCCCTGCCGGACAACTTATCTCTGCTAACGAAATACGTCTCTCCGCTGGCGGAAAACTTACCTCCGGCGACGGGAAATTTATATCCTCTGCCGGATAACTTGTCTCTGCTGACGAAAAACGTCTCTCCGCTGGCGGAAAACTTACCTCCGCTGGCAGAACATTTACCTCCGGCGGTGGGAAATTTATATCCCCCGCCGGACAACTTATCTCTGCTGACAAAATACGTCTCTCCGCTGGCGGAAAACTTTTCTCCGCTAACAGACATCTTATCTCCCCTACCGGACAACTTATCTCTGCTGACGAAATACGTCTCTCCGCTGGCGGAAAAGTTATTTCCGGTGGCGGGAAATTTATATCCCCTACCGGACAACTAATCTCCGCTGACGAAATACGTCTCTCCGCTGGCGGACAACTTATCTCCGCTGACAGACATCTTATCTCCGCTGGCAGACACTTTATCTCCGCTGACGAACTACGATCCTCCGCAGGCAGAAAGCTTATATCCGCTGGCAGAACATTTACTTCCGGCGGCGAGGAATTATATCCCCTACCGGACAACTTATCTCTTCTGACGAAATACGTCTCTCCGCTGGCGGAAAATTTATCCCCACTGACGAGCTACGTCTCTCCGCTGGCAGAAAATTTATCTCCGCTGGCAGAAAATTTACCTCCGGCGGCGAGAAATTTATATCCCCCGCCGGACAACTTATCTCTGCTGACGAAATACGTCTCTCCGCTGGCGTAAAAGTTATTTCCAGTGGCGGGAAACTTATATCCCCTACCGGAAAACTTATTTCTGCTGACGAAATACGTCTCTCCGCTGGTAGAACATTTACCTTCGGCGGTGGGAAATTTATATCCGCTGCCGGACATCTTATCTCTGCTGACAAAATACATCTCTCCGTTGGCGGAAAATTTATATCCGCTGGCGGAAAACTTTTCTCCGCTGACAGACATCTTATCTCCGCTGATAGATAATTTATCTCCGCTGACGATCTACGTTTCTCCGCTGGCAGAAAACTTATCTCCGCTGACAGAAAATTTACTTCCGGCGGCGAGGAATTTATATCCCCTGCCGGACATCTTATCTCTGCTGACAAAATACATCTCTCCGCTGGCGGAAAATTTATATCCGCTGGCGGAAAACTTTTCTCCGCTGACAAACATCTTATCTCCGCTGCCGGAAAACTTATCTCTGCTGACAAAATACGTCTCTCCGCTGGCGGAAAATTTACCTCCGGCGGCGGGAAATTTATATCCCCCGCCGTACAACTTATCTCTGCTGACAAAATACGTCTCTCCGCTGGCAAAAAACTTATTTCCGGTGGCAGGAAATTTATATCCCCTACCGGACAACTTATCTCTGCTGACGAAATACGTCTCTCCGCTGGAGGAAAACTTATCTCCGCTGGTAGAACATTTACCTCCGGCGGTGGGAAATTTATATCCGCTGCCGGACATCTTATCTCTGCTGACAAAATACATCTCTCCGTTGGCGGAAAATTTATATCCGCTGGCGGAAAACTTTTCTCCGCTGACAGACATCTTATCTCCGCTGATAGATAATTTATCTCCGCTGACGAACTACGTTTCTCCGCTGGCAGAAAACTTTTCTCCGCTGCCAGAACATTTACGTCCGGCGGCGAGGAATTTATATCCCCTGCCGGACGTCTTATCTCTGCTGACAAAAGACATCTCTCCGCTGCACACTGGGCGGAATTCCAAAATAGGTGGCATAAAGTCGAATAAAGCAGATATCGAGCTGAAACTTCGTGTATTTAATAAATATAGCACTCTAAATATTTGAACAAAATTTTAAGTTCATCTGACCACGCCTACCGCAATAGCCCATATATGGCAACAAGGCGTATACGTGATCACAAAGGAAAGTCATGAGATCTATAAAAAAGTACTAAGATTTTAAGGGAATTTATTATTCTGCTGTAATTTTGATGTAATAGTGGTAAATATAAAAATATAAAACAAATTTTTTGATAAACAATTCTGATTATGATCAAATTCTACTATTTAAATATTTCTAACAATTTATGTTAAATTATCATTAAGTTGTTTTTTACAGATAATTCAAATGACTCATCCGAGTCATAATCGAAACTGTAGTCATTAGCTAAAGGCTGAATATTTTTTGGAAAATTACAATGGGGTGTTTCTAAAAGCACAATGACATCTCGCGGAAGGGTTAGTTTTTTATGTCGAGCTGCCCTCTTCTTAATGGATATACTTGAGATGAGGGGATCTGAAGAGTCCATAGATCTTTGGAATACATCCATCATATTGTTTACCCGCGAATTGTGTCGAGCGTGCATTAGCCGGTCACGCTTGTAAAATTTATTTTTCTCTTCAGACGCATTTTCTCCAAGACAGCCTACCGGTACACAGATGCAGTTATTATTTGTGATCCATGAACTAAAATTTTATGGAGAGTTGGTGACATAGGATACCAAGAGTAATGCAACATGTATGATCTAATGGTTTTATCTGAAAAATTTTGAAATTTTAAATCGTCGATTGCAAATTCGCAGTTAATAGCTATTAAAATAGTAAGCAGACTCTCAAGTAACTCCAAATCGAGTTCTAAAATTGATGCGAATAATTTCGTATTTGAAAAAGCTTTTCTCGCAGTGGTGCCATCGTTCGAGTTTCCGCTTCCATTCTGTTTTGGCTTATCCACATGCAATCCCATTTCTTGCCACAATCTTCTTTGTGTATGTTTTTTTTGGCAATCATTTCCAACTTGTCATTTTCGTTTCTTACTTGCCATTTTTTAAGCCCCATTCTATATGATAATTTAAGCAGCAATTCAAAAATGCGTATCCAAGCATGAAGTGGACTTATCCCATAATGAAGATGCCGAGGATTTGGCTTAAAGGAATTTGTATCATAAGTTTCCATAAATTGTTTTGGGCCTGCACCACATATTGAACACAGTTGGCAAGATTTTGTACCCGTTAAAACGTTTAAAACTTTCCCATCTATAAGAGTCATGTGAAGGTCGTATGAGACAGTGATCTTCTTTTCATTTGAAATTTTTACTACACAAGGAGTCAAGTTTTTTATTTGTGTGTCCAAATCGTTTTTTTCTGCAAGAATATGATCTTTTGTTTCTCTGGCGAATTCCATTTTGAGGAGTCGGCAAAATCTTACAGACTGCGGAGTTCTATTATTCCAAAAAATTGTTCCGGTTCCTTCGTTTCAAATCTTTTTTTATACATACTTTGCCCAGTTGATCCATCGTAGCGAATAACTCTTCCTGTAACAATATTATGCAGCTGGCAGTGTGGTTTAACAAATCTTGCAAGGCAACTTTTGCCATAGTTTCTCTAGCAGTTATTCCCGCAATCTCAATTGCAATTTGGCTTCCTGGACATTTTGGTAGCTTGGGTATATGTCACAATTATGCTGTTTGCTTATTTGACGAATTTCATTATATAATCGTTTGCTTAAAGAATTTTTCAGCAAGAATTCCAAAGCATCATTTGTTGTTAAAGGTATTGGTTCTACAATATCGAGCTTTCTTTTAGCTTCAGTAGCTTCGCTTTCAGAAGTGCTAACATTTTTAAGTAAAAATGCAGTATCATTTGCATATGATTTCCTGGCTGACATTGTTCCTGCATGAATTAAAAGTTTGGTCGTTTTTATTACTGATTGCTACATCGGCAGCTAGTTTTCGTTTTAGACGGGGCCCTGCTTCATCATAAGTTAGCCTTGATCTACCCAATTGAAGACTGTGCGTCTCTTCTTTATTTTCCAAAATAATTTTTAAGCGCATTGATAGCCACTGTAACATACATTACATAACGCACAAACACGCAGAAGGTTAGTTTTTACTCCACACAAGACGAACACATTGGTTTGGTTTTCTTTTTTTTTTGGACAATACAAAACAATTAACATATATAACAGATAACACATTTTAACACAAAATTTTTTTTGTTATTCAATCTACATACCCGGGCCATTAAAATCCATATTTCACAATATTTTATTTTTGAAATGTGTGAATTTGCCAAGCGCTCAAAGTGAATAAAAATTTCCCGCCAATTTTGTCGCTGGAATCAGCTGACTAATCAACTGACTTTGAAGCTTGATCAGAATGACAGGGTTGCATTTTTAGCAACAAAATTTATTGAGTTTTTATATATAGGGAAAAACCCTCTAGCTGAACCCTCCACGTAGGTGCCGGCTGGGCAATGGACACTGCATTATCCCGGGCGAGGATAATGCACTGTCGCTTGCCTTGCCCGGGGTAATGCAGTGTCTAGCTAAGGCTATGGTCCATCGTCTTCCCGATCTAAAGTCGGGGGAACTGAACCAAGGCCATGGCTAGAGGTGCCTGGCGGCCAGGCATAAAACGCTAGGGGGTGGTCCCCCGAAAAACATTAACCGGTATGGACCTTCGGGCCAAATATGGAGGTAGATAAGGAGCAAACACGGGTTGGGATGTCAACCCAAACGTCGGTGGAAAGCGTGACTGCTACCACCGGCGGGCACGGGGAGGAGCAATCCTCTCTGCGTGTCGCCAGCGGTCACACCTCGGGCATGGCGGGAGCAGGTCATGTCAGTTGTAATACTACTGCCACAAAAACGACGCGTTGCAGGGTGAGCCGCGCGGGTGCCGTTGTCGATGCAGACTCGGACCTGGAGAGCGTGCTATCCCTTAGCAAGACCGAAGAGGAAAGCCTTCTCCGCTCGCCGGAACCAGGTACCAGCTCCCTGCGTAGGGAAGGGCCGAAGCGTTCCAGGGAGGGGATGAAGGCAAAAGCTCAGTATAAGGCGGCCCTCAAGTTGCTGAGCCGGCTCCAGGGCAAGGCGGATATCTCCCAAGAGGAGAAGTCCAAGCTAGCCTGGGCTGAGCAATGGGTACAGGAGGGCCGCGAATACTACGCGCAGCTGCCGCAGATGAAGGCAACAAACGGTGGATTCGCCAACAAGGTGGAGGAGATGTTGGCCACCAAGAGGCAACGCTCGATCGAGAGTGCTGCCAAAGGCACTCCGGCGAGCAAGCGGCACCGCGGGCCCAAGGTGGCCACCCCCCAGCCGAAGACGAGGAAGCCGAGGCAGAAGGCCATGAGCGAGGTGTCCAAGAGACATCTTATTGTGGCCTTGATCGATCGCAGCGATGAGAACGGGCAGATGACGGCGGCGCAGTGGAAGTTAGTCCACGCGCAGCTCGTCGAGGCACTGTTCTCGCGAATGGAGGAGGACCCTAGCGCTCCCATGCCCACGTTCGATGGAGCGGGATGGCTGAACGGGGTCAAAATCCTCAAGTGCAATGACGACCCAACGCGGCAGTGGCTGGTGCAGAAGGTGCCCCTACTGGAAGCTCTGTGGGAGGGGGCCAAGCTGGAGGTGGTAGACAGGGAGCTGATCCCGTCCATACCAAAGGCGAAGGTGCTCTTCCCCATTGCTGTCCAGGGGGAGCGAGCACTGAAGCTGCTGCAGAGGCAAAATCCGGACGTGCCAACGGCTGATTGGAAGGTTCTGCATGCCGGTAGCCCACTACCCAACGAGGGGGGCCAGCACGTGATCCTCCAGATCAGCAAGGTGGCGGAGGACATCCTGTATCCCAAGTTCGGGAAGATGGCGTGGGGCGTAGGTAGCGTATACCTACGGCTGAAAAAGCGCCACCCCGAGGATAAAGATGCGCACACCCTCCAGGCAGGCGAGGTCGAGAAGGACCTAGGTCTGGAGACCATAGTGGAGGCCGCCCAGGGTCTTGCGCTGGACGACTCGGAGGAGGAGGAAGACGGTGACGGTGACCTGACAATCATAGTCAACCCGTCGTACGAGGTTGAGTTAGCCACCCATGACACTAAGGGTGGTGCAACTCAATCTCCATAAAAGCAAGGTAGCGTCGGCGGAGCTCCTCATTGCCATGGAGCAAGGGCCCGCCGACATAGCTTTAGTCCAGGAGCCGTGGATTGCGTCAGGCATCTCTGTGGCCGGACTAAGGTCCTCAAATTACAGCCTTCTCTACTCAACATCGGTAAGCAGGAACAGAACCGCCGTACTCGTACGGAAGGGAATCCATGCTCATCTTATGTCTCATTACAGCACGGATGACCTGACGGTGGTGATGCTGGAGAGCGAGGAAAAGCGCTAATGGCAGCTTCCTGCTACATGGCACACGACAGGCCCGCCCCGCCGGAAGAACTTAGGAGTCTGGTGACAGAAGCCGGCTCCAAAAATCTCCAACTCCTCATCGGTGCAGACGCCAACGCCCATCACAATGTGTGGGGAAGCCCTGACACCAACGATAGAGGTGAGTCACTCCTAGACTTTATCTTATCCACTAACTTAGATGTAGCAAACGTGGGGGAGGAACACACCTTCGTGGGTCCCACCTCGTCAAACGTGCTAGACCTAACTCTTGTCACGGGAAAGAGTACCTTGGTATCTGACTGGAGAGTCCTCGAAAGACCATCCTTCTCAGACCATAAGTACATTCAGTTCAAGTGCGAATTCAAACACTCTTCGAAGATAACAGTCTATAGAAACCCCCGAAACACAAGCTGGGTAAAGTTTAAAAAGACTGTTACTTCGAAGCTCGCGAATCCGGGCTCAGTGAAATCCGCGGAGGATATAGAGAAGTCCCTAAAGACCCTATCCAACGAGTTACTGAACGCCTACCATGCATCGTGCAAACCCTCGAGAACGAAGAGGAGGTCCAAGCCACTCTGGTGGAACCGAGATCTCTCTCTCCAAAGGAACAACCTCAAGGAATTCTTCAAGATCGCCAAACAAGCGAACGAAGAGATTGTCAATGAGGAATATAAAATCCTACTTAGGAGCTACAAGAAGGAAATACGTAAGGCACAAAGGAACTCGTGGAGAAACTTCTGCTCCAACATTGAGAAAGTGCCCGAAACCGCTAGGCTCCGGAAGCTGCTCTCAAAGCAGCCCACAGTACAGAGCCAACTAAAACTAGACAACGGCCAGTGGACAGAGGGCAGTAAAGAAGCCCTAACAGCACTAACGGAGGCGCACTTCCCTGGATGCACCGAGGACACTGACGCCAAGGAGCATCAGGACCTAGCAACTGAGGAACAGCACCCCCCAATAGGTCTGTTAACCACTAAGAGAATCCACTGGGCCATAGACTCCTTCGCGGCCATAAAAGCACCAGGACTGGACGGGATATTCCCAGCCATGATGCAGTTGACCAAAGAGGTTATTACCCCATGGCTCTTCGCAATATACTCAGCATGCCTAAGTACAGGCTATATCCCCATCCAATGGAGAACCTCGAGGGTTGTCTTCCGTCTGGATCAAAAACCTCCTAAGTTGTAGACGGTTGCAATCGGAGTGGGGCACCGCTTCCATGGTAAAGGGGGCACACAGAGGCACACCTCAAGGTGGAGTCCTATCGCCACTACTGTGGAATTTGGTGGTCGACGACCTCATTAAGAGATTTGAAAGGAAGGCCCCAAAAATAACAGCCTATGCAGATGACATAAGCATACTTATTACGGGTGTATGTCCATCGACCTTCAGCTCCATAATGGAACGTACACTCAGGGAGATACGTGAGTGGGCGGAAGAGGTAGGACTCAGTATCAACGCGGACAAGACGGACCTCATCCTCTTTACCAAGAGGTACAAGGTACCGATATGGACCCCCCCGAAAATTGACCAAACTAGGCTGACTCCAAAATCACAGGTGAAATACCTAGGCACAGTACTGGACAGCAAGCTGGCATGGAGGCCCAATGTAGTGGAAAGGGTGAAGAAGGCTACCATTGCGCTTTATGCATCCAAGAAGATGCTCAGCAGCACATGGGGCCTGTCACCTGCTCTAATGCACTGAATCTACATCTCGGTGGTGCGACCAACTCTGCTGTATGGAGCCTTAGTGTGGTGGCAGGCTATTGAAAAGAAGACATACCATAAGCTTATGGAAAGGACTCAGCGACAGGCTCTGCTCTGTATTACAGGGGCGCTGAGGTCAACCCCAACAAAAGCACTCGAAACTATACTCGGAATCGACCCCCTGGACATTCACGCTCGCCTGATTGCGGGAAAGGCAGCACAACGCCTTATAGCATCAGGAAACCTATCCATACAAGGATACGGGCACAGTTCAATTGGCAGGGACATGACCAGATCAACTGATTACATGACCCCCCAAACTTGCCTTGACGTCAAAACAATCACATCTTTGGGACCTGAAGACTGGAAAATTGGAAGGGACCAAACTGAGCACCTCAATATATACACAGACGGCTCCAAGATGGAAGGAGGAGTAGGAGCGGGCCTATACTGTACAGACCCTGAGATAAGGCTGTCGTATAAGCTACCGGACCAATGCAGCATATTCCAGGCAGAAGTTTTTGCCATCGGGAAGGCAGCGGAGGTCGCTCTCCTAACAGAACGAGCACACGATGCGGTCAACCTATTCGTCGACAGCCAAGCGGCGATAAGATCCATGCAGTCGTCTGCGGTCAGTTCCAGAAGTGTCTTGGCGAGCAGGGAGGCATTAGCATCCTAAGCACGACAAAGACAGTGCGGATCTATTGGGTTCCCAGCCACCAGTGCATCGAAGGAAACGAAGCGGCGGACGTACTAGCTAAGGAAGGCGTCGGGCTGGAGAATAGGAGAACCGAGAACGTGCCTGTCTCCCTCAGAACGCTGCAAGGCGATCTAGAGAAGCAGGCTAGAGCACAGACTGATAGCAGGTGGAGGAGTACCACCACCTGCAGAACCTCGAAGATAATGTGCAAGGAGCGCAACGAGAAACTTAGCCACTACCTACTGCACCTACCACGAAAGGACTGTAGATTGCTAGTGGGGATACTAACAGGTCACTGTCTGGCTGCTGCACATGCAGCAAAGCTAGGCATCACCAACAGAGACAGTTGTAGGAAATGTGAGGAACCTGGGGCTATCGAAACCCTGGAACATCTCATCTGCAACTGTCCGGCTCTCTCAAGGGCAAGGAGGAGTCACCTGGGCGCCCCAGTGTTGGCATCACTGGAAGATGCCTCCAAAAGGACGCCACAGGAACTGCTGGCCTATGCTAAAAACACCTCGATTCTCGGGGACTTTTAAAACCACATTAACACTCCCGCGACGGTTAATACACCCCCCCATCCGGATAACTAAGGGCCATATTGGCCTATGCGTGGCCCCGCTGAGGGCCGTCCGGGTTAACCTAACCTAACCTATATATAGGGATTCTACTTTCAATATATTGAAATATAATTAATATTTGCTTCAACAAAATTTTCGACTTTATGCCACTTATTTGGGAATTCCGCCCAGTGTGCGCTGGCGGGAAATTTATATCCGCTGGCGGAAAACTTTTCTCCGCTGACAGACATCTTATCTCCGCTGCCGGAAAACTTATCTCTGCTGACAAAATACGTCTCTCCGCTGGCGGAAAACTTATCTCCGGTGGCGGGAAATTTATATCCGCTGCCGGAAAACTTTTCTCCGCTGACAGACATCTTATCTCCGCTGGCAGACAATTTATCTCCGCTGACGAACTACGATTCTCCGCCGGCAGAAAGCTTATCTCCGCTGGCAGAACATTTACTTCCTGCGGCGAGGAATTTATATCCCCTGCCGGACATCTTATCCCTGCTGACAAAATACATCTCTCCGCTGGCGGAAAACTTATCTCCGCTGACCGACATCATATCTCCGCTCCCGGACAACTTATCTCTGCTGACAAAATACATTCCGCTGGCGGAAAACTTATCTCCGGTGGCGGGACATTTATATCCGCTGCCGGGAAACTTTTCACCAGAGTGGGGAATTTATATCCCCTGCCGGACAACTTATCTCCGCTGACTAACTACGTTTCTCCGCTGGCAGAAAACTTATCTCCGGCGGCGGGAAATTTATATCCCATGCCGGAAAAATTATCTCTGCTGACGAAATAAGTCTCTCCGCTGACGGAAAGCTTATTTTCGGGGCAGGAAATTTATATCCGCTGGCGGAAAATTTTTCTCCGCTGACAGACATCTTTTCGCCGCCGGCAGATAATTTATCTCCGCTGACGAACTACGATTCTCCGCTGGCAGAAAACTTATCTCCAGAGGGGGAATTTTATATCCCCTGCCGGACAACTTATCTCTGCTGACGAAATACGTCTCTCCGCTGGCGGAAAACTTATCTCCGGCGGCGGAAAATTTATATCCGGTGCCGGGAAATTTATATCCGCTGGCGGAAAACTTTTCTCGGCTGACAGACATCTTATCTCCGCTGGCAGATAATTTATCTCCTCTGACGAACTACGATTCTCCGCTGGCAGAAAACTTATCTCCGGCGGCGGGAAATTTATATCCCATGCCGGACAACTTATCTCTGCTGACGAAATACGTCTCTCCGCTGGCGGAAAACTTAGCTCCGGCGGCGGGAAATTTATATCCGGTGGCGAGAAATTTATATCCGCTGGCGGAAAACTTTTCTCGGCTGACAGACATCTTATCTCCGCTGGCAGATAATTTATCTCTACTGACGAACTACGATTCTCCGCTGGCAGAAAACTTATCTCCGCTGGCAAAACATTTACTTCCGGCGGCGAGGAATTTATATCCCCTGCCCGACAACTTATCTCTGCTGACAAAATACATCTCTCCGTTGGCGGAAAATTTATATCCGCTGGCGGAAAACTTTTCTCCGCTGACAGACATTTTATCTCCGCTGATAGATAATTTATCTCCGCTGACGATCTACGTTTCTCCGCTGGCGGAAAAGTTATTTCCAGTGGCGGGAAACTTATATCCCCTACCGGAAAACTTATTTCTGCTGACGAAATACGTCTCTCCGCTGGTAGAACATTTACCTCCGGCGGTGGGAAATTTATATCCCCTACCGAAAAACTTATCTCTGCTGACGAAATACGTCTCTCCGCTGGCAGAAAAGTTATTTCCAGTGGCGGGAAACTTATATCCCCTACCGGACAACTTATCTCTGCTGACAAAATACATCTCTCCGTTGGCGGAAAATTTATATCCGCTGGCGGAAAACTTTTCTCCGCTGACAGACATCTTATCTCCGCTGAAAGATAATTTATCTCCGCTGACGATCTACGTTTCTCCGCTGGCAGAAACCTTATCTCCGCTGCTAGAACATTTACTTCCGGCGGCGAGGAATTTATATCCCCTGCCGGATATCTTATCTCTGCTGACAAAATACATCTCTCCGCTGGCGGAAAATTTATATCCGCTGGCGGAAAACTTTTCTCCGCTGACAAACATCTTATCTCCGCTGCCGGAAAACTTATCTCTGCTGACAAAATACGTCTCTCCGCTGGCGGAAAATTTACCTCCGGGGCGGGAAATTTATATCCCCCGCCGGACAACTTATCTCTGCTGACAAAATACGTCTCTCCGCTGGCGGAAAGCTTATCTCCGGGGCGGGAAATTTATATCCGCTGGCGGAAAACTTTTCTCCGCTGACAGACATCTTATCGCCGGCTTCAGATAATTTATCTCCGCTGACAAACTACGATTCTCCGCTGGCAGAAAACTTATCTCCAGAGAGGGAATTTTATATCCCCTGCCGGACAACTTATCTCTGCTGACGAAATTCGTCTCTGCGCAGGCGGAATACTTCTTTTCGGTGGCGGGAAGCCTATATCCGCTGGCGGACAACTTATCTCCGCTGGCGGACAATTTATTTTCGCTACGAAACTACGTTTCTCCGCTGACGAACTTCGTTTCTCCGCTGACGAACTACGATTCTCCGCTGGCAGAAAACTTATCTCCGGCGGCGGGAAATTTATATCCCATTCGGGACAACTTATCTCTGCTGACGAAATACGTCTCTCCGCTGGCGGAAAACTTATCTCCGGCGGCGGGAAATTTATATCCGCTGGCGGAAAACTTTTCTCCAGAGTGGGGAATTTATATTCCCCGCCGGACGACTTATCTCCGCTGACTAACTACGTTTCTCCGCTGACAGAAAACTTATCTGCGGCGGCGGGAAATTTATATCCCATTCGGGACAACTTATCTCTGCTGACGAAATACGTCTCTCCGCTGGCGGAAAACTTATCTCCGGCGGCGGGAAATTTATATCCGCTGGCGGAAAACTTTTCACCAGAGTGGGGAATTTATATCCCCTGCCGGACAACTTATCTCCGCTGACGAACTACGATTCTCCGCTGGCAGAAAACTTATCTCCGGCGGCGGGAAATTTATATCCCATTCGGGACAACTTATCTCTGCTGACGAAATACGTCTCTCCGCTGGCGGAAAACTTATCTCCGGCGGCGGGAAATTTATATCCGCTGGCGGAAAACTTTTCACCAGAGTGGGGAATTTATATCCCCTGCCGGACAACTTATCTCCGCTGACGAACTACGATTCTCCGCTGGCAGAAAACTTATCTCCAGAGGGGGAATTTTATATCCCCTGCCGGACATCTTATCTCTGCTGACAAAATACACCTCTCCGCTGGCGGAAAACTTATCTGCGGTGGCGGGAAATTTATATCCGCTGGCGGAAAACTTTTCTCCAGAGTGGGGAATTTATATTCCCCGCCGGACGACTTATCTCCGCTGACTAACTACGTTTCTCCGCTGACAGAAAACTTATCTGCGGCGGCGGGAAATTTATATCCCATGCCGGACAACTTATTTCTGCTGACGAAATACGTCTCTCCGCTGGCGGAAAGCTTATTTCCGGGGCGGAAAATTTATATCCGCTGACAGATATCTTATCGCCGCCGGCAGATAATTTATCTCCGCTGACGAACTACGATTCTCCGCTGGCAGAAAACTTATCTCCAGAGGGGGAATTTTATATCCCCTGCCGGACAACTTATCTCTGCTGAAGAAATACGTCTCTCCGCTGGCGGAAAACTTATCTCCGGCGGCAAGAAATTTATATCCGCTGGCGGAAAACTTTTCACCAGAGTGGGGAATTTATATCCCCTGCCGGACAACTTATCTCCGCTGACTAACTACGTTTCTCCGCTGGCAGAACAAATATCTCCGGCGGCGGGAAATTTATATCCCATGCCGGACAACTTATCTCTGCTGACGAAATACGTCTCTCCGCTGGCGGAAAGCTTATCTCCGGGGCGGGAAATTTATATCCGCTGGCGGAAAACTTTTCTCCGCTGACAGACATTTTATCGCCGCCGGCAGATAATTTTTCTCCGCTGACGAACTACGTTTCTCCGCTGGCAGAAAACTTATCTCCGCTGGCAGAACATTTACTTCCGGCGGCGAAGAATTTATATCCCCTGCCGGACATCTTATTTTTGCTGACAAAATACGCCTCTCCGCTGGCGGAAAACTTATCTGCGGTGGCGGGAAATATATATCCGCTGGCGGAAAACTTTTCTCCGCTGACAGACATCTTATCGCCGCCGGCATATAATTTATCTCCGCTGACGAACTACGTCTTTCCGCTGGCAGAAAACTTATCTCCGCTGGCAGAACATTTACCTCCGGCGGTTGGAAATTTATATCCCCCGCCGGACAACTTATCTCTGCTGACAAAATACGTCTCTCCGCTGGCAAAAAACTTGTTTCCGGTGGCGGGAAATTTATATCCCCCACCGGAAAACTTATCTCTGCTGACGAAATACGTCTCTCCGCTGGCGGAAAAGTTATTTCCGGTGGCGGGAAATTTATAACCCCTACCGGAAAACTTATCTCTGCTGACGAAAAACGTCTCTCCGCTGGCGGAAAACTTATCTCCGCTGACAGACATCTTATCTCCGCTGGCAGACAATTTATCTCCGCTGACGAACTACGATCCTCCGCCGGCAGAAAGCTTATCTCCGCTGGCAGAACATTTACTTCCGGCGGCGAGGAATTTATATCCCCTACCGGACAACTTATCTCTTCTGACGAAATACGTCTCTCCGCTGGCGGACAGTTTATCCCCACTGACGAACTACGTTTCTCCGCTGGCAGAAAATGTATCTCCGCTGGCAGAAAATTTACCTCCGGCGGCGGGAAATTTACTTCCCCCGCCGGACAACTTATCTCTGCTGACGAAATACGTCTCTCCGCTGGCGGATAGCTTATCTCCGGGGCGGGAAATTTATATCCGCTGGCGGAAAACTTTTCTCCGCTGACAGACATCTTATCGCCGCCGGCAGATAATTTATCTCCGCTGACGAACTACGATTCTCTGCTGGCAGAAAACTTATCTCCAGAGGGGGAATTTTATATCCCCTGCCGGACTTCTTATCTCTGCTGACAAAATACACCTCTCCGCTGGCGGAAAACTTATCTGCGGTGGCGGGAAATTTATATCCGCTGGCGGAAAACTTTTCTCCAGAGTGGGGAATTTATATTCCCGCCGGACGACTTATCTCCGCTGACTAACTACGTTTCTCCGCTGACAGAAAACTTATCTGCGGCGGCGGGAAATTTATATCCCATGCCGGACAACTTATTTCTGCTGACGAAATACGTCTCTCCGCTGGCGGAAAGCTTATTTCCGGGGCGGAAAATTTATATTCGCTGACAGGTATCTTATCGCCGCCGGCAGATAATTTATCTCCGCTGACGAACTACGATTCTCCGCTGGCAGAAAACTTATCTCCAGAGGGGGAATTTTATATCCCCTGCCGGACAACTTATCTTTGCTGAAGAAATACGTCTCTCCGCTGGCGGAAAACTTATCTCCGGCGGCAAGAAATTTATATCCGCTGGCGGAAAACTTTTCACCAGAGTGGGGAATTTATATCCCCTGCCGGACAACTTATCTCCGCTGACTAACTACGTTTCTCCGCTGGCAGAAAAATTATCTCCGGCGGCGGGAAATTTATATCCCATGCCGGACAACTTATCTCTGCTGACGAAATACGTCTCTCCGCTTGCGGAAAGCTTATCTCCGGGGCGGGAAATTTATATCCGCTGGCGGAAAACTTTTCTCCGCTGACAGACATTTTATCGCCGCCGGCAGATAATTTATCTCCGCTGACGAACTACGTTTCTCCGCTGGCAGAAAACTTATCTCCGCTGGCAGAACATTTACTTCCGGCGGCGAAGAATTTATATCCCCTGCCGGACATCTTATTTTTGCTGACAAAATACGCCTCTCCGCTGGCGGAAAACTTATCTGCGGTGGCGGGAAATATATATCCGCTGGCGAAAAACTTTTCTCCGCTGACAGACATCTTATCGCCGCCGGCATATAATTTATCTCCGCTGACGAACTACGTCTTTCCGCTGGCAGAAAACTTATCTCCGCTGGCAGAACATTTACCTCCGGCGGTTGGAAATTTATATCCCCCGCCGGACAACTTATCTCTGCTGACAAAATACGTCTCTCCGCTGGCAAAAAACTTGTTTCCGGTGGCGGGAAATTTATATCCCCCACCGGAAAACTTATCTCTGCTGACGAAATACGTCTCTCCGCTGGCGGAAAAGTTATTTCCGGTGGCGGGAAATTTATATCCCTTACCGGAAAACTTATCTCTGCTGACGAAAAACGTCTCTCCGCTGGCGGAAAACTTAACTCCGCTGACAGACATCTTATCTCCGCTGGCAGACAATTTATCTCCGCTGACGAACTACGATCCTCCGCCGGCAGAAAGCTTATCTCCGCTGGCAGAACATTTACTTCCGGCGGCGAGGAATTTATATCCCCTACCGGACAACTTATCTCTTCTGACGAAATACGTCTCTCCGCTGGCGGACAGTTTATCCCCACTGACGAACTACGTTTCTCCGCTGGCAGAAAATGTATCTCCGCTGGCAGAAAATTTACCTCCGGCGGCGGGAAATTTACTTCCCCCGCCGGACAACTTATCTCTGCTGACAAAATACGTCTCTCCGCTGGCGAAAAGCTTATTTTCGGTGGCGGGAAATTTATATCCCCTACCGGACAACTTATCTCTGCTGACGAAATACGTCTCTCCGCTGGCGGAAAAGCTATTTCCGGTGGCGGGAAATATAAATCCCCTACAGGAAAACTTATTTCTGCTGACGAAATACGTCTCTCCGCTGGTAGAACATGTTGGACAGAATTTCGCTGCCGTTGCAAGGGAAGTGCTTGTACCGAAAAGTAAAAACGCAACCATTCATATGTAAGGTTTATTTGTGACTAATAAATGCTCTGCTCGCAGGCAGATAGAGACCGAACGAAAGGGAGAACAAAAAGGGAGATAAGAGAACGTCGCTTCGTTACGTCTCTCACTCATACATACGTCTACATACACATATGTCTGTCAATACGTGCGTGCATTGCTAGAGATGGTCATTCTTCAACACCCTTCCTCAATGCGTGCATGCTTCCATTTAACTCAATTTAAACTTAACAATTTTGTAAATTCGACATGCTTTCTCTTAGGGAGATTCTTGGTCAAGATATCTGCAATCATATCTGTTGTACTAGCATACTTTAACTTAACTTGACCTTCTTCTACAATCTGTCGTAAAAAGTGATATCTAATATCAATATGCTTGGTCCTTGAGTGATGCACTGGGTTCCTAGCCAGCTCTTGTGTGCTCAGATTATCGCCATATAAGGTAGTTGAGGTAGCTTCATCTCCACAGCCAATTTCAATGATTAAGCGACGTAAGAATATGGACTCCTTACACGCAGCCGACAGTGCCATGTATTCTGCCTCCGTGCTGCTAAGTGCCACACTGCGTTGTTTCTCAGATCGCCAAGAAATTCGGCCACCTGCCAAAAAATAAACATAGCCCGTATACGACTTCCGGTTAGTTCGATCGCCGCCCCAATCCGCATCCACATATCCAGTAAGTGGCTGGTGACACCCTTTGTAGTGTAGTTTGAAGTTCATCGTCGCTGCCAAGTACCTCAGAACGTGCTTCACACCAGCCAGATGCTCTGCGTGCGGATCTTTGTTCCTCTGGGCCAACTTAGCAACTGAATGCAAAATGTCTGGTCTGGTTGTGAGTGCCACCCACATCAGCTCACCAATCATGGATTGATACATGACAGGATCAACCTTTTGACACTGCTCATTAGTACAATCCACCTGGAACCCCGCATCCAACGGAGTAGCCACTGGTCTACATTTGTCCATGTCGTGAGCTTGCAATTGTTCCTTGATGTATTGCGAGTGGCCTATGGTGATAGGCCCAAGCTCACCTTCACGGTGCACCTCCATGCTTAAAAACAGCTCTGGAACACCTTTGTCGATACATTCGAACGCATTTGAAATAGCCGATTTGATACCGAGCATGTCCTCTTTGGACTGACATGCTATAAGTAAATCGTCAACATATACCAAGATTAAAGATAAGTTACCTTTGCCTCTCTGCTGGTAGAGGCACGGCTCGTTGTCACAGGAAACAAAACCCAGATAAGTCAGGACGCCATTCAGCTTCGAATTCCATTCCCTTCCTGACTGCTTCAATCCATATATTGCCTTTTTAAGCAGCATAGCCTTCGCTGGATAAGCTCGATCAATGTACCCTTGTGGTTGCTTCATGTACACCGTATCGCTCAGGTCACTGTAGAGGTATGCCGTACATACATCCATTTGGTTGACATATAATTTCAATTCTGCTGCTAGCGCAAGAATAAATCGCACGCTCTCCAGTCTGCAGACTGGAGAAAATGTTTCCGCATAGTTTATGCCGTACTGCTGGGAGCAACCTTTTGCCACCAGCCGCGCCTTGAAACGTTCGATTTGACCATCTTTGTCGCGTTTCAGGCATATACCCATTTGCATCCAACTGCTCGTTGTCCTGCCGGTAAGTCTGCCAACTGCCATGTCTCGTTTGCCATTAATGCCTCATATTCGCGTTGCATCGCTTCGGGCCAATGTGATGCATGAATACTGATCAACGCCTCCTCGTAGGATACTGGAATCTTTACGTCGCTGGCAACCAGAGCACCAAGAATGTTGTACTCCTTTCTCGGACGGCCAGGTTTGCCGGTCCGAATCAGCCTTGGTCTGCCAGGTCCAACGCGAGGAGCTGGCTCATCTGACTCAACCTTTTCTGTTGCGCCCTCGTACCCATCAGTACCGCTGCTACTGGGATTCTCCCCGTCAACGCTTGCACCATGGCTGCTGTCTCCACCGCTGCTGTCAATGTCATCAGTATCGCCGCCTGACTGCATGCTAACTTCTGCCTTCGGAAGTTCGAATGTGACTGTATCCTTGTCGTCTTGGATCTCGTCAAAGAGAACATCTCGCCTCTCAATCACCTGATGAGACACAGGGTCATACAGTCGATATCCCTTAGCCGCTACTGAATATCCAATCATGCGATATTCTTTGCCTTTTGGTTGAAGTTTACTCTTACTTGGACCCTTGTCCAAAGCTACTGCAACGGAGCCAAAAACCTTTAGATGACCAACAAAAGGTTTCTTACCAGTCCACGCTTCCATAGGCGTCATACTGGTCAGCGCCTTGGTCGGTGATCGATTCCGTACATACACAGCTGCGTTGACTGCCTCAGCCCACAAGGATTCGCCTAATCCTGACTGGACCAGCATACATCTTGACATTTCCACCAGAGTGAGGTTTGCCCTCTCAGCAACGCCGTTCATATTCGCCGGGAAAACCATATTTTCAATGCCGCGCACCATTCCTTTGCTGATCAAATCTTTCATACTACTGATGTTCAAGTGGCCGTACCGTTTATGCCACAGGGCACCATCAGCCTTAACCGCCGCAAAACAGTTGTTTTGTTTTCCTCGAAACATATACAAGTTTCCAACTCTGTTCGCCTTTACAATGCATTCGCCATTTTGGATAACTCGTGCATATTCTTGTCCAAAAGTGACGAAACATTTATTCTGTACAGCGCTGCTCACCGAGAAATAATTTCCATTCATTTCGGGCACATAGAGAACATTCTTTAACAGCAGCGTGCATATCTCTGTCCTCAGCTCTACTTCCCCTTTTCCTTCAGCTTTTAGGAAACCGGAGTCAGACAGACCAATCAGTTCTGTGTGTTTCTCGAACTTTGTGAATAACTGTTTCTCACAACACATGTGGCTTGTGGCACCACTATCCAAACACCACATACTCTTTTTCAAATTATCTGCGTCCAACGCATTTAATAGACTGCACTGCTTGTTCTCCACTCTTGCTGCCCTTTCCACATTTGCGCTCTCCTTCTTACACTGAGCCTTCATATGCCCGCGCTCACCACACTTGAAACATATCATTGTATTGTTTCTCTTCTTTAGCGCTCTGTGCGCGGCCGGCTTATGTACTGCGGTATATGCCTTTGCGTATTCCTTTTGATCTTCTGTGTTTCCCTTTCGTTCGCCTTCTTCCTTCAGTTTTACGCATAGAACATCGAAAGTCGGCAGTCGCGCGTCTCTATGGCGACAACGAAATTTTCGAATTGTTCTGGAAGGCTTGACAACAAAACAATTGAGCGCAGTTCATCATTTAGCTCGATTCCTACTGACCCAAGAATATCCACGAACTCATTAATGTAGCTTGAAATGCTTTGCCTTTGGTCCATGCGCTTGCTTAGCAATTTCTTGTACAGTTGAACCTTTCGTACAGGTCCACTTGGTTGATGAACACTCTTTAATTTGTTCCATGCTTCGGACGACTTACTGCAATTTTTAATGTATCCCAACTGTGAAGTTTTCACACTCAATGTGATCATGGCCAGCGCCTTTTCATCCTTGGCCTGCCAATTCACACCTTCGGGAACATTCGTTGGTAGCAGGTCACCAGATGCCACACTCCACAATTCAGCGTGCACCAACACAGACCGCATTTGAATACACCAGGAGTCATAATTTCCCTCCTCTAATTTGTCTATTTGATACATCCCGCTCATTGCTGATTATCGTTTAGTCTCTGAGTCACACCGATGTTAATAGTTCGTAACTAAAACAATCACTTTACTTTTAATTTACAAAATCCGAACCTGGGCCCATAACCTGTTAGACAGAATTTCGCTGCCGTTGCAAGGGAAGTTCTTGTACCGAAAAGTAAAAACGCAACCATTCATATGTAATTTGTGACTAATAAATCTTTCGTATCTTTCGTAGTGATCAGACGTGTTTTTGTTTTGCGCTCCGCATTTTTTCCTTTTGTTTTGAATAAACAGCCGGTGTTTTCCTAACTAAATTCTAAATTTACTTCCTAACCAGACAACAATCTGGAAACCTATTCTATTACGCGAGTGCATGCCTTTTTTATTGTGTTAAAACATTATTTAACTTTTTATTTTTCGGCGTCGGCTTGTGCTTGTGCTTGTGTTTGTGTTGTTGCAGTGAGTGAGTACGCATTACATTGCATTGCAGTCCGCTCTCGTCTGGTAGCTTTTGTTGTTTTATCACTCTCTCGCTATCACCTCAACTTCAATAACTGTTCTTTCTCTCTCGCTCTTTAAACTTTCTGAGCAATAGCGCTCTCTGCTTAGTAGCTCTCGCTATAACCGCTCTCCACTCTGCTCTCTTTTTTTTACCAATTCCGCTTTGAGCGTTGTCTGGCACATTGGTCTGATACCAATTTGTTTTGCAAATAATAGTATATATATAAATAAATAATAAAATAAAATGGAATACGCTGTGGTCTGTGCCAAAAAAAGCTGTTAGAAGCAGATCACCCACGATCAGCCGAATGTCCCCTGCTGGCTCTGCGACAGCGTAGTGCACGCAAAATGCGCTGGATTTTCTGGCCTCGTGAGTGATGCTATAGCCAAACGTAATGGCTTGCATTACAGTTGCGAGGCATGCCGTGCGGTGGAGAAAGACATGGTGGCTTTCATGAGGCAGACGCGGAGTGGCTTTAAGGAGCTGACCGTTAGTTTTAAAAACCAATACGATCGGCTCCTAGCCATGGAGGCTCAGTTTAGCGGTTTAAAACTTCTGAATGAGTCTCCGAGGCGCAAAAAGGTCACTCCGCGGGATCTGCAATTGCCAACCGTCACTCAGCCGTGCGCCGCCGAAAAACTGACTCCGACCACTCCAAGTGTGCAGCAGTTGATCTCGTTTGCCACTCCAAGGGCAACGACAGCTGCTGGCGACGCAGATTCGGTAGCCGAATTGCCAAGTACGTCTGCAGCGTCCGTGTCCGTGGTGTCCGCAAGTTCGCTAGTTGTCCCGTCTATACCGATCCCACCAGTAAATAGACGTTCCGGACCTCCGGATATTGCCACCACAGGTACTAGGCCTGTGGTGACTAAACCACTGGTGGGAGTCCCACCAAAACGACAAGTTTTTGTTTTACGGCTGGCCCCTGACCTCACATCTAATGATGTAATTGCTTTTATTCAAAGCAAAATAAAAGCCGTGGGTTTAAAGGTGGAGAAATTTAACTTCTCTTATGCCAGGGAGATAGCCTCGTTTAAGATAAGCATCTCCCCAACTCAATTTGACACCATTTGCTCCGCCAAATTTTGGCCGGAGCATTTGGTGGTGAAGGAGTTTAAGGCTAAGAAGAAGAATAGGCCCCCCATATCCCTTCCAAACCTTTCCAGTGTGCCACCCTCAACCTCAACCTCAACTTCCTCTTCCTCAACTTCCCGTCTTGCTACCACCTTTCCAAAAAACTAACTTCTCTTTTAGTAACCTATCAGAATGTAAGAGGCTTGCGTAGTAAGCTCAGCATTCTTTTCCGGGATAGTGTTGCATTTGCTTCCCACGTTATTGTGTTTACTGAAACCTGGTTAAAGCCGGACATTCTTAGTTCCGAGGTTTTGGCAGGTCGGTACACAACTTTTAGAAAGGACCGTTCGTCTCGACGGGCAGGGGGGGTTCTAATTGCAGTGGACTCTTACTTCACGTCGGAACACTTCACAGTCCAAGTTCAACAGGAACTGGAATTCCTGTGTGTAAAACTGATTCTTCCCGCTTTCGCTATATTCATTACTTGCTCGTATATCCCACCTTCTTCGGATATTTCAATTTATGAGCAGCACTTGTCCGCTTTAACCGCTGTTTCTTCCTCGCTATCTGATAAAGATCGTATGATAGTTCTTGGTGACTTCAACTTGCCAGGAACTGTTTGGTCTTCGGTAAACGAGTCTAGTATCCTAGTGCCCATGTCACGACATGACTTTGTTGACGGCTTGCTTGACCTATCCCTGTCTCAAGTCAACCATGTGAATAATTCCTTGGGTCGATTGCTTGATCTGTGCTTTGTATCGGATCCGACCATAGTGTTGTTAACCCGAGCCCTTCCGCTCACTATACCTGAAGACGACTACCACCCTACTTTCGAGGTGTCGCTAGATATAGGACCAACTGTATTGGATCGGTCGAGTAGGCTGCCCGAACGTGTCCGCTGCTTTCGTAAAGCCGAGTTTGCGAAGCTTAATAACCTCATTAGGGATTTTGATTGGTCCGCTTTGTACTTGTGCACTGATATCATAAAAGGCACAAACATTTTTTACAATGCTCTTGGCACATTTTTCGATTCTTGTGTCCCGCTTTCTTGTCCGACTAGATCTGGAAAACCCCCTTGGTTTACCAAAGAGTTATCCAGTCTAAAAAACTTAAAATCAAGACTTTATAAAAAATTTCAAGAAGTGGGTTCTCCTACTTCTCACTCTCGCTATGTATTAGCTCGGTCAAACTTTTCAGTTCTTAATGCTCAATGCTATAAGAACTACCTATCTCGATGCAGGATACGTTTTTCTCAGGACCCTAAACAGTTTTACAGCTTCGTAAACAGTAAGCGTAGAACGTCCGCACACCCATCCTCGCTATCATTTTGTAATACGTCGGCAAATAATGATCAGGCAATTGCCGATCTTTTTGCCCAATTCTTCCAAACCACCTATTCTGAGGAAAGCTACTCTTGTCATCCGTACCCATACGGTTTACCGAGGTCGAACGGCATTTTCAGTCCCTTGTTAAATGAATGTTCCCTACTTCATGATCTTCGACTAGTTAAGCCGGTGTTTTCACCGGGTCCAGACGGGGTTCCAGGTTGTGTACTCAGGTACTGCGCCGAGGCTCTGTGTGGACCTTTGCTTAAACTATTCACCCTATCCATTGATTCTTCTTGCTTCCCCCCGATCTGGAAGGAATCGTTTATAATTCCTCTCCATAAAAAAGGTAGCAAGTCTGATGCAAAAAATTATAGAGGTATAGCAAAGTTATCCGCTATTCCTAAAATGTTTGAGAGGGTTTTAACTCCGCACTTGCAACATCTCTGCAAGTCACTTATATCTCCAACTCAGCATGGATTTATAAGGCGGCGATCAACCACGACGAACTTGTTAGAGTTTACCTCTTTCATTATTAAAGGCTTTCAAGGTAACTTACAGACGGATGTTATTTACACCGACTTTAGTAAAGCATTCGACTCTGTAAACCATTCCCTTTTAGCGCATAAACTTGACCTTTTAGGGTTTCCGCCCAACCTCCTGAGATGGATTTCTAGCTATCTTTGTTCTAGGTCTCAAAGAGTCCTCTTCAAAAACTCCCTCTCTTTCCCAGTAAAGGTTTCTTCGGGAGTACCACAAGGCAGCCATCTAGGCCCCTTACTCTTCACACTCTTTATTAATGACTTACCTTCAGTATTAACATACTCTCGAGTACTTATGTATGCGGATGATGTTAAACTCTGTGTCCAGTACAAGGACATTTCATTTCATTCTCGCTTGCAATCCGATCTCAATAACTTTCAGTCATGGTGTTGTGCAAACTTGTTACACCTTAATGCCTCGAAATGCAAAGTTATGACATTTCATCGTTCTAGCCCTTTGTTGGCTCCTTACACCCTATTTGGTGGTTCTCTTGAGAGAATTACCCTGGTGGATGATCTGGGTGTTATGTTAGACCCCAAGTTAAAGTTTTCCGAACACATTTCTACCATGGTAAATAAGGCCATGAGCGTGCTTGGGTTTATAAAGAGGTGGTCAAAGGAATTTGACGACCCCTATATAACAAAGACTCTCTATACCTCGCTTGTTCGTCCGATCTTAGAATACGGCTCCTGTGTATGGTGCCCTCAGTACAAAGTACACCAGGACCGTATAGAATCAGTACAGAAAAACTTTTTACTCTTTGCTCTGCGGGGCCTTAACTGGGATGCGGGTGTAAGACTCCCATCTTACTCTAGTAGACTACTATTAGTAAACCTCCCATCCTTAGTTAACCGTAGAAAAATGCTTGGTGTGATATTTATGCACAACTTGATCAGGGGTGACATAGACAGCCCTGATCTGTTGAGCCGCATAAACTTCACGATTCCTATTAGACTGACTAGAAATTTTATACCGTTGTTCCTTCCACTTTGTAGATCGAATTATTCCTTGCATGAACCGTTTAGGGTCTTATGCTCGGATTATAATTCCCTCTACCATATTATATCCACCACTAATTCTCTTCCTCTTATTAAATTATTAATCCTTACACACCTTTCTATTAATTAGTAACTGTAGTGGTATTTGTACTTTGATTGCATGCTTAGTTTCTTAGTAAGTTTAGTACTAATTTTCCTCGAATGTTAGTCTAATAGCTATCTTTCTTGCATGTTCGCGTTTGGTTCGGCTACGCACCGCGCGTCATGCGGCAGCGCCCCTCGGTCGGTTGGGCGGGAGGAGGGCTGCGTTTTGCCTGGGATCCGCGCGTAACAGCCTTCTGCTGGTGTCACACGGGCCACTTGACGGTGCAGTAACTGCATCGCCTCTTGAAAGATGCAGTCATTGCATGTCAACGTCCACACTAAGAAATGCTCTGCTCGCAGGCAGATAGAGACCGAACCAAAGGGAGAACAAAAAGGGAGATAAGAGAACGTCGCTTCGTTACGTCTCTCACTCATACATACGTCTACATACTCATATGTCTGTCAATACATGCGTGCATTGCTAGAGATGGTCATTCTTCAACATTTTGTTAGCAGAGATAAGATGTCCGGCAGGGGATATAAACTTCCCGCCGCCGGAGGTAAATGTTCTGCCAGCGGAGATACGTTTTCTGCCGGCGGAGACACGTAGTTCGTCAGCGGAGATAGGTTGTCCGGCAGGGGATATCAATTTCCCCCTCTGGAGAAAAGTTTTCCGCCAGCGGATATAAATTTCCCGCCACCGGATATAAATTTTCCACCAGCGGAGAGATGTATTTTGTCAGCAGAGATAAGGTGTCCGGCAGGGGATATAAACTTCCCGCCGCCAGAGGTAAATGTTCTGCCAGCGGAGATAAGTTTTCTGCCAGCGGAGAAACGTAGTTCGCAGCGGAGATAAATTATCTGCCAGCGGAGATAAGATGTCTGTCAGCGGAAAAAAGTTTTCCGCCAGCGTATATAAATTTCCCGCCACCGGAGATAAGTTTTCCGCCAGCGGAGAGACGTATTTCGTCAGCACAGATAAGTTGTCCGGCAGGGGAGATAAGATGTCTGTCAGCGGAGAAAAGTTCTCCGCCAGCGGATATAAATTTTCCACCAGCGGACAGATGTATTTTGTTAGCAGAGATAAGATGTCCGGCAGGGGATATAAACTTCCCGCTGCCGGAGGTAAATGTTCTGCCAGCGGAGATACGTTTTCTGCCAGCGGAGAAACGTAGTTCGCAGCGAAGATAAATTATCTGCCAGCGGAGATAAGATGTCTGTCAGCGGAAAAAAGTTTTCCGCCAGCGTATATAAATTTCCCGCCACCGGAGATAAGTTTTCCGCCAGCGGAGAGACGTATTTCGTCAGCACAGATAAGTTGTCCGGCAGGGGAGATAAGATGTCTGTCAGCGGAGAAAAGTTCTCCGCCAGCGGATATAAATTTTCCACCAGCGGACAGATGTATTTTGTTAGCAGAGATAAGATGTCCGGCAGGGGATATAAACTTCCCGCTGCCGGAGGTAAATGTTCTGCCAGCGGAGATACGTTTTCTGCCAGCGGAGAAACGTAGTTCGCAGCGAAGATAAATTATCTGCCAGCGGAGATAAGATGTCTGTCAGCGGAAAAAAGTTTTCCGCCAGCGTATATAAATTTCCCGCCACCGGAGATAAGTTTTCCGCCAGCGGAGAGACGTATTTCGTCAGCACAGATAAGTTGTCCGGCAGGGGAGATAAGATGTCTGTCAGCGGAGAAAAGTTCTCCGCCAGCGGATATAAATTTTCCACCAGCGGATATAAATTTTCCACCAGCGGAGAGATGTATTTTGTCAGCAGAGATAAGGTGTCCGGCAGGGGATATTTACTTCCCGCCGCCAGAGGTTAATGTTCTGCCAGCGGAGATAAGTTTTCTGCTAGCGGAGAAACGTAGTTCGCAGCGGAGATAAATTATCTGCCAGCGGAGATAAGATGTCTGTCAGCGGAAAAAAGTTTTCCGCCAGCGTATATAAATTTCCCGCCACCGGAGATAAGTTTTCCGCCAGCGGAGTGACGTATTTCGTCAGCACAGATAAGTTGTCCGGCAGGGGAGATAAGATGTCTGTCAGCGGAGAAAAGTTCTCCGCCAGCGGATTTAAATTTTCCACCAGCGGAGAGATGTATTTTGTCAGCAGAGATAAGATGTCCGGCAGGGGATATAAACTTCCTGCACCCGGAGGTAAATGTTCTGCCAGCGGAGATACGTTTTCTGCCGGCGGAGAAACGTAGTTCGTCAGCGGAGATAAGTTGTCCGGCAGGGGGTATCAATTTCCCCCTCTGGAGAAAAGTTTTCCGCCAGCGGATGTAAATTTCCCGCCACCGGATATACATTTTCCACCAGCGGAGAGATGTATTTTGTCAGCAGAGATAAGGTGTCCGGCAGGGGATATTAACTTTCCGCCGCCAGAGGTAAATGTTCTGCCAGCGGAGATAAGTTTTCTGCCAGCGGAGAAACGTAGTTCGCAGCGGAGATAAATTATCTGCCAGCGGAGATAAGATGTCTGTCAGCGGAAAAAAGTTTTCCGCCAGCGTATATAAATTTCCCGCCACCGGAGATAAGTTTTCCGCCAGCGGAGAGACGTATTTCGTCAGCACAGATAAGTTGTCCGGCAGGGGAGATAAGATGTCTGTCAGCGGAGAAAAGTTCTCCGCCAGCGGATATAAATTTTCCACCAGCGGATATAAATTTTCCACCAGCGGAGAGATGTATTTTGTCAGCAGAGATAAGTTGTCCGGCGGGAGATATAAATTTCACCCTCTGAAGAAAAGTTTTCCGCCAGCGGATATCAATTCCCCGCCACCGGAGATAAGTTTTCCGCCGGCGGAGAAACGTATTTTGTCAGCAAAGATAAATAATCTGCCAGCGGAGATAAGATGTCTGTCAGCAGAGATAAGTGTTTCGGAAGCGGAGATAAGATTTCTGTCAGCGGAAAAAAGTTTTCCGCCAGCGGATGTAAATTTCCCGCTACCGCAGGTAAGTTTTCCGCCCGCGGAGAGATGTATTTTGTCAGCAGAGATAAGTTGTCCGGCAGCGTAGATATGATGTCTGTCAGCGGAGAAAAGTTTTCCGCCAGCGGATATAAATTTCCCGCCATTGGAAATAAGTTTTCCGCCAGCGGAGAGATGTATTTTGTCAGCAGAGATAAGTTGTCCGGGAGCGGAGATATGATGTGTCTCAGCAAAGAAAAGTTTTCCGCCAGCGGATATAAATTTCCCGCCACCGGAGATAAGCTTTCCGCCAGCGAAGAGACGTATTTTGTCAGCAGAGATAAGTTGTCCGGCAGCGTAGATAAGATGTGTCTCAGCGGAGAAAAGTTTTCCGCCAGCGGATATAAATTTCCCGCCACCGGCGATAAGTTTTTCCGACAGCGGAGAGGCGTATTTTGACAGCAGAGATAAGTTGTCCGGCAGCGGAGATATGATGTCTCTCAGCGGAGAAAAGTTTTCCGCGAGCGGATATAAATTTCCCACCACCGGAGATAAGTTTTCCGACAGCGGAGAGACGTATTTTGTCAGCAGAGATAAGTTGTCCGGCAGCGTAGATCAGATGTCTGTCAGCGGAGAAAAGTTTTCCGCCAGCGGATATAAATTTCCCGCCACCGCAGATAAGTTTTCCGCCAGCGGAGAGATGTATTTTGTCAGCAGAGATAAGATGTCCGGCAGGGGAGATATGATGTCTCTCAGCGGAGAAAAGTTTTCCGCCAGCGGATATAAATTTCCCACCACCGGAGATGAGTTTTCCGCCAGCGGAGAGATGTATTTTGTCAGCAGAGATAAGTTGTCCGGAAGCGGAGATATGATGTGTCTCAGCAAAGAAAAGTTTTCCGCCAGCGGATATAAATTTCCCGCCACCGGAGATAAGTTTTTCCGAGGCGTATTTTGTCAGCAGAGATAAGTTGTCTGGCAGCGTAGATAAGATGTCTGTCAGCGGAGAAAAGTTTTCCGCCAGCGGATATAAATTTCCCGCCACCGAAGATAAGTTTTCCGCCAGCGGAGAGACGTATTTCGTCAGCAGAGATAAGTCGTCCGGCAGGGGAGATAAGATGTCTGTCAGCGGAGAAAAGTTTTCCGCCAGCGGATATAAATTTCCCACCACCGGAGATAAGTTTTCCGCCAGCGGAGAGATGTATTTTGTCAGCAGAGATAAGTTGTCCGGAAGCGGAGATATGATGTGTCTCAGCAAAGAAAAGTTTTCCGCCAGCGGATATAAATTTCCCGCCACCGGAGATAAGTTTTTCCGAGGCGTATTTTGTCAGCAGAGATAAGTTGTCTGGCAGCGTAGATAAGATGTCTGTCAGCGGAGAAAAGTTTTCCGCCAGCGGATATAAATTTCCCGCCACCGGAGATA
Source organism: Drosophila miranda (assembly GCF_003369915.1). Classification (NCBI taxonomy): domain Eukaryota; kingdom Metazoa; phylum Arthropoda; class Insecta; order Diptera; family Drosophilidae; genus Drosophila; species Drosophila miranda. Next base: position 34,297,482 of record NC_046675.1, read on the forward strand.
AGTTTTCCGCCAGCGGAGAGACGTATTTTGTCAGCAGAGATAAGTTGTCTGGCAGCGTAGATAAGATGTCTGTCAGCGGAGAAAAGTTTTCCGCCAGCGGATATAAATTTCCCGCCACCGGAGATAAGTTTTCCGCCAGCGGAGAGACGTATTTCGTCAGCAGAGATAAGTCGTCCGGCAGGGGAGATAAGATGTCTGTCAGCGGAGAAAAGTTTTCCGCCAGCGGATATAAATTTCCCGCCACCGGAGATAAGTTTTCCGCCAGCGGAGAGATGTATTTTGTCAGCAGAGATAAGTTGTCCGGAAGCGGAGATATGATGTGTCTCAGCAAAGAAAAGTTTTCCGCCAGCGGATATAAATTTCCCGCCACCGGAGATAAGTTTTTCCGAGGCGTATTTTGTCAGCAGAGATAAGTTGTCTGGCAGCGTAGATAAGATGTCTGTCAGCGGAGAAAAGTTTTCCGCCAGCGGATATAAATTTCCCGCCACCGGAGATAAGTTTTCCGCCAGCGGAGAGACGTATTTCGTCAGCAGAGATAAGTCGTCCGGCAGGGGAGATAAGATGTCTGTCAGCGGAGAAAAGTTTTCCGCCAGCGGATATAAATTTCCCACCACCGGAGATAAGTTTTCCGCCAGCGGAGAGATGTATTTTGTCAGCAGAGATAAGTTGTCCGGAAGCGGAGATATGATGTGTCTCAGCAAAGAAAAGTTTTCCGCCAGCGGATATAAATTTCCCGCCACCGGAGATAAGTTTTCCGCCAGCGGAGAGACGTATTTTGTCAGCAGAGATAAGTTGTCTGGCAGCGTAGATAAGATGTCTGTCAGCGGAGAAAAGTTTTCTGCCAGCGGATATAAATTTCCCGCCACCGGAGATAAGTTTTCCGACAGCGGAGAGAAGTATTTTGTCAGCAGAGATAAGTTGTCCGGCAGCGTAGATAAGATGTGTCTCAGCGGAGAAAAGTTTTCCGCCAGCGGATATAAATTTCCCGCCACCGGAGATAAGTTTTTCCGACAGCGGAGAGGCGTATTTTGTCAGCAGAGATAAGTTGTCCGGCAGCGGAGATAAGATGTGTCTCAGCAAAGAAAAGTTTTCCGCCAGCGGATATAAATTTCCCGCCACCGGAGATAAGTTTTCCAAGGCGTATTTTGTCAACAGAGATAAGTTGTCTGGCAGCGTAGATAAGATGTCTGTCAGCGGAGAAAAGTTTTCCGCCAGCGGATATAAATTTCCCGCCACCGGAGATAAGTTTTTCCGACAGCGGAGAGGCGTATTTTGTCAGCAGAGATAAGTTGTCCGGCAGCATAGATAAGATGTCTGTCAGCGGAGAAAAGTTTTCCCGCCAGCGGATATAAATTTCCCGCCACCGGAGATAAGTTTTCCGACAGCGGAGAGACGTATTTTGTCAGCAGAGATAAGTTGTCTCGCAGCGTAGATAAGATGTGTCTCAGCGGAGAAAAGTTTTCCGCCAGCGGATATAAATTTCCCGCCACCGGAGATAAGTTTTTCCGACAGCGGAGAGGCGTATTTTGTCAGCAGAGATAAGTTGTCCGGCAGCGGAGATATGATGTGTCTCAGCAAAGAAAAGTTTTCCGCCAGCGGATATAAATTTCCCGCCACCGGAGATTAGTTTTCCAAGGCGTATTTTGTCAGCAGAGATAAGTTGTCCGGCAGCGTAGATAAGATGTCTGTCAGCGGAGAAAAGTTTTCCGCCAGCGGATATAAATTTCCCGCCACCGGAGATAAGTTTTCCGACAGCGGAGAGACGTATTTTGTCAGCAGAGATAAGTTGTCCGGCAGCGTAGATAAGATGTGTCTCAGCGGAGAAAAGTTTTCCGCCAGCGGATATAAATTTCCCGCCACCGGAGATAAGTTTTTCCGACCGCGGAGAGGCGTATTTTGTCAGCAGAGATAAGTTGTCCGGCAGCGTAGATTAGATGTCTGTCAGCGGAGAAAAGTTTTCCGCCAGCGGATATACATTTCCTACCACCGGAGATAAGTTTTCCGACAGCGGAGAGACGTATTTTGTCAGCAGAGATAAGTTGTCCGGCAGCGTAGATCAGATGTCTGTCAGCGGAGAAAAGTTTTCCGCCAGCGGATATAAATTTCCCTCCACCGCAGATAAGTTTTCCGCCTGCGGAGAAATGTATTTTGTCAGCAGAGATAAGTTGTCCGGCAGCGTAGATCAGATGTCTGTCAGCGGAGAAAAGTTTTCCGCCAGCGGATATAAATTTCCCGCCACCGGAGATAAGTTTTCCGCCAGCGGAGAGACGTATTTTGTCAGCAGAGATAAGATGTCCGGCGGGGGATATAGATATCCCGCCACCGGAAATAAGTTTTCCGCCAGCGGAGAGACGTATTTTGTCAGCAGGGATAAGTTTTCCGGCGGGAGATACAAATTTCCCCTTCTGGAGAAAAGTTTTCCGCCAGCGGCTATAAATTTCCCGCCACCGGAGATAAGTTTTCCGCCAGCGGAGAGACGTATTTTGTCAGCAGAGATAAGATGTCCGGCGGGGGATATAGATATCACGCCACCGGAGATAAGTTTTTCCGCCAGCGGAGAGACGTATTTTGTCAGCAGAGATAAGTTGTCCGGCGCGAGATATAAATTTCACCCTCTGGAGAAAAGTTTTCCGCCAGCGGATATCAATTTCCCGCCACCGGAGATAAGTTTTATGCCAGCGGAGAGACGTATTTTGGCAGCAAAGATAAATAATCTGCCAGCGGAGATAACATGTCTGTCAGCAAAGAAAAGTTTTCCGCCAGCGGATATAAATATTCCACCAGCGGAGAGATGTATTTTGTCAGCAGAGATAAGATGTCTGGCAGGGGATATAAACTTCCCGCCGCCGGAGGTAAATGTTCTGCCAACGGAGATACGTTTTCTGCCGGCGGAGATAAGTTGTCCGGCAGGGGATATCAATTTCCCCCTCTCGAGAAAAGTCTTCCGCCAGCGGATATAAATTTCCCGCCACCGGAGATAAGTTTTCCGCCAGCGGAGAGATGTATTTTGTCAGCAGAGATAAGTTGTCCGGGAGCGGTGATATGATGTGTCTCAGCAAAGAAAAGTTTTCCGCCAGCGGATATAAATTTCCCGCCACCGGAGCTAAGTATTTCCGAGGCGTATTTTGTCAGCAGAGATAAGTTGTCTGGCAGCGTAGATAAGATGTCTGTCAGCGGAGAAAAGTTTTCCGCCAGCGGATATAAATTTCCCGCCACCGGAGATAAGTTTTCCGACAGCGGAGAGACATATTTTGTCAGCAAAGATAAGTTGTCCGGCAGCGTAGATAAGATGTCTGTCAGCGGAGAAAAGTTTTTCGCCAGCGGATATAAATTTCCCGCCACCGCAGATAAGTTTCCCGCCTTCGGAGAGATGTATTTTGTCAGCAGAGATAAGATGTCCGGCAGGGGATATAAATTCCCCGCCGACGAAAGTAAATGTTCTGCCAGCGGAGAAACGTAGTTCGTCAGCGGAGATAAATTATCTGCCAGCGGAGATAAGATGTCCGGCAGGGGATATAAACTTCCCGCCGCCGGAGGTAAATGTTCTGCCAGCGGAGATACGTTTTCTGCCGGCGGAGATAAGTTGTCCGACAGGGGATATCAAATTCCCCCACTCGAGAAAAGTCTTCCGCCAGCGGATATAAATTTCCCGCCACCGGAGATAAGTTTTCCGCCAGCGGAGAGATGTATTTTGTCAGCAGAGATAAGTTGTCCGGGAGCGGAGATATGATGTCTGTCAGCGGAGAAAAGTTCTCCGCCAGCGAATATAACTTTTCCACCAGCGGAGAGATGTATTTTGTCAGCAGAGATAAGATATCCGGCAGGGGATATAAACTTCCCGCCGCCGGAGGTAAATGTTCTGCCAGCGGAGATACGTTTTCTGCCGGCGGAGAAACGTAGTTCGTCAGCGGAGATAACTTATCTGCCAGCGGAGATAAGATGTCTGTCAGCGGAGAAAAGTTTCCGCCAGCGGATATAAATTTCCCGCCACCGGAGATAAGTTTTTCCGAGGCGTATTGTGTCAGCGGAGATAAATTATCTGCCAGCGGAGATAAGATGTCTGTCAGCGGAGAAAACTTTTCCGCCAGCGGATATAAATTTTCCGCCACCGGAGATAAGTTTTCCGCCAGCGGAGAGACGTATTTTGTCAGCAGAGATAAGTGTTTCGGCAGCGGAGATAAGATTTCTGTCAGCGTAAAAAAGTTTTCCGCCAGCGGATGTAAATTTCCCGCCACCGCAGATAAGTTTTCCGCCAGCGGAGAGATGTATTTTGTCAGCAGAAATAAGATGTCCGGCAGGGGATATAAATTCCTCGCCGCCGGAAGTAAATGTTCTGCCAGCGGAGAAACGTAGTTCGTTAGCGGAGATAAATTATCTGCCAGCGGAGATAAGATGTCTGTCAGCGGAGAATAGTTTTCCGCCAGCGGATATAAATTTCCCGCCACCGGAGTTAAGTTTTCCGCCAGCGGAGAGACGTATTTTGTCAGCAGAGATAAGTTGTCCGGCGGGAGATATATATATTTCACCTTCTGGAGAAAAGTTTTCCGCCAGCGGATATCAATTTCCCGCCACCGGAGATAAGTTTTCTGCCAGCGGAGAAACGTAGTTCGTCAGCGGAGATAACTTATCTGCCAGCGGAGATAACTTATCTGCCAGCGGAGATAAGATGTCTGTCAGCGGAGAAAAGTTTTCCGCCAGCGTATTTAAATTTCCCGCCACCGGAGATTAGTTTTCCGCCAGCGGAGAGACGTATTTCGTCAGCAGAGATAAGCTGTCCGGCAGGGGAGATAAGATGTCTGTCAGCGGAAAAAAGTTCTCCGCCAGCGAATATAACTTTTCCACCAGCGGAGAGATGTATTTTGTCAGCAGAGATAAGATATCCGGCAGGGGATATAAACTTCCCGCCGCCGGAGGTAAATGTTCTGCCAGCGGAGATACGTTTTCTGCCGGCGGAGAAACGTAGTTCGTCAGCGGAGATAAGTTGTCCGGCGGGGGATATCAATTTCCCCCTCTCGAGAAAAGTTTTCCGCCAGCGGATATAAATTTCCCGCCACCGGATATAAATTTTCCACCAGTGGAGAGATGTATTTTGTCAGCAGAGATAAGGTGTCCGGCGGGGGGTATCAATTTCCCCCTCTCAAGAAAAGTTTTCCGCCAGCGGATATAAATTTCCCGCCACCGGAGATAAGTTTTCCGACAGCGGAGAGACGTATTTTGTCAGCAGAGATAAGTTGTCCGGCGGGAGATATAAATTTCACCCTCTAGAGAAAAGTTTTCCGCCAGCGGATATCAATTCCCCGCCACCGGTGATAAATTTTCCGCCGGCGGAGAGACGTATTTTGTCAGCAAAGATAAATTATCTGCCAGCGGAGATAAGATTTCTGTCACAGGAGAAAAGTTTTCCGGCAGCGGATATCAATTTCCCGCCACTGGAGATAAGTTTTCCGCCAGCGGAGAGACGTATTTTGTCAGCAAAGATGAGATGTCCGGCAGGGGATAAAAATTCCTCCCCGACGGAAGTAAATGTTCTGACAGCGGAGATAAGTTTTCTGTCAGCGGAGAAAAGTTTTCCGCCAGCGGATATAAATTTCCCGCCACCGCAGATAAGTTTTCCGCAGCAGAGATAAGATGCCCGCCAGGGGATATAAATTAGTCGCCGCCGAAAGTAAGTGTTCTGCCAGCGGAGATAAGTTTTTGCCAGCGGAGAAACGTAGTTCGTCAGCGGAGATAAATTATCTGCCAGCGGAGATAATATGTCTGTCAGCGGAGAAAACTTATCCGCCAGCGGATATAAATTTCGCGCCACCGGAGATAAGTTCTCCGCCAGCGGAGAGATGTATTTTGTCAGCAGAGATAAGATGTCCGGCAGGGGATATAAACTTCCCGCCGCCGGAGGTAAATGTTCTGCCAGCGGTGATACGTTTTCTGCCGGCGGAGAAACGTAGTTCGTCAGCGGAGATAAGTTGTCCGGCGGTGGATATCAATTTCCCCCTCTCGAGAAAAGTTTTCCGCCAGCGGATATAAATTTCCCGCCACCGGAGATAAGTTTTCCGACAGCGGAGAGACGTATTTTGTCAGCAGAGATAAGTTGTCCGGCGGGAGATATAAATTTCACCCTCTGGAGAAAAGTTTTCCGCCAGCGGATATCAATTCCCCGCCACCGGAGATAAGTTTTCCGCCGGCGGAGAGACGTATTTTGTCAGCAAAGATAAATAGTCTGCCAGCGGAGATAAGATGTCTGTCAGCGGAGAAAAGTTTTCCGGCAGCGGATATCAATTTCCCGCCACTGGAGATAAGTTTTCCGCCAGCGGAGAGACGTATTTTGTCAGCAGAGGTAAGATGTCCGCAGCGTAGATAAGATGTCTGTCAGCGGAGAAAAGTTTTCCGCCAGCGGATATCAATTTCCCGCCACCGGAGATAAGTTTTCCGCCAGCGGAGAGATGTATTTTGTCAGCAAAGATAAATAATCTGCCAGCGGAGATAAGATGTCTGTCAGCGGAGAAAAGTTTTCCGCCAGCGGATATTAATTTTCCACCAGCGGAGAGATGTATTTTGTCAGCAGAGATAAGATATCCGGCAGGGGATATAAACTTCCCGCCGCCGGAGGTAAATGTTCTGCCAGCGGAGATACGTTTTCTGCCGGCGGAGATAAGTTGTCCGGCAGGGGATATCAATTTCCCCCTTTCGAGAAAAGTCTTCCGCCTGCGGATATAAATTTCCCACCACCGGAGATAAGTTTTCCGCCAGCGGAGAGATGTATTTTGTCAGCAGAGATAAGTTGTCCGGGAGCGGAGATATGATGTGTCTCAGCAAAGAAAAGTTTTCCGCCAGCGGATATAAATTTCCCGCCACTGGAGATAAGTTTTTCCGAGGCGTATTTTGTCAGCAGAGATAAGTTGTCTGGCAGCGTAGATAAGATGTCTGTCCGCGGAGAAAAGTTTTCCGCCAGCGGATATAAATTTCCCGCCACCGGAGATAAGTTTTCCGCCAGCGGAGAGACGTATTTCGTCAGCAGAGATAAGTTGTCCGGCAGGGGAGATAAGATGTCTGTCAGCGGAGAACAGCTCTCCGCCAGCGGATATAAATTTTCCACCAGCGGACAGATGTATTTTGTTAGCAGAGATAACATGTCCGGCAGGGGATATTAACTTCCCGTCGCCGGAGGTAAATGTTCTGCCAGCGGAGATACGTTTTCTGCCGGCGGAGAAACGTAGTTCGTCAGCGGAGATAAGTTGTCCGGCAGGGGATATCAATTTCCCCCTCTGGAGAAAAGTTTTCCGCCAGCGGATATAAATTTCCCGCCACCGGATATAAATTTTCCACCAGCGGAGAGATGTATTTTGTCAGCAGAGATAAGGTGTCCGGCAGGGGATATAAACTTCCCGCCGCCAGAGGTAAATGTTCTGCCAGCGGAGATAAGTTTTCTGCCAGCGGAGAAACGTAGTTCGCAGCGGAGATAAATTATCTGCCAGCGGAGATAAGATGTCTGTCAGCGGAAAAAAGTTTTCCGCCAGCGTATATAAATTTTCCGCCACCGGAGATAAGTTTTCCGCCAGCGGAGAGATGTATTTCGTCAGCAGAGATAAGTTGTCCGGCAGCGTAGATAAGATGTGTCTCAGCGGAGAAAAGTTTTCCGCCAGCGGATATAAATTTCCCGCCACCGGAGATAAGTTTTTCCGACAGCGGAGAGGCGTATTTTGTCAGCAGAGATAAGTTGTCCGGCAGCGTAGATAAGATGTCTGTCAGCGGAGAAAAGTTTTCCGCCAGCGGATATAAATTTCCCACCACCGGAGGTAAGTTTTCCGCCAGCGGAGAGATGTATTTTGTCAGCAGGGATAAGTTGTCCCGGAGCGGAGATATGATGTGTCTCAGCAAAGAAAAGTTTTCCGCCAGCGGATATAAATTTCCCGCCACCGCAGATAAGTTTTCCGCCTGCGGAGAGATGTATTTTGTCAGCAGAGATAAGATGTCCGGCAGGGGATACAAATTCCCCGCCGACAGAAGTAAATGTTCTGCCAGCGGAGATAAGTTTTCTGCCTGCGGAGAAACGTGTTTCGTCAGCAGAGATAAGTTGTCCGGCAGGGAAGATAAGATGTCTGTCAGCGGAGAAAAGTTCTCCGCCAGCGGATATAAATTTTCCACCAGCGGACAGATGTATTTTGTTAGCAGAGATAAGATGTCCGGCAGGGGATATAAACTTCACGCCGCCGGAGGTAAATGTTCTGCCAGCGGAGAAACGTTTTCTGCCGGTGGAGAAACGTAGTTCGTCAGCGGAGATAAGTTGTCTGGCAGGGGATATCAATTTCCCCCTCTGGAGAAGAGTTTTCCGCCAGCGGATATAAATTTCCCGCCACCGGATATAAATTTTCCACCAGCGGAGAGATGTATTTTGTCAGCAGAGATAAGGTGTCCGGCAGGGGATATAAACTTCCCGCCGCCGGAGGTGAATGTTCTGCCAGCGGAGATACGTTTTCTGCCGGCGGAGATAAGTTGTCCGGCAGGGGATATCAATTTCCCCCTCTCGAGAAAAGTTTTCCGCCAGCGGATATAAATTTCCCGCCACCGGAGATAAGTTTTCCGACAGCGGAGAGACGTATTTTGTCAGCAGAGATAAGTTGTCCGGCGGGAGACATAAATTTCACCCTCTGGAGAAAAGTTTTCCGCCAGCGGATATCAATTCCCCGCCACCGGAGATAAGTTTTCCGCCGGCGGAGAGACGTATTTTGTCAGCAAAGATAAATAATCTGCCAGCGGAGATAAGATGTCTGTCAGCAGAGATAAGTGTTTCGGCAGCGGAGATAAGATTTCTGTCGGCGGAAAAAAGTTTTCCGCCAGCGGATGTAAATTTCCCGCCACCGCAGGTAAGTTTTCCGCCAGCGGAGAGATGTATTTTGTCAGCAGAGATAAGTTGTCCGGCAGCGTAGATATGATGTCTGTCAGCGGAGAAAAGTTTTCCGCCAGCGGATATAAATTTCCCGCCACCGGAGATAAGTTTTCCGCCAGCGGAGAGATGTATTTTGTCAGCAGAGATAAGTTGTCCGGGAGCGGAGATATGATGTGTCTAAGCAAAGAAAAGTTTTCCGCCAGCGGATATAAATTTCCCGCCACCGGAGATAAGTTTTCCGCCAGCGGAGAGACGTATTTTGTCAGCAGAGATAAGTTGTCCGGCAGCGTAGATAAGATGTCTGTCAGCGGAGAAAAGTTTTCCGCCAGCGCATATAAATTTCCCGCCACCGGAGATAAGTTTTCCGACAGTGGAGAGACGTATTTTTGTCAGCAGAGATAAGTTGTCCGGCAGCGTAGATAAGATGTGTCTCAGCGGAGAAAAGTTTTCCGCCGGCGGATATAAATTTCCCGCCACCGGAGATAAGTTTTTCCGACAGCGGAGAGGCGTATTTTGTCAGCAGAGATAAGTTGTCCGGCAGCGTAGATAAGATGTCTGTCAGCGGAGAAAAGTTTTCCGCCAGCGGATATAAATTTCCCACCACCGGAGGTAGATTTTCCGACAGCGGAGAGACGTATTTTGTCAGCAGAGATAAGTTGTCCGGCAGCGTAGATCAGATGTCTGTCAGCGGAGAAAAGTTTTCCGCCAGCGGATATAAATTTCCCGCCACCGGAGATACGTTTTTCCGAGGCGTATTTTGTCAGCGGAGATAAATTATCTGCCAGCGGAGATAAGATGTCTGTCAGCGGAGAAAAGTTCTCCGCCAGCGGATATAAATTTTCCACCAGCGGACAGATGTATTTTGTTAGCAGAGATAAAATGTCCGGCAGGGGATATAAACTTCCCGCCGCCGGAGGTAAATGTTCTGCCAGCGGAGATACGTTTTCTGCCGGCGGAGATAAGTTGTCCGGCAGGGGATATCAATTTCCCCCTCTCGAGAAAAGTTTTCCGCCAGCGGATATAAATTTCCCGCCACCGGAGATAAGTTTTCCGACAGCGGAGAGACGTATTTTGTCAGCAGAGATAAGTTGTCCGGCGGGAGATATAAATTTCACCCTCTGGAGAAAAGTTTTCCGCCAGCGGATATCAATTCCCCGCCACCGGAGATAAGTTTTCCGCCGGCGGAGAGACGTATTTTGTCAGCAAAGATAAATAATCTGCCAGCGGAGATAAGATGTCTGTCAGCAGAGATAAGTGTTTCGGCAGCGGAGATAAGATTTCTGTCAGCGGAAAAAAGTTTTCCGCCAGCGGATGTAAATTTCCCGCCACCGCAGGTAAGTTTTCCGCCAGCGGAGAGATGTATTTTGTCAGCAGAGATAAGTTGTCCGGCAGCGTAGATATGATGTCTGTCAGCGGAGAAAAGTTTTCCGCCAGCGGATATAAATTTCCCGCCACCGGAGATAAGTTTTCCGCCAGCGGAGAGATGTATTTTGTCAGCAGAGATAAGTTGTCCGGCAGCGTAGATAAGATGTGTCTCAGCGGAGAAAAGTTTTCCGCCAGCGGATATAAATTTCCCGCCACCGGAGATAAGTTTTCCGCCAGCGGAGAGACGTATTTTGTCAGCAGAGATAAGTTGTCCGGCAGCGTAGATAAGATGTCTGTCAGCGGAGAAAAGTTTTCCGCCAGCGGATATAAATTTCCCGCCACCGGAGATAAGTTTTCCGACAGTGGAGAGACGTATTTTGTCAGCAGAGATAAGTTGTCCGGCAGCGTAGATAAGATGTCTGTCAGCGGAGAAAAGTTTTCCGCCAGCGGATATAAATTTCCCGCCACCGGAGATAAGTTTTCCGACAGTGGAGAGACGTATTTTTGTCAGCAGAGGTAAGTTGTCCGGCAGCGTAGATAAGATGTGTCTCAGCGGAGAAAAGTTTTCCGCCAGCGGATATAAATTTCCCGCCACCGGAGATAAGTTTTTCCGACAGCGGAGAGGCGTATTTTGTCAGCAGAGATAAGTTGTCCGGCAGCGTAGATAAGATGTCTGTCAGCGGAGAAAAGTTTTCCGCCAGCGGATATAAATTTCCCACCACCGGAGGTAGATTTTCCGACAGCGGAGAGACGTATTTTGTCAGCAGAGATAAGTTGTCCGGCAGCGTAGATCAGATGTCTGTCAGCGGAGAAAAGTTTTCCACCAGCGGATATAAATTTCCCGCCACCGGAGATAAGTTTTCCGCCAGCGGAGAGATGTATTTTGTCAGCAGAGATAAGTTGTCCGGCAGCGGAGATATGATGTCTCTCAGCGGAGAAAAGTTTTCCGCCAGCGGATATAAATTTCCCGCCACCGCAGATAAGTTTTCCGCCTGCGGAGAGATGTATTTTGTCAGCAGAGATAAGTTGTCCGGCAGCGTAGATAAGATGTCTGTCAGCGGAGAAAAGTTTTCCGCCAGCGGAGAGACGTATTTTGTCAGCAGAGATAAGTTTTCCGGCGGGAGATATAAATTTCCTCTTCTGGAGAAAATTTGCCGCCAGCAGCTATAAATTTCCCGCCACCGGAGATAAGTTTTCCGCCAGCGGAGAGACATATTTTGTCAGCAGAGATAAGATGTCCGGCGGGGATATAAACTTCCCGCCGCCGGAGGTAAATGTTCTGCCAGCGGAGATATGTTTTCTACCGCCGGAGAAACGTAGTTCGTCAGCGGAGATAAGTTGTCCGGCAGGGGATATCAATTTCCCCCTCTGGAGAAATGTTTTCCGCCAGCGGCTATAAATTTCCCGCCCCCGGATATAAATTTTCCACCAGCGGAGAGATGTATTTTGTCAGCAGAGATAAGGTGTCCGGCAGGGGATATAAACTTCCCGCCGCCGGAGGTAAATGTTCTGCCAGCGGAGATACGTTTTCTGCCGGCGGAGATAAGTTGTCCGACAGGGGATATAAATTTCCCCCTCTCGAGAAAAGTCTTCCGCCAGCGTATATAAATTTCCCGCCACCGGAGATAAGTTTTCCGCCAGCGGAGAGATGTATTTTGTCAGCAGAGATAAGTTGTCCGGGAGCGGAGATATGATGTGTCTCAGCAAAGAAAAGTTTTCCGCCAGCGGATATAAATTTCCCGCCACCGGAGATACGTTTTTCCGAGGCGTATTTTGTCAGCGGAGATAAATTATCTGCCAGCGGAGATAAGATGTCTGTCAGCGGAGAAAAGTTCTCCGCCAGCGGATATAAATTTTCCACCAGCGGACAGATGTATTTTGTTAGCAGAGATAAGATGTCCGGCAGGGGATATAAACTTCCCGCCGCCGGAGGTAAATGTTCTGCCAGCGGAGATACGTTTTCTGCCGGTGGAGAAACGTAGTTCGTCAGCGGAGATAAGTTGTCTGGCAGGGGATATCAATTTCCCCCTCTGGAGAAGAGTTTTCCGCCAGCGGATATAAATTTCCCGCCACCGGATATAAATTTTCCACCAGCGGAGAGATATATTTTGTCAGCAGAGATAAGGTGTCCGGCAGGGGATATAAGCTTCCCGCCGCCGGAGGTGAATGTTCTGCCAGCGGAGATACGTTTTCTGCCGGCGGAGATAAGTTGTCCGGCAGGGGATATCAATTTCCCCCTCTCGAGAAAAGTTTTCCGCCAGCGGATATAAATTTCCCGCCACCGGAGATAAGTTTTCCGACAGCGGAGAGACGTATTTTGTCAGCAGAGATAAGTTGTCCGGCGGGAGATATAAATTTCACCCTCTGGAGAAAAGTTTTCCGCCAGCGGATATCAATTCCCCGCCACCGGAGATAAGTTTTCCGCCAGCGGAGAGACGTATTTTGTCAGCAGAGATAAGTTGTCCGGCGGGAGATATAAATTTCACCCTCTGGAGAAAAGTTTTCCGCCAGCGGATATCAATTTCCCGCCACCGGAGATAAGTTTTCCGCCAGCGGAGAGACGTATTTTGTCAGCAAAGATAAATAATCTGCCAGCGGAGATAAGATGTCTGTCAGCGGAGAAAAGTTTTACGCCAGCGGATATCAATTTCCCGCCACCGGAGATAAGCTTTCCGCCAGCGGAGAGACGTATTTAGTCAGCAAAGATAAATTATCTGCCAGCGGAGATAAGATGTCTGTCCGCGGAGAAAAGTTTTCCGCCAGCGAATATAAATTTCCCGCCACCGAAGATAAGTTTTCCGCCAGCGGAGAGACGTATTTTGTCAGCAGAGATAAGTTGTCCGGCGGGAGATATAAATTTCACCCTCTGGAGAAAAGTTTTCCGCCAGCGGATATCAATTTCCCGCCACCGGAGATAAGCTTTCTACCAGCGGAGAGACGTATTTTGTCAGCAAAGATAAATTATCTGCCAGCGGAGATAAGATGTCTGTCCGCGGAGAAAAGTTTTCCGCCAGCGGGTATAAATTTCCCGCCACCGAAGATAAGTTTTCCGCCAGCGGAGAGACGTATTTTCTCAGCAGAGATAAGTTGTCCGGCGGGAGATATAAATTTCACCCTCTGGAGAAAAGTTTTCCGCCAGCGGAGAGACGTATTTTGTCAGCAAAGATAAATTATCTGCCAGCGGAGATAAGATGTCTGTCCGCGGAGAAAAGTTTTCCGCCAGCGGGTATAAATTTCCCGCCACCGAAGATAAGTTTTCCGCCAGCGGAGAGACGTATTTTCTCAGCAGAGATAAGTTGTCCGGCGGGAGATATAAATTTCACCCTCTGGAGAAAAGTTTTCCGCCAGCGGATATCAATTTCCCGCCACCGGAGATAAGTTTTCCGCCAGCGGAGAGACGTATTTTGTCAGCAAAGACAAATAATCTGCCAGCGGAGATAAGATGTCTGTCAGCGGAGAAAAGTTTTGCGCCAGCGTATATAAATTTCCCGCCACCGGAGATAAGTTTTCCGCCAGCGGAGAGACGTATTTTGTCAGCAGAGATAAGATGTCCGGCGGGGGATATAGATATCCCGCCACCGGAAATAAGTTTTCCGCCAGCGGAGAGACGTATTTTTCAGCAGAAATAAGTTGTCCGGCGGGAGATATAAATTTCCCCCTCTGGAGAAAAGTTTTCCGCCAGCGGATATCAATTTCCTGCCACCGGAGATAAGTTTTCCGCCAGCGGAGAGACGTATTTTGTCAGCAAAAATAAATTATCTGCCAGCGGAGATAAGATGTCTGTCAGCGGAGAAAAGTTTTCCGCCAGCGGATATAAATTTCCCGCCACCGGAGATAAGTTTTCCGCCAGCGGAGAGACGTATTTTGTCAGCAGAAATAAGATGTCCGGCGGGGGATATAGATATCCCGCCACCGGAAATAAGTTTTCCGCCAGCGGAGAGACGTATTTTTCAGCAGAAATAAGTTGTCCGGCGGGAGATATAAATTTCCCCCTCTGGAGAAAAGTTTTCCGCCAGCGGATATCAATTTCCTGCCACCGGAGATAAGCTTTCCGCCAGCGGAGAGACGTATTTTGTCAGCAAAGATAAATTATCTGCCAGCGGAGCTAAGATGTCTATCAGCGGAGAAAAGTTTTCCGCCAGCGGATATAAATTTCCCGCCACCGAAGATAAGTTTTCCGCCAGCGGAGAGACGTATTTTGTCAGCAGAGATAAGTTGTCCGGCGGGAGATATAAATTTCACCCTCTGGAGAAAAGTTTTCCGCCAGCGGATATCAATTTCCCGCCACCGGAGATAAGTTTTCCGCCAGCGGAGAGACGTATTTTGTCAGCAAAGATAAATAATCTGCCAGCGGAGATAAGATGTCTGTCAGCGGAGAAAAGTTTTCCGCCAGCGGATATCAATTTCCCGCCACCGGAGATAAGCTTTCCGCCAGCGGAGAGACGTATTTTGTCAGCAAAGATAAATTATCTGCCAGCGGAGATAAGATGTCTGTCCGCGGAGAAAAGTTTTCCGCCAGCGGATATAAATTTCCCGCCACCGAAGATAAGTTTTCCGCCAGCGGAGAGACGTATTTTCTCAGCAGAGATAAGTTGTCCGGCGGGAGATATAAATTTCACCCTCTGGAGAAAAGTTTTCCGCCAGCGGATATCAATTTCCCGCCACCGGAGATAAGTTTTCCGCCAGCGGAGAGACGTATTTTGTCAGCAAAGACAAATAATCTGCCAGCGGAGATAAGATGTCTGTCAGCGGAGAAAAGTTTTCCGCCAGCGTATATAAATTTCCCGCCACCGGAGATAAGTTTTCCGCCAGCGGAGAGACGTGATTTGTCAGCAGAGATAAGATGTCCGGCGGGAGATATAAATTTCACCCTCTGGAGAAAAGTTTTCCGCCAGCGGATATCAATTTCCTGCCACCGGAGATAAGCTTTCCGCCAGCGGAGAGACGTATTTTGTCAGCAAAGATAAATTATCTGCCAGCGGAGATAAGATGTCTGTCCGCGGAGAAAAGTTTTCCGCCAGCGGATATAAATTTCCCGCCACCGAAGATAAGTTTTCCGCCAGCGGAGAGACGTATTTTCTCAGCAGAGATAAGTTGTCCGGCGGGAGATATAAATTTCACCCTCTGGAGAAAAGTTTTCCGCCAGCGGATATCAATTTCCCGCCACCGGAGATAAGCTTTCCGCCAGCGGAGAGACGTATTTTGTCAGCAAAGATAAATTATCTGCCAGCGGAGATAAGATGTCTGTCCGCGGAGAAAAGTTTTCCGCCAGCGGATATAAATTTCCCGCCACCGAAGATAAGTTTTCCGCCAGCGGAGAGACGTATTTTCTCAGCAGAGATAAGTTGTCCGGCGGGAGATATAAATTTCACCCTCTGGAGAAAAGTTTTCCGCCAGCGGATATCAATTTCCTGCCACCGGAGATAAGTTTTCCGCCAGCGGAGAGACGTATTTTGTCAGCAAAAATAAATTATCTGCCAGCGGAGATAAGATGTCTGTCAGCGGAGAAAAGTTTTCCGCCAGCGGATATAAATTTCCCGTCACCGAAGATAAGTTTTCCGCCAGCGGAGAGTCGTATTTTGTCAGCAGAGATAAGTTGTCCGGCGGGAGATATAAATTTCACCCTCTGGAGAAAAGTTTTCCGCCAGCGGATATCAATTTCCCGCCACCGGAGATAAGTTTTTCGCCAGCGGAGAGACGTATTTTGTCAGCAAAGATAAATAATTTGCCAGCGGAGATAAGATGTCTGTCAGCGGAGAAAAGTTTTCCGCCAGCGGATATAAATTTCCCGCCACCGAAGATAAGTTTTCCGCCAGCGGAGAGACGTATTTTGTCAGCAGAGATAAGTTGTCCGGCGGGAGATATAAATTTCACCCTCTGGAGAAAAGTTTTCCGCCAGTGGATATCAATTTCCCGCCACCGGAGATAAGTTTTCCGCCAGCGGAGAGACGTATTTTGTCAGCAAAGATAAATAATCTGCCAGCGGAGATAAGATGTCTGTCAGCGGAGAAAAGTTTTACGCCAGCGGATATCAATTTCCCGCCACCGGAGATAAGCTTTCCGCCAGCGGAGAGACGTATTTTGTCAGCAGAGATAAGTTGTCCGGCGGGAGATATAAATTTCACCCTCTGGAGAAAAGTTTTCCGCCAGCGGATATCAATTTCCCGCCACCGGAGATAAGTTTTCCGCCAGCGGAGAGACGTATTTTGTCAGCAAAGATAAATAATCTGCCAGCGGAGATAAGATGTCTGTCAGCGGAGAAAAGTTTTCCGCCAGCGGATATAAGTTTCCCGCCACCGAAGATAAGTTTTCCGCCAGCGGAGAGACGTATTTTGTCAGCAGAGATAAGTTGTCCGGCGGGAGATATAAATTTCACCCTCTGGAGAAAAGTTTTCCGCCAGCGGATATCAATTTCCCGCCACCGGAGATAAGTTTTCCGCCAGCGGAGAGACGTATTTTGTCAGCAAAGATAAATAATCTGCCAGCGGAGATAAGATGTCTGTCAGCGGAGAAAAGTTTTCCGCCAGCGGATATAAATTTCCCGCCACCGAAGATAAGTTTTCCGCCAGCGAAGAGACGTATTTTGTCAGCAGAGATAAGTTGTCCGGCGGGAGATATAAATTTCACCCTCTGGAGAAAAGTTTTCCGCCAGCGGATATCAATTTCCCGCCACCGGAGATAAGTTTTCCGCCAGCGGAGAGACGTATTTTGTCAGCAAAGATAAATAATCTGCCAGCGGAGATAAGATGTCTGTCAGCGGAGAAAAGTTTTCCGCCAGCGGATATCAATTTCCCGCCACCGGAGATAAGCTTTCCGCCAGCGGAGAGACGTATTTTGTCAGCAAAGATAAATTATCTGCCAGCGGAGATAAGATGTCTGTCCGCGGAGAAAAGTTTTCCGCCAGCGGATATAAATTTCCCGCCACCGAAGATAAGTTTTCCGCCAGCGGAGAGACGTATTTTCTCAGCAGAGATAAGTTGTCCGGCGGGAGATATAAATTTCACCCTCTGGAGAAAAGTTTTCCGCCAGCGGATATCAATTTCCCGCCACCGCAGATATGTTTTCCGCCAGCGGAGAGACGTATTTTGTCAGCAAAGATAAATAATCTGCCAGCGGAGATAAGATGTCTGTCCGCGGAGAAAAGCTTTCCGCCAGCGTATATAAATTTCCCGCCACCGGAGATAAGTTTTCCGCCAGCGGAGAGACGTATTTTGTCAGCAGAGATAAGATGTCCGGCGGGGGATATAGATATCCCGCCACCGGAAATAAGTTTTCCGCCAGCGGAGAGACGTATTTTGTCAGCAGAGATAAGTTGTCCGGCGGGAGATATAAATTTCCCCCTCTGGAGAAAAGTTTTCCGCCAGAGGATATCAATTTCCTGCCACCGGAGATAAGTTTTCCGCCAGCGGAGAGACGTATTTTGTCAGCAAAAATAAATTATCTGCCAGCGGAGATAAGATGTCTGTCAGCGAAGAAAACTTTTCCGCCAGCGTATATAAATTTACCGCCACCGGAGATGTTTGTCCAGCTTTAGCTTGCATCCCTAGCTTGAAATTTTGCCAAATAAAAAAATCTGCATTTAAATAAAGTGTTTATTAAATAAAATAGTACTAAAATGGCAGCAGGCCCCATTGCGGAACGTAGTCAAGATGCCACAATTTACGCCGGCGGTCTGGACGACAAGGTGTCCGAGTCCCTGCTGTGGGAGCTGTTTGTCCAGGCCGGACCCGTAGTAAACGTACACATGCCCAAAGATCGTGTCACACAAATGCATCAGGGCTATGGATTCCTGGAGTTCCTCAGCGAAGAAGATGCCGACTATGCAATAAAGATTATGAACATGATTAAGCTTTATGGCAAGCCCATTAGAGTGAACAAGGCGTCGGCGCATCAGAAGAACCTGGATGTCGGCGCCAACATCTTCATTGGCAATCTCGATGTGGAGGTGGACGAAAAGCTGCTCTACGACACATTCTCAGCCTTTGGCGTGATCCTGCAGACTCCCAAGATAATGCGTGACCCGGAGACGGGGAAGTCCAAGAGTTTCGCCTTCATCAACTTTGCCAGCTTCGAGGCCAGTAACGCCGCCATGGACGCCATGAACGGACAGTATCTCTGCAATCGCCCCATTTCCGTCTCTTATGCATTCAAGAAGGACCACAAGGGCGAACGCCACGGCTCTGCGGCCGAGCGTCTGCTTGCCGCCCAGAATCCCTCTGCCCATGCCGATCGTCCGCATCAGCTGTTCGCCGCAGAACATGATGACCGGTCAGATGATGCCGCCACCGATGATGGCGCCCCCACCGCCCGTGGTCCCCGTCTCGCAGAACAATATGGGCATGATAGCAACGCCGCCGCCAGTGCCGCAGCCCACACCGTTCCCACCACCACTGCCCCCGATGGCGGGCGGACAACCACCACTACCTCCGGCATTGGGCATTCCGCCGCCGCCGCGCATGATGCAGCCAAACTCGTGGGCCCCGCCGGGCATGCCAGCGCCGCCACCGCGACCTCCGCCTTTGCTCCAGGCACCTTCGCCCGGCCCTACCAACCCGATGGCTATCAGTACTAGTCCACCAATCCCTGTGTAGCCTTTAGCCCCTGTAGTTATAAAATATTTGATGAACCAGACGAAATACATTTTCTAGGCTTTTACACACACGCGGAACCCAACGTGGACCCATACGACCATTGACTAGGATTTGAAAATAAGTTTTCCGCCAGCGGAGAGACGTATTATGTCAGCAGAGATAAGATGTCCGGCGGGGGATATAGATATCCCGCCACCGGAAATAAGTTTTCCGCCAGCGGAGAGGCGTATTTTGTCAGCAGAGATAAGTTGTCCGGCGGGAGATATAAATTTCCCACTCTGGAGAAAAGTTTTCCGCCAGCGGATATCAATTTCCCGCCACCGGAGATAAGCTTTACGCCAGCGGAGAGACGTATTTTGTCAGCAAAGATAAATTATCTGCCAGCGGAGATAAGATGTCTGTCAGCGAAGAAAAGTTTTCCGCCAGCGGATATAAATTTCCCGCCACCGAAGATAAGTTTTCCGCCAGCAGAGAGACGTATTTTGACAGAAGAGATAAAGTGCCCGGCAGGGGATATAAATTCCTCGCCGCCAGAAGTAAATGTTCTGCCAGCGGAGATAAGTTTTTTGTCAGCGAAGAAAAGTTTTCCGCCAGCGGATATAGGCTTCCTGCCACCGGAAATAAGTATTCCGCCAGCGCAGAGACGTATTTCGTCAGCAGAGATAAGTTGTCCGGCAGGGGATATAAAATTCCCCCTTTGGAGATAAGTTTTCTGCCAGCGGAGAAACGTAGTTCGTCAGCGGAGATAAATTATCTGCCGGCGGCAATAAGATGCCTGTCAGCGGAGAAAAGTTTTCCGCCAGCGGATATAAATTTCCGGCCACCGGAGATAAGTTTTCCGCCAGCGGAGAGATGTATTTTGACAGCAGAGATAAGTTATCCAGGAGCGGAGATATGATGTCGGTCAGCGGAGAAAAGTTTTCCGCCAGCGGAGAGATATATTTTGTCAGCAGAGACAAGATGTCCGGCAGGGGATATAAATTCCTCGCCGCCGGAAGTAAATGTTCTGCCAGCGGAGATAAGCTTTCTGCCGGCGGAGAATCGTAGCTCGTCAACGGAGATAAATTATCTGCCAGCGGCAATAAGATGTCTGTCAGCGGAGAAAAGTTTTCCGCCAGCGGATATAAATTTCCCGCCCCGGAGATAAGTTTTCCGCCAGCGGAGAGACGTATTTGGTCAGCAGAGATAAGTTGTCCGGCATGGGATATAAATTTCCCGCCGCCGGAGAAAGGTTTTCTGCCAGCGGAGAAACGTAGTTAGTCAGCGGAGATAAGTTGTCCGGCAGGGGATATAAATTCCCCACACTGGTGAAAAGTTTTCCGGCAGCGGATATGAATTTCCCGCCACCGGAGATAAGTTTTCCGCCAGCGGAAAGATGTATTTTGTCAGCAGAGATAAGTTGTCCGGGAGCGGAGATATGATGTCGGTCAGCGGAGGAAAGTTTTCCGCCAGCGAAGAGATGTATTTTGTCAGCAGAGATAACATGTCCGGCAGGGGATATAAATTCCTCGCCGCCGGAAGTAAATGTTCTGTCAGCGGAGATAAGTTTTCTGCCAGCGGAGAAACATAGCTCGTCAGCGGAGATAAATTATCTATCAGCGGAGATAAGATGTATGTTAGCAGAGAAAAGTTTTCCGCCAGCGGATATAAATTTTCCGCCAACGGAGAGATGTATTTTGTCAGCAGAGATAAGATGTCCGGCAGCGGATATAAGTTTCCCACCGCCGGAGGTAAATGTTCTATCAGCGGAGATAAGATGTCTGTCAGCAGAGAAAAGTTTTCCGCCAATGGATATAAATTTTCCGCCAACGGAGAGATGTATTTTGTCAGCAGAGAAAAGTTTTCCGCCAGCGGATATAAATTTTCCGCCAACGGAGAGATGTATTTTGTCAGCAGAGATAAGATGTCCGGCAGCGGAATATAAATTTCCCTCCGCCGGAGGTAAATGTTCTACCAGCGGAGATAAGTTTTCTGCCAGCGGAGAAGATTAGTTCGTCAGCTGAGATAAATTGTCTGCCAGCGGAGATAAGTTGTCCGCCAGCGGATATAGATTTCCCGCCAGCGGAGAGATGTATTTTGTCAGCAGAGATAAGATGTCCGGCAGGGGATATAAATTCCTCGCCGCCGGAAGTAAATGTTCTGCCAGCGGAGATAAGTTTTCTGCCAGCGGAGAATCGTAGTTCGTCAGCGGAGATAAATTATCTGCCAGCGGAGATAAAATGTCTGTCAGCGGAGAAAAGTTTTCCGCCAGCGGATATAAATTTCCCGCCACGGGAGATAAGTTTTCCGCCAGCGGAGAGACGTATTTTGTCAGCAGAGATAAGTTATCCGGCAGCGGAGATAAGATATCTGTCAGCGGAGAAAAGTTTTCCTCCAGTGGAGAGGTGTATTTTGTCAGCAGAGATAAGATGTCCGGCAGGGGATATAAGTTCCTCTCCTCCGGAAGTAAATGTTCTGGCAGCGGAGATAAGTTTTCTGCCAGCGGAGAAACGTAGTTGGTCAGCGGAGATAAATTATCTATCAGCGGAGATAAGATGTATGTTAGCAGAAAAAAGTTTTCCGCCAGCGGATATAAATTTTCCGCCAACGGAGAGATGTATTTTGTCAGCAAAGATAAGATGTCCGGCAGCGGATATAAATTTCCCACCGCCGGAGGTAAATGTTCTATCAGCGGAGATAAGATGTCTGTCAGCAGAGAAAAGTTTTCCGCCAGCGGATATAAATTTTCCGCCAACGGAGAGATGTATTTTGTCAGCAGAGAAAAGTTTTCCGCCAGCGGATATAAATTTTCCGCCAACGGAGAGATTTATTTTGTCAGCAGAGATAAGATGTCCGGCAGCGGAATATAAAATTCCCACCGCCGGAGGTAAATGTTCTACCAGCGGAGATAAGTTTTCTGCCAGCGGAGAAGCGTAGTTCGTCAGCGGAGATAAATTGTCTGCCAGCGGAGAAAAGTTTTCCGCCAGCGGATATAAATTTCCCGCCAGCGGATAGGTGTATTTTGTCAGCAGAGATAAGATGTCCGGCAGGGGATATAAATTCCTCTTCTCCGGAAGTAAATGTTCTGGCAGCGGAGATAAGTTTTCTGCCAGCGGAGAAACGTAGTTGGTCAGCGGAGATAAATTATCTATCAGCGGAGATAAGATGTATGTTAGCAGAAAAAAGTTTTCCGCCAGCGGATATAAATTTTCCGCCAACGGAGAGATGTATTTTGTCAGCAAAGATAAGATGTCCGGCAGCGGATATAAATTTCCCACCGCCGGAGGTAAATGTTCTATCAGCGGAGATAAGATGTCTGTCAGCAGAGAAAAGTTTTCCGCCAGCGGATATAAATTTTCCGCCAACGGAGAGATGTATTTTGTCAGCAGAGAAAAGTTTTCCGCCAGCGGATATAAATTTTCCGCCAACGGAGAGATTTATTTTGTCAGCAGAGATAAGATGTCCGGCAGCGGAATATAAAATTCCCACCGCCGGAGGTAAATGTTCTACCAGCGGAGATAAGTTTTCTGCCAGCGGAGAAGCGTAGTTCGTCAGCGGAGATAAATTGTCTGCCAGCGGAGAAAAGTTTTCCGCCAGCGGATATAAATTTCCCGCCAGCGGATAGGTGTATTTTGTCAGCAGAGATAAGATGTCCGGCAGGGGATATAAATTCCTCTTCTCCGGAAGTAAATGTTCTGGCAGCGGAGATAAGTTTTCTGCCAGCGGAGAAACGTAGTTGGTCAGCGGAGATAAATTATCTATCAGCGGAGATAAGATGTATGTTAGCAGAGAAAAGTTTTCCGCCAGCGGATATAAATTTCCCGCCCCGGAGATAAGCTTTCCGCCAGCGGAAAGACGTATTTCGTCAGCAGAGATAAGTTGTCCGGCATGGGATATAAATTTCCCGCCGCCGGAGGTAAGTTTTCTGCCAGCGGAGGATCGTAGTTAGTCAGCGGAGATAAGTTGTCCGGCAGGGGATATAAATTCCCCACTCTGGAGAAAAGTTTTCCGCCAGCGGAGAGACGTATTTTGTCAGCAAAGATAAATAATCTGCCAGCGGAGATAAGATGTCTGTCAGCGGAGAAAAGTTTTCCGCCAGCGGATATCAATTTCCCGCCACCGGAGATAAGCTTTCCGCCAGCGGAGAGACGTATTTTGTCAGCAAAGATAAATTATCTGCCAGCGGAGATAAGATGTCTGTCCGCGGAGAAAAGTTTTCCGCCAGCGGATATAAATTTCCCGCCACCGAAGATAAGTTTTCCGCCAGCGGAGAGACGTATTTTCTCAGCAGAGATAAGTTGTCCGGCGGGAGATATAAATATCACCCTCTGGAGAAAAGTTTTCCGCCAGCGGATATCAATTTCCCGCCACCGGAGATATGTTTTCCGCCAGCGGAGAGACGTATTTTGTCAGCAAAGATAAATAATCTGCCAGCGGAGAAAAGATGTCTGTCAGCGGAGAAAAGTTTTCCGCCAGCGTATATAAATTTCCCGCCACCGGAGATAAGTTTTCCGCCAGCGGAGAGACGTATTTTGTCAGCAGAGATAAGATGTCCGGCGGGGGATATAGATATCCCGCCACCGGAAATAAGTTTTCCGCCAGCGGAGAGACGTATTTTGTCAGCAGAGATAAGTTGTCCGGCGGCAGATATAAATTTCCCCCTCTGGAGAAAAGTTTTCCGCCAGAGGATATCAATTTCCTGCCACCGGAGATAAGTTTTCCGCCAGCGGAGAGACGTATTTTGTCAGCAAAAATAAATTATCTGCCAGCGGAGATAAGATGTCTGTCAGCGAAGAAAACTTTTCCGCCAGCGTATATAAATTTACCGCCACCGGAGATGTTTGTCCAGCTTTAGCTTGCATCCCTAGTTTGAAATTTTGCCAAATAAAAAAATCTGCATTTAAATAAAGTGTTTATTAAATAAAATAGTACTAAAATGGCAGCAGGCCCCATTGCGGAACGTAGTCAAGATGCCACAATTTACGCCGGCGGTCTGGACGACAAGGTGTCCGAGTCCCTGCTGTGGGAGCTGTTTGTCCAGGCCGGACCCGTAGTAAACGTACACATGCCCAAAGATCGTGTCACACAAATGCATCAGGGCTATGGATTCCTGGAGTTCCTCAGCGAAGAAGATGCCGACTATGCAATAAAGATTATGAACATGATTAAGCTTTATGGCAAGCCCATTAGAGTGAACAAGGCGTCGGCGGATCAGAAGAACCTGGATGTCGGCGCCAACATCTTCATTGGCAATCTCGATGTGGAGGTGGACGAAAAGCTGCTCTACGACACATTCTCAGCCTTTGGCGTGATCCTGCAGACTCCCAAGATAATGCGTGACCCGGAGACGGGGAAGTCCAAGAGTTTCGCCTTCATCAACTTTGCCAGCTTCGAGGCCAGTGACGCCGCCATGGACGCCATGAACGGACAGTATCTCTGCAATCGCCCCATTTCCGTCTCTTATGCATTCAAGAAGGACCACAAGGGCGAACGCCACGGCTCTGCGGCCGAGCGTCTGCTTGCCGCCCAGAATCCCTCTGCCCATGCCGATCGTCCGCATCAGCTGTTCGCCGATGCGCCCGTGCAGAACATGATGACCGGTCAGATGATGCCGCCACCGATGATGGCGCCCCCACCGCCCGTGGTCCCCGTCTCGCAGAACAATATGGGCATGATAGCAACGCCGCCGCCAGTGCCGCAGCCCACACCGTTCCCAGCCACAATACCGCCACCACCACTGCCCCCGATGGCGGGCGGACAACCACCACTACCTCCGGCATTGGTCATTCCGCCGCCGCCGCGCATGATGCAGCCAAACTCGTGGGCCCCGCCGGGCATGCCAGCGCCGCCACCGCGACCTCCGCCTTTGCTCCAGGCACCTTCGCCCGGCCCTACCAACCCGATGGCTATCAGTACTAGTCCACCAATCCCTGTGTAGCCTTTAGCCCCTGTAGTTATAAAATATTTGATGAACCAGACGAAATACATTTTCTAGGCTTTTACACACACGCGGAACCCAACGTGGACCCATACGACCATTGACTAGGATTTGAAAATAAGTTTTCCGCCAGCGGAGAGACGTATTATGTCAGCAGAGATAAGATGTCCGCCGGGGGATATAGATATCCCGCCACCGGAAATAAGTTTTCCGCCAGCGGAGAGGCGTATTTTGTCAGCAGAGATAAGTTGTCCGGCGGGAGATATAAATTTCCCCCTCTGGAGAAAAGTTTTCCGCCAGCGGATATCAATT
Source organism: Drosophila miranda (assembly GCF_003369915.1). Lineage (NCBI taxonomy): Eukaryota > Metazoa > Arthropoda > Insecta > Diptera > Drosophilidae > Drosophila > Drosophila miranda. The sequence goes on from NC_046675.1 coordinate 34,322,551, forward strand.
TCCCGCCACCGGAGATAAGCTTTACGCCAGCGGAGAGACGTATTTTGTCAGCAAAGATAAATTATCTGCCAGCGGAGATAAGATGTCTGTCAGCGAAGAAAAGTTTTCCGCCAGCGGATATAAATTTCCCGCCACCGAAGATAAGTTTTCCGCCAGCAGAGAGACGTATTTTGACAGAAGAGATAAAGTGTCCGGCAGGGGATATAAATTCCTCGCCGCCAGAAGTAAATGTTCTGCCAGCGGAGATAAGTTTTCTGTCAGCGAAGAAAAGTTTTCCGCCAGCGGATATAGGCTTCCTGCCACCAGAAATAAGTATTCCGCCAGCGCAGAGACGTATTTCGTCAGCAGAGATAAGTTGTCCGGCAGGGGATATAAAATTCCCCCTTTGGAGATAAGTTTTCTGCCAGCGGAGAAACGTAGTTCGTCAGCGGAGATAAATTATCTGCCGGCGGCAATAAGATGCCTGTCAGCGGAGAAAAGTTTTCCGCCAGCGGACATAAATTTCCGGCCACCGGAGATAAGTTTTCCGCCAGCGGAGAGATGTATTTTGACAGCAGAGATAAGTTATCCAGGAGCGGAGATATGATGTCGGTCAGCGGAGAAAAGTTTTCCGCCAGCGGAGAGATATATTTTGTCAGCAGAGACAAGATGTCCGGCAGGGGATATAAATTCCTCGCCGCCGGAAGTAAATGTTCTGCCAGCGGAGATAAGCTTTCTGCCGGCGGAGAATCGTAGCTCGTCAACGGAGATAAATTATCTGCCAGCGGCAATAAGATGTCTGTCAGCGGAGAAAAGTTTTCCGCCAGCGGATATAAATTTCCCGCCCCGGAGATAAGCTTTCCGCCAGCGGAGAGACGTATTTGGTCAGCAGAGATAAGTTGTCCGGCATGGGATATAAATTTCCCGCCGCCGGGGATAAGTTTTCTGCCAGCGGAGAAACGTAGTTAGTCAGCGGAGATAAGTTGTCCGGCAGGGGATATAAATTCCCCACTCTGGTGAAAAGTTTTCCGGCAGCGGATATGAATTTCCCGCAATAGGAGATAAGTTTTCCGCCAGCGGAAAGATGTATTTTGTCAGCAGAGATAAGTTGTCCGGGAGCGGAGATATGATGTCGGTCAGCGGAGGAAAGTTTTCCGCCAGCGAAGAGATGTATTTTGTCAGCAGAGATAACATGTCCGGCAGGGGATATAAATTCCTCGCCGCCGGAAGTAAATGTTCTGTCAGCGGAGATAAGTTTTCTGCCAGCGGAGAAACATAGCTCATCAGCGGAGATAAATTATCTATCAGCGGAGATAAGATGTATGTTAGCAGAGAAAAGTTTTCCGCCAGCGGATATAAATTTTCCGCCAACGGAGAGATGTATTTTGTCAGCAGAGATAAGATGTCCGGCAGCGGATATAAGTTTCCCACCGCCGGAGGTAAATGTTCTATCAGCGGAGATAAGATGTCTGTCAGCAGAGAAAAGTTTTCCGCCAATGGATATAAATTTTCCGCCAACGGAGAGATGTATTTTGTCAGCAGAGAAAAGTTTTCCGCCAGCGGATATAAATTTTCCGCAAACGGAGAGATGTATTTTGTCAGCAGAGATAAGATGTCCGGCAGCGGAATATAAATTTCCCTCCGCCGGAGGTAAATGTTCTACCAGCGGAGATAAGTTTTCTGCCAGCGGAGAAGATTAGTTCGTCAGCTGAGATAAATTGTCTGCCAGCGGAGATTAGTTGTCCGCCAGCGGATATAGATTTCCCGCCAGCGGAGAGATGTATTTTGTCAGCAGAGATAAGATTACCGGCAGGGGATATAAATTCCTCGCCGCCGGAAGTAAATGTTCTGCCAGCGGAGATAAGTTTTCTGCCAGCGGAGAATCGTAGTTCGTCAGCGGAGATAAATTATCTGCCAGCGGAGATAAAATGTCTGTCAGCGGAGAAAAGTTTTCCGCCAGCGGATATAAATTTCCCGCCACGGGAGATAAGTTTTCCGCCAGCGGAGAGACGTATTTTGTCAGCAGAGATAAGATATCCGGCAGGGGATATAAGTTCCTCTCCTCCGGAAGTAAATGTTCTGGCAGCGGAGATAAGTTTTCTGCCAGCGGAGAAACGTAGTTCGTCAGCGGAGATAAATTATCTATCAGCGGAGATAAGATGTATGTTAGCAGAAAAAAGTTTTCCGCCAACGGAGAGATGTATTTTGTCAGCAAAGATAAGATGTCCGGCAGCGGATATAAATTTCCCACCGCCGGAGGTAAATGTTCTATCAGCGGAGATAAGATGTCTGTCAGCAGAGAAAAGTTTTCCGCCAGCGGATATAAATTTTCCGCCAACGGAGAGATGTATTTTGTCAGCAGAGAAAAGTTTTCCGCCAGCGGATATAAATTTTCCGCCAACGGAGAGATTTATTTTGTCAGCAGAGATAAGATGTCCGGCAGCGGAATATAAAACTCCCACCGCCGGAGGTAAATGTTCTACCAGCGGAGATAAGTTTTCTGCCAGCGGAGAAGCGTAGTTCGTCAGCGGAGATAAATTGTCTGCCAGCGGAGAAAAGTTTTCCGCCAGCGGATATAAATTTCCCGCCAGCGGATAGGTGTATTTTGTCAGCAGAGATAAGATGTCCGGCAGGGGATATAAATTCCTCTTCTCCGGAAGTAAATGTTCTGGCAGCGGAGATAAGTTTTCTGCCAGCGGAGAAACGTAGTTGGTCAGCGGAGATAAATTATCTATCAGCGGAGATAAGATGTATGTTAGCAGAGAAAAGTTTTCCGCCAGCGGATATAAATTTCCCGCCCCGGAGATAAGCTTTCCGCCAGCGGAAAGACGTATTTCGTCAGCAGAGATAAGTTGTCCGGCATGGGATATAAATTTCCCGCCGCCGGAGGTAAGTTTTCTGCCAGCGGAGGATCGTAGTTAGTCAGCGGAGATAAGTTGTCCGGCAGGGGATATAAATTCCCCACTCTGGTGAAAAGTTTTCCGGCAGCGTATATAAATTTCCCGCCACCGGAGATAAGTTTTCCGCCAGCGGAGAGATGTATTTTGACAGCAGAGATAAGTTGTCCGGGAGCGGAGATATGATGTCGGTCAGCGGAGATAAGTTTTCCGCCAGCGGAGAGATGTATTTTGTCAGCAGGGATAAGATGCCCGGCAGGGGATATAAATTCCTCGCCGCCAGAAGTAAATGTTCTGCCAGCGGAGATAAGCTTTCTGCCGGCGGAGAATCGTAGTTCGTCAGCGGAGATAAATTGTCTGCCAGCGGAGATAAGATGTCTGTCAGCGGAGAAAAGTTTTCCGGCAGCGGATATAAATTTCCCGCCACCGGAGATAAATTTCCCGCCAGCGGAGAGATGTATTTTGTCAGCAGAGATAAGATGTCCGGCAGGGGATATAAATTCCTCGCCGCCGGAAGTAAATGTTCTGGCAGCGGAGAAAAGTTTTCTGCGAGCGGAGAAACGTAGTTCGTCAGCGGAGATAAATTATCTATGAGCGGAGATAAGATGTATGTCAGCGGATATAAATTTTCCGCCAACGGAGAGATGTATTTTGTCAGCAGAGGAAGATGTCCGGCAGCGGATATAAATTTACCGTCGCCGGAGGTAAATGTTCTACCAGCGCAGATAAGTTTTCCGCCAGCGGAGAGACGTATTTCGTCAGCAAAGATAAGTTGTCCGGTAGGGGATATAAATTTCCCGCCACCGGAAATAACTTTTCCGCCAGCGGAGAGATGTATTTCGTCAGCAGAGATAAGTTGTCCGGTAGGGGATATAAATTTCCCGCCACTGGAAATAACTTTCCGCCAGCGGAGAGACGTATTTCGTCGGCAGAGATAAGTTGTCCGGTAGGGGATATAAATTTCCCGCCACCGGAAATAAGTATTCTGACAGCGGAGAGACGTATTTTGTCAGCAGAGATAAGTTTTCCGGCAGCGGAGATAAGATGTCTGTCAGCGGAGAAAAGTTTCCCGCCAGCGGATATAAATTTTCCGCCAACGGAGAGATGTATTTTGTCAGCAGAGATAAGATGTCCGGCAGCGGATATAAATTTCCCACCGCCGGAGGTAAATGTTCTACCAGCGGAGAGACGTACTTCGTCAGCAGAGATAAGTTTTCCGGTAGGGGATATAAGTTTCCCGCCACTGGAAATAACTTTCCGCCAGCGGAGAGACGTATTTCGTCAGCAGAGATAAGTTGTCCGGTAGGGGATATAAATTTCCCGCCACCGGAAATAAGTATTCTGACAGCGGAGAGACGTGTTTTGTCAGCAGAGATAAGTTGTCCGGTGGGGAATATAAATTTCCCGCCGCCGGAGGTAAATTTTCTGCCAGCGGCGATACATTTTCTGCCAGCGGAGAAACGTAGTTCGTCAGCGGAGATAAATTATCTGCCAGCGGAGATAAGATGTCTGTCAGCCGAGAAAAGTTTTCCGCCAGCGGATATAAATTTTCCGCCACCGGATATAAATTTACCGCCGCCGGAGATAAGTTTTCCGCCAGCGGAGAGACGTATTTCGTCAGCAGAGATAAGTTGTCCGGCATGGGATATAAATTTCTCGCCGCCGGAGATAAGTTTTCTGCCAGCGGTGAAACGTAGTTAGTCAGCGGAGATAAGTTGTCCGGCAGGGGAGATAAATTCCCCACTCTGGTGAAAAGTTTTCCGGCAGCGGATATAAATTTCCCGCCACAGCAGATAAGTTTTCCGCCAGCGGAGAGGTGTATTTTGTCAGCAGAGATAAGATGTCTGGCAGGGGATATAAAATTCCCACCGCCGTAAGTAAATGTTCTGCCAGCGGAGATAAGCTTTCTGCCGGCGGAGAATCGTAGTTCGTCAGCGGAGATAAATTATCTTCCGGCGGCGATAAGATGTCTGTCAGCGGAGAAAAGTTTTCCGCCAGCGGATATAAATTTCCCGCCGCAGGAGGTAAATTTTTCGCCAGCGGAGAGACGTATTTTGTCAGCAGAGATAATTTGTCCGGCAGCGGAGATAAGATGTCTGTCAGCGGAGAAAAGTTTTCCACCACCGGATATAAGCTCTCCGCCAGCGGATATAAATTTCACGCCACCGGAGATAAGTTTTCCGCCAGCGGAGAGACTTATTTTGTCAGCAGAGATAAGTTTTCCGGCAGCGGAGATAAGATGTTTGTCAGCGGAGAAAAGTTTTCCGCCAGCGGATATAAATTTCCCGCCAGTGGAGAGATGTATTTTGTCAGCAGAGATAAGATGTCCGGCAGAGGATATAAATTCCTCGCCACCGGAAGTAAACGTTCTGCCAGCGGAGATAAGTTTTCTGCCAGCGGAGAATCGTAGTTCGTCAGCGGAGATAAATTATCTGCCAGCGGAGATAAGATGTCTGTCAGCGGAGAAAAGATTTCGGGCAGCGGATATAAATTTCCCGCCACCGGAGATAAGTTTTCCGCCAGCGGAGAGACGTATTTTGTCAGCAGAGATAAGTTGTCCGGCAGCGGAGATAAGATGTCTGTCAGTGGAGAAAAGTTTTCCGCCAGCGGATATATATTTCCTGCCACCGCAGACAAGTTTTCCGCCAGCGGAGAGACTTATTTTGTCAGCAGAGATAAGTTTTCCGGCAGCGGAGATAAGATGTTTGTCAGCGGAGAAAAGTTTTCCGCCAGCGGATATAAATTTCCCGCCAGTGGAGAGATGTATTTTGTCAGCAGAGATAAGATGTCCGGCAGAGGATATAAATTCCTCGCCACCGGAAGTAAACGTTCTGCCAGCGGAGATAAGTTTTCTGCCAGCGGAGAATCGTAGTTCGTCAGCGGAGATAAATTATCTGCCAGCGGAGATAAGATGTCTGTCAGCGGAGAAAAGATTTCGGGCAGCGGATATAAATTTCCCGCCACCGGAGATAAGTTTTCCGCCAGCGGAGAGACGTATTTTGTCAGCAGAGATAAGTTGTCCGGCAGCGGAGATAAGATGTCTGTCAGTGGAGAAAAGTTTTCCACCAGCGGATATATATTTCCTGCCACCGCAGACAAGTTTTCCGCCAGCGGAGAGACTTAATTTGTCAGCAGAGATAAGTTGTCCGGCAGCGGAGATAAGATGTCTGTCAGCGGAGAAAAGTTTTCCGCCAGCGGATATAAATTTTCCGCCAACGGAGAGATGTATTTTGTCAGCAGAGATAAGATGTCCGGCAGCGGATATAAAATTTCCACCGCCGTAAGTAAATGTTCTGCCAGCGGAGATAAGCTTTCTGCCGGCGGAGAATCGTAGTTCGTCAGCGGAGATAAATTGTCTGCCAGCGGAGATAAGATGTCTGTCCGCGGAGATAAGTTTTCCGGCAGCGGATATAAATTTCCCTCCACCGGAGATAAGATTTCCGCCAGCGGAGAGACGTATTTTGTCAGCAGAGATAAGTTTTCCGGCAGCGGAGATAAGATGTCTGTCAGCGGAGAAAAGTTTTCCGGCAGCGGATATAAATTTCCCGCCAGCGGAGAGATGTATTTTGTCAGCAGAGATAAGATGTCCGGCAGGGGATATAAATTCCTCGCTGCCGGAAGTAAATGTTCTGGCAGCGGAGAAAAGTTTTCTGCCAGCGGAGAAACGTAGTTCGTCAGCGGAGATAAATTATCTATCAGCGGAGATAAGATGTCTGTCAGCGGAAAAAAGTTTTCCGCCAGCGGATATAAATTTTCCGCCAACGGAGAGATGTATTTTGTCAGCAGAGATAAGATGTCCGGCAGCGGGTATAAATTTCCCACCGCCGGAGGTAGATGTTCTACCAGCGGAGATAAGTTTTCCGCCAGCGGAGAGACGTATTTCGTCAGCAGAGCTAAGTTGTCCGGTAGGGGATATAAATTTCCCGCCACCGGAAATAACTTTTCCGCCAGCGGAGAGACGTATTTCGTCAGCAGAGATAAGTTGTCCGGTAGGGGATATAAATTTCCTGCCACCGGAAATAAGTTTTTTGCCAGCGAAGAGACGTATTTTGTCAGCAGAGATAAGTTGTCCGGCGGGGGCTATAAATTTCCCGCCGCCGGAGTTAAATTTTCCGCCAGCGGAGAGACGTATTTTGTCAGCAGAGATAAGTTTTCCGGCAGGGGATATCAATTCCTCGCCGCCGAAATTAAATGTTCTGCCAGCGGAGATAAGTTTTGTGCCAGCGGAGAATCGTAGTTCGTCAGCGGAGATAAATTATCTGCCAGCGGAGATAAGATGTCTGTCAGCGGAGAAAAGTTTTCCGGCAGCGGATATAAATTTCCCGCCACCGGAGATAAGTTTTCCGCCAGCGGAGAGACGTATTTTGTCAGCAGAGATAAGTTGTCCGGCAGCGGAGATAAGATGTCTGTCAGCGGAGAAAAGTTTTCCGCCAGCGGATATATATTTCCCGCCACCGCAGATAAGTTTTCCGCCAGCGGAGAGACGTATTTTGTCAGAAGAGTTAAGATGTCCGGCAGGGGATATCAATTCCTCGCCGCCGGAAGTAAATGTTCTGCCAGCGGAGATAAGTTTTCTGCCAGCGGAGAAACGTAGTTCGTCAGCGGAGATAAATTATCTGCCGGCGGCGATAAGATGTCTGTCATATAAATTTCCCGCCGCCGGAGATAAGTTTCCCGCCACCGGAGATAAGTTTTCCGCCAGCGGAGAGATGTATTTTGTCAGCAGAGATAAGTTGTCCGGGAGCGGAGATATGATGTCGGTCAGCGGAGATAAGTTTTCCGCCAGCGGAGAGATGTATTTTGTCAGCAGGGATAAGATGTCCGGCAGGGGATATTAATTCCTCACCGCCGGAAGTAAATGTTCTGCCAGCGGAAATAAGCTTTCTGCCGGCGGAGAATCGTAGTTCGTCAGCGGGAATAAATTGTCTGCCAGCGGAGATAAGATGTCTGTCAGCGGAGAAAAGTTTTCCGGCAGCGGATATAAATTTCCCGCCACCGGAGATAAGTTTTCCGCCAGCGGAGAGACGTATTTTGTCAGTAGAGATAAGTTGTCCGGCAGCGGAGATAAGATGTCTGTCAGCGGAGAAAAGTTTTCCGCCAGCGGAGAGACGTATTTTGTCAGCAGAGATAAGTTTTCCGGCAGGGGATATCAATTCCTCGCCGCCGAAATTAAATGTTCTGCCAGCGGAGATAAGTTTTGTGCCAGCGGAGAATCGTAGTTCGTCAGCGGAGATAAATTATCTGCCAGCGGAGATAAGATGTCTGTCAGCGGAGAAAAGTTTTCCGGCAGCGGATATAAATTTCCCGCCACCGGAGATAAGTTTTCCGCCAGCGGAGAGACGTATTTTGTCAGCAGAGATAAGTTGTCCGGCAGCGGAGATAAGATGTCTGTCAGCGGAGAAAAGTTTTCCGCCAGCGGATATATATTTCCCGCCACCGCAGATAAGTTTTCCGCCAGCGGAGAGACGTATTTTGTCAGAAGAGTTAAGATGTCCGGCAGGGGATATCAATTCCTCGCCGCCGGAAGTAAATGTTCTGCCAGCGGAGATAAGTTTTCTGCCAGCGGAGAAACGTAGTTCGTCAGCGGAGATAAATTATCTGCCGGCGGCGATAAGATGTCTGTCATATAAATTTCCCGCCGCCGGAGATAAGTTTCCCGCCACCGGAGATAAGTTTTCCGCCAGCGGAGAGATGTATTTTGTCAGCAGAGATAAGTTGTCCGGGAGCGGAGATATGATGTCGGTCAGCGGAGATAAGTTTTCCGCCAGCGGAGAGATGTATTTTGTCAGCAGGGATAAGATGTCCGGCAGGGGATATTAATTCCTCACCGCCGGAAGTAAATGTTCTGCCAGCGGAAAAAAGCTTTCTGCCGGCGGAGAATCGTAGTTCGTCAGCGGGAATAAATTGTCTGCCAGCGGAGATAAGATGTCTGTCAGCGGAGAAAAGTTTTCCGGCAGCGGATATAAATTTCCCGCCACCGGAGATAAGTTTTCCGCCAGCGGAGAGACGTATTTTGTCAGCAGAGATAAGTTGTCCGGCAGCGGAGATAAGATGTCTGTCAGCGGAGAAAAGTTTTCCGCCAGCGGATATATATTTCCCGCCACCGCAGATAAGTTTTCCGCCAGCGGAGAGACGTATTTTGTCAGCAGAGATAAGATGTCCGGCAGGGGATATAAATTCCTCGCCGCCGGAAGTAAATGTTCTGCCAGCGGAGATAAGTTTTCTGCCAGCGGAGAATCGTAGTTCGTCAGCGGAGATAAATTATCTGCCAGCGGAGATAAGATGTCTGTCAGCAGAGATAAGTTGTCCGGTAGGGGATATAAATTTCCTGCCACCGGAAATAAGTTTTTTGCCAGCGGAGAGACGTATTTTGTCAGCAGAGATAAGTTGTCCGGCGGGGGATATAAGATGTTTGTCACCGGGGAAAAGTTTTCCGCCAGCGGATATAAATTTTCCGCCAGCGGAGAGATGTATTTTGTCAGCAGAGATAAGTTTTCCGGCAGCGGAGATAAGATGTTTGTCAGCGGAGAAAAGTTTTCCGCCAGCGGATATAAATTTTCCGCCAACGGAGAGATGTATTTTGTCAGCAGAGATAAGATGTCCGGCAGCGGATATAAATTTCCCACTGCCGGAGGTAAATGTTCTACCAGCGGAGAGACGTATTTCGTCAGCAGAAATAAGTTTTCCGGTAGGGGATATAAGTTTTTCGCCACTGGAAATAACTTTTCTGCCAGCGGAGAGACGTATTTCGTCAGCAGAGATAAGTTGTCCGGTAGGGGATATAAATTTCCCGCCACCGAAAATAAGCTTTTTGCCAGCGGAGAGACGTATTTTGTCAGCAGAGATAAGTTGTCCGGCGGGGGAAGTAAATTTCCCGCCGCCGGAGGTAAATTTGCTGCCAGCGGAGATACATTTTCTGCCAGCGGAGAAACGTAGTTCGTCAGCGGAGAAACGTAGTTCGTCAGTGAGGATAAACTGTCCGCCAGCGGAGAGACGTATTTCGTCAGAAGAGATAAGTTGTCCGGTAGGGGATATAAATTCCTCGCCGCCGGAAGTAAATGTTCTGCCAGCGGAGATAAGCTTTCTGCCGGCGGAGGATCGTAGTTCGTCAGCGGAGATAAATTGTCTGCCAGCGGAGATAAGTTTTCCGCCAGCGGAGAGACGTTTTTCGTCAGCAGAGATAAGTTTTCCGGTAGGGGATATAAATTTCCCGCCACCGGAAATAACTTTTCCACCAGCGGAGAGACGTATTTCGTCAGCAGAGATAAGTTTTCCGGTAGGGGATATAAATTTCCCGCCACCGGAAATAAGTTTTTTGCCAGCGGAGAGACGTATTTTGTCAGCAGAGATAAGTTGTCCGGCGGGGGATATAAATTTCCAACCACCGGAGCTAAATGTTCTGCCAGCGGAGATAAGTTTTCTGCCAGCGGAAAGACGTAGTTCGTCAGCGGAGATAAATTATATGCCAGCGGCGATAAGATGTCTGTCAGCGGAGAAAAGTTTTCCGCCAGCGGATATATATTTCCCGCCACCGCAGATAAGTTTTCCGCCAGCGGAGAGACGTATTTTGTCAGCAGAGATGAGATGTCCGGAAGGGGATATAAATTCCTCGCCGCCGGAAGTAAATGTTCTGGCAGCGGAGAAAAGTTTTCTGCCAGCGGAGAAACGTAGTTCGTCAGCGGAGATAAATTATCTATCAGCGGAGATAAGATGTCTGTCAGCGGAGAAAAGTTTTCCGCCAGCGGATATAAATTTTCCGCCAACGGAGAGATGTATATTGTCAGCAGAGATAAGATGTCCGGCAGCGGGTATAAATTTCCCACCGCCGGAGGTAGATGTTCTACCAGCGGAGATAAGTTTTCCGCCAGCGGAGAGACGTATTTCGTCAGCAGAGCTAAGTTGTCCGGTAGGGGATATAAATTTCCCGCCACCGGAAATAACTTTTCCGCCAGCGGAGAGACGTATTTCGTCAGCAGAGATAAGTTGTCCGGTAGGGGATATAAATTTCCTGCCACCGGAAATAAGTTTTTTGCCAGCGAAGAGACGTATTTTGCCAGCAAAGATAAGTTGTCCGGCGGGGGCTATAAATTTCCGGCAGCCGGAGTTAAATTTTCCGCCAGCGGAGAGACGTATTTTGTCAGCAGAAATAAGTTTTCCGGCAGCGGAGATAAGATGTTTGTCAGCGGAGAAAAGTTTTCCGCTAGCGGATATAAATTTTCCGCCAGCGGAGGGATGTATTTTGTCAGCAGAGATAAGAAGATCCGGCAGGGGATATCAATTCCTCGCCAACGGAATTAAATGTTCTGCCAGCGGAGATAAGTTTTGTGCCAGCGGAGAATCGTAGTTCGTCAGCGGAGATAAATTATCTGCCAGCGGAAATAAGATGTCTGTCAGCGGAGAAAAGTTTTCCGGCAGCGGATATATATTTCCCGCCACCGCAGATAAGTTTTCCGCCAGCGGAGAGACGTATTTTGTCAGCAGAGATAAGATGTCCGGCAGGGGATATAAATTCCTCGCCGCCGGAAGTAAATTTTCTGCCAGCGGAGATAAGTTTTCTGCCAGCGGAGAATCGTAGTTCGTCAGCGGAGATAAATTATCTGCCAGCGGAGATAAGATGTCTGTCAGCGGAGAAAAGTTTTCCGCCAGCGGATATATATTTCCCGCCACCGCAGATAAGTTTTCCGCCAGCGGAGAGACGTATTTTGTCAGCAGAGATAAGATGTCCGGCAGGGGATATAAATTCCTCGCCGCCGGAAGTAAATGTTCTGCCAGCGGAGATAAGTTTTCTGCCAGCGGAGAATCGTAGTTCGTCAGCGGAGATAAATTATCTGCCAGCGGAGATAAGATGTCTGTCAGCGGAGAAAAGATTTCGGGCAGCGGATATAAATTTCCCGCCACCGGAGATAAGTTTTCCGCCAGCGGAGAGACGTATTTTGTCAGCAGAGATAAGTTGTCCGGCAGCGGAGATAAGATGTCTGTCAGTGGAGAAAAGTTTTCCACCAGCGGATATATATTTCCTGCCACCGCAGACAAGTTTTCCGCCAGCGGAGAGACTTAATATGTCAGCAGAGATAAGTTGTCCGGCAGCGGAGATAAGATGTCTGTCAGCGGAGAAAAGTTTTCCGCCAGCGGATATAAATTTTCCGCCAAAGGAGAGATGTATTTTGTCAGCAGAGATAAGATGTCCGGCAGCGGATATAAAATTTCCACCGCCGTAAGTAAATGTTCTGCCAGCGGAGATAAGCTTTCTGCCGGCGGAGAATCGTAGTTCGTCAGCGGAGATAAATTGTCTGCCAGCGGAGATAAGATGTCTGTCCGCGGAGATAAGTTTTCCGGCAGCGGATATAAATTTCCCTCCACCGGAGATAAGATTTCCGCCAGCGGAGAGACGTATTTTGTCAGCAGAGATAAGTTTTCCGGCAGCGGAGATAAGATGTCTGTCAGCGGAGAAAAGTTTTCCGGCAGCGGATATAAATTTCCCGCCAGCGGAGAGATGTATTTTGTCAGCAGAGATAAGATGTCCGGCAGGGGATATAAATTCCTCGCTGCCGGAAGTAAATGTTCTGGCAGCGGAGAAAAGTTTTCTGCCAGCGGAGAAACGTAGTTCGTCAGCGGAGATAAATTATCTATCAGCGGAGATAAGATGTCTGTCAGCGGAAAAAAGTTTTCCGCCAGCGGATATAAATTTTCCGCCAACGGAGAGATGTATTTTGTCAGCAGAGATAAGATGTCCGGCAGCGGGTATAAATTTCCCACCGCCGGAGGTAGATGTTCTACCAGCGGAGATAAGTTTTCCGCCAGCGGAGAGACGTATTTCGTCAGCAGAGCTAAGTTGTCCGGTAGGGGATATAAATTTCCCGCCACCGGAAATAACTTTTCCGCCAGCGGAGAGACGTATTTCGTCAGCAGAGATAAGTTGTCCGGTAGGGGATATAAATTTCCTGCCACCGGAAATAAGTTTTTTGCCAGCGAAGAGACGTATTTTGTCAGCAGAGATAAGTTGTCCGGCGGGGGCTATAAATTTCCCGCCGCCGGAGTTAAATTTTCCGCCAGCGGAGAGACGTATTTTGTCAGCAGAGATAAGTTTTCCGGCAGGGGATATCAATTCCTCGCCGCCGAAATTAAATGTTCTGCCAGCGGAGATTAGTTTTGTGCCAGCGGAGAATCGTAGTTCGTCAGCGGAGATAAATTATCTGCCAGCGGAGATAAGATGTCTGTCAGCGGAGAAAAGTTTTCCGGCAGCGGATATAAATTTCCCGCCACCGGAGATAAGTTTTCCGCCAGCGGAGAGACGTATTTTGTCAGCAGAGATAAGTTGTCCGGCAGCGGAGATAAGATGTCTGTCAGCGGAGAAAAGTTTTCCGCCAGCGGATATATATTTCCCGCCACCGCAGATAAGTTTTCCGCCAGCGGAGAGACGTATTTTGTCAGAAGAGTTAAGATGTCCGGCAGGGGATATCAATTCCTCGCCGCCGGAAGTAAATGTTCTGCCAGCGGAGATAAGTTTTCTGCCAGCGGAGAAACGTAGTTCGTCAGCGGAGATAAATTATCTGCCGGCGGCGATAAGATGTCTGTCATATAAATTTCCCGCCGCCGGAGATAAGTTTCCCGCCACCGGAGATAAGTTTTCCGCCAGCGGAGAGATGTATTTTGTCAGCAGAGATAAGTTGTCCGGGAGCGGAGATATGATGTCGGTCAGCGGAGATAAGTTTTCCGCCAGCGGAGAGATGTATTTTGTCAGCAGGGATAAGATGTCCGGCAGGGGATATTAATTCCTCACCGCCGGAAGTAAATGTTCTGCCAGCGGAAATAAGCTTTCTGCCGGCGGAGAATCGTAGTTCGTCAGCGGGAATAAATTGTCTGCCAGCGGAGATAAGATGTCTGTCAGCGGAGAAAAGTTTTCCGGCAGCGGATATAAATTTCCCGCCACCGGAGATAAGTTTTCCGCCAGCGGAGAGACGTATTTTGTCAGTAGAGATAAGTTGTCCGGCAGCGGAGATAAGATGTCTGTCAGCGGAGAAAAGTTTTCCGCCAGCGGAGAGACGTATTTTGTCAGCAGAGATAAGTTTTCCGGCAGGGGATATCAATTCCTCGCCGCCGAAATTAAATGTTCTGCCAGCGGAGATAAGTTTTGTGCCAGCGGAGAATCGTAGTTCGTCAGCGGAGATAAATTATCTGCCAGCGGAGATAAGATGTCTGTCAGCGGAGAAAAGTTTTCCGGCAGCGGATATAAATTTCCCGCCACCGGAGATAAGTTTTCCGCCAGCGGAGAGACGTATTTTGTCAGCAGAGATAAGTTGTCCGGCAGCGGAGATAAGATGTCTGTCAGCGGAGAAAAGTTTTCCGCCAGCGGATATATATTTCCCGCCACCGCAGATAAGTTTTCCGCCAGCGGAGAGACGTATTTTGTCAGAAGAGTTAAGATGTCCGGCAGGGGATATCAATTCCTCGCCGCCGGAAGTAAATGTTCTGCCAGCGGAGATAAGTTTTCTGCCAGCGGAGAAACGTAGTTCGTCAGCGGAGATAAATTATCTGCCGGCGGCGATAAGATGTCTGTCATATAAATTTCCCGCCGCCGGAGATAAGTTTCCCGCCACCGGAGATAAGTTTTCCGCCAGCGGAGAGATGTATTTTGTCAGCAGAGATAAGTTGTCCGGGAGCGGAGATATGATGTCGGTCAGCGGAGATAAGTTTTCCGCCAGCGGAGAGATGTATTTTGTCAGCAGGGATAAGATGTCCGGCAGGGGATATTAATTCCTCACCGCCGGAAGTAAATGTTCTGCCAGCGGAAATAAGCTTTCTGCCGGCGGAGAATCGTAGTTCGTCAGCGGGAATAAATTGTCTGCCAGCGGAGATAAGATGTCTGTCAGCGGAGAAAAGTTTTCCGGCAGCGGATATAAATTTCCCGCCACCGGAGATAAGTTTTCCGCCAGCGGAGAGACGTATTTTGTCAGTAGAGATAAGTTGTCCGGCAGCGGAGATAAGATGTCTGTCAGCGGAGAAAAGTTTTCCGCCAGCGGATATATATTTCCCGCCACCGCAGATAAGTTTTCCGCCAGCGGAGAGACGTATTTTGTCAGCAGAGATAAGATGTCCGGCAGGGGATATAAATTCCTCGCCGCCGGAAGTAAATGTTCTGCCAGCGGAGATAAGTTTTCTGCCAGCGGAGAATCGTAGTTCGTCAGCGGAGATAAATTATCTGCCAGCGGAGATAAGATGTCTGTCAGCAGAGATAAGTTGTCCGGTAGGGGATATAAATTTCCTGCCACCGGAAATAAGTTTTTTGCCAGCGGAGAGACGTATTTTGTCAGCAGAGATAAGTTGTCCGGCGGGGATATAAGATGTTTGTCACCGGGGAAAAGTTTTCCGCCAGCGGATATAAATTTTCCGCCAGCGGAGAGATGTATTTTGTCAGCAGAGATAAGTTTTCCGGCAGCGGAGATAAGATGTTTGTCAGCGGAGAAAAGTTTTCCGCCAGCGGATATAAATTTTCCGCCAACGGAGAGATGTATTTTGTCAGCAGAGATAAGATGTCCGGCAGCGGATATAAATTTCCCACTGCCGGAGGTAAATGTTCTACCAGCGGAGAGACGTATTTCGTCAGCAAAAATAAGTTTTCCGGTAGGGGATATAAGTTTTTCGCCACTGGAAATAACTTTTCTGCCAGCGGAGAGACGTATTTCGTCAGCAGAGATAAGTTGTCCGGTAGGGGATATAAATTTCCCGCCACCGAAAATAAGCTTTTTGCCAGCGGAGAGACGTATTTTGTCAGCAGAGATAAGTTGTCCGGCGGGGGAAGTAAATTTCCCGCCGCCGGAGGTAAATTTGCTGCCAGCGGAGATACATTTTCTGCCAGCGGAGAAACGTAGTTCGTCAGCGGAGAAACGTAGTTCGTCAGTGAGGATAAACTGTCCGCCAGCGGAGAGACGTATTTCGTCAGAAGAGATAAGTTGTCCGGTAGGGGATATAAATTCCTCGCCGCCGGAAGTAAATGTTCTGCCAGCGGAGATAAGCTTTCTGCCGGCGGAGGATCGTAGTTCGTCAGCGGAGATAAATTGTCTGCCAGCGGAGATAAGTTTTCCGCCAGCGGAGAGACGTTTTTCGTCAGCAGAGATAAGTTTTCCGGTAGGGGATATAAATTTCCCGCCACCGGAAATAACTTTTCCACCAGCGGAGAGACGTATTTCGTCAGCAGAGATAAGTTTTCCGGTAGGGGATATAAATTTCCCGCCACCGGAAATAAGTTTTTTGCCAGCGGAGAGACGTATTTTGTCAGCAGAGATAAGTTGTCCGGCGGGGGATATAAATTTCCAACCACCGGAGCTAAATGTTCTGCCAGCGGAGATAAGTTTTCTGCCAGCGGAAAGACGTAGTTCGTCAGCGGAGATAAATTATATGCCAGCGGCGATAAGATGTCTGTCAGCGGAGAAAAGTTTTCCGCCAGCGGATATATATTTCCCGCCACCGCAGATAAGTTTTCCGCCAGCGGAGAGACGTATTTTGTCAGCAGAGATGAGATGTCCGGAAGGGGATATAAATTCCTCGCCGCCGGAAGTAAATGTTCTGGCAGCGGAGAAAAGTTTTCTGCCAGCGGAGAAACGTAGTTCGTCAGCGGAGATAAATTATCTATCAGCGGAGATAAGATGTCTGTCAGCGGAGAAAAGTTTTCCGCCAGCGGATATAAATTTTCCGCCAACGGAGAGATGTATATTGTCAGCAGAGATAAGATGTCCGGCAGCGGGTATAAATTTCCCACCGCCGGAGGTAGATGTTCTACCAGCGGAGATAAGTTTTCCGCCAGCGGAGAGACGTATTTCGTCAGCAGAGCTAAGTTGTCCGGTAGGGGATATAAATTTCCCGCCACCGGAAATAACTTTTCCGCCAGCGGAGAGACGTATTTCGTCAGCAGAGATAAGTTGTCCGGTAGGGGATATAAATTTCCTGCCACCGGAAATAAGTTTTTTGCCAGCGAAGAGACGTATTTTGCCAGCAAAGATAAGTTGTCCGGCGGGGGCTATAAATTTCCGGCAGCCGGAGTTAAATTTTCCGCCAGCGGAGAGACGTATTTTGTCAGCAGAAATAAGTTTTCCGGCAGCGGAGATAAGATGTTTGTCAGCGGAGAAAAGTTTTCCGCTAGCGGATATAAATTTTCCGCCAGCGGAGGGATGTATTTTGTCAGCAGAGATAAGAAGATCCGGCAGGGGATATCAATTCCTCGCCAACGGAATTAAATGTTCTGCCAGCGGAGATAAGTTTTGTGCCAGCGGAGAATCGTAGTTCGTCAGCGGAGATAAATTATCTGCCAGCGGAAATAAGATGTCTGTCAGCGGAGAAAAGTTTTCCGGCAGCGGATATATATTTCCCGCCACCGCAGATAAGTTTTCCGCCAGCGGAGAGACGTATTTTGTCAGCAGAGATAAGATGTCCGGCAGGGGATATAAATTCCTCGCCGCCGGAAGTAAATTTTCTGCCAGCGGAGATAAGTTTTCTGCCAGCGGAGAATCGTAGTTCGTCAGCGGAGATAAATTATCTGCCAGCGGAGATAAGATGTCTGTCAGCGGAGAAAAGTTTTCCGCCAGCGGATATATATTTCCCGCCACCGCAGATAAGTTTTCCGCCAGCGGAGAGACGTATTTTGTCAGCAGAGATAAGATGTCCGGCAGGGGATATAAATTCCTCGCCGCCGGAAGTAAATGTTCTGCCAGCGAAGATAAGTTTTCTGCCAGCGGAGAAACGTAATTCGTCAGCGGAGATAAATTATCTGCCGGCGGCGATAAGATGTCTGTCATATAAATTTCCCGCCGCCGGAGATAAGTTTCCCGCCACCGGAGATAAGTTTTCCGCCAGCGGAGAGATGTATTTTGTCAGCAGAGATAAGTTGTCCGGGAGCGGAGATATGATGTCGGTCAGCGGAGATAAGTTTTCCGCCAGCGGAGAGATGTATTTTGTCAGCAGGGATAAGATGTCCGGCAGGGGATATTAATTCCTCGCCGCCGGAAGTAAATGTTCTGCCAGCGGAAATAAGCTTTCTGCCGGCGGAGAATCGTAGTTCGTCAGCGGGAATAAATTGTCTGCCAGCGGAGATAAGATGTCTGTCAGCGGAGAAAAGTTTTCCGCCAGCGGAGAGACGTATTTTGTCAGCAGAGATAAGTTGTCCGGTAGGGGATATAAATTTCCTGCCACCGGAAATAAGTTTTTTGCCAGCGGAGAGACGTATTTTGTCAGCAGAGATAAGTTGTCCGGCGGGGGATCTAAGATGTTAGTCAGCGGGGAAAAGTTTTCCGCCAGCGGATATAAATTTTCCGCCAGCGGAGAGATGTATTTTGTCAGCAGAGATAAGATGTCCGGCAGGAGATATAAATTCCTCGCCGCCGGAAATAAATGTTCTGGCAGCGGAGATAAGTTTTCTGCCAGCGGAGAAACGTAGATCGTCAGCAAAGATAAATTATCTATCAGCGGAGATAAGATGTCTGTCAGCGGAGAAAAGTTTTCCGCCAGCGGATATAAATTTTCCGCCAACGGAGAGATGTATTTTGTCAGCAGAGATAAGATGTCCGGCAGCGGATATAAATTTCCCACTGCCGGAGGTAAAAATGTTCTACCAGCGGAGAGACGTATTTTGTCAGCAGAGATAAGTTGTCCGGTAGGCGATATAAATTTCCCGCCATCGAAAATAAGCTTTTTGCCAGCGGAGAGACGTATTTTGTCAGAAGAGATAAGTTGTCCGGCAGGGGATATAAACTTCCCGCCGCCGGAGGTAAATGTTCTGCCAGCGGAGATACGTTTTCTGCCGGCGGAGATAAGTTGTCCGGCAGGGGATATCAATTTCCCCCTTTCGAGGAAAGTCTTCCGC
Source organism: Drosophila miranda (assembly GCF_003369915.1). Classification (NCBI taxonomy): domain Eukaryota; kingdom Metazoa; phylum Arthropoda; class Insecta; order Diptera; family Drosophilidae; genus Drosophila; species Drosophila miranda. Next base: position 34,341,280 of record NC_046675.1, read on the forward strand.
CAGCGGATATAAATTTCCCACCACCGGAGATAAGTTTTCCGCCAGCGGAGAGACGTATTTCGTCAGCAGAGATAAGTTGTCCGGCAGGGGAGATAAGATGTCTGTCAGCGGTGAAAAGTTCTCCGCCAGCGGATATAAATTTTCCACCAGCGGACATATGTATTTTGTGTTGGACAGAATTTCGCTGCCGTTGCAAGGGAAGTTCTTGTACCGAAAAGTAAAAACGCAACCATTCATATGTAAGGTTTATTTGTGACTAATAAATGCTCTGCTCGCAGGCAGATAGAGACCGAACGAAAGGGAGAACAAAAAGGGAGATAAGAGAACGTCGCTTCGTTACGTCTCTCACTCATACATACGTCTACATACTCATATGTCTGTCAATACATGCGTGCATTGCTAGAGATGGTCATTCTTCAACACCCTTCCTCAATGCGTGCATGCTTACAAATTGTATTTAACTCAATTTAAACTTAACAATTTTGTAAATTCGACATGCTTTCTCTTAGGGAGATTCTTGGTCAAGATATCTGCAATCATATCTGTTGTACTAGCATACTTTAACTTAACTTGACCTTCTTCTACAATCTGTCGTACAAAGTGATATCTAATATCAATATGATTGGTCCTTGAGTGATGCACTGGGTTCCTAGCCAGCTCTTGTGCGCTCAGATTATCGCCATATAAGGTAGTTGAGGTAGCTTCATCTCCACAGCCAATTTCAATGATTAAGCGACGTAAGAATATGGACTCCTTACACGCAGCCGACAGTGCCATGTATTCTGCCTCCGTGCTGCTAAGTGCCACGCTGCGTTGTTTCTCAGATCGCCAAGAAATTCGGCCACCTGCCAAAAAATAAAAAAAATAAAAAAAATTTTCCGCCAGCGGATATATATTTCCCGCCACCGCAGATAAGTTTTCCGCCAGGGGAGAGACGTATTTTGTCAGCAGAGGTAAGATGTCCGGCAGGGGATATAAATTCCTCGCCACCGGAAGTAAATGTTCTGCCAGCGGAGATAAGTTTTCTGCCAGCGGAGAATCGTAGTTCGTCAGCGGAGATAAATTATCTGCCAGCGGAGATAAGATGTCTGTCAGCGGAGAAAAGTTTTCCGGCAGCGGATATAATTTTCCCGCCACCGGAGATAAGTTTTCCGCCAGCGGAGAGACGTATTTTGTCAGCAGAGATAAGTTGTCCGGCAGCGGAGATAAGATGTCTGTCAGCGGAGAAAAGTTTTCCGCCAGCGGATATATATTTCCCGCCACCGCAGATAAGTTTTCCGCCAGCGGAGAGACGTATTTTGTCAGCAGAGATAAGATGTCCGGCAGGGGATATAAATTCCTCGCCGCCGGAAGTAAATGTTCTGCCAGCGAAGATAAGTTTTCTGCCAGCGGTGAAACGTAGTTCGACAGCGGAGATAAATTATCTGCCGGCGGCGATAAGATGTCTGTCATATAAATTTCCCGCCGCCGGAGATAAGTTTCCCGCCACCGGAGATAAGTTTTCCGCCAGTGGAGAGATGTATTTTGTCAGCAGAGATAAGTTGTCCGGCAGCGGAGATAAGATGTCTGTCAGCGGAGAAAAGTTTTCCGCCAGCGGATATATATTTCCCGCCACCGCAGATAAGTTTTCCGCCAGCGGAGAGATGTATTTTGTCAGCAGAGATAAGATGTCCGGCAGGGGATATAAATTCCTCGCCGCCGGAAATAAATGTTCTGGCAGCGGAGATAAGTTTTCTGCCAGCGGAGAAAGTTTTCCGCCAGCGGATATAAATTTTCCGCCAACGGAGAGATGTATTTTGTCAGCAGAGATAAGATGTCCGGCAGCGGATATAAATTTCCCACTGCCGGAGGTAAATGTTCTACCAGCGGAGAGACGTATTTCGTCAGCAGAAATAAGTTTTCCGGTAGGGGATATAAGTTTCCCGCCACTGGAAATAACTTTTCTGCCAGCGGAGAGACGTATTTCGTCAGCAGAGATAAGTTGTCCGGTAGGGGATATAAATTTCCCGCCACCGAAAATAAGCTTTTTGCCAGCGGAGAGACGTATTTTGTCAGCAGAGATAAGTTGTCCGGCGGGGGAAGTAAATTTCCCGCCGCCGGAGGTAAATTTGCTGCCAGCGGAGATACATTTTCTGCCAGCGGAGAAACGTAGTTCGTCAGCGGAGAAACGTAGTTCGTCAGTGGGGATAAACTGTCCGCCAGCGGAGAGACGTATTTCGTCAGAAGAGATAAGTTGTCCGGTAGGGGATACAAATTCCTCGCCGCCGGAAGTAAATGTTCTGCCAGCGGAGATAAGCTTTCTGCCGGCGGAGGATCATAGTTCGTCAGCGGAGATAAATTGTCTGCCAGCGGAGATAAGTTTTCCGCCAGCGGAGAGACGTTTTTCGTCAGCAGAGATAAGTTTTCCGGTAGGGGATATAAATTTCCCGCCACCGGAAATAACTTTTCCACCAGCGGAGAGACGTTTTTCGTCAGCAGAGATAAGTTTTCCGGTAGGGGATATAAATTTCCCGCCACCGGAAATAACTTTTCCACCAGCGGAGAGACGTATTTCGTCAGCAGAGATAAGTTGTGCGGCATGGGATATAAATTTCCCGCCGCCGGAGATAAGTTTTCTGTCAGCGGAGAAACGTAGTTAGTCAGCGGAGATAAGTTGTCCGGCGGGGAATATAAATTCCCCACTCTGGAGAAAAGTTTTCCGCCAGCGGATATAAATTTCCCGCCACCGCAGATAAGTTTTCCGCCAGCGGAGAGGTGTATTTTGTCAGCAGAGATAAGATGTCCGGCAGGGGATATAAAATTCCCCCTCTGGAGATTCATTTTTTGCCAGCGGAGAATCGTAGTTCGTCAGCGGAGATAAATTATCTGCCGGCGGCGATAAGATGTCTGTCAGCGGAGAAAAGTTTTCCGCCAGCGGATATAAATTTTCCGCCAACGGAGAGATGTATTTTGTCAGCAAAGATAAGATGTCCGGCAGCGGATATAAATTTCCCACCGCCGGAGGTAAATGTTCTATCAGCGGAGATAAGATGTCTGTCAGCAGAGAAAAGTTTTCCGCCAGCGGATATAAATTTTCCGCCAACGGAGAGATGTATTTTGTCAGCAGAGAAAAGTTTTCCGCCAGCGGATATATATTTCCCGCCACCGCAGATAAGTTTTCCGCCAGCGGAGAGACGTATTTTGTCAGCAGAGATAAGATGTCCGGCAGGGGATATAAATTCCTCGCCGCCGGAAGTAAATGTTCTGCCAGCGGAGATAAGTTTTCTGCCAGCGGTGAAACGTAGTTCGACAGCGGAGATAAATTATCTGCCGGCGGCGATAAGATGTCTGTCATATAAATTTCCCGCCGCCGGAGATAAGTTTCCCGCCACCGGAGATAAGTTTTCCGCCAGTGGAGAGATGTATTTTGTCAGCAGAGATAAGTTGTCCGGCAGCGGAGATAAGATGTCTGTCAGCGGAGAAAAGTTTTCCGCCAGCGGATATATATTTCCCGCCACCGCAGATAAGTTTTCCGCCAGCGGAGAGATGTATTTTGTCAGCAGAGATAAGATGTCCGACAGGGGATATAAATTCCTCGCCGCCGGAAATAAATGTTCTGGCAGCGGAGATAAGTTTTCTGCCAGCGGAGAAAGTTTTCCGCCAGCGGATATAAATTTTCCGCCAACGGAGAGATGTATTTTGTCAGCAGAGATAAGATGTCCGGCAGCGGATATAAATTTCCCACTGCCGGAGGTAAATGTTCTACCAGCGGAGAGACGTATTTCGTCAGCAGAAATAAGTTTTCCGGTAGGGGATATAAGTTTCCCGCCACTGGAAATAACTTTTCTGCCAGCGGAGAGACGCATTTCGTCAGCAGAGATAAGTTGTCCGGTAGGGGATATAAATTTCCCGCCACCGAAAATAAGTTTTTTGCCAGCGGAGAGACGTATTTTGTCATCAGAGATAAGTTTTCCGCCAGCGGATATAAATTTCCCGCCCCGGAGATAAGCTTTCCGCCAGCGGAGAGACGTATTTCGACATCAGAGATAAGTTGTGCGGCATGGGATATAAATTTCCCGCCGCCGGAGATAAGTTTTCTGTCAGCGGAGAAACGTAGTTAGTCAGCGGAGATAAGTTGTCCGGCGGGGAATATAAATTCCCCACTCTGGAGAAAAGTTTTCCGCCAGCGGATATAAATTTCCCGCCACCGCAGATAAGTTTTCCGCCAGCGGAGAGGTGTATTTTGTCAGCAGAGATAAGATGTCCGGCAGGGGATATAAAATTCCCCCTCTGGAGATTCATTTTTTGCCAGCGGAGAATCGTAGTTCGTCAGCGGAGATAAATTATCTGCCGGCGGCGATAAGATGTCTGTCAGCGGAGAAAAGTTTTCCGCCAGCGGATATAAATTTTCCGCCAACGGAGAGATGTATTTTGTCAGCAGAGATAAGTTGTCCGTTAGGGGATATAAGTTTCCCGCCACTAGAAATAACTTTTCCGCCAGCGGAGAGACGTATTTCGTCAGCAGAGATAAGTTGTCCGGCATGGGATATAAATTTCCCGCCGCCGGAGTTAAGTTTTCTGCCAGCGGAGAATCGTAGTTCGTCAGCGGAGAAACGAAGCTCGTCAGCGGAGAAACGTAGTTTCGTAGCGAAAATAAATTGTCCGCCAGCGGAGATAAGTTGTCCGCCAGCGGATATATGCTTCCCGCCACCGAAAATAAGTATTCCGCCAGCGCAGAGACGTATTTCGTCAGCAGAGATAAGTTGTCCGGCAGGGGATATAAAATTCCCCCTCTGGAGATTCATTTTCTGCCAGCGGAGAATCGTAGTTCGTCAGCGGAGATAAATTATCTGCCGGCGGCGATAAGATGTCTGTCAGCGGAGAAAAGTTTTCCGCCAGCGGATATAAATTTCCCGCCCCGGAGATAAGCTTTCCGCCAGCGGAGAAACGTATTTTGTCAGCAGAGATAAGTTGTCCGGCGGGGGATATAAATTTCCCGCCGCCGGAGGTACATTTTCCGCCAGCGGAGAGACGTATTTTGTCAGCAGAGATAAGTTTTCCGGCAGCGGAGATAACATGTTTGTCAGCGGAGAAAAGTTTTCCGCCAGCGGATATAAATTTTCCGCCAGCGGAGAGATGTATTTTGTCAGCAGAGATAAGATGTCCGGCAGGAGATATAAATTCCTCGCCGCCGGAAGTAAATGTTCTAGCAGCGGAGATAAGTTTTCTGCCAGCGGAGAAACGTAGATCGTCAGCGGAGATAAATTATCTATCAGCGGAGATAAGATGTCTGTCAGCGGAGAAAAGTTTTCCGCCAGCGGATATAAATTTTCCGCCAACGGAGAGATGTATTTTGTCCGTTAGGGGATATAAGTTTCCCGCCACTAGAAATAACTTTTCCGCCAGCGGGGAGACGTATTTCGTCAGCAGAGATAAGTTTTTCGGTAGGGGATATAAATTTCCCACCGCCGGAGGTAAATGTTCTGTTGAAGAATGACCATCTCTAGCAATGCACGCATGTATTGACAGACATATGAGTATGTAGACGTATGTATGAGTGAGAGACGTAACGAAGCGACGTTCTCTTATCTCCCTTTTTGTTCTCCCTTTCGTTCGGTCTCTATCTGCCTGCGAGCAGAGCATTTATTAGTCACAAATAAACCTTACATATGAATGGTTGCGTTTTTACTTTTCGGTACAAGAACATCCCTTGCAACGGCAGCGAAATTCTGTCCAACAGATTATGGGCCCAGGATCGGATTTTGTAAATTAAAAGTAAAGTGATTGTTTTAGTAACGAACTATTAACATCGGTGTGACTCAGAGACTAAACGATAATCAGCAATGAGCGGGATGTATCAAATAGACAAATTAGAGGAGGGAAATTATGACTCCTGGTGTATTCAAATGCGGTCTGTGCTGGTGCACGCTGAATTGTGGAGTGTGGCATCTGGTGACCTGCTACCAACGAATGTTCCCGAAGGTGTGAATTGGCAGGCCAAGGATGAAAAGGCGCTGGCCATGATCACATTGAGTGTGAAAACTTCACAGTTGGGATACATTAAAAATTGCAGTAAGTCGTCCGAAGCATGGAACAAATTAAAGAGTGTTCATCAACCAAGTGGACCTGTACGAAAGGTTCAACTGTACAAGAAATTGCTAAGCAAGCGCATGGATCAAAGGCAAAGCATTTCAAGCTACATTAATGAGATCGTGGATATTCTTGATGGCCTTGGGTCAGTAGGAATCGAGCTAAATGATGAACTGCGCTCAATTGTTTTGTTGTCAAGCCTTCCAGAACAATTCGAAAATTTCGTTGTCGCCATAGAGACGCGCGACAGTCTGCCGACTTTCGATGTTCTATGCGTAAAACTGAAGGAAGAAGGCGAACGAAAGGGAAACACAGAAGATCAAAAGGAATACGCAAAGGCATATACCGCAGTACATTAGCCGGCCGCGCACAGAGCGCTAAAGAAGAGAAACAATACAATGATATGTTTCAAGTGTGGTGAGCGCGGGCATATGAAGGCTCAGTGTAAGAAGGAGAGCGCAAATGTGGAAAGGGCAGCAAGAGTGGAGAACAAGCAGTGCAGTCTATTAAATGCGTTGGACGCAGATAATTTGAAAAAGAGTATGTGGTGTTTGGATAGTGGTGCCACAAGCCACATGTGTTGTGAGAAACAGTTATTCACAAAGAAATATTCGAGAAACACACAGAAATGATTGGTCTGTCTGACTCCGGTTTCCTAAAAGCTGAAGGAAAAGGGGAAGTAGAGCTGAAGACAGAGATATGCACGCTGCTGTTAAAGAATGTTCTCTATGTGCCCGAAATGAATGGAAATTATTTCTCGGTGAGCAGCGCTGTACAGAATAAATGTTTCGTCACTTTTGGACAAGAATATGCACGAGTTATCCAAAATGGCGAATGCATTGTAAAGGCGAACAGAGTTGGAAACTTGTATATGTTTCGAGGAAAACAAAACAACTGTTTTGCGGCGGTTAAGGCTAATGGTGCCCTGTGGCATAAACGGTACGGCCACTTGAACATCAGTAGTATGAAAGATTTGATCAGCAAAGGAATGGTGGGCGGCATTGAAAATATGGTTTTCCCGGCGAATATGAATTGCAAAACATGTATGGTCAGCAAGATTCATGCGCAACCATTTCCTGTTGCAACCACCAGTAGAGCTCAAGATATATTGGAACTAGTTCATGCAGATGTGTGCGGGCCATTTGGCACACAGTCGCTTGCTGGATCAAAGTATTTTCTAACCTTCATCGATGACAAATCAAGGCGTATATTTGTGTATTTCCTGCGGACAAAGGATGAAGTCTTCCAGAAGTTCGTCGAGTTCAAAACCCTGCTTGAACGGCAAACGGGAAAAAGTCTCAAATGTATCCGGAGCGACAATGGCGGTGAATTTGTCAACAAATCGTTTGATGAATTTCTGAAAACTAATGGGATTGAGAGGCAGCTGACAGTGGCGTACACCCCACAGCAAAACGGCGTTGCTGAGAGGGCAAACCGCACTCTGGTGGAAATGTCAAGATGTATGCTGGTCCAGTCAGGATTAGGCGAATCCTTGTGGGCTGAGGCAGTCAACGCAGCTGTGTATGTACGGAATCGATCACCGACCAAGGCGCTGACCAGTATGACGCCTATGGAAGCGTGGACTGGTAAGAAACCTTTTGTTGGTCATCTAAAGGTTTTTGGCTCCGTTACAGTAGCTTTGGACAAGGGTCCAAGGAAGAGTAAACTTCAACCAAAAGGCAAAGAATATCGCATGATTGGATATTCAGTGGCGGCTAAGGCCTTTCGACTGTATGACCCTGTGTCTCATCAGGTGATTGAAAGGCGAGATGTTCTCTTTGACGAGATCCAAGACGACAAGGATACAGTCACATTCGAACTTCCGAAGGCAGAAGTTAGCATGCAGTCAGGCGGCGATACTGATGACATTGACAGCAGCGGTGGAGACAGCAGCCATGGTGCAAGCGTTGACGGGGAGAATCCCAGTAGCAGCGGTACTGATGGGTACGAGAGCGCAACAGAAAAGGTTGAGTCAGATGAGCCAGCTCCTTGCGTTGGACCTGGCAGACCAAGGCTGATTCGGACCGGCAAACCTGGCCGTCCGAGAAAGGAGTACAACATTCTTGGTGCTCTGGTTGCCAGCGACGTAAAGATTCCAGTATCCTACGAGGAGGCGTTCATCAGTATTCATGCATCACATTGGTCCGAAGCGATGCAACGCGAATATGAGGCATTAATGGCAAACGAGACATGGCAGTTGGCAGACTTACCGGCAGGACAACGAGCAGTTGGATGCAAATGGGTATATAGCCTGAAACGCGACAAAGATGGTCAAATCGAACGTTTCAAGGCGCGACTGGTGGCAAAAGGTTGCTCCCAGCAGTACGGCATAAACTATGCGGAAACATTTTCTCCAGTCTGCAGACTGGAGAGCGTGCGATTTATTCTTGCGCTAGCAGCAGAATTGAAATTATATGTCAACCAAATGGATGTATGTACGGCATACCTCAACAGTGACCTGAGCGATACGGTGTACATGAAGCAACCACAAGGGTACATTGATCGAGCTTATCCAGCGAAGGCTATGCTGCTTAAAAATGCAATATATGGATTGAAGCAGTAAGGAAGGGAATGGAATTCGAAGCTGAATGGGGTCCTGACTAATCTGGGTTTTGTTTCCTGTGACAACGAGCCGTGTCTCTACCAGCAGAGAGGGAAAGGTAACTTATCGTTAATCTTGGTATATGTTGACGATTTACTTATAGCATGCCAGTCCAAAGAGGACATGCTCGGTATCAAATCGGCTATTTCAAATGCGTTCGAATGTATCGACAAAGGTGTTCCAGAGCTGTTTTTAAGCATGGAGGTGCACCGTGAAGGTGAGCTTGGGCCTATCACCATAGGCCACTCGCAATACATCAAGGAACTATTGCAAGCTCACGACATGGACAAATGTAGACCAGTGGCTACTCCGTTGGATGCGGGGTTCCAGGTGGATTGTACTAATGAGCAGTGTCAAAAGGTTGATCCTGTCATGTATCAATCCATGATTGGTGAGCTGATGTGGCTGGCACTCACAACCAGACCGGACATTTTGCATTCAGTTGCAAAGTTGGCCCAGAGGAACAAAGATCCGCACGCAGAGCATCTGGCTGGTGTGAAGCACGTTCTGAGGTACTTGGCAGCGACGATGAACTTCAAACTACACTACAAAGGGTGTCACCAGCCACTTACTGGATATGTGGATGCGGATTGGGGCGGCGATCGAACTAACCGAAAGTCGTATACGGGCTATGTTTATTTTTTGGCAGGTGGCCGAATTTCTTGGCGATCTGAGAAACAACGCAGCGTGGCACTTAGCAGCACGGAGGCAGAATACATGGCACTGTCGGCTGCGTGTAAGGAGTCCATATTCTTACGTCGCTTAATCATTGAAATTGGCTGTGGAGATGAAGCTACCTCAACTACCTTATATGGCGATAATCTGAGCGCACAAGAGCTGGCTAGGAACCCAGTGCATCACTCAAGGACCAATCATATTGATATTAGATATCACTTTGTACGACAGATTGTAGAAGAAGGTCAAGTTAAGTTAAAGTATGCTAGTACAACAGATATGATTGCAGATATCTTGACCAAGAATCTCCCTAAGAGAAAGCATGTCGAATTTACAAAATTGTTAAGTTTAAATTGAGTTAAATAAAATTTGTAAGCATGCACGCATTGAGGAAGGGTGTTGAAGAATGACCATCTCTAGCAATGCACGCATGTATTGACAGACATATGAGTATGTAGACGTATGTATGAGTGAGAGACGTAACGAAGCGACGTTCTCTTATCTCCCTTTTTGTTCTCCCTTTCGTTCGGTCTCTATCTGCCTGCGAGCAGAGCATTTATTAGTCACAAATAAACCTTACATATGAATGGTTGCGTTTTTACTTTTCGGTACAAGAACTTCCCTTGCAACGGCAGCGAAATTCTGTCCAACACAAAATACATATGTCCGCTGGTGGAAAATTTATATCCGCTGGCGGAGAACTTTTCACCGCTGACAGACATCTTATCTCCCCTGCCGGACAACTTATCTCTGCTGACGAAATACGTCTCTCCGCTGGCGGAAAACTTATCTCCGGTGGTGGGAAATTTATATCCGCTGGCGGAAGACTTTTCTCGAAAGGGGGAAATTGATATCCCCTGCCGGACAACTTATCTCCGCCGGCAGAAAACGTATCTCCGCTGGCAGAACATTTACCTCCGGCGGCGGGAAGTTTATATCCCCTGCCGGACATCTTATCTCTGCTAACAAAATACATCTCTCCGCTGGTGGAAAATTTATATCCGCTGGCGGAAAACTTTTCTCCGCTGACAGACATCTTATCTCCGCTGGCAGATTATTTATCTTTGCTGACAAAATACATCTCTCCGCTGGCGGAAAACTTATCTCCGGTGGCGGGAAATTGATATCCGCTGGCGGAAAACTTTTCTCCAGAGGGTGAAATTTATATCTCCCGCCGGACAACTTATCTCTGCTGACAAAATAAGTCTCTCCGCGGGCGGAAAACTTATCTCCGGTGGCGGGAAATTTATAGCCGCTGGCGGAAAACTTTTCTCCAGAAGGGGAAATTTATATCTCCCGCCGGAAAACTTATCTCTGCTGATAAAATACGTCTCTCCGCTGGCGGAAAACTTATTTCCGGAGGCGGGATATCTATATCACCCGCCGGACATCTTATCTCTGCTGACAAAATAAGTCTCTTCGCTGTCGGTAAACTTATCTCCGGCGGCGGGAAATTTATATCCGCTGGCGGAAAACTTTTCTCCGCTGACAGACATCTTATCTCCGCTGGCAGATAATTTATCTCCGCTGACGAACTACGTTTTTCCGCAGGCAGAAAACTTATCTCCGCTGGCAGAACATTTACTTCCGTCGGTGGGGAATTTGTATCCCCTGCCGGACATCTTATCTCTACTGACAAAATACATCTCTCCGCACGCGGAAAACTTATCTGCGGTGGCGGGAAATTTATATCCGCTGGCGGAAAACTTTTCTCCGCTGAGAGACATCATATCTCCGCTGCCGGACAACTTATCTCTGCTGACGAACTACGTTTTTCCGCAGGCAGAAAACTTATCTCCGCTGGCAGAACATTTACTTCCGTCGGTGGGGAATTTGTATCCCCTGCCGGACATCTTATCTCTACTGACAAAATACATCTCTCCGCAGGCGGAAAACTTATCTGCGGTGGCGGGAAATTTATATCCGCTGGCGGAAAACTTTTCTCCGCTGAGAGACATCATATCTCCGCTGCCGGACAACTTATCTCTGCTGACAAAATAAATCTCTCCGCTGTCGGAAAAACTTATCTCCGGTGGTGGGAAATTTATATCCGCTGGCGGAAAACTTTTCTCCGCTGACAGACATCTTATCTCCGCTGGCAGATAATTTATCTCCGCTGACGAACTACGTTTCTCCGCAGGCAGAAAACTTATCTCCGCTGGCAGAATATTTACTTCCGGCGGCGGGGAATTTATATCCCCTGCCGGAGAACGTATCTCTGCTGACAAAATACATCTCTAGGCTGGCGGAAAACTTATCTGCAGTGGCGGGAAATTTATATCCGCTGGCGGAAAACTTTTCTCCGCTGACATACATCTTATCTACGCTACCGGACAACTTATCTCTGCTGACAAAATACGTCTCTCCGCTGTCGGAAAACTTATCTCCGGTGGCGGGAAATTTATATCCGCTGGCGGAAAACTTTTCTCCAGAGGGGGAAATTTATATCCCCTGCCGGACAACTTATCTCCCATGACGAACTATGTTTCTCCGCCGGCAGAAACGTATCTCCGCTGGCAGAAAATTTACTTCCGGCGGCGAGGAATTTATATCCCCTGCCGGACATCTTATCTCTGTTGACAAAATACATCTCTCCGCAGGCGGAAAACTTATCTGCGGTGGCCGGAAAATTATATTTGCTGGCGGAAAACTTTTCTCCGCTGAGACACATCATATCTCCGCTCCCGGACAAATTATCTCTGCTGACAAAATACAACTCTCCGCTGGCGGAAAACTTATCTGTGGTGGTGGGAAATTTATATCCGCTGGCGGAAAACTTTTCTCCGCTGATAGACATATTATCTACGCTGCCGGACAACTTATCTCTTTTGACGAAATACGCCCCTCCGCTGGCGGAAAACTTATCTCCGGTGACGGGAAATTTATATCCGCTGGCAGAAAACTTATCGCCAGAGGGGGAAATTTATATCTCCCGCCGGACAACTTATCTCTGCTGACAAAATACGTCTCTCCGCTGGCGGAAAACTTATCTCCGGTGGCGGGATATCTATATCCTCCGCCGGACATCTTATCTCTGCTGACAAAATAAGTCTCTCCGCTGTCGGTAAGCTTATCTCCGGCGGCGGGAAATTTATATCCGCTGGCGGAAAACTTTTCTCAGCTGACAGACATCTTATCTCCGCTGGCAGATAATTTATCTCCGCTGACGAACTACGTTTCTCCGCAGGCAGAAAACTTATCTTCGCTGGCAAAACATTTACTTCCGTCGGCGGGGAATTTGTATCCCCTACCGGACATCTTATCTCTGCTGACAAAATAAGACTCTCCGCTGTCGGAAAACTTATATCCCCTGCCGGAAAATGTATCCCCGCTGACGAAATTAATCTCTCTGCGGGCGGAAAACTTATCTCCGGCGGCGGGAAATTTATATCCGCTGGCGGAAAACTTTTCTCCGCTGACAGACATCTTATCTCCGCTGGCAGATAATTTATCTCCGCTGACGAACTACGTTTCTCCGCAGGCAGAAAACTTATCTCCGCTGGCAGAACATTTACTTCCGTCGGCGGGGAATTTGTATCCCCTACCGGACATCTTATCTCTGCTGACAAAATACATCTCTCCGCAGGCGGAAAACTTTTCTCCGCTGATAGACATCTTATCTACGCTGCCGGACAACTTATCTCTTCTGACGAAATACGCCCCTCCGCTGGCGGAAAACTTATCTCCGGTGGCGGGAAATTTATATCCGCTGGCAGAAAACTTATCGCCAGAGGGGGAAATTTATATCCCCCGCCGGACAACTTATCTCTGCTGACAAAATACATCTCTCCGCTGGCGGAAAGCTTATATCCGGTGACGGGAAATTAATATCCGCTGGCGGAAAACTTTTCTCCGCTGACAGACATCTTATCTCCGCTGGCAGATAATTTATCTCCGCTGACGAACTACGTTTCTCCACTGGCAGAAAACTTATCTCTAGAGGGGGATATTTATATCCCCTGCCGGACAACTTATCTCTGCTGACAAAATAATTCTCTCCGCTGGCGGAAAACTTATCTCCGGCGGCGGGAAATTTATATTCGCTGCCGGAAAACTTTTCTCCGCTGACAGACATCTAATCTCCGCTGGCAGAAAACTTTTCTCCAGAGGGGGAAATTTATATGCCCTTCCGGACAACTTATCTCAGCTGACGAACTACGATTCTCCGCTGGCAGAAAACTTATCTCCGGCGGCGGGAAATTTATATCCCCTGCCGGAAAATGTATCCCCGCTGACGAAATTAATCTCTCTGCGGGCGGAAAACTTATCTCCGGTGTCGGAATATTTATATCCGCTGGCGGAAAACTTTTCTCCGCTGACAGACATCTTATCTCCGCTGGCAGATAATTTATCTCCGCTGACGAACTACGTTTCTCCGCTGGCAGAAAACTTGACTCTAGAGGTGGAAATTTATATACCCTGCCGGACAACTTATCTCTGCTGACAAAATACGTCTCTCTGCTGGCGGAAAACTTATCTCCGGTGGCGGGAAATTTATATCCGCTGGCGGAAAACTTTTCTCCGCTGACATACATCTTATCTCCGCTGGCAGAAAACTTATCTCCAGAGGGGGAAATTTATATGCCCTGCCGGACAACTTATCTCTGCTGACGAACTACGATTCTCCGCTGGCAGAAAACTTATCTCCGGCGGCGGGAAATTTATACCCCCTGCCGGAAAATGTATCCCCGCTGACGAAATACGTCTCTCTGCGGGCGGAAAACTTATCTCCGGTGGCGGGAAATTAATATCCGCTGGCGGAAATTTTTTCTCCGCTGACAGACATCTTATCTCAGCTGGCAGAAAGCTTATCTCCAGAGGGGGAAATTTATATCCCCTGCCGGACAACTTATCTCTGCTGAGGAAATACGTCTCTCCGCTGGCGGAATAATTATTTCCGGTGGCGGGTAACCTATATCCGCTGACAGACATCTTATCTCCGCTGGCAGACAATTTATCTCCGCTGACGAACTACGTTTCACCGCTGGCAGAAAACTTATCTCCGGTGGCGGGAAATACGTCTCTCGGCGGACGGAAAACTTATTTCCGGTGGCGGGAAATTTATATCCGCTGGCGGAAAACTTTTCTCCAGAGGGGGAAATTTATATCCCCTGCCAGACATCTTATCTCTGCTGACAAAATACATCTCTCCGCTGGCGGCAAACTTATCTGTGGTGGCGGGAAATGTATATCCCCTGCCGAACAACTTATCTCTGCTGACGAAATACGTCTCTCCGCTGGCGGAAAACTTATTTCCGGTGGCGGGAAATCTATACCCGCTGGCGGACAACTTATCTCCGCTGGCAGACAATTTATCTCCGCTGACGAACTACATTTCACCGCTGGCAGAAAACTTATCTCCGGCGGCGGGAAATTTATTTACGGTGGCGGGAAATCTATATCCCCCGCCGGACAACGTATCTCCGCTGACGAACTACGATTCTCCGCTGGCAGAAAACTTATCTCCGGCGGCGGTAAATTTATATCCCCTGCCGGAAAATGTTTCCCCGCTGACGAAATACGTCTCTCTGCGGGCGTTAAACATATCTCCGGTGTCGGGAAATTTATATCCTTTGGCGAAAAACTTTTCTCCGCTGACAGACATCTTATCTCCGCTGGCAGACAATTTATTTCCGCTGACGAACTACGTTTCTCCGCTGGCAGAAAACTAATCTGCGCTGGCGGAAAATTTATTTGCGGTGCCGGGAAGTCTATATCCCCCGCCGGACAACTTATATCTGCTGACGAAATACATCTCTCCGCTGGCAGAAAACTTATCTCCGGCGGCGGGAAATTTATATCCCCTGCCGGAAAATGTATCCCCACTAACGAAATACGTCTCTCTGCGGGCGGAAAACTTATGTCCGGTGGCGGGAAATGTATATCCCCTGCCGCACAACTTATCTTTGCTGACGAAATACGTCTCTCCGTTGGCGGAAAACTTATTTCCGGTGGCGGAAAATCTATATCCCCTACCGGACAACTTATCTCTGCTGATGAAATACGTCTCTCTGCTGGCGAAAAACTAATTTCCGGTGGCGGGAAATTTATATCCGCTGTCGGAAAACTTTTCTCCAGAGGTGGAAATTTATATCCCCTGCCAGACATCTTATCTCTGCTGACAAAATACGTCCCTCCGCTGGCGGCAAACTTATCTGTGGTGGCGGGAAATTTATATCCCCTGCCGGACAACTTATATCTGCTGACGAAATACATCTCTCCGCTGGCGGAAAACTTATCTGCGGTGGCGGGAAAATGTATATCCCCTGCCGGACAACTTATCTCTGCTGACGAAGTACGTCTCTCCGCTGGCTGAAAACTTATTTCTGATGGCGGGAAATCTATATCCCCTGCCGGAAAACTTATCTCTGCTGACGAAATACATCTCTCCGCTGGCGGAAAACTTATTTCCGGTGGCAGGAAATCTATATCTTCTGGCGGACAACTAATATCCGCTTGCAGACAATTTATCTCCGCTGGCAGAAAACTTAGCTCCGGTGGCGGGAAATTTATATCCCCTGCCGGACAGCTTATCTCTGCTGACGAAAAACGTCTCTCCGCTGGCTGAAAACTTATTTCCGATGGCGGGAAATCTATTTCCCTGCCGGACAACTTATCTCTGCTGACGAAATACGTCTCTCCGCTGGCGGAAAACTTATTTCCGGTGGCGGAATATCTATATACCCTACCGGAAAGTTTATCTCTGCTGACGAAATACGTCTCTCCGCTGGCGAAAAACTTATTTCCGGTGCCGGGAAATCTATATCATCTGGCGGACAACTTATCTCCGCTGGCAGGCAATTTATCTCCGCTTACGAACTACGCTTCTCCGCTGGCAGAAAACTTATCTCCGCTGGCAGAACATTTACCTCCGGCGGTGGGAATTGTATATCCGCTGCCGGACATCTTATCTCTGCTGACAAAATAAATCTCTCCGTTAGCGGAAAATTTATATCCGCTGGCGGAAAACTTTTCTTCGCTGACAGACATCTTATCTCCGCTGACGAACTACGTTTCTCCGCTGCAAGAAAACTTATCTCCGCTGGCAGAAAAGTTAGCTCCGGTGGCGGGAAATTTATATCCCCTGCCGGACATCTTATCTCTGCTGACAAAATACGTTTCTCCGCTGGCGGGAAACTTATCTCCGGCGGCGGGAAATTGGTATCTGCTGGCGGAAAACTTTTCTCCGCTGACAGACATCTTATCTCCGCTGGCAGATTATTTATCTTTGCTGACAAAATACGTCTCTCCGCTAGCGGAAAACTTATCTCCGGTGGCGGGAAATTGATATCCGCTGGCGGAAAACTTTTCTCCAGAGGGTGAAATTTATATCTCCCGCCGGGCAACTTATCTCTGCTGAAAAAATACGTCTCTCCGCTGGCGGAAAACTTATCTTCGGTGGCGCGAAATTTATATCCGCTGGCGGAAAACTTTTCTCCGCTGACAGATAGTTTATCTTTGCTGACAAAATACGTCTCTCCGCTGGCGGAAAACTTATCTCCGGTGGCGGAAAATTGATATCCGCTGGCGGAAAACTTTTCTCCAGAGGGGGAAATTTATATCTCCCGCCGGACAACTTATCTCTGCTGACGAAATACGTCTCTCCGCTGGCGGAAAACTTATATCCGGTGGCGGGATATCTATATCAACCGCCGGACATCTTATCTCTGCTGACAAAATAAGTATCTCCGCTGGCGGAAAACTTATTTCCGGTGGCGGGATATCTATATCACCCGCCGGACATTTTATCTCTGCTGACAAAATAAGTCTCTCCGCTGTCGGAAAACTTATCTCCGGTGGCGGGAAATTTATATCCGCTGGCGGAAAACTTTTCTCCAGAGGGTGAAATTTATATCTCCCGCCGGACAACTTATCTCTGCTGACAAAATACGTCTCTCCGCTGGCGGAAAACTTATCTGCGGTGGCGGGAAATTTATATCCGCTGGCGGAAAACTTTTCTCCGCTGACAGACATCTTATCTCCGCTGGCAGATAATTTATCTCCGCTGACGAACTACGTTTCTCCGCTGGCAGAAAACTTATTTCCGCTGGCAGAACATTTACTTTCGGCGGCGAGGAATTTATATCCCCTGCCGGACATCTTATCTCTGCTGACAAAATAAGTCTCTCCGCTGGCGGAAAACTTATCTCCGGTGGCGGGAAATTTACATCCGCTGTCGGAAAACTTTTCTGCGCTGACAGACATCTTATCTCCGCTGGCAGATTAATTATCTTTGCTGACAAAATACGTCTCTCCGCTGGCGGAAAACTTATCTCCGGTGGCGGGAAATTGATATCCGCTGGCGGAAAACTTTTCTCCAGAGGGTGAAATATATATATCTCCCGCCGGACAACTTATCTCTGCTGACAAAATACGTCTCTCCGCTGGCGGAAAACTTATTTCCGGTGGCGGGATATCTATATCAACCGCCGGACATCTTATCTCTGCTGACAAAATAAGTCTCTCCGCTGGCGGAAAACTTATCTCCGATGGCGGGAAATTTACATCCGCTGTCGGAAAACTTTTCTGCGCTGACAGACATCTTATCTCCGCTGGCAGATTAATTATCTTTGCTGACAAAATACGTCTCTCCGCTGGCGGAAAACTTATCTCCGGTGGCGGGAAATTGATATCCGCTGGCGGAAAACTTTTCTCCAGAGGGTGAAATATATATATGTCCCGCCGGACAACTTATCTCTGCTGACAAAATAAGTCTCTCCGCTGGCGGAAAACTTATCTCCGGTGGCGGGAAATTTATATCCGCTGGCGGAAAAGTTTTCTCCGCTGACAGACATCTTATCTCCGCTGGCAGATAATTTATCTCCGCTGACGAACTACGTTTCTCCGCTGACAGACATCTTATTTCCGCTGGCAGAACATTTACTTTCGGCGGCGAGGAATTTATATCCCCTGCCGGACAGCTTATCTCTTCTGACGAAATACGTCTCTCCTCTGGCGGAAAAATTATTTCCGGTTTCGGGATATCTATATACCCCGCCGGACATCTTATCTCTGCTGACAAAATACTTCTCTCCGCTGGCTTAAAACTTATCTGCGGTGGCGGGAACTTTATATCCGCTGGCAGAAAACTTTTCTCCGCTGACAGAAATCTTATCTCCGCTGGCAGATTAATTATCTTTGCTGACAAAATACGTCTCTCCGCTTTCGGAAAACTTTTCTCCAGAGGGTGAAATATATATATCTCCCGCCGGACAACTTATCTCTGCTGACAAAATACGTCTCTCCGCTGGCGGAAAACTTATCTCCGGTGGCGGGAAATTTATATCCGCTGGCGGAAAAGTTTTCTCCGCTGACAGACATCTTATCTCCGCTGGCAGATAATTTATCTCCGCTGACGAACTACGTTTCTCCGCTGGCAGAAAACTTATCTCCGCTGGCAGAACATTTATATTCGGCGGCGAGGAATTTATATCCCCTGCCGGACATCTTATCTCTGCTGCGGAAAACTTATCTGCGGTGGCGGGAAATGTATATCCGCTGGCGGAAAACTTTTCTCCGCTGACAGAAAACTTATCCCCGCTGTCAGAACTTTTACTTCCGGCGGGGAGGAATTTTAATCCCCTGCCGGACATCTTATCTCTGCTGACAAAATACGTCTCTCCGCTGGCGGAAAACTTATCTCCAGTGGCGGGAAATTGATATCCGCTGGCGGAAAACTTTTCTCCGCTGACAGACATCTTATCTCCGCTGGCAGATTATTTATCTTTGCTGACAAAATACGTCTCACCGCCGGCGGAAAACTTATCTCCGCTGGCGGGGAATTGATATCCGCTGGCGGAAAACTTTCCTCCAGAGGGTGAAATTTATATCTCCCGCCGGACAACTGATCTCTGCTCACAAAATACGTCTCTCCGCTGTCGGAAAACTTATCTCCGGTGGCTGGAAATTTATATCCGCTGGCAGAAAACTTTTCTCGAGAGGGGGAAATTGATATTCCCTGCCGGACAACTTATCTCCGCCGGCAGAAAACGTATCTCCGCTGGCAGAACATTTACCTCCGGCGGCGGGAAGCTTATATCCCCTGCCGGACACCTTATCTCTGCTGACAAAATACATCTCTCCGCTGGTGGAAAATTTATATCCGGTGGCGGGAAATTTATATCCGCTGGCGGAAAACTTTTCTCCAGAGGGGGAAATTGATATCCCCTGCCGGACAACTTATCTCCGCTGACGAACTTCGTTTCTCCGCCGGCAGAAAACGTATCTCCGCTGGCAGAACATTTACTTCCGGCGGCGGGAAGTTTATATCCCCTGCCGGACATCTTATCTCTGCTGACAAAATACATCTCTCCGCTGGCGGAGAACTTTTCTCCGCTGACAGACATCTTATCTCCCCTGCCGGACATCTTACCTCTGCTGACAAAATAAGTCTCTCCGCTGTCGGAAAACTTATCTCCGGTGGCGGGAAATTTATATCCTCTGGCGGAAAACTTTTCTGCAGAGGGGGAAATTTATATCCCCTGCCGGACAACTTATCTCCGCCGGCAGAAAACAAAACTCCGCTGGCAGAACGTATACCTCCGGCGGCGGGAAATGTATATCCCCTGCCGGACAACTTATCTCTGCTGACGAAATACGCGTCTCCGCTGGCGGAAAACTTATCTCCGCTGGCAGATAATTTATCTAAGCTGACGAACTACGTTTCTCCGCAGGCAGAAAACTTATCTCCGCTGGCAGAATATTTACTTCCGGCGGCGGGGAATTTATATCCCCTGCCGGAGAACTTATCTCTGCTGACAAATTACATCTCTCTGCTGGCGGAAAACTTATCTGCGGTGGCGGGAAATTGATATCCGCTGGCGGAAAACTTTTCTCCAGAGGGGGAAATTTATATCCCCTGCCGGACAACTTATATCCTCTGACGAACTATGTTTCTCCGCCGGCAGAAAACGTATCTCCGCTGGCAGAAAATTTACTTCCGGCGGCGAGGAATTTATATCCCCTGCCGGACATCTTATCTCTGTTGACAAAATACATCTCTCCGCTGGCGGAAAGCTTATCTGCGGAGGCGGGATATTTATATCCGCTGGCGGAAAACTTTTCTCCGCTTACAGACATCTTATATCCCCTGCCGGACAACTTATCTCTGCTGACGAAATACGTCTCTCCGCTGGCGGAAAACTTATCTCCGGTGGCGGGAAATTTATATCAGCTGGCGGAAAACTTTTCTCCGCTGACAGACATCTTATCTCCGCTGGCAGATAATTTATCTCCGCTAACGAACTACGTTTCTCCGCTGGCAGAAAACTTATCTCTAGAGGGGAATATTTATATCCCCTGCCGGACAACTTATCTCTGCTGACAAAATACGTCTCTCCGCTGGCGGAAAACTTATCTCCGGTGGCGGGAAATTTATATCCGCTGGCGGAAAACTTTTCTCCGCTGACATACATCTTATTTCCGCTGGCAGAAAACTTATCTCCGGCGGCGGGAAATTTATATCCCCTGCCGGAAAATGTATCCCCGCTGACGAAATACGTCTCTCTGCGGGCGGAAAACTTATCTCCGGTGGCGGGAAATTTATATCCGCTGGCGGAAAACTTTTCTCCGCTGACAGACATCTTATCTCAGCTGGCAGAAAACTTATCTACAGAGGGGGAAAATTATATCCCCTGCCGGACAACTTATCTCTGCTGAGGAAATACGTCTCTCCGCTGGCGGAATAATTATTTCCAGTGGCGGGAAACCTATATCCGCTGACAGACATCTTATCTCCGCTGGCAGACAATTTATTTCCGCTGACGAACTTAATTTCTCCGCTGGCAGAAAACTTATCTCCGGTGGCGGGAAATTTACATCCCCTGCCGGACAACTTATCTCTGCTGACGAAATACGTCTCTCTGCGGACGGAAAACTTATTTCCGGTGGCGGGAAATTTATATCCGCTGGCGGAAAACTTTTCTCCAGAGGGGAAAATTTATATCCCCTGCCAGACATCTTATCTCTGCTGACAAAATACATCTCTCCGCTGGCGGCAAACTTATCTGTGGTGGCGGGAAATGTATATCCCCTGCCGGACAACTTATCTCTGCTGACGAAATACGTCTCTCCGCTGGCGGAAAACTTATTTCCTTTGGCGGGAAATCTATACCCGCTGGCGGACAACTTATCTCCGCTGGCAGACAATTTATCTCCGCTGACGAACTACGTTTCACCGCTGGCAGAAAACTTATCTTCGGTGGCGGGAAATTTATTTGCGGTGGTGGGAAATCTTTATCCCCCGCCGGACAACGTATCTCCGCTGACGAACTTAGTTTCTCCGCTGGCAGAAAACTTATCTCCGGCGGCGGGAAACTTATATCCCCTGCCGGAAAATGTATCCCCGCTGACGAAATACGTCTCTCTGCGGGCGGAAAACATATCTCCGGTGTCGGGAGATTTATATCCGCTGGCGAAAAACTTTTCTCCGCTGACAGACATCTTATCTCCGCTGGCAGACAATTTATTTCCGCTGACGAACTACGTTTCTCCGCTGGCAGAAAACTTATCTCCGCTGGCGGAAAATTTATTTGCGGTGGCGGGAAAGCTTATCCCCCGCCGGACAACGTATCTCCGCTGGCAGAAAACTTATCTCCGGCGGTGGGAAATTTATATCCCCTGCCGGAAAATGTATCCCCGCTGACGAAATATGTCTCTCCGTTGGCGGAAAACTTATTTCCGGTGGCGGAAAATCTATATCCCCTACCGGACAACTTATATCTGCTGACGAAATACATCTCTCCGCTGGCGGAAAACTTATCTGCGGTGGCGGGAAAAATGTATATCCCCTGCCGGACAACTTATCTCTGCTCACGAAATACGTCTCTCCGCAGGCTGAAAACTTATTTCCGGTGCCGGGAAATCTATATCCGCTGGCAGAAAACTTAGCTCCGGTGGCGGGAAATTTATATCCCCTGCCGGACAGCTTATCTCTGCTGACGAAAAACGTCTCTCCGCTGGCTGAAAACTTATTTCCGATGGCGAGAAATCTATTTCCCTGCCGGACAACTTATCTCTGCTGACGAAATACGTCTCTCCGCTGGCGGAAAACTTATTTCCGGTGCCGGGAAATCTATATCCGCTGGCGGACAACTTATCTCCGCTGGCAGACAATTTATCTCCGCTGACGAACTAAGCTTCTTCGCTGGCAGAAAACTTATCTCCGCTGGCAGAACATTTACCTCCGGCGGTGGGAATTTTATATATGCTGCCGAACATCTTATCTCTGCTGACAAAATACATCTCTCCGTTGGCGGAAAATTTATATACGCTGGCGGAAAACTTTTCTTCGCTGACAGACATCTTATCTCTGCTGACGAAATACGTATCTCCGCTGGCGGAAAACTTATTTCCGGTGGTGGGAAATCTTTATCCCCTGCCGGAAAACTTATCTCTGCTGACGAAATACATCTCTCCGCTGGCGCAAAACTTATTTCCGGTGGCGGGAAATTTATAGCCGCTGGCGGAAAACTTTTCTCCAGAGGGGGAAATTTATATCCCCTGCCAGACATCTTATCTCTGCTGACAAACTACGTCTCTCCGCTGGCGGCAAACTTATCTGTGGTGGCGGGAAATTTATATCCCCTGCCGGACATTTTATATCTGCTGACGAAATACAACTCTCCGCTGGCGGAAAACTTATCTGCGGTGGCGGGAAAATGTATATCCCCTGCCGGACAACTTATCTCTGCTGACGAAATACGTCTCTTCGCTGGCGAAAAACTTATTTCCGGTGCCGGGAAACCTATATCCGCTGGCGGACAACTTATCTCCGCTGGCGGAAAACTTATCTCCGCTGGCAGACAATTTTTCTCCGCTGACGAACGACGTTTCTCCGCTGGCAGAAAACTTATCTCTAGAGGGGGATATTTATATCCCCTGCCAGACAACTTATCTCTGCTGACAAAATACGTCTCTCCGCTGGCGGAAAACTTATCTCCGGCGGCGGGAAATTTATATCCGCTGCCGGAAAACTTTTCTCCGCTGACAGACATCTTATCTCCGCTGGCAGAAAACTTATCTCCAACTTATGCCCTGCCGGACAACTTATCTCTGCTGACGAAATACGACTCTCCGCTGGCGGAAAACTTATTTCCGGTGGCGGGAAATCTGTATCCGCTGGCAGACAGTTTATTTCCGCTGAAGATCCCCGGCGGCGGTAAATTTATATCCCCTGCCGGAAAATGTATCCCCGCTGACGAAATACATCTCTCTGCGGGCGGAAAACTTGTCTCCGGTGTCGGGAAATTTATATCCGCTGGCGGAAAACTTTTCTCCGCTGACAGACATCTTATCTCCGCTGACGAGCTACGTTTCTCCGCTGCAAGAAAACTTATCTCCGCTGGCGGAAAACTTATCTGCGGTGGCGGGAAAAATGTATATCCCCTGCCGGACAACTTATCTCTGCTCACGAAATACGTCTCTCCGCTGGCTGAAAACCTATTTCCGGTGCCGGGAAATCTATATTCGCTGGCGGACAACTTATCTCCGCTGGCAGACAATTTATCTCCGCTGACGAACTAAGCTTCTCCGCTGGCAGAAAACTTATCTCCGCTGGCAGAACATTTACCTCCGGCGGTGGGAATTGTATATCCGCTGCCGGACATTTTATCTCTGCTGACAAAATACATCTCTCCGTTGGCGGAAAATTTATATACGCTGGCGGAAAACTTTTCTTCGCTGACAGACATCTTATCTCCGCTGACGAACTACGTTTCTCCGCTGCAAGAAAACTTATCTCCGCTGGCAGAAAACTTAGCTCCGGTGGCGGGAAATTTATATCCCCTGCCGGACAGCCTATCTCTGCTGACGAAATACGTATCTCCGCTGGCGGAAAACTTATTTCCGGTGGTGGGAAATCTATATCCCCTGCCGGACAACTTATCTCTGCTGACGAAATACATCTCTCCGCTGGCGGAAAACTTATTTCCGGTGGCGGGAAACTTATAGCCGCTGGCGGAAAACTTTTCTCCAGAGGGGGATATTTATATCTCCTGCCAGACATCTTATCTCTGCTGACAAAATACGTCTCTCCGCTGGCGGCAAACTTATCTGTGGTGGCGGGAAATTTATATCCCCTGCCGGACAACTTATATCTGCTGACGAAATACATCTCTCCGCTGGCTGAAAACTTATCTGCGGTGGCGGGAAAATGTATATCCCCTGCCGGACAACTTATCTCTGCTGACGAAATACGTCTCTTCGCTGGCGAAAAACTTATTTCCGGTGCCGGGAAATCTATATCCGCTGGCGGACAACTTTTCTCCGCTGGCAGACAATTTATCTCCGCTGACGAACTACGATACTCCGCTGGCAGAAAACTTATCTCCGCTGGCAGAACATTTACCTCCGGCGGTGGGAATTGTATATCCGCTGCCGGACATCTTATCTCTGCTGACAAAATACATCTCTCCGTTGGCGGAAAATTTATATCCGCTGGCGGAAAACTTTTCTTCGCTGACAAACATCTTATCTCCGCTGACGAACTACGTTTCTCCGCTGAAAGAAAACTTATCTCCGCTGGCAGAAAACTTAGCTCCGGTGGCGGCAAATTTATATCCCCTGCCGGATAGCTTATCTCTGCTGACGAAATACTTATCTCCGCTGGCAGAACATTTACCTCCGGCGGTGGGAATTGTATATCCGCTGCCGGACAACTTATCTCTGCTGACGAAATACGTCTCTATGCTGGCGAAAAACTTATTTCCGGAGGCGGAAAATTTATAGCCGCTGGCGGAAAACTTTTCTCCAGAGGGGGAAATTTATATCCCCTGCCAGACATCTTATATCTGCTGACAAAATACGTCTCTCCGCTGGCGGCAAACTTATCTGTGGTGGCGGGAAATTTATATCACCTGCCAGACATCTTATATCTGCTGACAAAATACGTCTCTCCGCTGGCGGCAAACTTATCTGCGGTGGCGGGAAAATGTATATCCCCTGCCGGACAACTTATCTCTGCTGACGAAATACGTCTCTTCGCTGGCGAAAAACTTATTTCCGGTGCCGGGAAATCTATATCCGCTGGCGGACAACTTTTCTCCGCTGGCAGACAATTTATCTCCGCTGACGAACTACGATACTCCGCTGGCAGAAAACTTATCTCCGCTGGCAGAACATTTACCTCCGGCGGTGGGAATTGTATATCCGCTGCCGGACATCTTATCTCTGCTGACAAAATACATCTCTCCGTTGGCGGAAAATTTATATCCGCTGGCGGAAAACTTTTCTTCGCTGACAAACATCTTATCTCCGCTGACGAACTACGTTTCTCCGCTGAAAGAAAACTTATCTCCGCTGGCAGAAAACTTAGCTCCGGTGGCGGCAAATTTATATCCCCTGCCGGATAGCTTATCTCTGCTGACGAAATACTTATCTCCGCTGGCAGAACATTTACCTCCGGCGGTGGGAAATGTATATCCCCTACCGGAAAACTTATCTCTGCTGACGAAATACGTCTCTCCGTTGGCGGAAAACTTATTTCCGGTTGCGGAAAATCTATATCCCCTACCGGGCAACTTATTTCCGCTGACGAACTTAGTTTCTCCGCTGGCAGAAAACTTATCTCCGGTGGCGGGAAATTTTTATCCCCTGCCGGACAACTTATCTCTGCTGACGAAATACGTCTCTCCGCTGGCAGAAAACGTATCTCCGGCGGAGCACATGTTATCTCCGCTGGCGGACAATTTATCCCCGCTGGCGAACTACGTTTCTCCGCTGACGAACTACGATTCTCCGCTGGCAGAACACTTATCTCCAGAGGGAAAAATTTATATCCCCTGCCGGACAACTTATCTCTGCTGACGAAATACGTCTCTCCGCTGGCGGAATAATTATTTCCGGTGGCGGGAAATTTATATCCGCTGGAGGAAAACTTATATCTGCTGACGAAATACATCTCTCCGCTGGCGGAAAACTTATCTGCGGTGGCGGGAAAATGTATATCCCCTGCCGGACAACTTATCTCTGCTGACGAAATACGTCTCTCCGCTGGCGAAAAACTTATTTCCGGTGGCGGGAATTTTATATCCGCTGGCGGAAAACTTATACCTGCTGACGAAATACATCTCTCCGCTGGCGGAAAACTTATCTGCGGTGGCGGGAAAATGTATATCCCCTGCCGGACAACTTATCTCTGCTGACGAAATACGTCTCTCCGCTGGCGAAAAACTTATTTCCGGTGGCGGGAATTTTATATCCGCTGGCGGAAAACTTATACCTGCTGACGAAATACATCTCTCCGCTGGCGGAAAACTTATCTGCGGTGGCGGGAAAATGTATATCCCCTGCCGGACAACTTATCTCGCTGACGAAATACGTCTCTCCGCTGGCGAAAAACTTATTTCCGGTGGCGGGAATTTTATATCCGCTGGCGGAAAACTTATATCTGCTGACGAAATACATCTCTCCGCTGGCGGCAAACTTATGTGCGGTGGCGGGAAATTTATATCCCCTGCCGGAAAATTTATCCCCGCTGACGAATTACGTTTCTCCGCTGGCAGAAAACGTATCTCCGGCGGAGCACAAGTTATCTCCGCTGGCGGACAATTTATCCCCGCTGGCGAACTACGTTTCTCCGCTGACGAACTACGATTCTCCGCTGGCAGAACACTTATCTCCAGAGGGGAAAATTTACATCCCCTGCCGGACAACTTATCTCTGCTGACGAAATACGTCTCTCCGCTGGCGGAATAATTATTTCCGGTGGCGGGAAATTTATATCCGCTGGCGGAAAACTTATATCTGCTGACGAAATACATCTCTCCGCTGGCGGAAAACTTATCTGCGGTGGCGGGAAAATGTATATCCCCTGCCGGACAACTTATCTCTGCTGACGAAATACGTCTCTCCGCTGGCGAAAAACTTATTTCCGGTGGCGGGAATTTTATATCCGCTGGCGGAAAACTTATATCTGCTTACGAAATACATCTCTCCGCTGGCGGAAGACTTATCTGCGGTGGCGGGAAAATGTATATCCCCTGCCGGACAACTTATCTCTGCTGACGAAATACGTCTCTCCGCTGGCGAAAAACTTATTTCCGGTGGCGGGAATTTTATATCCGCTGGCGGAAAACTTATATCTGCTGACGAAATACATCTCTCCGCTGGCGGCAAACTTATGTGCGGTGGCGGGAAATTTATATCCACTGCCGGAAAATGTATCCCCGCTGACGAATTACGTTTCTCCGCTGGCAGAAAACGTATCTCCGGCGGAGCACAAGTTATCTCCGCTGGCGGACAATTTATCCCCGCTGGCGAACTACGTTTCTCCGCTGACGAACTACGATTCTCCGCTGGCAGAACACTTATCTCCAGAGGGGAAAATTTACATCCCCTGCCGGACAACTTATCTCTGCTGACGAAATACGTCTCTCCGCTGGCGGAATAATTATTTTCGGTGGCGGGAAATTTATATCCGCTGGCGGGAAATTTATATCCGCTGGCGGAAAACTTATATCTGCTGACGAAATACATCTCTCCGCTGGCGGAAAACTTATTTCCGGTGGCGGGAAATGTATATCCCCTGCCGGACAACTTATCCTTGCTGACGAAATACGTCTCTCCGTTGTCGGAAAACTTATTTCCGGTGGCGGAAAATCTATATCCCCTACCGGACAACTTATCTCTGCTGACGAAATACGTCTCTCCGTTGGCGGAAAACTTATTTCCGGTTGCGTAAAATCTATATCCCCTACCGGGCAACTTATTTCCGCTGACGAACTTAGTTTCTCCGCTGGCAGAAAACTTATCTCCGGTGGCGGGAAATTTATATCCCCTGCCGGACAACTTATCTCTGCTGACGAAATACGTCTCTCCGCTGGCGGAATAATTATTTCCGGTGGCGGGAAACCTATATCCGCTGACAGACAGCTTATCTCCGCTGGCAGACAATTTATTTCCGCTGACGAACTAAGTTTCTCCGCTGGCAGAAAACTTATCTCCGGTGGCGGGAAATTTGTATCCCCTGCCGGACAACTTATCTCTGCTGACGAAATACGTCTCTCCGCTGGCGGAAAACTTATTTCCGGTGGCGGGAAATTTATATCCGCTGGCGGAAAACTTATATCTGCTGACGAAATACATCTCTCCGCTGACAGACATCTTATCTCCGCTGGCACACAATTTATTTCCGCTGCCGAACTAAGTTTCTCCGCTGGCAGAAAACTTATCTCCGGTGGCGGGAAATTTATATCCCCTGCCGGACAGCTTATCTCTGCTGACGAAATAGGTCTCTCCACTGGCGAAAAACTTAGCTTCGTTGGCGGGAAATTTATATCCGCTGGCGGAAAACTTATATCTGCTGACGAAATACATCTCTCCGCTGGCGGAAAACTTATCTGCGGTGCCGGGAAATTGTATATCCCCTGCCGGACAACTTATCTCTGCTGACGAAATACATCTCTCCGCTGGCGGAAAACTTATTTCCGGTGGCGGGAAATGTATATCCCCTGCCGGACAACTTATCTTTGCTGACGAAATACGTCTCTCCGTTGGCGGAAAACTTATTTCCGGTGGCGGAAAATCTATATCCCCTACCGGACAACTTATCTCTGCTGACGAAATACGTCTCTCCGTTGGCGGAAAACTTATTTCCGGTGGCGGAAAATCTATAACCCCTACCGGGCAACTTATTTCCGCTGACGAACTTAGTTTCTCCGCTGGCAGAAAACTTATCTCCGGTGGCGGGAAATTTATATCGCCTGCCGGACAACTTATCTCTGCTGACGAAATATGTCTCTCCGCTGGCGGAATAATTATTTCCGGTGGCGGGAAACCTATATCCGCTGACAGACAGCTTATCTCCACTGGCAGACAATTTATTTCCGCTGACGAACTAAGTTTCTCCGCTGGCAGAAAACTTATCTCCGGTGGCGGGAAATGTATATCCCCTGCCGGACAACTTATCTTTGCTGACGAAATATGTCTCTCCGTTGGCGGAAAACTTATTTCCGGTGGCGGGAAATGTATATCCCCTGCCGGACAGCTTATCTCTGCTGACGAAATACGTCTCTCCACTGGCGAAAAACTTAGCTTCGTTGGCGGGAAATTTATATCCGCTGGCGGAAAACTTATATCTGCTGACGAAATACATCTCTCCGCTGGCGGAAAACTTATTTCCGGTGGCGGGAAATGTATATCCTCTGCCGGATAACTTATCTTTGCTGAAGAAATACGTCTCTCCGTTGGCGGAAAACTTATTTCCGGTGGCGGAAAATCCATATCCCCTACCGGACAACTTATCTCTGCTGACGAAATACGTCTCTCCGTTGGCGGAAAACTTATTTCCGGTGGCGGAAAATCTATAACCCCTACCGGGCAACTTATTTCCGCTGACGAACTTAGTTTCTCCGCTGGCAGAAAACTTATCTCCGGTGGCGGGAAATTTATATCCCCTGCCGGACAACTTATCTCTGCTGACGAAATACGTCTCTCCGCTGGCGGAATAATTATTTCCGGTGGCGGGAAACCTATATCCGCTGACAGACAGCTTATCTCCGCTGGCAGACAATTTATTTCCGCTGACGAACTAAGTTTCTCCGCTGGCAGAAAACTTATCTCCGGTGGCGGGAAATGTATATCCCCTGCCGGGCAACTTATTTCCGCTGACGAACTTAGTTTCTCCGCTGGCAGAAAACTTATCTCCGGTGGCGGGAAATTTATATCCCCTGCCGGACAACTTATCTCTGCTGACGAAATACGTCTCTCCGCTGGCGGAATAATTATTTCCGGTGGCGGGAAACCTATATCCGCTGACAGACAGCTTATCTCCGCTGGCAGACAATTTATTTCCGCTGACGAACTAAGTTTCTCCGCTGGCAGAAAACTTATCTCCGGTGGCGGGAAATGTATATCCCCTGCCGGACAACTTATCTTTGCTGACGAAATACGTCTCTCCGTTGGCGGAAAACTTATTTCCGGTGGCGGGAAATGTATATCCCCTGCCGGACAGCTTATCTCTGCTAACGAAATACGTCTCTCCACTGGCGAAAAACTTAGCTTCGTTGGCGGGAAATTTATATCCGCTGGCGGAAAACTTATATCTGCTGACGAAATACATCTCTCCGCTGGCGGAAAACTTATTTCCGGTGGTGGGAAATGTATATCCTCTGCCGGACAACTTATCTTTGCTGAAGAAATACGTCTCTCCGTTGGCGGAAAACTTATTTCCGGTGGCGGAAAATCCATATCCCCTACCGGACAACTTATCTCTGCTGACGAAATACGTCTCTCCGTTGGCGGAAAACTTATTTCCGGTGGCGGGAAACCTATATCCGCTGACAGACAGCTTATCTCCGCTGGCAGACAATTTATTTCCGCTGACGAACTAAGTTTCTCCGCTGGCAGAAAACTTATCTCCGGTGGCGGGAAATTTTTATCCCCTGCCGGACAACTTATCTCTGCTGACGAAATACGTCTCTCCGCTGGCGGAAAACTTATTTCCGGTGGCGGGAAATCTATACCCGCTGGCGGACAACTTATCTCCGCTGGCAGACAATTTATCTCCGCTGACGAACTACGTTTCACCGCTGGCAGAAAACTTATCTCCGGCGGCGGGAAAATGTAAATCCCCTGCCGGAAAATGTATCCCCGCTGACGAAATACGTCTCTCTGCTGGCGAAAAACTTATTTCCGGTGGCGGGAAATGTATATCCCCTGCCGGACAACTTATCTCTGCTGACGAAATACGTCTCTCCGCTGGCGAAAAACTTATTTCCGGTGGCGGGAATTTTATATCCGCTGGCGGAAAACTTATATCTGCTGACGAAATACATCTCTCCGCTGGCGGCAAACTTATGTGCGGTGGCGGGAAATTTATATCCACTGCCGGAAAATGTATCCCCGCTGACGAATTACGTTTCTCCGCTGGCAGAAAACGTATCTCCGGCGGAGCACAAGTTATCTCCGCTGGCGGACAATTTATCCCCGCTGGCGAACTACGTTTCTCCGCTGACGAACTACGATTCTCCGCTGGCAGAACACTTATCTCCAGAGGGGAAAATTTACATCCCCTGCCGGACAACTTATCTCTGCTGACGAAATACGTCTCTCCGCTGGCGGAATAATTATTTCCGGTGGCGGGAAATTTATATCCGCTGGCGGGAAATTTATATCCGCTGGCGGTAAACTTATATCTGCTGACGAAATACATCTCTCCGCTGGCGGAAAACTTATCTGCGGTGGCGGGAAAATGTATATCCCCTGCCGGACAACTTATCTCTGCTGACGAAATACATCTCTCCGCTGGCGGAAAACTTATTTCCGGTGGCGGGAAATCTATATCCCCTACCGGACAACTTATCTCTGCTGACGAAATACGTCTCTCCGTTGGCGGAAAACTTATTTCCGGTTGCGGAAAATCTATATCCCCTACCGGGCAACTTATTTCCGCTGACGAACTTAGTTTCTCCGCTGGCAGAAAACTTATCTCCGGTGGCGGGAAATTTATATCCCCTGCCGGACAACTTATCTCTGCTGACGAAATACGTCTCTCCGCTGGCGGAATAATTATTTCCGGTGGCGGGAAACCTATTTCCGCTGACAGACAGCTTATCTCCGCTGGCAGACAATTTATTTCCGCTGACGAACTAAGTTTCTCCGCTGGCAGAAAACTTATCTCCGGTGGCGGGAAATTTTTATCCCCTGCCGGACAACTTATCTCTGCTGACGAAATACGTCTCTCCGCTGGCGGAAAACTTATTTCCGGTGGCGGGAAATTTATATCCGCTGGCGGAAAACTTATATCTGCTGACGAAATACATCTCTCCGCTGACAGACATCTTATCTCCGCTGGCAGACAATTTATTTCCGCTGCCGAACTAAGTTTCTCCGCTGGCAGAAAACTTATCTCCGGTGGCGGGAAATTTATATCCCCTGCCGGACAGCTTATCTCTGCTGACGAAATACGTCTCTCCACTGGCGAAAAACTTAGCTTCGTTGGCGGGAAATTTATATCCGCTGGCGGAAAACTTATATCTGCTGACGAAATACATCTCTCCGCTGGCGGAAAACTTATCTGCGGTGGCGGGAAATTGTATATCCCCTGCCGGACAACTTATCTCTGCTGACGAAATACATCTCTCCGCTGGCGGAAAACTTATTTCCGGTGGCGGGAAATTTATATCCCCTGCCGGACAACTTATCCTTGCTGACGAAATACGTCTCTCCGTTGGCGGAAAACTTATTTCCGGTGGCGGAAAATCTATATCCCCTACCGGACAACTTATCTCTGCTGACGAAATACGTCTCTCCGTTAGCGGAAAACTTATTTCCGTTGGCGGAAAATCTATATCCCCTACCGGGCAACTTATTTCCGCTGACGAACTTAGTTTCTCCGCTGGCAGAAAACTTATCTCCGGTGGCGGGAAATTTATATCCCCTGCCGGACAACTTATCTCTGCTGACGAAATACGTCTCTCCACTGGCGAAAAACTTAGCTTCGTTGGCGGGA
The DNA here is from genome assembly GCF_003369915.1 of Drosophila miranda. Lineage (NCBI taxonomy): Eukaryota > Metazoa > Arthropoda > Insecta > Diptera > Drosophilidae > Drosophila > Drosophila miranda. The sequence continues at coordinate 34,374,075 of NC_046675.1, forward strand.
AACTTATATCCGCTGGCGGAAAACTTATATCTGCTGACGAAATACATCTCTCCGCTGGCGGAAAACTTATCTGCGGTGGCGGGAAATTGTATATCCCCTGCCGGACAACTTATCTCTGCTGACGAAATACATCTCTCCGCTGGCGGAAAACTTATCTGCGGTGGCGGGAAATTGTATATCCCCTGCCGGACAACTTATCTCTGCTGACGAAATACATCTCTCCGCTGGCGGAAAACTTATTTCCGGTGGCGGGAAATGTATATCCCCTGCCGGACAACTTATCTTTGCTGACGAAGTACGTCTCTCCGTTGGCGGAAAACTTATTTCCGGTGGCGGAAAATCTATATCCCCTACCGGACAACTTATCTCTGCTGACGAAATACGTCTCTCCGCTGGCGGAATAATTATTTCCGGTGGCGGGAAACCTATATCCGCTGACAGACAGCTTATCTCCGCTGGCAGACAATTTATTTCCGCTGACGAACTAAGTTTCTCCGCTGGCAGAAAACTTATCACCGGTGGCGGGAAATTTTTATCCCCTGCCGGACAACTTATCTCTGCTGACGAAATACGTCTCTCCGCTGGCGGAAAACTTATTTGCGGTGGCGGGAAATCTATATCCCCTGCCGGACAGCTTATCTCTGCTGACGAAATACGTCTCTCCACTGGCGAAAAACTTAGCTTCGTTGGCGGGAAATTTATATCCGCTGGCGGAAAATTTATATCTGCTGACGAAATACGTCTCTCTGCTGGCGAAATACTTATTTCCGGTGTCGGGAAATTTATATCCGCTGGCGGACAACTTATCTCTGCTGACGAAATACATCTCTCCGCTGTCGGAAAACTTATATCCGGTGGCGGGAAATGTATATCCCCTGCCGGACAACTTATCTTTGCTGACGAAATACGTCTCTCCGTTGGCGGAAAACTTATTTCCGGTGGCGGAAAATCTATATCCCCTACCGGACAACTTATCTCTGCTGACGAAATACGTCTCTCCGCTGGCGTAATAATTATTTCCGGTGGCGGGAAACCTATATCCGCTGACAGACAGCTTATCTCCGCTGGCAGACAATTTATTTCCGCTGACGAACTACGTTTCACCGCTGGCAGAAAACTTATCTCCGGCGGCGGGAAAATGTAAATCCCCTGCCGGAAAATGTATCCCCGCTCACGAAATACGTCTCTCTGCGGGCGGAAAACTTATTTCCGGTGGCGGGAAATGTATATCCCCTGCCGGACAACTTATCTTTGCTGACGAAATACGTCTCTCCGTTGGCGGAAAACTTATTTCCGGTGGCGGAAAATCTAAATCCCCTACCGGAAAACTTATCTCTGCTGACGAAATACGTCTCTCTGCTGGCGAAAAACTTATTTCCGGTGTCGGGAAATTTATATCCGCTGGCGGACAACTTATCTCTGCTGACGAAATACATCTCTCCGCTGGCGGAAAACTTATTTCCGGTGGCGGGAAATGTATATCCCCTGCCGGACAACTTATCTTTGCTGACGAAATACGTCTCTCCGTTGGCGGAAAACTTATTTCCGGTGGCGGAAAATCTATATCCCCTACCGGACAACTTATCTCTGCTGACGAAATACGTCTCTCCGCTGGCGGAATAATTATTTCCGGTGGCGGGAAACCTATATCCGCTGACAGACAGCTTATCTCCGCTGGCAGACAATTTATTTCCGCTGACGAACTAAGTTTCTCCGCTGGCAGAAAACTTATTTCCGGTGGCGGGAAATTTGTATCCCCTGCCGGACAACTTATCTCTGCTGACGAAATACGTCTCTCCGCTGGCGGCAAACTTATCTGTGGTGGCGGGAAATTTATATCCCCTGCCGGACAACTTATCTCTGCTGACGAAATACGTATCTCCGCTGGCGGAAAACTTATTTCCGGTGGCGGGAAATCTATACCCGCTGGCGGACAACTTATCTCCGCTGGCAGACAATTTATCTCCGCTGACGAACTACGTTTCACCGCTGGCAGAAAACTTATCTCCGGCGGCGGGAAAATGTAAATCCCCAGCCGGAAAATGTATCCCCGCTGTTTAAACATAAATAGATTATTGTACACATTCACTCATGTAACAACACCGATCTCTAAAGAAATCACATAAAGTAGACAACCTATGACTGCACGGGTGTAAACAGAGATCTGTAACCCATTAATACGATAACAAAACACAAGTGGAGAAAACACTTAATAAATGCGGTCCTAAAATAAAACTAATGTAAGCATGAACTCAAATAGACAACCTCAGTAAAGTGTATCCTCTGCGCAGGTCTAACGATAATTATAGACTACCAAATTGTACCTCCTACCTCATTGTCAAATCACATATAAGGCTCTGATTTTAAGAATAAAATTTAGCTTGAATTTAAAACTCAACTCGTAAATGTCTAGACTTTTCTTGTAAGGTCTTAACACCCGCTGACGAAATACGTCTCTCCGCTGGCGGAATAATTATTTCCGGTGGCGGGAAACCTATATCCGCTGACCGACATCTTATCTCCGCTGGCAGACAATTTATTTCCGCTGACGAACAATGATTCTCCGCTGGCAGAACACTTATCTCCAGAGGGGAAAATTTATATCCCCTGCCAGACATCTTATCTCTGCTGACAAAATACATCTCTCCGCTGGCGGCAAACTTATGTGCGGTGGCGGGAAATTTATGTCCCCTGCCGGAAAATGTATCCCCGCTGACGAATTACGTTTCTCCGCCGGCAGAAAACTTATCTCCGCTGGCAGCACATGTACTTCCGGCGGCGAGGAATTTATATCCCCTGCCGGACAACTTATATCTGCTGACGAAAAACATCTCTCCGCTGGCGGCAAACTTATCTGCGGTGGCGGGAAAATGTATATCCCCTGCCGGACAACTTATCTCTGCTGACGAAATAAGTCTCTCCGCTGGCTGAAAACTTATTTCCGATGGCGGGAAATTTATATCCCCTGCCGGACAACTTATCTCTGCTGACGAAATACGTCTCTCCGTTTGCGGAAAACTTATTTCCGGTGGCGGGAAATCTATATCCGCTGGCAGACAATTTATCTCCGCTGGCAGAAAACTTAGCTCCGGTGGCGGGAAATTTATATCCCCTGCCGGACAGCTTATCTCTGCTGACGAAATACGTCTCTCCGCTGGCTGAAAACTTATTTCCGATGGCGGGAAATCTATAGCCCCTGCCGGACAACTTATCTCTGCTGACGAAATACGTCTCTCCGCTGGCGGAAAACTTATTTCCGGTGGCGGGAAATCTATATCCCCTACCGGAAAACTTATCTCTACTTACGAAATACGTCTCTCCGCTGGCGGAAAACTTATTTCCGGTGCCGGGAAATCTATATCCGCTGGCAGACAACTTATCTCCGCTGGCAGACAATTTATCTCCGCTGACGAACTACGCTTCACCGCTGGCAGAAAACTTATCTCCGCTGGCAGAACATTTACTTCCGGCGGCGAGGAATTTATATCCCCTGCCGGACATCTTATCTCTGCTGACAAAATACATCTCTCCGTTGGCGGACGAAAATCCGGTATCCGAATGCTCTCTAACTCTGTTAGGGAATTCCATTCCCGAGTATCCTGTTCTGATAATTCTTCATCCCAATTTTTGTCTGCTAGCCAAAGTTTTTGAATAAACAATTTTCCGACAAGTGTCACTGGAGACAACCAGCCTAAGGGGTCATATATCTTGGCAAAGGTAGATAATACTATTCTTTTGTTATTTTTCTTAATTGGTTCATAGTGGAAATTGAACCTAAACTCGTCTTTAACCGGTTCCCATTGTAGTCCTAATGTTTTGACAGATTCATTCTCCTCAATGGTTAATACTTTATTTTCTTGGTCATCTCTAATGCCTTCTATAATTTCTGGGATATTTTTTATCCACTTTCTTAAGTTAAAACCAACCTTATTAAACTCCCGGGTAACTTCCTTTACATGCTTTTTAGCATCCAGTATCGTGTCGGCACCTGTCATCAGGTCGTCCATATAAAAATCATTCTTTATGATTTCCCTAATTGCTTGATTTTTGCAATTATCTGCTATTGCAACAAGCACCCTGGTTGATAAGTAGGGTGCTGAAGCTGTACCGTACGTAACGGTTGTAAGTTTACAATCTTTTAACTTTTCGTTTGGATTATCTCTCCAGATTATATGCAAATATTGTTGATCGTCTTTATCAACATTAATTTGCCGGTACATTTTTTCAATGTCCGCAGATATTACAAATGGCCATTTACGCCATTTCACCATAATATCGAAGATATCTTTTTGGACCCTTGGTCCAACCCACATGATACCATTTAAACTTTTATTGTTTGTGGTTTTTGCTGAAGCATTGAAAACAACCCTCAGCTTTGTCGTTAGACTGGAATCTCTTATGACTCCTTGATGGGGTAAATAATATTTCCCATCTTCTTTGGACTCTACCATATGTCCTAAGTTTTTATATTCATGCATGAACTTTACATAATTATCTTTTAATGTTTTATTATTGCTGAGCTTTCTTTCTAAAATATAAAATCGCGCTATAGCTTGGGGTTTTGAATCTCCTAGATCCTTTTCTTTTTTAAATGGTATTTTAACCACATACCTACCATTCTCATCTCTTCTTGTTGTTTCCAAGAAATGCTCCTCGCACACAGCTTCATCTACGTCATTCCTTTCACTTTCCAATTCCCAGAACCGCTCTAAGTCCCCAACTTCAATTGTTGTCGCCACAATAAATTTATCACCTTTTGATTTGGTGCAACCGGATATAATTCATCCGAATTCTGTATTTTGTCCAAGCAGTCCGTCTATTTTTACTACTCCGTCTTTTAAAATATAAAATACAAATCTATCCCAATTATTACATCTACCCTACCTGGTTTGTTAAAGTTAGGGTCTGCCAACACATTATCTTGCCACTTAGTTGTATCAATATTGAAAGCCTTTAATGGTAAAGCTTTCATCACTTTCGGAAGAATAATTGCTTCAATATATAGAGGACCTTTATTATATGGACGACCTGATGACAGGTGCCGACACGATACTGGATGCTAAAAAGAATGTAAAGGAAGTTACCCGGGAGTTTAATAAGGTTGGTTTTAACTTAAGAAAGTGGATAAAAAATATCCCAGAAATTATAGAAGGCATTAGAGATGACCAAGAAAATAAAGTATTAACCATTGAGGAGAATGAATCTGTCAAAACATTAGGACTACAATGGGAACCGGTTAAAGACGAGTTTAGGTTCAATTTCCACTATGAACCAATTAAGAAAAATAACAAAAGAATAGTATTATCTACCTTTGCCAAGATATATGACCCCTTAGGCTGGTTGTTTCCAGTGAAACTTGTCGGAAAATTGTTTATTCAAAAACTTTGGCTAGCAGACAATTTTTTCCGATAATGGAACCAACTTTGTAGGAGCTTCATGCAAATTAGACGAGGAATACCAAAGAGCCCTCAGAGACAACATTAAAGTGGTTCCAATATTAGAAAGAGAACAGATCGAGTGGCATTTTATTCCCCCGGCAGGACCTCACCTCGGAGGTATTTGGGAAGCTGGGGTAAAATCAGTGAAATGTCACTTAGAAAGGATAATTGGGGACAATAATTTCAACTATGAGGAAATGGCAACTCTATTATGCCAATTTGAAGCGGTACTAAATTCACGCCCTTTGTATACAGCTACAAATGATATTAACGATCTGGATGTATTAACACCAGGTCATTTTATAATTGGAAGGCCAATATTTGGCCCGATTGAGACAATTTCAGAGGAAAAAATCGGGAATCGGGAATAGATGGAGATTAATTCAGAAAATGAAAAGAGAATTTTGGATTAAATGGAAAGAGGATTATTTGCACACACTGCAACAAAGAAATAAATGGAAAATGGGAATGCAGAATATTAAAACAGGACAGATTGTATTAATAAAAGATGAAACCTGTCAGCCAGTTAGATGGTCCTTGGGAAAAATAGAAGAAATACATAAAGGTAGGGACGATAGAGTCAGAGTAGTAACTATAAAACGACCTATAACTAAAATTTGTCCATTAGCTGGAATTGAGTCAGAAGAGCAAGACTCAGGAATGACTCCAAAAGAGACCAGAAGTACGCGTAGTAGACCTCGAATGTCCAAGCTAGGACTGATGGCAGCATTGTTCATGCTTGTGTTATGTTGCCAAGTGTCAAATGCAAACATTGCTGCTAGAGGAACGGCGAAGTGGTCAATTGAAAAAATGAACAGTTCCACTTCGATATATTTGGACCCGATGGGGGACGTTGAAATAGTCGCCTCATCCTGGGATTTAATTGTTTATTATAACATGGACCCGTATTTCCAAATGATAACGAGGGGGAACGTTGTGAGTTGCTGCGGACACCGCAACTCTACAGTTATACCCGATACTAAGTCAGTATGGCTCTCCTGCGGCAGACACCGCTAATATTGAACCACACGACAAAGAGTGCGTGCGAGAGAGACAGAAAATCAGTCTGAGCGTGACGTCGGGCGCTGCGTGGCCACTGCAAATTGATTTCTTGCTTTTGGCTACAAAAATGATCTGATCTGATCCAGATTCAGCAATCTGATAGATATAGTCATTATCTATGATTCTGCGTTTTTAGTTTTCTCGAATGTGCAATATTGTGGATGCAACAGATTTTCGTCCTTTGTGGGGGCGGAAGAGGGTGGGGCGAAATTCTGAGATATACGTTTTATAGTGAGATCTAACAGAAGTGCGGATACCAAATTTGGTTACTCTAGCCTTAATAGTCTCTGAGATTTGTGGATGCCCCAGATTTTCGTCCTTTGCGGGGGCGGAAGGGGGTGTGGCGAAATTTGGACATGAAACGGTCAAGGTCCGATATCACAGGAGTGTGGATAACAAATTTGGTTGCTCTGGCTCTTATAGGTTCTGAGATCCTTGAACTCATATTTTGCAATTGGCAAAGCCGACCATGAAACCTGTGTGTTAGAGAGAGACAGAGCGAGAAAGAATGAAATTGTTTTCTTGATTCTGGCTATAATAATTATACGATCTGGTTGAGATTTTACACTCTAGAACATATAGTCATCCTCACCGATTCTGCGTTTTTGGTTTTATCGTATCTTTAAAAATGTGGATGCCACAGATTTTCGTCCTTTGTGGGGGCGGAAGTGGGCGGGGCGAAGTTTTGAAATATTTTGGTAGCAGTGACATATCACAGAAGTCTGGATCCAAAACATCGTTGCTCTAGATCTTATAGTCTTTGAGCACTAGGCGCTGAAGGGGACGGACGGACGGACGGACGGACGGACGGACGGACGGACAGACGGACAGACAGACAGGGCTCAATCGACTCGGCTATTGATGCTGATCAAGAATATATATACTTTATGGGGTCGGAAACGATTCCTTCTGGACGTTACACACATCCACTTTTACCACAAATCTAATATACCCCAATACTCATTTTGAGTATCGGGTATAAAAAAGGGGAAAGAATTGATTGGAAAAATGAGAGTTGTGTGTAGTAAACTTTATACTTTTGAAGATCAATGCAATAATGTCTTAGATAATACGGAAAGACAAATTGCAGACCTGGAGGAAAATAATAAACTTTTCATGACTCAGGATAATAAAAGAAAGAAGCGAGCACCATTTGAGTTTATGGGCTCACTTTATCATATATTATTTGGGATAATGGACGCCGAAGATAGGGAAACGTTGGAAGGAAATATGAAAAATTTATTAGAAAACCAACATAACCTAGATGATTTAATTAAAAAACAAACATCGTTGGTAGAGTCATCGGTAAATATTCTCAAAAGAACTACCGAGGAAATAAATTTGAACTTTAGAAGTATGAGCGCTAGAGTAGAAAACATAACGGAAGCATTAAAGGAAAGTTTCTATGTGTACAAAGAATCTATAAATTTCATTATGGTAACAAAGCAACTAAGCTCCTTGATTGAAGAGTGCGATAAAATTCAATCAGCAGTTATTAATCTACTGATAGATATTAATCATGGTAGACTAAATCCAAATATTTTAAAACCTATACAATTAAAGGGAGAAATAGCAAAAATAAAAGATAACTTATTAGAAACATTGGTGCTTCCAGGAAAAAGAACAGGAACAGAATTGAAGGAAATTTACAGCCTATTAACAGCGAAAGGAATTTTGGTTGATAACAAATTAATTCTGAACGTGAAGATTCCCCTGTTTGGTAGACACGCATTCCATTTGTTTAGGATAATTCCAATGCCGGTTGAGCATGAACAAGAATTAGTCAAGGTAGATTTGAGCTCCAGGTATTTAGTATATAATTTCGAAATTGATTCCTATCATTCGATGACTGAAGCTACCTTGAACAAATGCCAAAAATGGCAAACGAATAGAAGAGTATGCGAAGGTAATTGGCCTTGGAGCAATGCCAATGATAATGCTTGTGAGATAGCTCCTTTCAAACCAAAGGGTAATTCAAATTGCGTTTATAGGAAGATAGCAGAGACAAGGTCATTTTGGTTCGAATTAGAAAGACAGAGTAGTTGGAACTTCAAAGTTCCAGTAAACACTAATGCTAGAATTCAATGTAGTAACTCAAATCAAGAACTAATTGATCTTCCGCAACAAGGAATTTTAACAATAATACATGGTTGTACTATGCGAACCGATGATAAAATACTAGTACCTCATCACAGTATACAAACAGAAAGCTACGAGCCAATTTCATCCTATTATATAAGTAATATAAGTAAAATACCAAAAATTGTTTGGAATCCATTAACAGTACAATTAATTAACCATACAGAAGAAATGGATAAGTAAAGAAACGAAATAAAATTGTTAAAAGAAGGTCATCATGACTTAAAAGGACTTAAGTTCCATCATGTATCTGGACATGCGGCCTTGATTATCGGAATCATAATAGTGATAATATTAATAATCTACGCCATAAGAAGAATTAAAGTAGCACGAAGACTGCAAACGATAGCACTTCCCTACCCACTGTAATTGACTGTAAATGATTATCTGTACTTGTAATTATAGCTATAAAGAAAATGTACACAAAAAGGTTCAGAAGAATCAAAATACAAAACAATGCCACTATCGGCCCTTTGCAGAATGTTCAAACATGAACATATTATCGTCAATACAATGCCACTTTCGGCCCCTTGAACAATGTCTAAACATAAATAGATTATTGTACACATTCACTCATGTAACAACACCGATCTCTAAAGAAATCACATAAAGTAGACAACCTATGACTGCACGGGTGTAAACAGAGATCTGTAACCCATTAATACGATAACAAAACACAAGTGGAGAAAACACTTAACAAATGCGGTCCTAAAATAAAACTAATGTAAGCATGTACTCAAATAGACACCCTCAGTAAAGTGTATCCTCTGCGTAGGTCTAACGATAATTATAGACTACCAAATTGTACCTCCTACCTCATTGTCAAATCACATATAAGGCTCTGATTTTAAGAATAAAATTTAGTTTGAACTTACAACTCAACTCGCAAATGTCTAGACTTTTCTTTAAGGTCTTAACATTTTGGTCCTTCGAGACTCTCCGTTGTTTCCCCCCTGTGGTAAGAGCACGGAGTTAGTTAAACCAGCTTCCTTGAGACTGAACAAGTGTCTAGTTCACTGACAGCTAAAGGTAGCAAAATAAAAAACTTTGATTTCCCTCCTATAGGAAGGAACAGAGTATAAAATAAATTAATGAAACGAAAGTTTCAATTAATAATTTGGAAAAATACGAGCTAAACAGGCTGTTATTTTAATAGATAACTGGGTATATCTAATGTGATCGGAGAATACAAAAAAAAAATAAATAAAAATTAATGAAACGGAAGTTTCAATTAATAATTTTGAAAAATACGAGCTGGACAGGCTGTATATTAATATATAACGAAATATGTATATCTATTGTAATTGAAAAATAAAAAGTTTTCGCGACGGTGGCGTTTTCGCCAGAGAAAAAAATAATAATCCGAAACATCGAAAGTGCTTATTGACTAGAATTGAAAAAAAAGTGGCAAATAACTGTGACTGTGAAAAATAAATATATAAATGGGTTTGTGTGTGCCCACTGTGCCAGCAACAATAACTGCAGCGACAGCGATATCAGCAGCAGCGACGTAAGCAGAGGCAACACCAGCAGCAGCAACAGCGGTATCAGCAGTAGCGACTTCAGCGGCATCAGTAACAACAACAGCAGAAGCAGAATTCATCAGCTAAGTCTCATATTTCAAATTTTTTTTAAGCCTAATTAAGTAAAAAAAAAAAATTAAACTAAGATGTTGTCGGAACAAATAATTAAGCTATTAGAGGCTCAAGCAGCGATAGCAAGGGGACTAAAAAGATTGAAGCTGGTCATTTGACCAGCGATGTAATCCAAAGGTTAGGAGACCTTAAAAACAAAGTTACAGGCAATAATTCTGCACTGTAGTCGATCATGACTACTATAAGAGACAGCAGTACGAAAAAATGATTAAAAATATAGAGGACATACATAAAAAGTATGTAGAGTCAAAACATAATGAAACATTAACGAAAGGGAAGGTAGAAAAAACAAACTTACAACCAGTGGAGACTGGAACTTTGAAGGAAAACATAGAGCCCAAAATTTACAATAGCATAGAAAAAGTATCTGAGGAAATCGACAGAATAGTGGAAAACCTAACGACATATTTAGAGCAAACCATGCAGAGGTTTGATCAGGCTAAAATGGGAGAGTGTAGAATGAGAAAGGAAAAAATTGAGTTCCTCAGTAAAAAACTGAGCTCAAAAATTGAGGAGTTTAATCATAGCTATGAAGCTATTGCTGACCAAGCGGTATGAAAATAAGCGAAACATTTTTTCGGATCAGCTGAATCGATTACTAGACTTACCAATGCTAGATCACGATTCAGCGAAACATATTAAATGGTTTTCGGATTCTATAAATGAGTCAATACATTTAATTAAATTAAAGTCACAATTAACAGAAGAAGTTGATGTGATTTTCGCGCACATTGTGTTGAAAAAATTCAACAAAGATACCTTACAGTTATATGAAAGTCATATAAAAAGGACAAAAGAGATCCAAGCATTGCCAGATGTAATGGAATTTTTAGAACATCGGTACACTTCTCTTTACACGTCGCAGGATAAAGAGTGGGAACCGTTGAAAAAAGTAGTGCAATATGGTAAAATAAAAGAAAATTGTCCGCTATGTAAAATGGCAGGACATACCATAATTCACTGCTATAAGTTTAAGGGAATGAGTCCGATAGATAGAGGCCAGTTTATTAAAAAACAGCGCCTTTGCACAAAATGCTGTAGGCATGATATGTATAAGAAATTCTTTTCTGAAATTTTATGTGGGATTTGTAAAAAACCTCATCATACGATGCTCCATATTCCCTACGAAAAGAGGGAAAATGTTAGCACTTGCTTGACAAAAGAACAAGCGTTCTTAGCCACAGCACTTATAAAATTAAGGGCAAGGAATGGTGGCTATCAAAACCTTAGAGCTCTCATTGATTGTGGGTCGCAATGTACCATAATTTCAGAAGAAGCTGCGCAAATATTAAACTTAGTACGAAAAAGAGCGAACACCGAGGTAAGTGGAGTGTCATCTACAGACTCTTGCACTTCAAAGTACAAAATTACTTTATCGGTAAAAACTCGTGATTATAATAAAGGTCCTCTATATATTGAAGCAATTATTCTTCCGAAACTGATGAAAGCTTTACCATTAAAGTCTTTCAATATTGATACAACTAAGTGGCAAGATAATGTGTTGGCAGACCCTAACTTTAACAAACCAGGTAGGGTAGATGTAATAATTGGGATAGATTTGTATTTTATATTTTAAAAGACGGAGTAGTAAAAATAGACGGACTGCTTGGACAAAATACAGAATTCGGATGAATTATATCCGGTTGCACCAAATCAAAAGGTGATAAATTTATTGTGGCGACAACAATTGAAGTTGGGGACTTAGAGCGGTTCTGGGAATTGGAAAGTGAAAGGAATGACGTAGATGAAGCTGTGTGCGAGGAGCATTTCTTGGAAACAACAAGAAGAGATGAGAATGGTAGGTATGTGGTTAAAATACCATTTAAAAAAGAAAAGGATCTAGGAGATTCAAAACCCCAAGCTATAGCGCGATTTTATAGTTTAGAAAGAAAGCTCAGCAATAATAAAACATTAAAAGATAATTATGTAAAGTTCATGCATGAATATAAAAACTTGGCACATATGGTAGAGTCCAAAGAAGATGGGAAATATTATTTACCCCATCAAGGAGTCATAAGAGATTCCAGTCTAACGACAAAGCTGAGGGTAGTTTTCGATGCTTCAGCAAAAACCACAAACAATAAAAGTTTAAATGATATCATGTGGGTTGGACCAAGGGTCCAAAAAGATATCTTCGATATTATGGTGAAATGGCGTAAATGGCCATTTGTAATATCTGCGGACATTGAAAAAATGTACCGGCAAATTAATGTTGATAAAGACGATCAACAATATTTGCATATAATTTGGAGAGATAATCCAAACGAAAAGTTAAAAGATTGTAAACTTACAACCGTTACGTACGGTACAGCTTCAGCACCCTACTTATCAACCAGGGTGCTTGTTGCAATAGTAGATAATTGCAAAAATCAAGCAATTAGGGAAATCATAAAGAATGATTTTTATATGGACGACCTGATGACAGGTGCCGACACGATACTGGATGCTAAAAAGCATGTAAAGGAAGTTACCCGGGAGTTTAATAAGGTTGGGTTTAACTTAAGAAAGTGGATAACCAATATCCCAGAAATTATAGAAGGCATTAGAGATGACCAAGAAAATAAAGTATTAACCATTGAGGAGAATGAATCTGTCAAAACATTAGGACTACAATGGGAACCGGTTAAAGACGAGTTTAGGTTCAATTTCCACTATGAACCAATTAAGAAAAATAACAAAAGAATAGTATTATCTACCTTTGCCAAGATGTATGACCCCTTAGGCTGGTTGTCTCCAGTGACACTTGTCGGAAAATTGTTTATTCAAAAACTTTGGCTAGCAGACAAAAATTGGGATGAAGAATTATCAGAACAGGATACTCGGGAATGGAATTCCCTAACAGAGTTAGAGAGCATTCGGATACCGATATGGCTAAATTCTCAGCACAATAAGTCGATGCAAATTCATGGGTTTGCCGATGCATCCGAAAAGGCTTATGCTGCCGTAGTGTATGCCAAGGTAGATTGTTCTACAATTATAATAGCCAGCAAAGGCAAAGTTAATCCAAAGAAGAATCGGAAAACTATTCCAAAATTAGAACTTTGTGCAGCACATCTTCTGGCAAAATGAATTCAACGGGTGAAAGTAGCGGTAGGAAGTAATGTAGAGTGTTATGCCTGGAGTGATTCTACTATTACTCTAGCCTGGATAAAGAATGGAGACAATAAAGACAAGTTTATCAGGCGTCGAACTGAAGAAGTAAGAAAGATTAAGGAAATTAAATAGGGACACGTTAGAACTGAAGACATTCCAGCAGATGTAGCATCAAGGGGCATTAGTGCAGATAAGCTAAAAGATTTTAAGATTTGGTGGAAAGGGCCTCAATGGTTGGCAAAACCTATAAAACATTGGCCAAAAGAGGAAATTGAAGAAAAATTAGTTGTTGGCAAAACAATGATAACAGCAAAAAATAACATTTTTTGTGAATTATTACAAAAATATTCGTGTATGCATAAACTAGAAAGAGTCATTGCATATGTATTGAGGTTTATTCAAATCAAAACCAAAAAGAAAGAATTTCCTTCATTTTTGACAGTGAAGGAGATTAAGAGCGCCAAAGTATTAATAGTAAAACAACAACAAGCTGTCCAATTCGGTTCCGAAATAGCTAGCCTAATTAATAAAAAGGAAATAGAAACAAAAAATAAACTATTAAGCTTAAATCCGTTCTTAGATAAAGACGGATTGTTACGAGTTGGAGGTAGATTGCAAAACTCCAACGCGGAATTTGAGGTTAAACATCCCTTGATTTTAGATAAGTGTCACTTGACGTCTTTAATTATCAAGAATGCACAAAAAGAAACATTGCACGGTGGAATTAATCTGATGCGAAACTATATCCAGCGAAAGTTTTGGATATTTGGGCTAAGAAATTGCTTAAAGAAAAAACTTAAAGAGTGTGTCACCTGTGCTAGGTATCGACAGAATACTGCAGAACAAATTATGGGAAATCTGCCGAAACACAGAGCTACAATGTCGCACCCGTTTACAAATACAGGTGTAGACTTCGCCGGGCCTTACCATATCCGATGCTCTAAAAACCGGGGGCAGAAATCCTATAAGGGATATATTGCCGTATTCGTATGCATGGCGACAAAAGCTATTCATTTGGAAGTAGTCAGCGATCTTACTTCAGATGCATTTCTAGCTGCACTTAGAAGATTTTTTTCAAGAAGAGGAAAATGTGCAAAAAATTTTTCCGATAATGGAACCAACTTTGTGGGAGCTTCGCGCAAATTAGACGAGGAATACCAAAAAGCCCTCAAAGACAACATAAAAGTGGTTCCAATATTAGAAGGAGAACAGATCGAGTGGCAATTTATTCCCCCGGCAGGACTTCACTTCGGAGGTATTTGGGAAGCTGGGGTAAAATCAGTGAAATATCACTTAAAAAGGGTAATTGGGGACAATAATTTAACCTATGAGGAAATGGCAACTCTATTGTGTCAAATTGAAATGGTACTAAGTTCACGCCCTTTGTATACAGCTACAAATGATATTAACGATCTGGATGTATTAACACCAGGTCATTTTATAATTGGAAGGCCAATATTTGGCCCGATTGAGACAATTTCAGAGGAAAAGAGGGGGAACGTTGTGAGTTGCTGCGTACACCGCAACTCTACAGTTATACCCGATACTAAGTCAGTATGGCTCTCCTGCGGCAGACGCCGCTAATATTGAACCACACGACAAAGAGTGCGTGCGAGAGAGACAGAAAATCAGTCTGAGCGTGACGTCGGGCGCTGCGTGGCCACTGCAAATTGATTTCTTGCTTTTGGCTACAAAAATGATCCGATCTGATCCAGATTCAGCAATCTGATAGATATAGTCATTATCTATGATTCTGCGTTTTTAGTTTTCTCGAATGTGCAATATTGTGGATGCAACAGATTTTCGTTCTTTGTGGGGGCGGAAGGGGGTGGGGCGAAATTCTGAGATATACGTTTTATAGTGAGATCTAACAGAAGTGCGGATACCAAATTTGGTTACTCTAGCCTTAATAGTCTCTGAGATTTGTGGATACCCCAGATTTTCGTCCTTTGCGGTGGCGGAAGGGGGTGTGGCGAAATTTGGACACGAAACGGTCAAGGTCCGATATCACAGGAGTGTGGATAACAAATTTGGTTGCTCTGGCTCTTATAGGTTCTGAGATCCTTGAACTCATATTTTGCAATTGGCAAAGCCGACCATGAAACCTGTGTGTTAGAGAGAGACAGAGCGAGAAAGAATGAAATTGTTTTCTTGATTCTGGCTATAATAATTATAGTGTGGACGTTGACATGCAATGACTGCATCTTTCAAGAGGCGATGCAGTTACAGCACCGTCAAGTGGCCCGTGTGACACCAGCAGAAGGCTGTTACGCGCGGATCCCAGGCAAAACGCAGCCCTCCTCCCGCCCAACCGACCGAGGGGCGCTGCCGCATGACGCGCGGTGCGTAGCCGAACCGAACGCGAACATGCAAGAAAGATAGCTATTAGACTAACATTCGAGGAAAATTAGTACTAAACTTACTGTTAGGTATTATATTAATATCTATATACGGTCACACCATCCAAGGGATATAGAATAAAAGAAAATCTTGAAGAG
This sequence comes from Drosophila miranda, assembly GCF_003369915.1. Taxonomy (NCBI): domain Eukaryota; kingdom Metazoa; phylum Arthropoda; class Insecta; order Diptera; family Drosophilidae; genus Drosophila; species Drosophila miranda. Next base: position 34,389,960 of record NC_046675.1, read on the forward strand.
AACGCGTGCTTAAGTCTGAGTGTCAATACACTACATAATTGGCGACGAGCATAAAATAAAACGTATTAATATACATACACATGTTAAAATTGCATATAATATATGAATAGCAACATGACGAAAAATGAAGCACCAACATTCTATCAAATGGCAACAATTGCTGAGTTTTCGCCACACCAAGAAACGTTCTGCATTTGGAAGGAAAAATTCGACATACATTTGTGCGAATTGAATGTGAAAGAGGAAAACACAAAAAAGGCAGTTTTGTTGAAGTCGATCGGTACAGCGGCTTACACTGTACTACATAGTTTGTGCAATCTGGTATCACCCGTATCAAAAGCATACAAAGAATTATGTGAAATTTTAAAAACACACTACACACCACCTACACTCATATTCAGAGAAAGAAAAAAATTTCACATGTCCACAAAAAGTGAAGATGAGACTGTAGCGGAGTGGTATGCTCGAGTTAAACAATTGGCATTGGAATGCAAATTTGGCTCAAATCTGGAAGCGTTTGTATTAAACCAATTTGTGATGAGCCTTCCCAACCCTATATATGAAAGAATATGTGAAGAAGACGAAAATCTAACTCTGGCTGATGCACTCAAGAAGGCGATGATCATGGAGACGAAGATCAGCACAAGGAAGACAGAACACAACGTCAACTACATGCATCAAAAGAACGGGACTAGTCAATGGCAGAGGCAAAGAGGCGAGAACAGAGATCAAGCAAAGAGCAACGGCAGAAGTCATTTCAAGGGCAACCGAAACGTGAGTTACAGAGGCGGCAGAAGCGACGGTGACGGCGACGGCGAAAACGACTGCGACGCTGGCAGAGAAAAGAAGCAGCAGCCATGCACACACTGTGGCTGGCGAAATCATAACTCAAACAATTGCAAGTATAAGGCATGCAAATGTCACAGCTGTGGAAAAATAGGTCACTTGGCGAGCATTTGTAAAAATAAATCAAAAAAATCCGTAAATTATGTATCTCAAACAAAACATGACACCTATTCTGATAATAATTTTGATAATGATAATTATAACTTTTCTATCTATAGCGTTGATACAACCTCAACTAATGGAGTATATTATTTACCTGTAAAAATTGATGGAAACATAACGAAAATTGCTTGCGACACTGGTGCACCGTGCACATTGGTTCCAAAAACATTTTACGAAAGCTTAAATACCAGCAGACCACTTAGAAAATGTCTAGTTCCATATGTAGATTACAATGGAGATTCAATCAAAGTTATTGGTGAGTACGATGCAACGATCGAATATCGAGGTCTAAAAAAACAAATTGTTGTTGTTGTAACCAATGCAGTGAGTCCACCTTTGCTAGGTAGAACATTTTTGAGAGCTTTTAATTTTGAGTTAATGCAGGTGAACAATGTGTACGTAAATGAACCAAATTCTGTAATTACAGAACAGATTAAATCGGAGTTTGCTGAAGTTTTTGAGCCTCGTTTAGGTTCATATACATAATACGATATCGTTACTATTAAAAGAAGATGCAAAACCAATATTTTTCAAGCCTAGGTCAGTACCATTAGCATGGAAAGAAAAGATTGAAGTGCAGTTACGAAAATTCATAGATGATGGAATTTTAGAGCAAGTTGTTAGTTCTGAATGGGCAACACCTTTGGTACCGATTTTAAAACCAAACGGTGACATACGAATTTGTGGTGACTATAAGGTTACATTAAACCGGTCTTTAGTCGACGTAAAGTATCCACTACCTCGAATAGACGACATTTTTGCAGCGCTTGAAGGGGGTACACTGTATTCAAAACTTGACCTGTCAAATGCTTACAATCAGCTAAATTTAGATGAGCAATCTCAAAATTTGTGTACTTGGAGCACACATATTGGACTATTGAAAGTTAAACGCTTACCATTTGGTATAAAAACTGCAGCAGCTATTTTTCAAAAAACAATGGAAGGGTTGTTTCAGGGTATGCGAGGAGTTGTGGTTTATCAAGATGACATAACAGTTACAGGACGAGATCTTCAAGAACATATTTCAAACCTAAAAGCTGTACTTAGAAAACTGAAATCAGTTGGACTTAAATTAAATGACAAGAAATGTGAGTTCTTTAAATCCAAAATTTGTTACCTAGGATTTTCAATTGACAGGATAGGACTGAGCAAAAACAATGATAGAGTTGCGAGTGTATTGTTTGCACCGGCTCCGGAAAACGTATCACAGCTTAGAGCTTTCATAGGCATGGTAAATTATTATTCAAAGTTTATCAATAATTTCGCTCAGATAATGAGTCCTTTATATGCATTATTAAAGAAAAATACAAAATTTAATTGGACACGCGAATGTCAGAGTGCATATGAAGAGGTAAAGAAAGAAGTAACTTCTGAACAAGTTTTAGTTCACTACAACCCAGATCAACCGTTAGTATTAACGACTGATGCTAGCAGTCATGCAGTTTCAGGTGTTTTATCACATAAATGCAATGAAGATATCAAACCAATAGCATTTGTATCAAGAGCATTATCCAAAAGCGAGCATAATTACAGTACAATCGAGAAAGAGGCCCTGGCTATAGTGTTCTGTGTGAGTAAATTAAGACAGTATCTTTTAGGAAACAAGTTCATCCTTCGAACAGATCACAAACCATTACTAAGCATATTTGGAGACCTGAAAGGACTTCCATTGATGGCCTCTGCACGAATGCAAAGATGGGCACTGACTTTGTCAGGTTTTCAATATACAGTTGAACACATAAAGGGGACCTTAAATATAGCAGATGGACTCTCAAGAATGCCTCAATGGGAAACGGCTGTACCAAACGAAGACTATAATTACATACATTTTATACAGTCCGAAAAGGTGTTCAAAATTAGCTTCAAAGAAATAGCTCGTGAAACACGACGTGACCCAATATTATCAAAAGTTTGTGAGGCAATTAACACTGGTTCGAAGACAAGATTAAAAGGCAGCGAGTTTTCTGCCTACATCTCTAAAACAAATGAACTTTCAGTGGAATATGATTGTATCTTATGGGGACACAGAGTAGTAATTCCAACCAAACTGAGACAAGCTATTTTAGCAGAATTTCATGCATCGCATTTGGGAATAGTAAAAACCAAAATGTTAGCACGTTCTTATGTGTGGTGGCCTTGCATGGATTCTGAAATTGAGAAATTAATTCGAGATTGTATTCCTTGTCAGGAACTACAATCAAGTCCAGAAAAGAGTCTGTTAATACCGTGGAAATCCACAGGAAAGGCTTGGAGTCGAGTACACATAGACTTTGCAGGACCAATTAGAGGTTTTCATTTATTGGTTATTATAGATTCTTATACAAAATGGGCAGAAGTATTCAAAACGAAGGAAATAACTTCATTGTTTACTATCAACAAGCTTAGAGAAGTATTTTGTCGATATGGTTTACCAGACGTGTTAGTTAGTGACAATGGACGACAGTTCACTTCTGATGATTTTAAAACGTTTATGAAAAACAATGGTGTTAATCACATTTTTACTGCTCCAGGACATCCAGCGACTAATGGTCAAGCAGAAAATTTTGTAAAGACTGTTAAGAAATCACTATATGCAAACATAAAGGCTAATGAAAGACAAGATTTTAATACAATTTTACAAAAATCCTAACAAAGCAAGCTGGACTCAGGCAACTGTAAAACAACAACTGGGCCCGCGTTCGTATTGTTGTATTTTGGCGAACAATAACAGAGAAATAAAACGTCACCTGGATCAAATTAGAAACCAAAGCACTAACAATCATACATCGCCTAATGCGAAAACACCTGATGTCGAAAGCAATTGTTCAGTAGATGACAATTCCAAAACCAACAATGAACAAATAGTTTCTCAACCAACACCCACCAGGAGAGAGTTGAGACCACGTGAGGCAGGGAAGGTAGTAAAGCGTATTTAACAATAAAATAATATAAAGAAAGGAATTATGAAATCAAATTATGTACAAATTAAACACTGAAACAAATACTAAACAGATTAAGAAGAAAGAAAAATACGAAATCACATAAATTTTATATACGCTAATTAGATTAAGTACACAAATCAAATTGTTATAAGAAAATAGATTTGTAAATGACATGTATATTAAACATCTAAGGAGAGGCGTGTTAGGTATTATATTAATATCTATATACGGTCACACCATCCAAGGGATATAGAATAAAAGAGAATCTTGAAGAGAACGCGTGCTTAAGTCTGAGTGTCAATACACTACACTTACTAAGAAACTAAGCATGCAATCAAAGTACAAATACCACTACAGTTACTAATTAATAGAAAGGTGTGTAAGGATTAATAATTTAATAAGAGGAAGAGAATTAGTGGTGGATATAATATGGTAGAGGGAATTGTAATCCGAGCATAAGACCCTAAACGGTTCATGCAAGGAATAATTCGATCTACAAAGTGGAAGGAACAACGGTATAAAATTTCTAGTCAGTCTAATAGGAATCGTGAAGTTTATGCGGCTCAACAGATCAGGGCTGTCTATGTCACCCCTGATCAAGTTGTGCATAAATATCACACCAAGCATTTTTCTACGGTTAACTAAGGATGGGAGGTTTACTAATAGTAGTCTACTAGAGTAAGATGGGAGTCTTACACCCGCATCCCAGTTAAGGCCCCGCAGAGCAAAGAGTAAAAAGTTTTTCTGTACTGATTCTATACGGTCCTGGTGTACTTTGTACTGAGGGCACCATACACAGGAGCCGTATTCTAAGATCGGACGAACAAGCGAGGTATAGAGAGTCTTTGTTATATAGGGGTCGTCAAATTCCTTTGACCACCTCTTTATAAACCCAAGCACGCTCATGGCCTTATTTACCATGGTAGAAATGTGTTCGGAAAACTTTAGCTTGGGGTCTAACATAACACCCAGATCATCCACCAGGGTAATTCTCTCAAGAGAACCACCAAATAGGGTGTAAGGAGCCAACAAAAGGCTAGAACGATGAAATGTCATAACTTTGCATTTCGAGGCATTAAGGTGTAACAAGTTTGCACAACACCATGACTGAAAGTTATTGAGATCGGATTGCAAGCGAGAATGAAATGAAATGTCCTTGTACTGGACACAGAGTTTAACATCATCCGCATACATAAGTACTCGAGAGTATGTTAATACTGAAGGTAAGTCATTAATAAAGAGTGTGAAGAGTAAGGGGCCTAGATGGCTGCCTTGTGGTACTCCCGAAGAAACCTTTACTGGGAAAGAGAGGGAGTTTTTGAAGAGGACTCTTTGAGACCTAGAACAAAGATAGCTAGAAATCCATCTCAGGAGGTTGGGCGGAAACCCTAAAAGGTCAAGTTTATGCGCTAAAAGGGAATGGTTTACAGAGTCGAATGCTTTACTAAAGTCGGTGTAAATAACATCCGTCTGTAAGTTACCTTGAAAGCCTTTAATAATGAAAGAGGTAAACTCTAACAAGTTCGTGGTGGTTGATCGCCGCCTTATAAATCCATGCTGAGTTGGAGATATAAGTGACTTGCAGAGATGTTGCAAGTGCGGAGTTAAAACCCTCTCAAACATTTTAGGAATAGCGGATAACTTTGCTATACCTCTATAATTTTTTGCATCAGACTTGCTACCTTTTTTATGGAGAGGAATTATAAACGATTCCTTCCAGATCGGGGGGAAGCAAGAAGAATCAATGAATAGGGTGAATAGTTTAAGCAAAGGTCCGCACAGAGCCTCGGCGCAGTACCTGAGTACACAACCTGGAACCCCGTCTGGACCCGGTGAAAACACCGGCTTAACTAGTCGAAGATCATGAAGTAGGGAACATTCATTTAACAAAGGACTGAAAATGCCGTTCGACCTCGGTAAACCGAATGGGTACGGATGACCAGAGTAGCTTTCCTCAGAATAGGTGGTTTGGAAGAATTGGGCAAAAAGATCGGCAATTGCCTGATCATTATTTGCCGACGTATTACAAAATGATAGCGAGGATGGGTGTGCGGACGTTCTACGCTTACTGTTTACGAAGCTGTAAAACTGTTTAGGGTCCTGAGAAAAACGTATCCTGCATCGAGATAGGTAGTTCTTATAGCATTGAGCATTAAGAACTGAAAAGTTTGACCGAGCTAATACATAGCGAGAGTGAGAAGTAGGAGAACCCACTTCTTGAAATTTTTTATAAAGTCTTGATTTTAAGTTTTGTAGACTGGATAACTCTTTGGTAAACCAAGGGGGTTTTCCAGATCTAGTCGGACAAGAAAGCGGGACACAAGAATCGAAAAATGTGCCAAGAGCATTGTAAAAAATGTTTGTGCCTTTTATGATATCAGTGCACAAGTACAAAGCGGACCAATCAAAATCCCTAATGAGGTTATTAAGCTTCGCAAACTCGGCTTTACGAAAGCAGCGGACACGTTCGGGCAGCCTACTCGACCGATCCAATACAGTTGGTCCTATATCTAGCGACACCTCGAAAGTAGGGTGGTAGGCGTCTTCAGGTATAGTGAGCGGAAGGGCTCGGGTTAACAACACTATGGTCGGATCCGATACAAAGCACAGATCAAGCAATCGACCCAAGGAATTATTCACATGGTTGACTTGAGACAGGGATAGGTCAAGCAAGCCGTCAACAAAGTCATGTCGTGACATGGGCACTAGGATACTAGACTCGTTTACCGAAGACCAAACAGTTCCTGGCAAGTTGAAGTCACCAAGAACTATCATATGATCTTTATCAGATAGCGAGGAAGATCTGGTTGAGATTTCACACTCTAGAACATATAGTCATCCTCTACGATGCTGCGTTTTTGGTTTTATCGTACCTTTAAAAATGTGGATGCCACAGATTTTCGTCCTTTGTGGGGGCGGAAGTGGGCGGGGCAAAGTTTTGAAATATTTTTGTAGCAGTGACATATCACTGCCGATTGGCCGTCAGCCATCGGGTGCTACAGGGGGACAAACGGATGACGGGTCGGCTCGCACAACTGTGAACTCGGAACTGAGGCGCAGCCGCTCCGGTTAGTAATACCCGGTGCGGTCTGCGTCTCACACCCCCCCCCCTAGGACACAGAGGGTTGCGAGCGAACCGTCACCCGCCGTAACTGTGCACACCGGTGGAAGTGCGACTATACTCTCCCCGTGAGGGCGGCTGGAAACAGGTCCTAGCACGGTCATGTCTCTGCTAGGATGCTGGCGAATGGTAGTCGGGCGGAGAGAAGAAAACTCTCAGTGAAATTACCCCAATCCAAGGTGACACTGTTATATGCCGAGGGATGCATGGCCGGGGGGGTGCCCGGTCGCTAATATGCGGACTCTGGATACCTGCCGACCTCCAGTTTAAATCAGGCTTCCCGGGGCAAGCGGGCTATGCCTCGGGTGACCATCCCCTTCCCGCCTACTCGTGGGAACTACTATGCCAAATAATAAACATATAAAAACCAACAAAGCCGCAAAGGAGCTCGGTACTCCTCTTAAAGTACCGGAAGGACAAGCCAATCCCTCTGCACCAGCGCCTGGGAGACCGGGTCCAAAGAAGACGGGGAAGGAGACTGAGTCGGTCCACCGTCTTCAGGCAGCAGCCGCAGCGAGGGGGGGGGCCGAAAAGCCAATCGGGTCCTTCCAAGTCGGGTGGCTCCAAGGGCGAAGCGGATACCGGGGTGGCTGCCAAGCAGAGCGTAATCGCGGCTGGTAAGCGCACCGGGACCGAAGAACCCATGGGAGCCCCGGCGGGCAGCGTCTCTGCACCACGGGGTGGAAAGCCGTCGTACCAGGACAGGAGACGAGCGGCTTTCATCCTGTCCAACGAAGACCCGAACTTCAAGGCGTCAGCCGAAGGAAAGGAGCAGAGGCTGTGGGCCTGCTCAATCCTTCCACTGTTCCAGCCAGCCAAAGCCGGAAAGGGCGCAGCCAAGGCCGCCAACAAGCGGCAACGCTCAGCGGAGGACCCCGCAAATCAGCCAGGCCAAGCCCAGCAAGCCAAGCGGGTGAAGACCCACCTCACGAACCGGTCGTTCGCTGAGGTGGCGAGGGGCAGGACCCTGATCGGTGTCCTGGACAGGGGCGCCGAGGACGGCCATGTCCCTCGCGATAAGTGGCACCTGGTGGAGAACGAGCTCCAGGACCGGTTCCTACTGGAACTGGAGGAGAACGGCGGACCACCGCCAAAGTGTGAGGACGCAGGGTGGCATCAAGGCAAGGTGAAAGCCATCGCCTGCCAAGACGCTCGCTCTGCGGCCCTCTACATGAAGGCGGTGGCGGCCCTAAAAGAGGTCTATCCAGGGGCGAAACTGGAGGCCGTGAAGTGGGAAGATGTCCCTAGTCGCCCGAGAGCCAGAGCGTGGGTCTCGGCTAAGCCTGCAGAGCCTGAGAAGATCCTCAGGTTACTGCAGGTCTGCAACCCCCACCTTCCTACAGCCGATTGGAAGGTGGCAAAGGTGGAGGATATCCAAGGGCAGAGGCGCCAGATTATCCTCGTCCTAAATGAGGAATCCATTGATCTCCTCGCAAAGTCGGACGGTGTAGTGGATTATGGCTACAAGAAGGTCACCATATCCACTTACAAGTCCGATCGCAAGGGCAGGCAAGCGGAGGTCGAGCCGGACCCGGAGCTGCCGGAGATCCCGAAAGAGGGGGCCTCGTGCGAGGAATACAACCCGGCGTCGGATGCGGCGTCCATGATGTCGGACGATATCTTGGACGACTACGCGTTCGACGAGAGTGACCTAGCCAGAGGTCTCAGCCACATCGTTGTCGGGGAGGAGCCGGAGTCCCCTGACAGCGATCTAGAAGCAACAATGGTGGAGGCGAGCCTCAGGAATGTCGTTGACGCTCCTGCAGATAAACCTCCACCATTGTAAGGCAGCATGCGCTGCTCTACTGCTCCACCTGGCCAAGGGTGGAGCCGACATAGTCCTCATTCAGGAGCTCTGGATCCTCGGAAACAGGGTCTCCGGTCTGAGGACTTCTGACTACAAGCTATATGTAGCTGAAACCGCAGGTAAAATTCGTACCTGCATTCTTGCAAAAAGAGAGTTGCACCTATTTTTGCTCCCAAATTTCAGCAATGAAGACCACACCGCAGTGAGCCTCGAAGGCCAGGAGCGCTCACTGAGGATCTTCTCCGCATACATGGGGCATGAACAACCAGACCCCCCTCCACACGCGCCTCTCCGGGCTCTAATCGCAGACTGCTCGGCCAAGGACATCGGCCTAATTGTGGGGTGCGATGCCAATGCACATCACTGTCAGTGGGGAAGCACTGACACAAACGAAAGGGGTGAGTACCTTTTCAGTTACTTACTGACCACTCAGATGGTCTTACTAAACCGGGGTAGTGATCCCACCTTTATCATTAAAAACCGCAAGGAGGTCCTGGACCTCACGCTTGCCTCTCATGAGATACAGCGTAACATTGTATCCTGGAGGGTCCTGGAAGAGCACTCCTTCTCGGACCACAGGTACGTGGAAACTGTCTTCTCCTTCTCAGTACCGAAGCCAGTCCGATTCCGAAACATCAGGCGGACAAACTGGACTCGGTACTCTGATTACCTCTGTCGTGTTCTCCCTGAGCCCCCATCTGAGGAGGAGTTCTCCACGGAGGCCACGACTCGTCTTCTTAAGATCTTTACCGACGCCTGCAATAAGGCGCTCGACAAAGCATGCCCCTCTGGCAAGAACAGAGGCCGGAAGAAACCTGAATGGTGGAATCCGAAACTGGGTGAACTCCGGAAAGCCTCCCGGAGACTCTTCAATAAAGCTAAGGCTGAAAACGTTGAGCAAAACTGGGCCGAATACAAGGCCAGTCTGTCAACCTACAACAAAGAACTTAGAAAAGCCAAACGCGCCTCCTGGCGTAAGTTCTGCAGCGAAATCGAGAGTAACTCAGAAGCCTCACGCTTGCGCAGAGTTCTCTCGAAGACAACACCCACCCTGGGCTACTTGAAGAACACCGACCAGTCGTGGACTACGTCCAGCGAGGAGTCGCTAAATCTTCTCCTAAATACCCACTTCCCTGGCTGCGATGAAAACAGACCCAACTACCTCGCGCCTCCTTCTGTCGCCTCAAATGCCATCTTGGGACTGCTAAGCCAGGAGAACATTTCCTGGGCGATCAGAAGCTTTAAACCCTACAAGTCCGCGGGCCAGACGGCATTTTCCCTGCCCAACTGATTCACGCGGGACATAAAGCCATTAACTGGCTCAAAATAATTTACGAGGGAATCTTCTCCCACGGGTGCATTCCTGACACCTGGCTTCAGACCAAAGTCGTATTCATACCCAAGGCAGGCAAGCCCTCGCACACTGCCCCAAAAGATTTCAGACCCATAAGTCTATCGTCTTTTCTTCTAAAGGCGATGGAGCGGCTCCTGGGGCTGCATCTAACGGCGTGCATTCCGTCTAGTCTGATCTCAGACTCCCAGCATGCCTATCGGAAGGGAAGATCCACCGAAGCGGCCCTACACTCGATCACATCGATCATCGAAGCATCCCTTAATTTTAAGGAGTACACCCTAGTAGCCTTCCTCGACATAGAAGGCGCCTTTAACAACATCCTTCCGACCGCCATCACGGGCGCACTGACGGATCTGGGCGTTGACTCCAGGACGGTGAGCCTGATCGATCAGATGCTACAATGCAGGACGGTTGAGGCATCACTGGGGACGTCAACGTGTACCAGATTTGTCAGCAGAGGCACACCGCAGGGCGGAGTCCTCTCGCCCCTCCTATGGAACGTGGCAGTGAACACACTGCTGCGGGAGATAGAGGGGGGTGGCTGCCGTGTGGTGGCGTACGCGGACGATGTTGCCATAGCATTCTCCGGAAAATTTCCGCAGACATTGTGTGAGTGCATGACAAGTACTCTCACGAAAATGTCGAAATGGGCAGACAAATGCGGGTTAGGCGTCAACCCGTCTAAAACGGAACTGGTGCTTTTCACTAGGAAGTACAAAGTTCCGGTACTGATTCCCCCAAGACTATGTGGGGAAACGCTAGTCTTCAGCAACAGCGCCAAGTATCTTGGCCTAATCCTCGATAGAAAGCTCGATTGGAAATTGAGCATAGAGGATAGAGTAAAGAAGGCCACAGTGGCCCTCTATACTGGCAGGAAAGCCATCGGACTAAAATGGGGAATGACCCCCTATATAGTTCGGTGGCTCTACACCGCCATCATACGACCAATCATGCTCTATGGAGTGGTGGTATGGTGGCCAGCCTTGGACAGAAGGACATGCCTCAATAAACTCAGCAGAGTTCAACGCATGGCAGAGCTATGCATAACTGGCGGGCTACGCACTACTCCAGGGGAAGCCCTGGATACTGTGCTGGACCTCCTCCCTGTGGATCTCATGGGAAAGAAGGTGGCAACACTTTCCGCCCTCAGAATGAGAGAAGCCAGACTGTGGAAAGCATCCGCGGTTGGGCACTCGGGAATCCTGATGAGACTCCCGCAATTACCATAGAGGACAGATTACTGTATCCCCAGTGATCACCTCTCGACGCCCTTCCAGGTATCAATCCCATCTAGGGAGGACTGGGAGATGGGCGAACCAGGACCTGCAAATGCGGTCCACTTCTACACTGATGACTCAAAGCTAGACGGCCGCGTGGGAGGCGGAGTCTACTGCAGCGAGCTGAACATCAGTCATTGCTTCAGGCTCCCGGATCACTGTAGTGTGTTCCAAGCGGAGGTTGAAGCCATCAAGGAGGCCATTTCGATCGTCTCCAAATTACTTCTAGATACGCACTTAGTGTGCGTCTTCTCGGACAGCCAAGCAGCTATCAAAGCTCTAGGCTCAATATCGTCGAACTCAGCGACTGTAAATGACTGCCGCAGGTCTCTGCACGAGATCGCAGAGCAGTTAGATCTCTTCCTTATATGGGTCCGCGGCCACAGGGACATCGAGGGGAATGACGCCGCCGACGAGCTAGCCAGGCAGGGTACTACGATTCCTCTCCTACCGGAGAGGGAGCAAGTAGCGATGCCCTTGGCTACGTGCAGGCTCCTAACGCACGAATTGTTCGAGCAAAATGCCAATAGGAGATGGCAGCAAACCGTTTCCTGTAAAGTCTCAAGATTGATATGGCCATATCGATCGAAGAAGCGCTCAGCAGAGCTGTATAAACTCAGCAGAGCACAGGCTCTTATCCCCCCCCCTCCCGGCTACCGCCTTAACCTAACCTAACCTAACATATCACAGATGTCTGGATCCAAAACATCGTTGCTCTAGCTCTTATAGTCTTTGAGCACTAGGCGCTGAAGGGGACGGACGGACGGACAGACGGACAGACAGACAGGGCTCAATCGACTCGGCTATTGATGCTGATCAAGAATATATATACTTTATGGGGTCGGAAACGATTCCTTCTGGACGTTACACACATCCACTTTTACCACAAATCTAATATACCCCAATACTCATTTTGAGTATCGGGTATAACGAGGGGGAACGTTGTGAGTTGCTGCGGAGACCGCAACTCTACAGTTATACCCGATACTAAGTAGGTATGACTCTCCTCCGGCAGACGCCGCTAATCTTAAACGACACGACAAGAAGTGCGTGCGAGAGAGACAGAAAATCAGTCTGAGCGTGACGTCGGGGGCTGCGTAGCCAGTGCAAATTGAGTTGTTCCTTTTGGCTATAAAAATGATCTGATCTGATCCAGATTCAGCAATCTGATAGATATGGTCGTTATCTATGATTCTGCGTTTTCAGTTTTCTCGAATGTGCAATATTGTGGATGCAACAGATTTTCGTCCTTTGTGGGGGCGGAAAAGGGTGGGGCGAAATTCTGAGATATACGTTTTATAGTGAGATCTAACAGAAGTGCGGATACCAAATTTGGTTACTCTAGCCTTAATAGTCTCTGAGATTTGTGGATGCCCCAGATTTTCGTCCTTTGCGGGGGCGGAAAGGGGTGTGGCGAAATTTGGACACAAAACGGTCAAGGTCCGATATCACAGGAGTGTGGATAACAAATTTGGTTGCTCTGGCTCTTATAGGTTCTGAGATCCTTGAACTCATATTTTGCAATTGACAAAACCGACCATGAAACCTGTGTGTTAGAGAGAGACAGAGCGAGAAAGAATGAAATTGTTTTCTTGATTCTGGCTAAAATCATTATACGATCTGGTTCAGATTTTGCACTGTAGAAGATATGGTCATCTTCACCGATTCTGCGTTTTTGGTTTTATCGTATCTTTAAAAATGTGGATGCCACAGATTTTCGTCCTTTGTGGGGGCGGAAGTGGGCAGGGCGAAGTTTTGAAATATTTTTGTAGCAGTGACATATCACAGAAGCCTGGATCCAAAACATCGTTGCTTTAGCTCTTATAGTCTTTGAGCACTAGGCGCTGAAGGGGACGGACGGACCGACGGACGGACGGACCGACGGACGGACGGACGGACGGACGGACGGACGGACAGACGGACAGACAGACAGGGCTCAATCGACTCGGCTATTGATGCTGATCAAGAATATATATACTTTATGTGGTCGGAAACGATTCCTTCTGGACGTTACACACATCCACTTTTACCACAAATCTAATATACCCCAATACTCATTTTGAGTATCGGGTATAACGAGGGGGAACGTTGTGAGTTGCTGCGGAGACCGCAACTCTACAGTTATACCCGATACTAAGTAGGTATGACTCTCCTCCGGCAGACGCCGCTAATCTTAAACGACACGACAAGAAGTGCGTGCGAGAGAGACAGAAAATCAGTCTGAGCGTGACGTCGGGGGCTGCGTAGCCAGTGCAAATTGAGTTGTTCCTTTTGGCTATAAAAATGATCTGATCTGATCCAGATTCAGCAATCTGATAGATATGGTCATTATCTATAATTCTGCGTTTTTAGTTTTCTCGAATGTGCAATATTGTGGATGCAACAGATTTTCGTCCTTTGTGGGGGCGGAAAAGGGTGGGGCGAAATTCTGAGATATACGTTTTATAGTGAGATCTAACAGAAGTGCGGATACCAAATTTGGTTACTCTAGCCTTAATAGTCTCTGAGATTTGTGGATGCCCCAGATTTTCGTCCTTTGCGGGGGCGGAAAGGGGTGTGGCGAAATTTGGACACAAAACGGTCAAGGTCCGATATCACAGGAGTGTGGATTACAAATTTGGTTGCTCTGGCTCTTATAGGTTCTGAGATCCTTGAACTCATATTTTGCAATTGGCAAAGCCGACCATGAAACCTGTGTGTTAGTGAGAGACAGAGCGAGAAAGAATGAAATTGTTTTCTTGATTCTGGCTATAATAATTATACGATCTGGTTGAGATTTTACACTCTAGAACATATAGTCATCCTCACCGATTCTGCGTTTTTGGTGTTATCGTATCTTTAAAAATGTGGATGCCACAGATTTTCGTCCTTTGTGGGGGCGGAAGTGGGCGGGGCGAAGTTTTGAAATATTTTTGTAGCAGTGACATATCACAGAAGCCTGGATCCAAAACATCGTTGCTCTAGATCTTATAGTATTTGAGCACTAGGCGCTGAAGGGGACGGACGGACCGACGGACGGACGGACGGACGGACGGACGGACGGACAGACGGACAGACAGACTGGGCTCAATCGACTCGGCTATTGATGCTGATCAAGAATATATATACTTTATGGGGTCGGAAACGATTCCTTCTGGACGTTACACACATCCACTTTTACCACAAATCTAATATACCCCAAAATCGGGAATCGGGAATAGATGGAGATTAATTCAGAAAATGAAAAGAGAATTTTGGATTAAATGGAAAGAGGATTATTTGCACACACTGCAACAAAGAAATAAATGGAAAATGGGAATGCAGAATATTAAAACAGGACAGATTGTATTAATAAAAGATGAAACCTGTCAGCCAGTTAGATGGTCCTTGGGAAAAATAGAAGAAATACATAAAGGTAGGGACGATAGAGTCAGAGTAGTAACTATAAAACGACCTATAACTAAAATTTGTCCATTAGCTGGAATTGAGTCAGAAGAGCAAGACTCAGGAATGACTCCAAAAGAGACCAGAAGTACGCGTAGTAGACCTCGAATGTCCAAGCTAGGACTGATGGCAGCATTGTTCATGCT
Source organism: Drosophila miranda (assembly GCF_003369915.1). Classification (NCBI taxonomy): domain Eukaryota; kingdom Metazoa; phylum Arthropoda; class Insecta; order Diptera; family Drosophilidae; genus Drosophila; species Drosophila miranda. The sequence goes on from NC_046675.1 coordinate 34,405,017, forward strand.
TGTGTTATGTTGCCAAGTGTCAAATGCAAACATTGCTGCTAGAGGAACGGCGAAGTGGTCAATTGAAAAAATGAACAGTTCCACTTCGATATATTTGGACCCGATGGGGGACGTTGAAATAGTCGCCTCATCCTAGGATTTAATTGTTTATTATAACATGGACCCGTATTTCCAAATGATAACGAGGGGGAACGTTGTGAGTTGCTGCGGACACCGCAACTCTACAGTTATACCCGATACTAATTCAGTATGGCTTTCCTCCGGCAGACGCTGCTAATATTAAAGGACACGACAAAGAGTGCGTGCGAGAGAGACAGAAAATCAGTCTGAGCGTGACGTCGGGGGCTGCGTAGCCAGTGCAAATTGAGTTGTTCCTTTTGGCTATAAAAATGATCTGATCTGATCCAGATTCAGCAATCTGATAGATATGGTCGTTATCTATGATTCTGCGTTTTCAGTTTTCTCGAATGTGCAATATTGTGGATGCAACAGATTTTCGTCCTTTGTGGGGGCGGAAAAGGGTGGGGCGAAATTCTGAGATATACGTTTTATAGTGAGATCTAACAGAAGTGCGGATACCAAATTTGGTTACTCTAGCCTTAATAGTCTCTGAGATTTGTGGATGCCCCAGATTTTCGTCCTTTGCGGGGGCGGAAGGGGGTGTGGCGAAATTTGGACATGAAACGGTCAAGGTCCGATACACAGGAGTGTGGATAACAAATTTGGTTGCTCTGGCTCTTATAGGTTCTGAGATCCTTGAACTCATATTTTGCAATTGGCAAAGCCGACCATGAAACCTGTGTGTTAGAGAGAGACAGAGCGAGAAAGAATGAAATTGTTTTCTTGATTCTGGCTATAATAATTATACGATCTGGTTGAGATTTTACACTCTAGAACATATAGTCATCCTCTACGATTCTGCGTTTTTGGTTTTATCGTATCTTTAAAAATGTGGATGCCACAGATTTTCGTCCTTTGTGGGGGCGGAAGTGGGCGGGGCGAAGTTTTGAAATATTTTGGTAGCAGTGACATATCACAGAAGTCTGGATCCAAAACATCGTTGCTCTAGATCTTATAGTCTTTGAGCACTAGGCGCTGAAGGGGACGGACGGACGGACGGACGGACGGACGGACGGACGGACGGACGGACGGACGGACAGACGGACAGACAGACAGGGCTCAATCGACTCGGCTATTGATGCTGATCAAGAATATATATACTTTATGGGGTCGGAAACGATTCCTTCTGGACGTTACACACATCCACTTTTACCACAAATCTAATATACCCCAATACTCATTTTGAGTATCGGGTATAAAAAAGGGGAAAGAATTGATTGGAAAAATGAGAGTTGTGTGTAGTAAACTTTATACTTTTGAAGATCAATGCAATAATGTCTTAGATAATACGGAAAGACAAATTGCAGACCTGGAGGAAAATAATAAACTTTTCATGACTCAGGATAATAAAAGAAAGAAGCGAGCACCATTTGAGTTTATGGGCTCACTTTATCATATATTATTTGGGATAATGGACGCCGAAGATAGGGAAACGTTGGAAGGAAATATGAAAAATTTATTAGAAAACCAACATAACCTAGATGATTTAATTAAAAAACAAACATCGTTGGAAATAAATTTGAACCTTAGAAGTATGAGCGCTAGAGTAGAAAACATAACGGAAGCATTAAAGGAAAGTTTCTATGTGTACAAAGAATCTATAAATTTCATTATGGTAACAAAGCAACTAAGCTCCTTGATTGAAGAGTGCGATAAAATTCAATCAGCAGTTATTAATCTACTGATAGATATTAATCATGGTAGACTAAATCCAAATATTTTAAAACCTATACAATTAAAGGGAGAAATAGCAAAAATAAAAGATAACTTATTAGAAACATTGGTGCTTCCAGGAAAAAGAACAGGAACAGAATTGAAGGAAATTTACAGCCTATTAACAGCGAAAGGAATTTTGGTTGATAACAAATTAATTCTGAACGTGAAGATTCCCCTGTTTGGTAGACACGCATTCCATTTGTTTAGGATAATTCCAATGCCGGTTGAGCATGAACAAGAATTAGTCAAGGTAGATTTGAGCTCCAGGTATTTAGTATATAATTTCGAAATTGATTCCTATCATTCGATGACTGAAGCTACCTTGAACAAATGCCAAAAATGGCAAACGAATAGAAGAGTATGCGAAGGTAATTGGCCTTGGAGCAATGCCAATGATAATGCTTGTGAGATAGCTCCTTTCAAACCAAAGGGTAATTCAAATTGCGTTTATAGGAAGATAGCAGAGACAAGGTCATTTTGGTTCGAATTAGAAAGACAGAGTAGTTGGAACTTCAAAGTTCCAGTAAACACTAATGCTAGAATTCAATGTAGTAACTCAAATCAAGAACTAATTGATCTTCCGCAACAAGGAATTTTAACAATAATACATGGTTGTACTATGCGAACCGATGATAAAATACTAGTACCTCATCACAGTATACAAACAGAAAGCTACGAGCCAATTTCATCCTATTATATAAGTAATATAAGTAAAATACCAAAAATTGTTTGGAATCCATTAACAGTACAATTAATTAACCATACAGAAGAAATGGATAAGTAAAGAAACGAAATAAAATTGTTAAAAGAAGGTCATCATGACTTAAAAGGACTTAAGTTCCATCATGTATCTGGACATGCGGCCTTGATTATCGGAATCATAATAGTGATAATATTAATAATCTACGCCATAAGAAGAATTAAAGTAGCACGAAGACTGCAAACGATAGCACTTCCCTACCCACTGTAATTGACTGTAAATGATTATCTGTACTTGTAATTATAGCTATAAAGAAAATGTACACAAAAAGGTTCACAAGAATCAAAATACAAAACAATGCCACTATCGGCCCTTTGCAGAATGTTCAAACATGAACATATTATCGTCAATACAATGCCACTTTCGGCCCCTTGAACAATGTCTAAACATAAATAGATTATTGTACACATTCACTCATGTAACAACACCGATCTCTAAAGAAATCACATAAAGTAGACAACCTATGACTGCACGGGTGTAAACAGAGATCTGTAACCCATTAATACGATAACAAAACACAAGTGGAGAAAACACTTAACAAATGCAGTCCTAAAATAAAACTAATGTAAGCATGTACTCAAATAGACACCCTCAGTAAAGTGTATCCTCTGCGTAGGTCTAACGATAATTATAGACTACCAAATTGTACCTCCTACCTCATTGTCAAATCACATATAAGGCTCTGATATTAAGAATAAAATTTAGTTTGAATTTACAACTCAACTCGCAAATGTCTAGACTTTTCTTTTAAGGTCTTAACACCCGCTGACGAAATACGTCTCTCCGTTGGCGGAATAATTATTTCCGGTGGCGGGAAACCTATATCCGCTGACCGACATCTTATCTCCGCTGGCAGACAATTTATTTTCGCTGACGAACAATGATTCTCCGCTGGCAGAACACTTATCTCCAGAGGGGAAAATTTATATCCCCTGCCAGACATCTTATCTCTGCTGACAAAATACATCTCTCCGCTGGCGGCAAACTTATGTGCGGTGGCGGGAAATTTATGTCCCCTGCCGGAAAATGTATCCCCGCTGACGAATTACGTTTCTCCGCCGGCAGAAAACTTATCTCCGCTGGCAGAACATGTACTTCCGGCGGCGAGGAATTTATATCCCTTGCCGGACATCTTATCTCTGCTGACAAAATAAGTCTCTCCGCTGGCGGAATAATTATTTCCGGTGGCGGGAAACCGATATCCGCTGACAGACATCTTATCTCCGCTGGCAGACAATTTATTTCCGCTGACGAACTATGATTCTCCGCTGGCAGAACACTTATCTCCAGAGGGGAAAATTTATATCCCCTGCCAGACATCTTATCTCTGCTGACAAAATACATCTCTCCTCTGGCGGCAAACTTCAGAAGAAGCTGCGCAAATATTAAACTTAGTACGAAAAAGAGCGAACACCGAGGTAAGTGGAGTGTCATCTACAGACTCTTGCACTTCAAAGTACAAAATTACTTTATCGGTAAAAACTCATGATTATAATAAAGGTCCTCTATATATTGAAGCAATTATTCTTCCGAAAGTGATGAAAGCTTTACCATTAAAGGCTTTCAATATTGATACAACTAAGTGGCAAGATAATGTGTTGGCAGACCCTAACTTTAACAAACCAGGTAGGGTAGATGTAATAATTGGGATAGATTTGTATTTTATATTTTAAAAGACGGAGTAGTAAAAATAGACGGACTGCTTGGACAAAATACAGAATTCGGATGAATTATATCCGGTTGCACCAAATCAAAAGGTGATAAATTTATTGTGGCGACAACAATTGAAGTTGGGGACTTAGAGCGGTTCTGGGAATTGGAAAGTGAAAGGAATGACGTAGATGAAGCTGTGTGCGAGGAGCATTTCTTGGAAACAACAAGAAGAGATGAGAATGGTAGGTATGTGGTTAAAATACCATTTAAAAAAGAAAAGGATCTAGGAGATTCAAAACCCCAAGCTATAGCGCGATTTTATATTTTAGAAAGAAAGCTCAGCAATAATAAAACATTAAAAGATAATTATGTAAAGTTCATGCATGAATATAAAAACTTAGGACATATGGTAGAGTCCAAAGAAGATGGGAAATATTATTTACCCCATCAAGGAGTCATAAGAGATTCCAGTCTAACGACAAAGCTGAGGGTTGTTTTCAATGCTTCAGCAAAAACCACAAACAATAAAAGTTTAAATGGTATCATGTGGGTTGGACCAAGGGTCCAAAAAGAAATCTTCGATATTATGGTGAAATGGCGTAAATGGCCATTTGTAATATCTGCGGACATTGAAAAAATGTACCGGCAAATTAATGTTGATAAAGACGATCAACAATATTTGCATATAATCTGGAGAGATAATCCAAACGAAAAGTTAAAAGATTGTAAACTTACAACCGTTACGTACGGTACAGCTTCAGCACCCTACTTATCAACCAGGGTGCTTGTTGCAATAGCAGATAATTGCAAAAATCAAGCAATTAGGGAAATCATAAAGAATGATTTTTATATGGACGACCTGATGACAGGTGCCGACACGATACTGGATGCTAAAAAGCATGTAAAGGAAGTTACCCGGGAGTTTAATAAGGTTGGTTTTAACTTAAGAAAGTGGATAAAAAATATCCCAGAAATTATAGAAGGCATTAGAGATGACCAAGAAAATAAAGTATTAACCATTGAGGAGAATGAATCTGTCAAAACATTAGGACTACAATGGGAACCGGTTAAAGACGAGTTTAGGTTCAATTTCCACTATGAACCAATTAAGAAAAATAACAAAAGAATAGTATTATCTACCTTTGCCAAGATATATGACCCCTTAGGCTGGTTGTCTCCAGTGACACTTGTCGGAAAATTGTTTATTCAAAAACTTTGGCTAGCAGACAAAAATTGGGATGAAGAATTATCAGAACAGGATACTCGGGAATGGAATTCCCTAACAGAGTTAGAGAGCATTCGGATACCGGATTTTCGTCCGCCAACGGAGAGATGTATTTTGTCAGCAGAGATAAGATGTCCGGCAGGGGATATAAATTCCTCGCCGCCGGAAGTAAATGTTCTGCCAGCGGAGATAAGTTTTCTGCCAGCGGTGAAGCGTAGTTCGTCAGCGGAGATAAATTGTCTGCCAGCGGAGATAAGTTGTCTGCCAGCGGATATAGATTTCCCGGCACCGGAAATAAGTTTTCCGCCAGCGGAGAGACGTATTTCGTAAGCAGAGATAAGTTTTCCGGTAGGGGATATAGATTTCCCGCCACCGGAAATAAGTTTTCCGCCAGCGGAGAGACGTATTTCGTCAGCAGAGATAAGTTGTCCGGCAGGGGCTATAGATTTCCCGCCATCGGAAATAAGTTTTCAGCCAGCGGAGAGACGTATTTCGTCAGCAGAGATAAGCTGTCCGGCAGGGGATATAAATTTCCCGCCACCGGAGCTAAGTTTTCTGCCAGCGGAGATAAATTGTCTGCCAGCGGATATAGATTTCCCGCCACCGGAAATAAGTTTTCCGCAAACGGAGAGACGTATTTCGTCAGCAGAGATAAGTTGTCCGGCAGGGGATATAAATTTCCCGCCATCGGAAATAAGTTTTCAGCCAGCGGAGAGACTTATTTCGTCAGCAGAGATAAGTTGTCCGGCAGGGGATATACATTTTCCCGCCACCGCAGATAAGTTTGCCGCCAGCGGAGAGATGTTTTTCGTCAGCAGATATAAGTTGTCCGGCAGGGGATATAAATTCCTCGCCGCCGGAAGTACATGTGCTGCCAGCGGAGATAAGTTTTCTGCCGGCGGAGAAACGTAATTCGTCAGCGGGGATACATTTTCCGGCAGGGGACATAAATTTCCCGCCACCGCACATAAGTTTGCCGCCAGCGGAGAGATGTATTTTGTCAGCAGAGATAAGATGTCTGGCAGGGGATATAAATTTTCCCCTCTGGAGATAAGTGTTCTGCCAGCGGAGAATCATTGTTCGTCAGCGGAAATAAATTGTCTGCCAGCGGAGATAAGATGTCGGTCAGCGGATATAGGTTTCCCGCCACCGGAAATAATTATTCCGCCAGCGGAGAGACGTATTTCGTCAGCGGGTGTTAAGACCTTACAAGAAAAGTCTAGACATTTACGAGTTGAGTTTTAAATTCAAGCTAAATTTTATTCTTAAAATCAGAGCCTTATATGTGATTTGACAATGAGGTAGGAGGTACAATTTGGTAGTCTATAATTATCGTTAGACCTGCGCAGAGGATACACTTTACTGAGGTTGTCTATTTGAGTTCATGCTTACATTAGTTTTATTTTAGGACCGCATTTATTAAGTGTTTTCTCCACTTGTGTTTTGCTGTCGTATTAATGGGTTACAGATCTCTGTTTACCCCCTTGCAGTCATAACTTGTCTACTTTATGTGATTTCTTTAGAGATCGGTTTTGTTACATGAGTGAATGTGTACAATAACATATTTATGTTTAAACATTCTGCAAGGGGCCGAAGGTGGCATCGTATTGACGATAATATGTTCATGCTTTGAACATTCTGCAAAGGGCCAAAAGTGGCATTATTTTGTATTTTGATTCTTGTGAACCTTTTTGTGTACATTTTCTTTATAGCTATAATTATAAGTAGAGATAATCATTTACAGTCAATTACAGTGGGTAGGGATGTGCTATCGTTTGCAGTCTTCGTGCTACTTTAATTCTTCTTATGGCATAGATTATTAATATTATTATTATTATGATTCCGATAATCAAGGCCGCATGTCCAGATACATGATGGAACTTAAGTCCTTTTAACACATGATGACCTTCTTTTATCAATTTTAATTCGTTTCTTAACTTATCCATTTCTTCTGTGTGGTTAATTAATGGTACTGCTAATGGATTCCAAACAATTTTTGGTATTTTACTTATATTACTTATATAATAGGATGAAATTGGCTCGTAGCTTTCTGTTTGTATACTGTGATGAGGTACTAGTATTTTATCATCGGTTCGCATAGTACAACCATGTATTATTGTTAAAATTCCCTGTTGCGGAAGATCAATTAGTTCTTGATTTGAGTTACTACATTGAATTCTAGCATTAGTGTTTACTGGAACTTTGAAGTTCCAACTACCCTGTCTTTCTAATTCGACCCAAAATGACCTTGTCTCTGCTATCTTCCTATAAACGCAATTTTTATTACCCTTTGGTTTGAAAGAAGCTATCTCACAAGCATTATCATTGGCATTGCTCCAAGGCCAATTACCTTCGCATACTCTTCTATTCGTTTGCCATTTTTGGCATTTGTTCAAGGTAGCTTCAGTCATCGAATGATAGGAATCAATTTCGAAATTATATACTAAATACCTGGAGCTCAAATCTACCTTGACTAATTCTTGTTCATGCTCAACCGGCATTGGAATTATCCTAAACAAATGGAATGCGTGTCTACCAAACAGGGGAATCTTCACGTTCAGAATTAATTTGTTATCAACCAAAATTCCTTTCGCTGTTAATAGGCTGTAAATTTCCTTCAATTCTGTTCCTGTTCTTTTTCCTGGAAGCACCAATGTTTCTAATAAGTTATCTTTTATTTTTGCTATTTCTCCCTTTAATTGTATAGGTTTTAAAATATTTGGATTTAGTCTACCATGATTAATATCTATCAGTAGATTAATAACTGCTGATTGAATTTTATCGCACTCTTCAATCAAGGAGCTTAGTTGCTTTGTTACCATAATGAAATTTATAGATTCTTTGTACACATAGAAACTTTCCTTTAATGCTTCCGTTATGTTTTCTACTCTAGCGCTCATACTTCTAAAGTTCAAATTTATTTCCTCGGTAGTTCTTTTGAGAATATTTACCGATGACTCTACCAACGATGTTTGTTTTTTAATTAAATCATCTAGGTTATGTTGGTTTTCTAATAAATTTTTCATATTTCCTTCCAACGTTTCCCTATCTTCGGCGTCCATTATCCCAAATAATATATGATAAAGTGAGCCCATAAACTCAAATGGTGCTCGCTTCTTTCTTTTATTATCCTGAGTCATGAAAAGTTTATTATTTTCCTCCAGGTCTGCAATTTGTCTTTCCGTATTATCTAAGACATTATTGCATTGATCTTCAAAAGTATAAAGTTTACTACACACAACTCTCATTTTTCCAATCAATTCTTTCCCCTTTTTTATACCCGATACTCAAAATGAGTATTGGGGTATATTAGATTTGTGGTAAAAGTGGATGTGTGTAACGTCCAGAAGGAATCGTTTCCGACCCCATAAAGTATATATATTCTTGATCAGCATCAATAGCCGAGTCGATTGAGCCCTGTCTGTCTGTCCGTCTGTCCGTCCGTCCGTCCGTCCGTCCGTCCGTCCGTCCCCTTCAGCGCCTAGTGCTCAAAGACTATAAGATCTAGAGCAACGATGTTTTGGATCCAGACTTCTGTGATATGTCACTGCTACCAAAATATTTCAAAACTTCGCCCCGCCCACTTCCGCCCCCACAAAGGACGAAAATCTGTGGCATCCACATTTTTAAAGATACGATAAAACCAAAAACGCAGAATCGTAGAGGATGACTATATGTTCTAGAGTGTAAAATCTCAACCAGATCGTATAATTATTATAGCCAGAATCAAGAAAACAATTTCATTCTTTCTCGCTCTGTCTCTCTCTAACACACAGGTTTCATGGTCGGCTTTGCCAATTGCAAAATATGAGTTCAAGGATCTCAGAACCTATAAGAGCCAGAGCAACCAAATTTGTTATCCACACTCCTGTGATATCGGACCTTGACCGTTTCATGTCCAAATTTCGCCACACCCCCTTCCGCCCCCGCAAAGGACGAAAATCTGGGGCATCCACAAATCTCAGAGACTATTAAGGCTAGAGTAACCAAATTTGGTATCCGCACTTCTGTTAGATCTCACTATAAAACGTATATCTCAGAATTTCGCCCCACCCTCTTCCGCCCCCACAAAGGACGAAAATCTGTTGCATCCACAATATTGCACATTCGAGAAAACTAAAAACGCAGAATCATAGATAATGACTATATCTATCAGATTGCTGAATCTGGATCAGATCAGATCATTTTTGTAGCCAAAAGCAAGAAATCAATTTGCAGTGGCCACGCAGCGCCCGACGTCACGCTCAGACTGATTTTCTGTCTCTCTCGCACGCACTCTTTGTCGTGTGGTTCAATATTAGCGGCGTCTGCCGCAGGAGAGCCATACTGACTTAGTATCGGGTATAACTGTAGAGTTGCGGTGTCCGCAGCAACTCACAACGTTCCCCCTCGTTATCATTTGGAAATACGGGTCCATGTTATAATAAACAATTAAATCCCAGGATGAGGCGACTATTTCAACGTCCCCCATCGGGTCCAAATATATCGAAGTGGAACTGTTCATTTTTTCAATTGACCACTTCGCCGTTCCTCTAGCAGCAATGTTTGCATTTGACACTTGGCAACATAACACAAGCATGAACAATGCTGCCATCAGTCCTAGCTTGGACATTCGAGGTCTACTACGCGTACTTCTGGTCTCTTTTGGAGTCATTCCTGAGTCTTGCTCTTCTGACTCAATTCCAGCTAATGGACAAATTTTAGTTATAGGTCGTTTTATAGTTACTACTCTGACTCTATCGTCCCTACCTTTATGTATTTCTTCTATTTTTCCCAAGGACCATCTAACTGGCTGACAGGTTTCATCTTTTATTAATACAATCTGTCCTGTTTTAATATTCTGCATTCCCATTTTCCATTTATTTCTTTGTTGCAGTGTGTGCAAATAATCCTCTTTCCATTTAATCCAAAATTCTCTTTTCATTTTCTGAATTAATCTCCATCTATTCCCGATTCCCGATTTTTTCCTCTGAAATTGTCTCAATCGGGCCAAATATTGGCCTTCCAATTATAAAATGACCTGGTGTTAATACATCCAGATCGTTAATATCATTTGTAGCTGTATACAAAGGCCGTGAATTTAGTACCATTTCAATTTGACATAATAGAGTTGCCATTTCCTCATAGGTTAAATTATTGTCCCCAATTACCCTTTTTAAGTGATATTTCACTGATTTTACCCCAGCTTCCCAAATACCTCCGAAGTGAGGTCCTGCCGGGGGAATAAATTGCCACTCGATCTGTTCTCCTTCTAATATTGGAACCACTTTTATGTTGTCTTTGAGGGCTTTTTGGTATTCCTCGTCTAATTTGCGCGAAGCTCCCACAAAGTTGGTTCCATTATCGGAAAAGTTTTTTGCACATTTTCCTCTTCTTGAAAAAAATCTTCTAAGTGCAGCTATAAATGCATCTGAAGTAAGATCGCTGACTACTTCCAAATGAATAGCTTTTGTCGCCATGCATACGAATACGGCAATATATCCCTTATAGGATTTCTGCCCCCGGTTTTTAGAGCATCGGATATGGTAAGGCCCGGCGAAGTCTACACCTGTATTTGTAAACGGGTGCGACATTGTAGCTCTGTGTTTCGGCAGATTTCCCATAATTTGTTCTGCAGTATTCTGTCGATACCTAGCACACTCTTTAAGTTTTTTCTTTAAGCAATTTCTTAGCCCAAATATCCAAAACTTTCGCTGGATATAGTTTCGCATCAGATTAATTCCACCGTGCAATGTTTCTTTATGTGCATTCTTGATAATTAAAGACGTCAAGTGACACTTATCTAAAATCAAGGGATGTTTAACCTCAAATTCCGCGTTGGAGTTTTGCAATCTACCTCCAACTCGTAACAATCCGTCTTTATCTAAGAACGGATTTAAGCTTAATAGTTTATTTTTTTTTTCTATTTCCTTTTTATTAATTAGGCTAGCTATTTCGGAACCGAATTGGATAGCTTGTTGTTGTTTTACTATTAATACTTTGGCGCTCTTAATCTCCTTCACTGTCAAAAATGAAGGAAATTCTTTCTTTTTGGTTTTGATTTGAATAAACCTCAATACATATGCAATGACTCTTTCTAGTTTATGCATACACGAATATTTTTGTAATAATTCACAAAAAATGTTATTTTTTGCTATTACCATTGTTTTGCCAACAACTAATTTTTCTTCAATTTCCTCTTTTGGCCAATGTTTTATAGGTTTTGCCAACCATTGAGGCCCTTTCCACCAAATCTTAAAATCTTTTAGCTTATCTGCACTAATGCCCCTTGATGCTACATCTGCTGGATTGTCTTCAGTTCTAACGTGTCCCTATTTAATTTCCTCAATCTTTCTTACTTCGTCAGTTCGACGCCTGATAAACTTGTCTTTATTGTCTCCATTCTTTATCCAGGCTAGAGTAATAGTAGAATCACTCCAGGCATAACACTCTACATTACTTCCTACCGCTACTTTCACCCGTTGAATTCATTTTGCCAGAAAATGTGCTGCACAAAGTTCTAATTTTGGAATAGTTTTCCGATTCTTCTTTGGATTAACTTTGCCTTTGCTGGCTATTATAATTGTAGAACTATCTACCTTGGCATACACTACGGCAGCATACGCCTTTTCGGATGCATCGGCAAACCCATGAATTTGCATCGACTTATTGTGCTGAGAATTTAGCCATATCGGTATCCGAATGCCCTCTAACTCTGTTAGGGAATTCCATTCCCGAGTATCCTGTTCTGATAATTCTTCATCCCAATTTTTGTCTGCTAGCCAAAGTTTTTGAATAAACAATTTTCCGACAAGTGTCACTGGAGACAACCAACCTAAGGGGTCATATATCTTGGCTAAGGTAGATAATACTATTCTTTTGTTATTTTTCTTAATTGGTTCATAGTGGAAATTGAACCTAAACTCGTCTTTAACCGGTTCCCATTGTAGTCCTAATGTTTTGACAGATTCATTCTCCTCAATGGTTAAAACTTTATTTTCTTGGTCATCTCTAATGCCTTCTATAATTTCTGGGATATTTGTTATCCACTTTCTTAAGTTAAACCCAACCTTATTAAACTCCCGGGTAACTTCCTTTACATGCTTTTTAGCATCCAGTATCGTGTCGGCACCTGTCATCAGGTCGTCCATATAAAAATCATTCTTTATGATTTCCCTAATTGCTTGATTTTTGCAATTATCTGCTATTGCAACATGCACCCTGGTTGCTAAGTAGGGTGCTGAAGCTGTTGTAAGTTTATAATCTTTTAACTTTTCGTTTGGATTATCTCTCCAAATGATATGCAAATATTGTTGATCGTCTTTATCAACATTAATTTGCCGGTACATTTTTTCAATGTCCGCAGATATTACAAATGGCCATTTACGCCATTTCACCATAATATCGAAGATATCTTTTTGGACCCTTGGTCCAACCCACATGATACCATTTAAACTTTTATTGTTTGTGGTTTTTGCTGAAGCATTGAAAACAGCCCTCAGCTTTGTCGTTAGACTGGAATCTCTTATGACTCCTTGATGGGGTAAATAATATTTCCCATCTTCTTTGGACTCTACCATATGTCCTAAGTTTTTATATTCATGCATGAACTTTACATAATTATCTTTTAATGTTTTATTATTGCTGAGCTTTCTTTCTAAACTATAAAATCGCGCTATAGCTTGGGGTTTTGAATCTCCTAGATCCTTTTCTTTTTTAAATGGTATTTTAACCACATACCTACCATTCTCATCTCTTCTTGTTGTTTCCAAGAAATGCTCCTCGCACACAGCTTCATCTACGTCATTCCTTTCACTTTCCAATTCCCAGAACCGCTCTAAGTCCCCAACTTCAATTGTTGTCGCCACAATAAATTTATCACCTTTTGATTTGGTGCAACCGGATATAATTCATCCGAATTCTGTATTTTGTCCAAGTAGTCCGTCTATTTTTACTACTCCGTCTTTTAAAATATGGGTATACAAATCTATCCCAATTATTAGATCTACCCTACCTGGTTTGTTAAAGTTAGGGTCTGCCAACACATTATCTTGCCACTTAGTTTTATCAATATACCCCTGCCGGACATCTTATCTCTGCTGACAAAATACATCTCTCCGTTGGCGGAAAATTTATATATGCTGGCGGAAAACTTATCTCCGCTGGCAGACGTTTTATGTCCGCTGACGAACTACGATTCTTCGCTGGCGGAAAACTTATTTCCGGTGGCGGGAAATGTATATCCCCTGCCGGACAACTTATCTCTGCTGACGAAATACGTCTCTCCGCTGGCTGAAAACTTATTTCCGGTGGCGGGAAATTTATATCCCCTTCCAGACAGCTTATCTCTGCTGACGAAATACGTGTCTCCGCTGGCTGAAAACTTATTTCCGATGGCGGGAAATCTATATCCCCTGCCGGACAACTTATCTCTGCTAACGAAATACGTCTCTCCGCTGGCGGAAAACTTATTTCCGGTGGCGGGAAATCTATATCTGCTGGCGGACAACTTATCTCCGCTGGCAGAAAACTTAGCTCCGATGGCGGGAAATTTATATTCCCTGCCGGACAACTTATCTCTGCTAACGAAATACGTCTCTCCGCTGGCGGAAAACTTATTTCCGGTGGCGGGAAATCTATATCTGCTGGCGGACAACTTATCTCCGCTAGCTGAAAACTATTTCCGATGGCGGGAAATCTATATCCCCTGCCGGACAACTTATCTCTGCTGACGAAATACGTCTCTCCGTTGGCGGAAAGCTTATTTCCGGTGGCGGGAAATCTATATCCGCTGGCGGACAACTTATCTCCGCTGGCAGACGATTTATGTCCGCTGACGAACTACGATTCTTCGCTGGCGGAAAACTTATTTCCGGTGGCGGGAGATGTATATCCCCTGCCGGACAACTTATCTCTGCTGACGAAATACGTCTCTCCGCTGGCTGAAAACTTATTTCCGGTGGCGGGAAATTTATATCCCCTGCCGGACAGCTTATCTCTGCTGACGAAATACGTCTCTCCGCTGGCTGAAAACTTATTTCCGGTGGCGGGAAATTTATATCCCCTGCCGGACAGCTTATCCCTGCTGACGAAATACGTCTCTCCGCTGGCGGAAAACTTATTTCCGGTGGCGGGAAATCTATATCTGCTGGCGGACAACTTATCTCCGCTGGCAGAAAACTTAGCTCCGGTGGCGGGAAATTTATTTCCCCTGCCGGACAGCTTATCTCTGCTGACGAAATACGTCTCTCCGCTGGCTGAAAACTTATTTCCGATGGCGGGAAATCTATACCCGCTGAAGGACAACTTATCTCCGCTGGCAGACAATTTATCTCCGCTGACGAACTACGTTTCTCCGATGGCAGAAAACTTATCTCCGGTGGCGGGAAAATGTATATCCCCTGCCCGAAAATTTATCTCCGCTGGCAGAAAACTTATTTCCGGTGGCGGGAAATTTATATCCCCTGCCGGACAGCTTATCTCTGCTGACGAAATACGTCTCTCCGCTGGCTGAAAACTTATTTCCGATGGCGGGAAATCTATATCCCCTACCGGAAAACTTATCTCTGCTAACGAAATACGTCTCTCCGCTGGCTGAAATTTTATTTCCGGTGCCGGAAAATCTATATCCGCTGGCGGACAACTTATCTCCGCTGGCAGACAATTTATTTCCGCTGACGAACTACGCTTCTCCGCTGGCAGAAAACTTATCTCCGCTGGCAGAACATTTACTTCCGGTGGCGGGAAATGTATATCCCCTGCCGGATATCGTATCTCTGCTGACCAAATACATCTCTCCGTTGGCGGAAAATTTATATCCGCTGGCGGAAAACTTATCTCCGCTGGCAGACGATTTATGTCCGCTGACGAACTACGATTCTTCGCTGGCGGAAAACTTATTTCCGGTGGCGGGAAATTTATATCCCCTGCCGGACAACTTATCTCTGCTGACGAAATACGTCTCTCCGCTGGCTGAAAACTTACTTCCGGTGGCGAGAAATTTATATCCCCTTCCGGACAGCTTATCTCTGCTGACGAAATACGTCTCTCCGCTGGCTGAAAACTTAGCTCCGATGGCGGGAAATCTATATCCCCTGCCGGACAACTTATCTCTGCTGAAGAAGTACGTCTCTCCGTTTGCGGAAAACTTATTTCCGGTGGCGGGAAATCTATATCCGCTGGCAGACAATTTATCTCCGCTGGCAGAAAACTTAGTTCCGGTGGCGGGAAATTTATATCCCCTGCCGGACAGCTTATCTCTGCTGACGAAATACGTCTCTCCGCTGGCTGAAAACTTATTTCCGATGTCGGGAAATCTATATCCGCTGGCGGACAACTTATCTCCGCTGGCAGACAATTTATCTCCGCTGACGAACTACGCTTCTCCGCTGGCAGACAATTTATCTCCGCTGGCAGAAAACATAGCTCCGGTGGCGGGAAATTTAAATCCCCTGCCGGACAGCTTATCTCTCCTAACGAAATACGTCTCTCCGCTGGCGGAAAACTTATTTCCGGTGGCGGGAAATCTATATCTGCTGGCGGAAAACTTATCTCCGCTGGCAGAAAACTTAGCTCCGATGGCGGGAAATTTATATCCCCTGCCGGACAGCTTATCTCTGCTGACGAAATACGCCTCTCCGCTGGCGAAAAACTTATTTCCGGTGGCGGGAAATCTATATCTGCTGGCGGACAACTTATCTCCGCTGGCAGAAAACTTAGCTCCGATGGCGGGAAATTTATATCCCCTGCCGGACAGCTTATCTCTGCAGACGAAATACGTCTCTCCGCTAGCTGAAAACTTATTTCCGATGGCGGTAAATCTATGTCCCCTGCCGGACAATTTATCTCTGCTGACGAAATACGTCTCTCCGCAGGCGGAAAGCTTATTTCCGGTGGCGGGAAATCTATATCCGCCGGCGGACAACTTATCTCCGCTGGCAGACGATTTATGTCCGCTGACGAACTACGATTCTTCGCTGGCGGAAAACTTATTTCCGCTGGCGGGAAATGTATATCCCCTGCCCGACAACTTATCTCTGCTGTCGAAATACGTATCTCCGCTGGCTGAAAACATATTTCCGGTGGCGGGAAATTTATATCCCCTGCCGGACAGCATATCTCTGCTGACGAAATACGTCTCTCCGCTGCCTGAAAACTTATTTCCGGTGGCGGGAAATTTATATCCCCTGCCGGACAGCTTATCTCTGCTGACGAAATACGCCTCTCCGCTGGCGAAAAACTTATTTCCGGTGGCGGGAAATCTATATCTGCTGGCGGACAACTTATCTCCGCTGGCAGAAAACTTAGCTCCGATGGCGGGAAATTTATATCCCCTGCCGGACAGCTTGTCTCTGCAGACGAAATACGTCTCTCCGCTAGCTGAAAACTTATTTCCGATGGCGGGAAATCTATATCCCCTGCCGTACAACTTATCTCTGCTGAGGAAATACGTCTCTCCGCTGGCGAAAAGCTTATTTCCGGTGGCGGGAAATCTATATCCGCTGGCGGACAACTTATCTCCGCTGGCAGACGATTTATGTCCGCTGACGAACTACGATTCTTCGCTGGCGAAAAGCTTATTTCCGGTGGCGGGAAATGTATATCCCCTGCCGGACAACTTATCTCTGCTGTCGAAATACGTATCTCCGCTGGCTGAAAACTTATTTCCGGTGGCGGGAAATTTATATCCCCTGCCGGACAGCTTATCTCTGCTGACGAAATACGTCTCTCCGCTGGCGGAAAACTTATTTCCGGTGACGGGAATTCTATATCCCCTACCGGAAAACTTATCTCTGCTAACGAAATACATCTCTCCGCTGGCGGAAAACTTATTTCCGGTGCCGGGAAATCTATATCCGCTGGCGGACAACTTATCTCCGCTGGCAGACAATTTATCTCCGCTGACGAATTACGCTTCTCCGCTGGCAGAAAACTTATCTCCGCTGGCAGAACATTTACTTCCGGCGGCGAGGAATTTATATCCCCTGCCGGACATCTTATCTCTGCTGACAAAATACATCTCTCCGCTGGCGGCAAACTTATCTGTGGTGGCGGGAAATTTATATCCACTGCCCCTGCCCTGACGTCTCTCCGCTGGCGGAAAACTTATTTCCGGTGGCGGGAAATCTATACCCGCTAAAGAACAACTTATCTCCGCTGGCAGACAATTTATCTCCGCTGACGAACTACGTTTCTCCGCTGGCAGAAAACTTATCTCCGGCGGCGGGAAAATGTATATCACCTGCCCGAAAATGTATCCCCGCTGACGAAATACGTCTCTCTGCGGGCGGAAAAGTTATGTCCGGTGGCGGGAAATGTATATCCGCTGCCGGATAACTCATCTCTGCTGACGAAGTACGTCTCTCCGTTTGCGGAAAACTTATTTCCGGTGGCGGGAAATCTATATCCGCTGGCAGACAATTTATCTCCGCTGGCAGAAAACTTAGCTCCGGTGGCGGGAAATTTATATCCCCTGCCGGACAGCTTATCTCTGCTGACGAAATACGTCTCTCCGCTGGCTGAAAACTTATTTCCGATGGCGGGAAGTCTATATCCCCTACCGGAAAACTTATCTCTGCTAACGAAATACGTCTCTCCGCTGGCGGAAAACTTATTTCCGGTGCCGGGAAATCTATATCCGCTGGCGGACAACTTATCTCCGCTGGCAGACAATTTATCTCCGCTGACGAATTACGCTTCTCCGCTGGCAGAAAACTTATCTCCGCTGGCAGAACATTTACTTCCGGCGGCGAGGAATTTATATCCCCTGCCGGACATCTTATCTCTGCTGACAAAATACATCTCTCCCTTGGCGGAAAATTTATATCCGCTGCCGGAAAACTTTTCTCCGCTGACAGACATCTTATCTCCGCTGACGAACTACGTTTCTCCGCTGCCAGAAAACTTATCTCCGCTGGCAGAACATTTACTTCCGCCGTCGAGGAATTTATATCCCCTGCCGGACATCTTATCTCTGCTGACAAAATACATCTCTCCGCTGGCGGCAAACTTATCTGTGGTGGCGGGAAATTTATATCCCCTGCCGGACAACTTATCTCTGCTGACGAAATAAGTCTCTCCGCTGGCGGAAAACTTATTTCCGGTGGCGGGAAATTTATATCCCCTGCCGGACAGCTTATCTCTGCTGACGAAATACGTCTCTCCGCTGGCTGAAAACTTATTTCCGATGGCGGGAAATCTATATCCCCTACCGGAAAACTTATCTCTGCTAACGAAATACGTCTCTCCGCTGGCGGAAAACTTATTTCCGGTGGCGGGTAATCTATATCTGCTGGCGGACAACTTATCTCCGCTGGCAGAAAACTTAGCTCCGATGGCGGGAAATTTATATCCCCTGCCGTACAGCTTATCTCTGCTGACGAAATACGTCTCTCCGCTAGCTGAAAACTTATTTCCGATGGCGGGAAATCTATATCCCCTGCCGTACAACTTATCTCTGCTGACGAAATACGTCTCTCCGCTGGCGAAAAGCTTATTTCCGGTGGCGGGAAATCTATATCCGCTGGCGGACAACTTATCTCCGCTGGCAGACGATTTATGTCCGCTGACGAACTACGATTCTTCGCTGGCGGAAAACTTATTTCCGGTGGCGGGAAATGTATATCCCCTGCCGGACAACTTATCTCTGCTGTCGAAATACGTATCTCCGCTGGCTGAAAACTTATTTCCGGTGGCGGGAAATTTATATCCCCTGCCGGACAGCTTATCTCTGCTGACGAAATACGTCTCTCCGCTGGCGGAAAACTTATTTCCGGTGACGGGAATTCTATATCCCCTACCGGAAAACTTATCTCTGCTAACGAAATACATCTCTCCGCTGGCGGAAAACTTATTTCCGGTGCCGGGAAATCTATATCCGCTGGCGGACAACTTATCTCCGCTGGCAGACAATTTATCTCCGCTGACGAATTACGCTTCTCCGCTGGCAGAAAACTTATCTCCGCTGGCAGAACATTTACTTCCGGCGGCGAGGAATTTATATCCCCTGCCGGACATCTTATCTCTGCTGACAAAATACATCTCTCCCTTGGCGGAAAATTTATATCCGCTGCCGGAAAACTTTTCTCCGCTGACAGACATCTTATCTCCGCTGGCAGAACATTTACTTCCGGCGGCGAGGAATTTATATCCCCTGCCGGACAACTTATCTCTGCTGTCGAAATACGTATCTCCGCTGGCTGAAAACTTATTTCCGGTGGCGGGAAATTTATATCCCCTGCCGGACATCTTATCTCTGCTGACAAAATACATCTCTCCGCTGGCGGCAAACTTATCTGTGGTGGCGGGAAATTTATATCCACTGCCCCTGCCCTGACGTCTCTCCGCTGGCGGAAAACTTATTTCCGGTGGCGGGAAATCTATACCCGCTAAAGAACAACTTATCTCCGCTGGCAGACAATTTATCTCCGCTGACGAACTACGTTTCTCCGCTGGCAGAAAACTTATCTCCGGCGGCGGGAAAATGTATATCACCTGCCCAAAAATGTATCCCCGCTGACGAAATACGTCTCTCTGCGGGCGGAAAAGTTATGTCCGGTGGCGGGAAATGTATATCCGCTGCCGGATAACTCATCTCTGCTGACGAAGTACGTCTCTCCGTTTGCGGAAAACTTATTTCCGGTGGCGGGAAATCTATATCCGCTAGCAGACAATTTATCTCCGCTGGCAGAAAACTTAGCTCCGGTGGCGGGAAATTTATATCCCCTGCCGGACAGCTTATCTCTGCTGACGAAATACGTCTCTCCGCTGGCTGAAAACTTATTTCCGATGGCGGGAAGTCTATATCCCCTACCGGAAAACTTATCTCTGCTAACGAAATACGTCTCTCCGCTGGCGGAAAACTTATTTCCGGTGCCGGGAAATCTATATCCGCTGGCGGACAACTTATCTCCGCTGGCAGACAATTTATCTCCGCTGACGAAAACTTATCTCCGCTGGCAGAACATTTACTTCCGGCGGCGAGGAATTTATATCCCCTGCCGGACATCTTATCTCTGCTGACAAAATACATCTCTCCCTTGGCGGAAAATTTATAGCCGCTGCCGGAAAACTTTTCTCCGCTGACAGACATCTTATCTCCGCTGACGAACTACGTTTCTCCGCTGCCAGAAAACTTATCTCCGCTGGCAGAACATTTACTTCCGCCGTCGAGGAATTTATATCCCCTGCCGGACATCTTATCTCTGCTGACAAAATACATCTCTCCGCTGGCGGCAAACTTATCTGTGGTGGCGGGAAATTTATATCCCCTGCCGGACAACTTATCTCTGCTGACGAAATAAGTCTCTCCGCTGGCGGAAAACATATTTCCGGTGGCGGGAAATTTATATCCCCTGCCGGACAGCTTATCTCTGCTGACGAAATACGTCTCTCCGCTGGCTGAAAACTTATTTCCGATGGCGGGAAATCTATATCCCCTACCGGAAAACTTATCTCTGCTAACGAAATACGTCTCTCCGCTGGCGGAAAACTTATTTCCGGTGGCGGGTAATCTATATCTGCTGGCGGACAACTTATCTCCGCTGGCAGAAAACTTAGCTCCGATGGCGGGAAATTTATATCCCCTGCCGTACAGCTTATCTCTGCTGACGAAATACGTCTCTCCGCTAGCTGAAAACTTATTTCCGATGGCGGGAAATCTATATCCCCTGCCGGACAACTTATCTCTGCTGAAGAAATACGTCTCTCCGCTGGCGGAAAGCTTATTTCCGGTGGCGGGAAATTTATATCCGCTGGCGGACAACTTATCTCCGCTGGCAGACAATTTATCTCCGCTGACGAACTACGCTTCTCCGCTGGCAGAAAACTTATCTCCGCTGGCAGAACATTTACTTCCGGCGGCGAGGAATTCATATCCCCTGCCGGAAATCTTATCTCTGCTGACGAAATACGTCTCTCCGCTGGCTGAAAACTTATTTCCGATAGCGGGAAATCTATATCCCCTGCCAGACAACTTATCTCTGCTAACGAAAAACGTCTCTCCGCTGGCGGAAAACTTATTTCCGGTGGCGGAAAATCTATATCTGCTGGCGGACGACTTATCTCCGCTGGCAGAAAACTTAGCTCCGATGGCGGGAAATTTATATCCCCTGCCGGACAGCTTATCTCTGCTGACGAAATACGTCTCTCCGCTAGCTGAAAACTTACTTCCGATGGCGGGAAATCTATATCCCCTGCCGGACAACTTATCTCTGCTGACGAAATACGTCTCTCCGCTGGCGGAAAGCTTATTTCCGGTGGCGGGAAATCTATATCCGCTGGCGGACAACTTATCTCCGCTGGCGGACGATTAATGTCTGCTGACGAACTACGATTCTTCGCTGGCGGAAAACTTATTTCCGGTGGCGGGAAATGTATATCCCCAGCCAGACAACTTATCTCTGCTGACGAAATACATCTCTCCGCTGGCTGAAAACTTATTTCCGGTGGCGGGAAATTTATATCCCCTGCCGGACAGCATATCTCTGCTGACGAAATACGTCTCTCCGCTGGCTGTAAACTTAGCTCCGATGGCGGGAAATTTATAGGCCTTGCCGGACAGCTTATCTCTGCTGACGAAATACGTCTCTCCGCTAGCTGAAAACTTATTTCCGATGGCGGGAAATCTATATTCCCTGCCGGACAACTTATCTCTGCTGACGAAATACGTCTCTCCGCTGGCGGAAAGCTTATTTCCGGTGGCGGGAAATCTATATCCGCTGGCGGACAACTTATCTCCGCTGGCAGACGATTTATGTCCGCTTACGAACTACGATTCTTCGCTGGCGGAAAACTTATTTCCGGTGTCGGCAAATGTATATCCCCTGCCGGACAACTTATCTCTGCTGACGAAATACGTCTCTCCGCTGGCTGAAAACTTCTTTCCGGTGGCGGGAAATTTATATCCCCTGCCGGACAGCTTATCTCTGCTGACGAAATACGTCTCTCCGCTGGCGGAAAACTTATTTCCGGTGGCGGGAATTCTATATCCCCTACCGGAAAACTTATCTCTGCTAAAGAAATACGTCTCTCCGCTGGCGGAAAACTTATTTCCGGTGGCGGGAAATCTATATCCGCTGGCGGACACCTTATCTCCGCTGGCAGACAATTTATCTCCGCTGACGAACTACGCTTCTCCGCTGGCAGAAAACTTATCTCCGCTGGCAGGAAATTTATATCCCCTGCCGGACAACTTATCTCTGCTGACGAAATACGTCTCTCCGCTGGCGGAAAACTTATTTCCGGTGGCGGAAAATTTTTATCCCCTACCGGACAACTTATCTCTGCTGACGAAATACGTCTCTCTGCTGGCGGAAAACTTATTTCCGGTGGCGGAAATCTATATCCGCTGGCGGACAACTTATCTCCGCTGGCAGACAATTTATCTCCGCTGACGAACTACGATTTTCCGCTGGCAGAAAACTTATCTCTGCTGGCAGAACATTTACCTCCGGCGGTGGGAAATGTATATCCCCTGCCGGACAACTTATCTCTGCTGACGAAAAACGTCTCTCCGCTGGCGGAAAACTTATTTCCGGTGGCGGGAAATTTATATCCCCTACCAGACAACTTATTTCTGCTGACGAAATACGTCTCTCCGCTGCCGGAATAATTATTTCCGGTGGCGGGAAACCTATATCCGCTGGCGGACAACTTATCTCCGCTGGCAGACAATTTATCTCCGCTGACGAACTACGTTTCTCCGCTGGCAGAAAGCTTATCTCCGGTGGCAGGAAATTTATATCCCCTGCCGGACAACTTATCTCTGCTGACGAAATACGTCTCTCCGCTAGCGGAAAACTTATTTCCGGTGGCGGGAATTTTATATCCCCTGCCGGACAGCTTATCTCTGCTGACGAAATACGTCTCTCCGCTGGCGGAAAACTTATTTCCGGTGGCGGGAAATCTATATCCCTTGCCAGGCACCTTATCTCTGCTGACGAAATACGTCTCTCCGCTGGCGGAAAACTTATTTCCGGTGGCGGAAAATCTTTATCCCCTACCGGACAACTTATCTCTGCTGACGAAATACGTCTCTTTGCTGGCGGAAAACTTATTTCCGGTAGCGGCAAATCTATATCCGCTGGCGGACAACTTATCTCCGCTGGCAGACAATTTATCTCCGCTGACGAACTACGATTCTCCGCTGGCAGAAAACTTATCTCCGCTGGCAGAACATTTACCTCCGGCGGTGGGAAATGTATATCCCCTGCCGGACAACTTATCTCTGCTCACGAAAAACGTCTCTCCGCTGGCGGAAAACTTATTTCCGGTGGCGGGAAATTTATATCCCCTACCAGACAACTTATCTCTGCTGACGAAATACGTCTCTCCGCTGCCGGAATAATTATTTCCGATGACGGGAAACCTATATCCGCTGGCGGACAACTTATCTCCGCTGGCAGACAATTTATCTCCGCTGACGAACTACGTCTCTCCGCTGGCAGAAAGCTTATCTCCGGTGGCAGGAAATTTATATCCCCTGCCGGACAACTTATCTCTGCTGACGAAATACGTCTCTCCGCTGGCATAAAACTTATTTCCGGTGGCGGGAAATCTATATCCCCTGCCGGACAACTTAACTCTGCTGACGAAATACGTCTCTCCGCTGGCGGAAAACTTATATCCGGTGGCGGGAAATCTGTACCCGCTGAAGGACAACTTATCTCCGCTGACGAACTACGTTTCTCCGCTGGCAGAAAACTTATCTCCGGTGGCGGGAAATTTATATCCCCTGCCGGACAGCTTATCTCTGCTGACGAAATACGTCTCTCCGCTGGCGGAAAACTTATTTCCGGTGGCGGGAATTCTATATCCCCTTCCGGAAAACTTATCTCTGCTAAAGAAATACGTCTCTCCGCTGGCGGAAAACTTATTTCCGGAGCCGGGAAATCTATATCCGCTGGCGGACAACTTATCTCCGCTGGCAGACAATTTATCTCCGCTGACGAACTACGCTTCTCCGCTGGCAGAAAACTTATCTCCGCTGGCAGAACATTTACTTCCGGCGGCGAGGAATTTATATCCCCTGCCGGACATCTTATCTCTGCTGACAAAATACATCTCTCCGTTGGCGGAAAATTTATATCCGCTGGCGGAAAACTTTTCTCCGCTGACAGACATCTTATCTCCGCTGACGAACTACGTTTCTCCGCTGCCAGAAAACTTATCTGCGCTGGCAGAACATTTACTTCCGGCGGCGAGGAATTTATATCCCCTGCCGGACAGCTTATCTCTGCTGACGAAATACGTCTCTCCGCTGGCTGAAAACTTATTTCCGGTGGCGGGAAATTTATATCCCCTGTCGGACAGCATATCTCTGCTGACGAAATACGTCTCTCCGCTGGCTGAAAACTTATTTCCGGTGGCGGGAAATTTATATCCCCTGCCGGACAGCATATCTCTGCTGACGAAATACGTCTCTCCGCTGGCGGAAAGCTTATTTCCGGTGGCGGGAAATCTATATCCGCTGGCGGACAACTTATCTCCGGTGGCAGACGATTTATGTCCGCTGACGAACTACGATTCTTCGCTGGCGGAAAACTTATTTCCGGTGGCGGGAAATGTATATCCCCTGCCGGACAACTTATCTCTGCTGACGAAATACGTCTCTCCGCTGGCTGAAAACTTATTTCCGGTGGCGGGAAATTTATATCCCCTGCCGGACAGCATATCTCTGCTGACGAAATACGTCTCTCCGCTGGCTGAAAACTTATTTCCGGTGGCGGGAAATTTATATCCCCTGCCGGACAGCATATCTCTGCTGACGAAATACGTCTCTCCGCTGGCGGAAAACTTATTTCCGGTGGCGGGAAATCAATGTCTGCTGGCGGACAACTTATCTCCGCTGGCAGAAAACTTAGCTCCGATGGCGGGAAATTTATATCCCCTGCCGGGCAGCTTATCTCTGCTGACGAAATACGTCTCTCCGCTAGCTGAAAACTTATTTCCGATGGTGGGAAATCTATATCCCCTGCCGGACAGCTTATCTCTGCTGACGAAATACGTCTCTCCGCTGTCGGAAAGCTTATTTCCGGTGGCGGGAATTCGATATCCGCTGGCGGACAACTTATCTCCGCTGGCAGACGATTTATGTCCGCTGACGAACTACGATTCTTCGCTGGCGGAAAACTTATTTCCGGTGGCGGGAAATGTATATCCCCTGCCGGACAACTTATCTCTGTTGACGAAATACGTCTCTCCGCTGGCGGAAAGCTTATTTCCGGTGGCGGGAAATCTATATCCGCTGGCGGACAACTTATCTCCGCTGGCAGACGATTTATGTCCGCTGACGAACTACGATTCTTCGCTGGCGGAAAACTTATTTCCGGTGGCGGGAAATGTATATCCCCTGCCGGACAGCATATCTCTGCTGACGAAATACGTCTCTCCGCTGGCGGAAAACTTATTTCCGGTGGCGGGAAATCAATATCTGCTGGCGGACAACTTATCTCCGCTGGCAGAAAACTTAGCTCCGATGGCGGGAAATTTATATCCCCTGCCGGACAGCTTATCTCTGCTGACGAAATACGTCTCTCCGCTGGCGGAAAACTTATTTCCGGTGGCGGGAAATCTATATCCCCTGCCGGACAGCTTATCTCTGCTGACGAAATACGTCTCTCCGCTGTCGGAAAGCTTATTTCCGGTGGCGGGAATTCTATATCCGCTGGCGGACAACTTATCTCCGCTGGCAGACGATTTATGTCCGCTGACGAACTACGATTCTTCGCTGGCGGAAAACTTATTTCCGGTGGCGGGAAATGTTTATCCCCTGCCGGACAACTTATCTCTGCTGACGAAATACGTCTCTCCGCTGGCTGAAAACTTATTTCCGGTGGCGGGAAATTTATATCCCCTTCCGGACAGCTTATCTCTGCTGACGAAATACGTCTCTCCGCTGGCGGAAAACTTATTTCCGGTGGCGGGAATTCTATATCCCCTACCGGAAAACTTATCTCTGCTAACGAAATACGTCTCTCCGCTGGCGGAAACTTATTTCCGGTGGCGGGAAATCAATATCTGCTGGCGGACAACTTATCTCCGCTGGCAGAAAACTTAGCTCCGATGGCGGGAAATTTATATCCCCTGCCGGACAGCTTATCTCTGCTGACGAAATACGTCTCTCCGCTGGCGGAAAACTTATTTCCGGTGGCGGGAAATCTATATCCCCTGCCGGACAGCTTATCTCTGCTGACGAAATACGTCTCTCCGCTGGCTGAAAACTTATTTCCGGTGGCGGGAAATTTATATCCCCTGCCGGACAGCATATCTCTGCTGACGAAATACGTCTCTCCGCTGGCTGAAAACTTATTTCCGGTGGCGGGAAATTTATATCCCCTGCCGGACAGCATATCTCTGCTGACGAAATACGTCTCTCCGCTGGCGGAAAACTTATTTCCGGTGGCGGGAAATCAATATCTGCTGGCGGACAACTTATCTCCGCTGGCAGAAAACTTAGCTCCGATGGCGGGAAATTTATATCCCCTGCCGGACAGCTTATCTCTGCTGACGAAATACGTCTCTCCGCTGTCGGAAAGCTTATTTCCGGTGGCGGGAATTCTATATCCGCTGGCGGACAACTTATCTCCGCTGGCAGACGATTTATGTCCGCTGACGAACTACGATTCTTCGCTGGCGGAAAACTTATTTCCGGTGGCGGGAAATGTTTATCCCCTGCCGGACAACTTATCTCTGCTGACGAAATACGTCTCTCCGCTGGCTGAAAACTTATTTCCGGTGGCGGGAAATTTATATCCCCTTCCGGACAGCTTATCTCTGCTGACGAAATACGTCTCTCCGCTGGCGGAAAACTTATTTCCGGTGGCGGGAATTCTATATCCCCTACCGGAAAACTTATCTCTGCTAACGAAATACGTCTCTCCGCTGGCGGAAAACTTATTTCCGGTGGCGGGAATTCTATATCCGCTGGCGGACAACTTATCTCCGCTGGCAGACGATTTATGTCCGCTGACGAACTACGATTCTTCGCTGGCGGAAAACTTATTTCCGGTGGCGGGAAATGTTTATCCCCTGCCGGACAACTTATCTCTGCTGACGAAATACGTCTCTCCGCTGGCGGAAAACTTATTTCCGGTGGCGGGAAATCAATATCTGCTGGCGGACAACTTATCTCCGCTGGCAGAAAACTTAGCTCCGATGGCGGGAAATTTATATCCCCTTCCGGACAGCTTATCTCTGCTGACGAAATACGTCTCTCCGCTGGCGGAAAACTTATTTCCGGTGGCGGGAATTCTATATCCCCTACCGGAAAACTTATCTCTGCTAACGAAATACGTCTCTCCGCTGGCGGAAAACTTATTTCCGGTGGCGGGAATTCTATATCCGCTGGCGGACAACTTATCTCCGCTGGCAGACGATTTATGTCCGCTGACGAACTACGATTCTTCGCTGGCGGAAAACTTATTTCCGGTGGCGGGAAATGTTTATCCCCTGCCGGACAACTTATCTCTGCTGACGAAATACGTCTCTCCGCTGGCGGAAAACTTATTTCCGGTGGCGGGAAATCAATATCTGCTGGCGGACAACTTATCTCCGCTGGCAGAAAACTTAGCTCCGATGGCGGGAAATTTATATCCCCTGCCGGACAGCTTATCGCTGCTGACGAAATACGTCTCTCCGCTGGCGGAAAACTTATTTCCGGTGGCGGGAAATCTATATCCCCTGCCGGACAGCTTATCTCTGCTGACGAAATACGTCTCTCCGCTGGCTGAAAACTTATTTCCGGTGGCGGGAAATTTATATCCCCTGCCGGACAGCATATCTCTGCTGACGAAATACGTCTCTCCGCTGGCGGAAAACTTATTTCCGGTGGCGGGAAATCAATATCTGCTGGCGGACAACTTATCTCCGCTGGCAGAAAACTTAGCTCCGTTGGCGGGAAATTTATATCCCCTGCCGGACAGCTTATCTCTGCTGACGAAATACGTCTCTCCGCTGTCGGAAAGCTTATTTCCGGTGGCGGGAATTCTATATCCGCTGGCGGACAACTTATCTCCGCTGGCAGACGATTTATGTCCGCTGACGAACTACGATTCTTCGCTGGCGGAAAACTTATTTCCGGTGGCGGGAAATGTTTATCCCCTGCCGGACAACTTATCTCTGCTGACGAAATACGTCTCTCCGCTGGCTGAAAACTTATTTCCGGTGGCGGGAAATTTATATCCCCTTCCGGACAGCTTATCTCTGCTGACGAAATACGTCTCTCCGCTGGCTGAAAACTTATTTCCGGTGGCGGGAAATTTATATCCCCTGCCGGACAGCATATCTCTGCTGACGAAATACGTCTCTCCGCTGGCTGAAAACTTATTTCCGGTGGCGGGAAATTTATATCCCCTGCCGGACAGCATATCTCTGCTGACGAAATACGTCTCTCCGCTGGCGGAAAACTTATTTCCGGTGGCGGGAAATCAATATCTGCTGGCGGACAACTTATCTCCGCTGGCAGAAAACTTAGCTCCGATGGCGGGAAATTTATATCCCCTGCCGGACAGCTTATCTCTGCTGACGAAATACGTCTCTCCGCTGTCGGAAAGCTTATTTCCGGTGGCGGGAATTCTATATCCGCTGGCGGACAACTTATCTCCGCTGGCAGACGATTTATGTCCGCTGACGAACTACGATTCTTCGCTGGCGGAAAACTTATTTCCGGTGGCGGGAAATGTTTATCCCCTGCCGGACAACTTATCTCTGCTGACGAAATACGTCTCTCCGCTGGCTGAAAACTTATTTCCGGTGGCGGGAAATTTATATCCCCTTCCGGACAGCTTATCTCTGCTGACGAAATACGTCTCTCCGCTGGCGGAAAACTTATTTCCGGTGGCGGGAATTCTATATCCCCTACCGGAAAACTTATCTCTGCTAACGAAATACGTCTCTCCGCTGGCGGAAAACTTATTTCCGGTGGCGGGAATTCTATATCCGCTGGCGGACAACTTATCTCCGCTGGCAGACGATTTATGTCCGCTGACGAACTACGATTCTTCGCTGGCGGAAAACTTATTTCCGGTGGCGGGAAATGTTTATCCCCTGCCGGACAACTTATCTCTGCTGACGAAATACGTCTCTCCGCTGGCGGAAAACTTATTTCCGGTGGCGGGAAATCAATATCTGCTGGCGGACAACTTATCTCCGCTGGCAGAAAACTTAGCTCCGATGGCGGGAAATTTATATCCCCTGCCGGACAGCTTATCTCTGCTGACGAAATACGTCTCTCCGCTGGCGGAAAACTTATTTCCGGTGGCGGGAAATCTATATCCCCTGCCGGACAGCTTATCTCTGCTGACGAAATACGTCTCTCCGCTGGCTGAAAACTTATTTCCGGTGGCGGGAAATTTATATCCCCTGCCGGACAGCATATCTCTGCTGACGAAATACGTCTCTCCGCTGGCGGAAAACTTATTTCCGGTGGCGGGAAATCAATATCTGCTGGCGGACAACTTATCTCCGCTGGCAGAAAACTTAGCTCCGTTGGCGGGAAATTTATATCCCCTGCCGGACAGCTTATCTCTGCTGACGAAATACGTCTCTCCGCTGTCGGAAAGCTTATTTCCGGTGGCGGGAATTCTATATCCGCTGGCGGACAACTTATCTCCGCTGGCAGACGATTTATGTCCGCTGACGAACTACGATTCTTCGCTGGCGGAAAACTTATTTCCGGTGGCGGGAAATGTTTATCCCCTGCCGGACAACTTATCTCTGCTGACGAAATACGTCTCTCCGCTGGCTGAAAACTTATTTCCGGTGGCGGGAAATTTATATCCCCTTCCGGACAGCTTATCTCTGCTGACGAAATACGTCTCTCCGCTGGCTGAAAACTTATTTCCGGTGGCGGGAAATTTATATCCCCTGCCGGACAGCATATCTCTGCTGACGAAATACGTCTCTCCGCTGGCTGAAAACTTATTTCCGGTGGCGGGAAATTTATATCCCCTGCCGGACAGCATATCTCTGCTGACGAAATACGTCTCTCCGCTGGCGGAAAACTTATTTCCGGTGGCGGGAAATCAATATCTGCTGGCGGACAACTTATCTCCGCTGGCAGAAAACTTAGCTCCGATGGCGGGAAATTTATATCCCCTGCCGGACAGCTTATCTCTGCTGACGAAATACGTCTCTCCGCTGGCGGAAAACTTATTTCCGGTGGCGGGAAATCTATATCCCCTGCCGGACAGCTTATCTCTGCTGACGAAATACGTCTCTCCGCTGTCGGAAAGCTTATTTCCGGTGGCGGGAATTCTATATCCGCTGGCGGACAACTTATCTCCGCTGGCAGACGATTTATGTCCGCTGACGAACTACGATTCTTCGCTGGCGGAAAACTTATTTCCGGTGGCGGGAAATGTTTATCCCCTGCCGGACAACTTATCTCTGCTGACGAAATACGTCTCTCCGCTGGCTGAAAACTTATTTCCGGTGGCGGGAAATTTATATCCCCTTCCGGACAGCTTATCTCTGCTGACGAAATACGTCTCTCCGCTGGCGGAAAACTTATTTCCGGTGGCGGGAATTCTATATCCCCTACCGGAAAACTTATCTCTGCTAACGAAATACGTCTCTCCGCTGGCGGAAAACTTATTTCCGGTGCCGGGAAATCTATATCCGCTTGCGGACAACTTATCTCCGCTTGCAGACAATTTATCTCCGCTGACGAACTACGCTTCTCCGCTGGCAGAAAACTTATCTCCGCTGGCAGAACATTTACTTCCGGCGGCGAGGAATTTATATCCCCTGCCGGACATCTTATCTCTGCTGACAAAATACATCTCTCCGTTGGCGGAAAATTTATATCCGCTGGCGGAAAACTTTTCTCCGCTGACAAACATCTTATCTCTGCTGAAGAACTACGTTTCTCCGCTGCCAGAAAACTTATCTACGCTGGCAGAACATTTACTTCCAGCGGCGAGGAATTTATATCCCCTGCCGGACATCTTATCTCTGCTGACAAAATACATCTCTCCGCTAGCGGCAAACTTATCTGTGGTGGCGGGAAATTTATATCCCCTGCCGGACAGCTTATCTCTGCTGACGAAATACGTCTCTCCGCTGGCGGAAAACTTATTTCCGGTGGCGGGAAATCTATATCCCTTGCCAGGCATCTTATCTCTGCTGACGAAATACGTCTCTCCGCTGGCGGAAAACTTATTTCCGGTGGCGGAAAATCCTTATCCCCTACCGGACTATTGTGAATTGCGCCTTTTGTCATGTATTAAATAGAGAACGACGCGTCTGTGCTCATAAGTGGTTTATTCAGAACTGAAGAGATGACATGTGTACATATGTACTTACATACGAATAGGAGAGACGAGAGATAACAGAGGCTCTCGCTGTTCATGTACATTATGTTAATTAGCGTTGCCAGACAGATCATATTATGGTTACACTTCAAATTTCAACACTTTTGCTTAAGCATAATATTTTGTGATTAAAATGTATTAATCAATTAATCTAAGCGATTTTACAAATCTAATACATCGGCAACGTTTTTCTGTGTGGATACATATTCAAGTTTTATCTCTTTACTTTCTACTTTGTCTCTAACAAAATGATATTTTAAATCTATATGCTTTGTGCGTTTATGGTGAATAGGATTTTTCGCAATATGATGCGCACTGAGGTTGTCACCATAGATAGCCATTGGCCCTTGATTTGAGTATCCAATCTCTTGCAACAGACCTTGTAGATATACTGCTTCTCTAGCGGCTGTTGATAGCGCCACATACTCTGCTTCGGTGCTGCTCATGGCGACGACGCTCTGCTTGGCTGATGTCCACGAAAACGCACTACCAGCTAGGAAGAAAACGTATCCGGAATATGATTTTCGGTCCAGCTTGTCATTTGCCAAATCAGCATCGGCGAACCCTTTTACTGGCTCTCCAGACTTTTGGTAGATGATGCTCATATTTATTGTGCCTCGTAAATAGCGCAACACATGCTTAGCTGCAGTTTCGTGCTCCACATGAGGGTCTTGGTTTCGCTGTGATAGTTTGCTCACAGCATGAAGAATGTCGGGCCGGCTCAAAACTGCTAAGTACATGAGCGAACCAATAAGTGATTGATAATATGTCTTATTTACCTTTACACATTCTTCATCTTTACAACCAACGTGAAAACCTGGGTCAAGTGGTGTTGCGACTGGACGGCAATCCTGCATACCGAAAGTATTCAAAACGCTTTCAATATACCTCTTCTGGCATAACTTGAGGACGCCTTGTTTGCCTTCTTGATGAATTTCCATGCCTAGGAAAAAGTTGAGCTGACCTCCATCTTTCATCTCAAATACGGATGCGATATTTTGCTTGATCGCGCTGACGTCCATCTCTTTTGGACAGATGATTATCAGGTCGTCGACGTAAACTGCTATATAACTGAAGCCTTGTTGATGCTGTTTGACGTATAGACATGGCTCGTGTTGACTTTTTTTAAAGCCCATGTTAACCAGCACCTCGTTCAATGTGTCATTCCAGACACGTCCAGACTGCTTCAGCCCATAGATAGCCTTTTGAAGTTTGAGTACCTTGTGGGGGTTCTGCTCATCTATAAAGCCTACGGGTTGCTTCATATAGACGACTTCTTGGAGTTTACCGTTGAGATACGCGTTAGAGATATCCACCTGATGCATGTGTAACTGCTTTTCTGCAGCAATCGCAAATAACATTCGGATTGTCTCATAACGTATCACTGGAGAATATGTCTCCGTAGTTAACGCCAAACTGCTGGCAACATCCTTGTGCCACAAGTCTCGACTTAAACCTTTCAATGTCACCGTTTTGGTTGCGTTTGATTCTGAAAACCCATTTTGAACCTATAGCCTTTTTTCCGGGCGGAAGATTGACAGGAGTCCATGTATTATTTGACACGAGTGCATCGAATTCCTTTCGCATAGATTTTTTCCATTCTTCTGCATCGTGGCTTTGCAACGCCTCTGCAACGGTCCGTGGAGTCTCAATGTCATCGGAGCAGCTAAGATTGTTGAGGACATTGTACTGCTTCTTTGGTCTGCCAGGTTGACCAGTACGAATGATTTTTGGCCTTCCTGGGCCACGTATTTGTGGGATGTCTTCTTCATCTGAGCTGCGGCTCTGTTCTGGATCGCTTGCACTTACGAAGTACTCCTCCTCATCATCATCGCTGTTGTCAATGTTGCTAATCGTTTCGTCTTCGGGCTCAACAACAGTTTGTACCTGCACAGGTTCTTCGTTTGACTCAAAGCGTATGATGATTTTTGCAAGATCGTCAGTCTGATCTCCATTTTCGTAAATATCATTTACTTCCTTGACGAACTGGCAATTTTGACGTCTCGGCGTTCCACTATCATTCGCTTTTCTTGGTCATATAAACGATATGCTTTTGCTGCAAAAGAGTAGCCAACAAAAATGTACTCCTTTCCTTTTGCAACGAATTTGCCTTTTTTGGTTTTTTCCAGTGCAAATGCGCGTGAACCAAATATTTTCAGATGGTTTACCGACGGCTTGCGCTTGTTCCAAGCCTCGAAGGGGGTGCATCCATTTAACGCTCTGGTCGGACATCTATTTCTCAAATATACTGCAGTTTGAACGGCTTCAGCCCACAAAAATTCTTTTAAATTTGCATGAATTAACATACTCCTAGCCATTTCAACGATTGTACGATTTGCGCGCTCAGCAACGCCGTTTTGCTGAGGTGTGTAAGGCACCGTTAGTTCTCTTTTTATTCCGCACGCATTTAAAAAATTTGTAAATTCATTGTTTATGTACTCAGTACCGTTATCGCTTCGCAAGGCTTTGATTGTTTTTTCGGTTTGGCACTCAACATAACTTTTATACATTTTAAATTTCTCAAAAACTTCATTTTTGGCGCGCATAAAATATACGTGAATTTTTCGCGAGTAATCGTCTATAAATGTAACAAAATAACGGTTTCCAGCCAGAGATTTAACATTCATAGGTCCGCATACGTCGATATGGATCAATTCCAGAACACTTTTCGTAACACGTTCTGCCTTTTGTGGGAACGGCAATGCACATATTTTAGCCTTATTGCATGTGTCGCAATTTGTGTTTACGGATACGTTTTTAATTTTCATCCCGATTACACGTTCTTTCTCACAAAGATTCTTTAAATTTTGAAAATTTAAGTGCCCGTAGCGGCTATGCCATTTTTTTGCAAGAGATATATCGGATATCAAATGCACTGCATCAGTGGTTTTTTCCACTCCATACACGTATAAATTGTTTTCTTGTACCGCTCGCAACATTATATGTCCATGTTTATTTCGCACTAAAGCTTCTGAATTTCCGAATGTAGTGACATTCCCGAACTCGGCTGCTTTGCTCACCGACAAAAAATTCATTTTTAAATCCGGCACATACAACACGTTTCGCAATTCTATATTTGTTTCATTTGATTTAATTCTTACAGTTCCAATACCTAGGGACTCAATATACTTTTCTGCAGCCAACATAATGGTTGTGTTTTTCTTATTAAAGGTTTCAAACAAATTTTTATTACAACACATATGCGATGTTGCCCCACTGTCGATACACCAAGAATTTTTTTGATTTTTCATCCCTTACGCACTCTTTCGTATTATCTTTGTTGCTTTTGCACTCGGATGCGCGGTGCCCGCTTTGTTTACATTTGTAGCATTTTCCTCGAAACTCGCGATGCTCGTTGGATTTCTGGCCGTCTCGTTTGCTGTCTTTTCGACTGGCGCCGTAATTCTTCGAACGCGCACCGTTTCTTTGAGTCTGTGTGTGTGCGTACACTGCCTGCACAGCAAGCTCACGATCGTTTCTTTCGTCTTTACGTGCTCCTTCTTAGAGTATTTTTACTTTTACCGTTTCGAACGGCGGCAGACTGTCGCGTGTTTCTATCGCCACGACGAAATTTTCCCAACCGCTGGGCAAGCTCGACAACAACATTATTACTTTTAGCTCGTCTTGAATGTCGATATTTAGCTCGGCTAACTTTTCAGTAATTTCCACGAAAGAATTTACATATTGTACCACGTTATCACCGTTTTGCATATTTTGCCGCAAAAGTTTTTGGTATAACTGTACCTTTCGCACTGGTCCCACTGACACATGTACATCGCGTAATTTTTGCCACGCCTGCTTCGACGTTGTGCACGACTTTATGTGCATCAACTGCGTTGCTTTTACATTTAATATAATACATGCCAACGCCTTTTGATCAGCCTTGTCCCACTGTGCCAAGTGTTCCTGCTGCTTCCTCCTGTGGCCTTTCGGTTTTACCACTTACATATGTCCAAAAATCCGTTGTGATCAATACACTACGCATGGACATAGACCACACATCGTAATTGTCTTCCCC
Organism: Drosophila miranda; assembly: GCF_003369915.1. NCBI lineage: Eukaryota > Metazoa > Arthropoda > Insecta > Diptera > Drosophilidae > Drosophila > Drosophila miranda. Next base: position 34,440,800 of record NC_046675.1, read on the forward strand.
CAATTTTTCAATTTGCAGAGACACACTCATTTTGTTTTAATTGCTACACGCCACTTTCTAACTGGTGCACGATTTATTTGCAATTGCATCAAACAAAATATTAACTTCCAGTTCTACCACGGTTTTTTAATTGTTTTTAATACACGCCCGATCTTTCGGTGATCTGGGCCCATAACCTATTGTGAATTGCGCCTTTTGTCATGTATTAAATAGAGAACGACGCGTCTGTGCTCATAAGTGGTTTATTCAGAACTGAAGAGATGACATGTGTACATATGTACTTACATACGAATAGGAGAGACGAGAGATAACAGAGGCTCTCGCTGTTCATGTACATTATGTTAATTAGCGTTGCCAGACAGATCATATTATGGTTACACTTCAAATTTCAACACGGACAACTTATCTCTGCTGACGAAATACGTCTCTCTGCTGGCGGAAAACTTATTTCCGGTGGCGGCAAATCTATATCCGCTGGCGGCAAATCTATATCCGCTGGCGGACAACTTATCTCCGCTGGCAGACAATTTATCTCCGCTGACGAACTACGATTCTCCGCTGGCAGAAAACTTATCTCTGCTGGCAGAACATTTACCTCCGGCGGTGGGAAATGTATATCCTACGATTCTCCACTGGCAGAAAACTTATCTCTGCTGGCAGAACATTTACCTCCGGCGGTGGGAAATGTATATCCCCTGCCGGACAACTTATCTCTGCTGACGAAAAACGTCTCTCCGCTGGCGGAAAACTTATTTCCGGTGGCGGGAAATTTATATCCCCTACCAGACAACTTATCTCTGCTGACGAAATACGTCTCTCCGCTGCCGGAATAATTATTTCCGGTGGCCGGAAACCTATATCCGCTGGCGGACAACTTATCTCCGCTGGCAGACAATTTATCTCCGCTGACGAACTACGTTTCTCCGCTGGCAGAAAGCTTATCTCCGGTGGCAGGAAATTTATATCCCCTGCCGGACAACTTATCTCTGCTGACGAAATACGTCTCTCCGCTGGCGGAAAACTTATTTCCGGTGGCGGGAAATCTATATCCCCTGCCGGACAACTTAACTCTGCTGACGAAATACGTCTCTCCGCTGGCGGAAAACTTATTTCCGGTGGCGGGAAATCTGTACCCGCTGAAGGACAACTTATCTCCGCTGACGAACTACGTTTCTCCGCTGGCAGAAAACTTATCTCCGGTGGCAGGAAATTTATATCCCCTGCCGGACAGCTTATCTCTGCTGACGAAATACGTCTCTCCGCTGGCGGAAAACTTATTTCCGGTGGCGGGAAATCTATATCCCTTGCCAGGCAACTTATCTCTGCTGACGAAATACGTCTCTCCGCTGGCGGAAAACTTATTTCCGGTGGCGGAAAATCTTTATCCCCTACCGGACAACTTATCTCTGCTGACGAAATACGTCTCTCTGCTGGCGGAAAACTTATTTCCGGTGGCGGCAAATCTATATCCGCTGGCGGACAACTTATCTCCGCTGGCAGAAAACTTATCTCCGCTGGCAGAACATTTACCTCCGGCGGTGGGAAATGTATATCCCCTGCCGGACAACTTATCTCTGCTGACGAAAAACGTCTCTCCGCTGGCGGAAAACTTATTTCCGGTGGCGGCAAATCTATATCCGCTGGCGGACAACTTATCTCCGCTGGCAGACAATTTATCTCCGCTGACGAACTACGATTCTCCGCTGGCAGAAAACTTATCTCCGCTGGCAGAACATTTACCTCCGGCGGTGGGAAATGTATATCCCCTGCCGGACAACTTATCTCTGCTGACGAAAAACGTCTCTCCGCTGGCGGAAAACTTATTTCCGGTGGCGGGAAATTTATATCCCCTACCAGACAACTTATCTCTGCTGACGAAATGCGTCTCTCCGCTGCCGGAATAATTATTTCCGGTGGCGGGAAACCTATATCCGCTGGCGGACAACTTATCTCCGCTGGCAGACAATTTATCTCCGCTGACGAACTACGTTTCTCCGCTGGCAGAAAGCTTATCTCCGGTGGCAGGAAATTTATATCCCCTGCCGGACAACTTATCTCTGCTGACGAAATACGTCTCTCCGCTGGCGGAAAACTTATTTCCGGTGGCGGGAAATCTATATCCCCAGCCGGACAACTTAGCTCTGCTGACGAAATACGTCTCTCCGCTGGCGGACAACTTATTTCCGGTGGCGGGAAATCTGTACCCGCTGAAGGACATCTTATCTCCGCTGACGAACTACGTTTCTCCGCTGGCAGAAAACTTATCTCCGGTGGCGGGAAATTTATATCCCCTGCCGGACAGCTTATCTCTGCTGACGAAATACGTCTCTCCGCTGGCGGAAAACTTATTTCCGGTGGCGGGAATTCTATATCCCCTACCGGAAAACTTATCTCTGCTAAAGAAATACGTCTCTCCGCTGGCGGAAAACTTATTTCCGGTGCCGGGAAATCTATATCCGCTGGCGGACAACTTATCTCCGCTGGCAGACAATTTATCTCCGCTGACGAAATACGCTTCTCCGCTGGCAGAAAACTTATCTCCGCTGGCAGAACATTTACTTCCGGCGGCGAGGAATTTATATCCCCTGCCGGACATCTTATCTCTGCTGACAAAATAAATCTCTCCGTTGGCGGAAAACTTTTCTCCGCTGACAGACATCTTATCTCCGCTGACGAACTACGTTTCTCCGCTGCCAGAAAACTTATCTACGCTGGCAGAACATTTACTTCCGGCGGCGAGGAATTTATATCCCCTGCCGGACATCTTATCTCTGCTGACGAAATACGTCTCTCCGCTGGCGGAAAGCTTATTTCCGGTGGCGGGAAATCTATATCCGCTGGCGGACAACTTATCTTCGCTGGCAGACGATTTATGTCCGCTGATGCACTACGATTCTTCGCTGGCGGAAAACTTATTTCCGGTGGCGGGAAATGTATATCCCCTGCCGGACAACTTATCTCTGCTGACGAAATACGTCTCTCCGCTGGCTGAAAACTTATTTCCGGTGGCGGGAAATTTATATCCCCTGCCGGACAGCTTATCTCTGCTGACGAAATATGTCTCTCCGCTGGCTTAAAACTTATTTCCGGTGGCGGGAAATTTATATCCCCTGCCGGACAGCTTATCTCTGCTGACGAAATATGTCTCTCCGCTGGCGGAAAGCTTATTTCCGGTGGCGGGAAATCTATATCCGCTGGCGGACAACTTATCTCCGCTGGCAGACGATTTATGTCCGCTGATGCACTACGATTCTTCGCTGGCGGAAAATTTATTTCCGGTGGCGGGAAATGTATATCCCCTGCCGGACAACTTATCTCTGCTGACGAAATACGTCTCTCCGCTGGCTGAAAACTTATTTCCGGTGGCGGGAAATTTATATCCCCTGCCGGACAGCATATCTCTGCTGACGAAATACGTCTCTCCGCTGGCTGAAAACTTATTTCCGGTGGCGGGAAATTTATATCCCCTGCCGGACAGCTTATCTCTGCTGACGAAATATGTCTCTCCGCTGGCGGAAAACTTATTTCCGGTGGCGGGAATTCTATATCCCCTACCGGAAAACTTATCTCTGCTAACGAAATACGTCTCTCCGCTGGCGGAAAACTTATTTCCGGTGCCGGGAAATCTATATCCGCTGGCGGACAACTTATCTCCGCTGGCAGACAATTTATCTCCGCTAACGAACTACGCTTCTCCGCTGGCAGAAAACTTATCTCCGCTGGCAGAACATTTACTTCCAGCGGCGAGGAATTTATATCCCCTGCCGGACATCTTATCTCTGCTGACAAAATACATCTCTCCGCTAGCGGCAAACTTATCTGTGGTGGCGGGAAATTTATATCCCCTGCCGGACAGCTTATCTCTGCTGACGAAATACGTCTCTCCGCTGGCGGAAAACTTATTTCCGGTGGCGGGAAATCTATACCCGCTGAAGGACAACTTATTTCCGCTGGCAGACAATTTATCTCCGCTGACGAACTACGTTTCTCCGCTGGCAGAAAACTTATCTCCGGCGGCGAGGAATTTATATCCCCTGCCGGACATCTTATCTCTGCTGACAAAATACATCTCTCCGTTGGCGGAAAATTTATATCCGCTGGCGGAAAACTTTTCTCCGCTGACAAACATCTTATCTCCGCTGACAAACTACGTTTCTCCGCTGCCAGAAAACTTATCTACGCTGGCAGAACATTTACTTCCAGCGGCGAGGAATTTATATCCCCTGCCGGACATCTTATCTCTGCTGACAAAATACATCTCTCCGCTAGCGGCAAACTTATCTGTGGTGGCGGGAAATTTATATCCCCTGCCGGACAACTTATCTCTGCTGACGAAATACGTCTCTCCGCTGGCGGAAAGCTTATTTCCGGTGGCGGGAAATCTATATCCGCTGGCGGACAACTTATCTCCGCTGGCAGACGATTTATGTCCGCTGACGAACTACGATTCTTCGCTGGCGGAAAACTTATTTCCGTTGGCGGGAAATGTATATCCCCTGCCGGACAACTTATCTCTGCTGACGAAATACGTCTCTCCGCTGGCTGAAAACTTATTTCCGGTGGCGGGAAATTTATATCCCCTGCCGGACAGCATATCTCTGCTGACGAAATACGTCTCTCCGCTGGCTGAAAACTTATTTCCGGTGGCGGGAAATTTATATCCCCTGCCGGAAAGCTTATCTCTGCTGACGAAATACGTCTCTCCGCTGGCGGAAAACTTATTTCCGGTGGCGGGAAATCAATATCTGCTGGCGGACAACTTATCTCCGCTGGCAGAAAACTTAGCTCCGATGGCGGGAAATTTATATCCCCTGCCGGACAGCTTATCTCTGCCGACGAAATACGTCTCTCCGCTAGCTGAAAACTTATTTCCGATGGCGGGAAATCTATATCCCCTGCCGGACAGCTTATCTCTGCTGACGAAATACGTCTCTCCGCTGTCGGAAAGCTTATTTCCGGTGGCGGGAATTCTATATCCGCTGGCGGACAACTTATCTCCGCTGGCAGACGATTTATGTCCGCTGACGAACTATGATTCTTCGCTGGCGGAAAACTTATTTCCGGTGGCGGGAAATGTTTATCCCCTGCCGGACAACTTATCTCTGCTGACGAAATACGTCTCTCCGCTGGCTGAAAACTTATTTCCGGTGGCGGGAAATTTACATCCCCTGCCGGACAGCTTATCTCTGCTGACGAAATACGTCTCTCCGCTGGCGGAAAACTTATTTCCGGTGGCGGGAATTCTATATCCCCTAACGGAAAACTTATCTCTGCTAACGAAATACGTCTCTCCGCTGGCGGAAAACTTATTTCCGGTGCCGGGAAATCTATATCCGCTGGCGGACAACTTATCTCCGCTGGCAGACAATTTATCTCCGCTAACGAACTACGCTTCTCCGCTGGCAGAAAACTTATCTCCGCTGGCAGAACATTTACTTCCGGCGGCGAGGAATTTATATCCCCTGCCGGACATCTTATCTCTGCTGACAAAATACATCTCTCCGTTGGCGGAAAATTTATATCCGCTGGCGGAAAACTTTTCTCCGCTGACAAACATCTTATCTCCGCTGACGAACTACGTTTCTCCGCTGCCAGAAAACTTATCTACGCTGGCAGAACATTTACTTCCAGCGGCGAGGAATTTATATCCCCTGCCGGACATCTTATCTCTGCTGACAAAATACATCTCTCCGCTAGCGGCAAACTTATCTGTGGTGGCGGGAAATTTATATCCCCTGCCGGACAACTTATCTCTGCTGACGAAATACGTCTCTCCGCTGGCGGAAAACTTATTTCCGGTGGCGGGAAATCTATACCCGCTGAAGGACAACTTATTTCCGCTGGCAGACAATTTATCTCCGCTGACGAACTACGTTTCTCCGCTGGCAGAAAACTTATCTCCGGTGGCGGGAAATTTATATCCCCTGCCGGACAGCTTATCTCTGCTGACGAAATACGTCTCTCCGCTGGCGGAAAACTTATTTCCGGTGGCGGGAAATCTATATCCCTTGCCAGGCAACTTATCTCTGCTGACGAAATACGTCTCTCCGCTGGCGGAAAACTTATTTCCGGTGGCGGAAAATCTTTATCCCCTACCGGACTATTGTGAATTGCGCCTTTTGTCATGTATTAAATAGAGAACGACGCGTCTGTGCTCATAAGTGGTTTATTCAGAACTGAAGAGATGACATGTGTACATATGTACTTACATACGAATAGGAGAGACGAGAGATAACAGAGGCTCTCGCTGTTCATGTACATTATGTTAATTAGCGTTGCCAGACAGATCATATTATGGTTACACTTCAAATTTCAACACTTTTGCTTAAGCATAATATTTTGTGATTACAATGTATTAATCAATTAATCCAAGCGATTTTACAAATCTATAATGCTTTTGCTTACATAAACTTTTGGTTAATACTGGTAACGTTTTTCTGTGTGGATACATATTCAAGTTTTATCTCTTTACTTTCTACTTTGTCTCTAACAAAATGATATTTTAAATCTATATGCTTTGTGCGCTTATGGTGGATAGGATTTTTCGCAATATGATGCGCACTGAGGTTGTCACCATAGATAGCCATTGGCCCTTGATTTGAGTATCCAATCTCTTGCAACAGACCTTGTAGATATACTGCTTCTCTAGCGGCTGTTGATAGCGCCACATACTCTGCTTCGGTGCTGCTCATGGCGACGACGCTCTGCTTGGCTGATGTCCACGAAAACGCACTACCAGCTAGGAAGAAAACGTATCCGGAATATGATTTTCGGTCCAGCTTGTCATTTGCCCAATCAGCATCGGCGAACCCTTTTACTGGCTCTCCAGACTTTTGGTAGATGATGCTCATATTTATTGTGCCTCGTAAATAGCGCAACACATGCTTAGCTGCAGTTTCGTGCTCCACATGAGGGTCTTGGTTTCGCTGTGATAGTTTGCTCACAGCATGAAGAATGTCGGGCCGGCTCAAAACTGCTAAGTACATGAGCGAACCAATAAGTGATTGATAATATGTCTTATTTACCTTTACACATTCTTCATCTTTACAACCAACGTGAAAACCTGGGTCAAGTGGTGTTGCGACTGGACGGCAATCCTGCATACCGAAAGTATTCAAAACGCTTTCAATATACCTCTTCTGGCATAACTTGAGGGCGCCTTGTTTGCCTTCTCGATGAATTTCCATGCAACGAAAACTTAGCTCCGATGGCGGGAAATTTATATCCCCTGCCGGACAGCTTATCTCTGCTGACGAAATACGTCTCTCCGCTAGCTGAAAACTTATTTCCGATGGCGGGAAATCTATATCCCCTGCCGGACAGCTTATCTCTGCTGACGAAATACGTCTCTCCGCTGTCGGAAAGCTTATTTCCGGTGGCGGGAATTCTATATCCGCTGGCGGACAACTTATCTCCGCTGGCAGACGATTTATGTCCGCTGACGAACTATGATTCTTCGCTGGCGGAAAACTTATTTCCGGTGGCGGGAAATGTTTATCCCCTGCCGGACAACTTATCTCTGCTGACGAAATACGTCTCTCCGCTGGCTGAAAACTTATTTCCGGTGGCGGGAAATTTACATCCCCTGCCGGACAGCTTATCTCTGCTGACGAAATACGTCTCTCCGCTGGCGGAAAACTTATTTCCGGTGGCGGGAATTCTATATCCCCTAACGGAAAACTTATCTCTGCTAACGAAATACGTCTCTCCGCTGGCGGAAAACTTATTTCCGGTGCCGGGAAATCTATATCCGCTGGCGGACAACTTATCTCCGCTGGCAGACAATTTATCTCCGCTAACGAACTACGCTTCTCCGCTGGCAGAAAACTTATCTCCGCTGGCAGAACATTTACTTCCGGCGGCGAGGAATTTATATCCCCTGCCGGACATCTTATCTCTGCTGACAAAATACATCTCTCCGTTGGCGGAAAATTTATATCCGCTGGCGGAAAACTTTTCTCCGCTGACAAACATCTTATCTCCGCTGACGAACTACGTTTCTCCGCTGCCAGAAAACTTATCTACGCTGGCAGAACATTTACTTCCAGCGGCGAGGAATTTATATCCCCTGCCGGACATCTTATCTCTGCTGACAAAATACATCTCTCCGCTAGCGGCAAACTTATCTGTGGTGGCGGGAAATTTATATCCCCTGCCGGACAACTTATCTCTGCTGACGAAATACGTCTCTCCGCTGGCGGAAAACTTATTTCCGGTGGCGGGAAATCTATACCCGCTGAAGGACAACTTATTTCCGCTGGCAGACAATTTATCTCCGCTGACGAACTACGTTTCTCCGCTGGCAGAAAACTTATCTCCGGTGGCGGGAAATTTATATCCCCTGCCGGACAGCTTATCTCTGCTGACGAAATACGTCTCTCCGCTGGCGGAAAACTTATTTCCGGTGGCGGGAAATCTATATCCCTTGCCAGGCAACTTATCTCTGCTGACGAAATACGTCTCTCCGCTGGCGGAAAACTTATTTCCGGTGGCGGAAAATCTTTATCCCCTACCGGACTATTGTGAATTGCGCCTTTTGTCATGTATTAAATAGAGAACGACGCGTCTGTGCTCATAAGTGGTTTATTCAGAACTGAAGAGATGACATGTGTACATATGTACTTACATACGAATAGGAGAGACGAGAGATAACAGAGGCTCTCGCTGTTCATGTACATTATGTTAATTAGCGTTGCCAGACAGATCATATTATGGTTACACTTCAAATTTCAACACTTTTGCTTAAGCATAATATTTTGTGATTACAATGTATTAATCAATTAATCTAAGCGATTTTACAAATCTATAATGCTTTTGCTTACATAAACTTTTGGTTAATACATCGGCAACGTTTTTCTGTGTGGATACATATTCAAGTTTTATCTCTTTACTTTCTACTTTGTCTCTAACAAAATGATATTTTAAATCTATATGCTTTGTGCGTTTATGGTGGATAGGATTTTTCGCAATATGATGCGCACTGAGGTTGTCACCATAGATAGCCATTGGCCCTTGATTTGAGTATCCAATCTCTTGCAACAGACCTTGTAGATATACTGCTTCTCTAGCGGCTGTTGATAGCGCCACATACTCTGCTTCGGTGCTGCTCATGGCGACGACGCTCTGCTTGGCTGATGTCCACGAAAACGCACTACCAGCTAGGAAGAAAACGTATCCGGAATATGATTTTCGGTCCAGCTTGTCATTTGCCAAATCAGCATCGGCGAACCCTTTTACTGGCTCTCCAGACTTTTGGTAGATGATGCTCATATTTATTGTGCCTCGTAAATAGCGCAACACATGCTTAGCTGCAGTTTCGTGCTCCACATGAGGGTCTTGGTTTCGCTGTGATAGTTTGCTCACAGCATGAAGAATGTCGGGCCGGCTCAAAACTGCTAAGTACATGAGCGAACCAATAAGTGATTGATAATATGTCTTATTTACCTTTACACATTCTTCATCTTTACAACCAACGTGAAAACCTGGGTCAAGTGGTGTTGCGACTGGACGGCAATCCTGCATACCGAAAGTATTCAAAACGCTTTCAATATACCTCTTCTGGCATAACTTGAGGGCGCCTTGTTTGCCTTCTCGATGAATTTCCATGCAACGAAAACTTAGCTCCGATGGCGGGAAATTTATATCCCCTGCCGGACAGCTTATCTCTGCTGACGAAATACGTCTCTCCGCTAGCTGAAAACTTATTTCCGATGGCGGGAAATCTATATCCCCTGCCGGACAGCTTATCTCTGCTGACGAAATACGTCTCTCCGCTGTCGGAAAGCTTATTTCCGGTGGCGGGAATTCTATATCCGCTGGCGGACAACTTATCTCCGCTGGCAGACGATTTATGTCCGCTGACGAACTATGATTCTTCGCTGGCGGAAAACTTATTTCCGGTGGCGGGAAATGTTTATCCCCTGCCGGACAACTTATCTCTGCTGACGAAATACGTCTCTCCGCTGGCTGAAAACTTATTTCCGGTGGCGGGAAATTTACATCCCCTGCCGGACAGCTTATCTCTGCTGACGAAATACGTCTCTCCGCTGGCGGAAAACTTATTTCCGGTGGCGGGAATTCTATATCCCCTAACGGAAAACTTATCTCTGCTAACGAAATACGTCTCTCCGCTGGCGGAAAACTTATTTCCGGTGCCGGGAAATCTATATCCGCTGGCGGACAACTTATCTCCGCTGGCAGACAATTTCTCTCCGCTAACGAACTACGCTTCTCCGCTGGCAGAAAACTTATCTCCGCTGGCAGAACATTTACTTCCGGCGGCGAGGAATTTATATCCCCTGCCGGACATCTTATCTCTGCTGACAAAATACATCTCTCCGTTGGCGGAAAACTTTTCTCCGCTGACAAACATCTTATCTCCGCTGACGAACTACGTTTCTCCGCTGCCAGAAAACTTATCTACGCTGGCAGAACATTTACTTCCAGCGGCGAGGAATTTATATCCCCTGCCGGACATCTTATCTCTGCTGACAAAATACATCTCTCCGCTAGCGGCAAACTTATCTGTGGTGGCGGGAAATTTATATCCCCTGCCGGAAAACGTATCTCTGCTGACGAAATACGTCTCTCTGCTGGCGGAAAACTTATTTCCGGTGGCGGAAAATCTTTATCCCCTACCGGAAAACTTATCTCTGCTAACGAAATACGTCTCTCCGCTGGCGGAAAACTTATTTCCGGTGCCGGGAAATCTATATCCGCTTGCGGACAACTTATCTCCGCTGGCAGACAATTTATCTCCGCTGACGAACTACGCTTCTCTGCTGGCAGAAAACTTATCTCCGCTGGCAGAACATTTACTTCCGGCGGCGAGGAATTTATATCCCCTGCCGGACATCTTATCTCTGCTGACAAAATACATCTCTCCGCTAGCGGCAAACTTATCTGTGGTGGCGGGAAATTTATATCCCCTGCCGGAAAACTTATCTCTGCTGACGAAATACGTCTCTCCGCTAGCGGCAAACTTATTTCCGGTGGCGGGAATTCTATATCCCCTAACGGAAAACTTATCTCTGCTAACGAAATACGTCTCTCCGCTGGCGGAAAACTTATTTCCGGTGCCGGGAAATCTATATCCGCTGGCGGACAACTTATCTCCGCTGGCAGACAATTTATCTCCGCTAACGAACTACGCTTCTCCGCTGGCAGAAAACTTATCTCCGCTGGCAGAACATTTACTTCCGGCGGCGAGGAATTTATATCCCCTGCCGGACATCTTATCTCTGCTGACAAAATACATCTCTCCGTTGGCGGAAAATTTATATCCGCTGGCGGAAAACTTTTCTCCGCTGACAAACATCTTATCTCCGCTGACGAACTACGTTTCTCCGCTGCCAGAAAACTTATCTACGCTGGCAGAACATTTACTTCCAGCGGCGAGGAATTTATATCCCCTGCCGGACATCTTATCTCTGCTGACAAAATACATCTCTCCGCTAGCGGCAAACTTATCTGTGGTGGCGGGAAATTTACATCCCCTGCCGGACAGCTTATCTCTGCTGACGAAATACGTCTCTCCGCTGGCGGAATACTTATTTCCGGTGGCGGGAATTCTATATCCCCTAACGGAAAACTTATCTCTGCTAACGAAATACGTCTCTCCGCTGGCGGAAAACTTATTTCCGGTGCCGGGAAATCTATATCCGCTTGCGGACAACTTATCTCCGCTGGCAGACAATTTATCTCCGCTGACGAACTACGCTTCTCCGCTGGCAGAAAACTTATCTCCGCTGGCAGAACATTTACTTCCGGCGGCGAGGAATTTATATCCCCTGCCGGACATCTTATCTCTGCTGACAAAATACATCTCTCCGTTGGCGGAAAATTTATATCCGCTGGCGGAAAACTTTTCTCCGCTGACAAACATCTTATCTCTGCTGAAGAACTACGTTTCTCCGCTGCCAGAAAACTTATCTACGCTGGCAGAACATTTACTTCCAGCGGCGAGGAATTTATATCCCCTGCCGGACATCTTATCTCTGCTGACAAAATACATCTCTCCGCTAGCGGCAAACTTATCTGTGGTGGCGGGAAATTTATATCCCCTGCCGGACAGCTTATCTCTGCTGACGAAATACGTCTCTCCGCTGGCGGAAAACTTATTTCCGGTGGCGGGAAATCTATATCCCTTGCCAGGCAACTTATCTCTGCTGACGAAATACGTCTCTCCGCTGGCGGAAAACTTATTTCCGGTGGCGGAAAATCTTTATCCCCTACCGGACTATTGTGAATTGCGCCTTTTGTCATGTATTAAATAGAGAACGACGCGTCTGTGCTCATAAGTGGTTTATTCAGAACTGAAGAGATGACATGTGTAAATATGTACTTACATACGAATAGGAGAGACGAGAGATAACAGAGGCTCTCGCTGTTCATGTACATTATGTTAATTAGCGTTGCCAGACAGATCATATTATGGTTACACTTCAAATTTCAACACTTTTGCTTAAGCATAATATTTTGTGATTACAATGTATTAATCAATTAATCCAAGCGATTTTACAAATCTAATACATCGGCAACGTTTTTCTGTGTGGATACATATTCAAGTTTTATCTCTTTACTTTCTACTTTGTCTCTAACAAAATGATATTTTAAATCTATATGCTTTGTGCGTTTATGGTGAATAGGATTTTTCGCAATATGATGCGCACTGAGGTTGTCACCATAGATAGCCATTGGCCTTTTTTTCTCCGCTGACAGACATCTTATCTCCGCTGCCGGACAACTTATCTCTGCTGACAAAATACGTCTCTCCGCTGTCGGAAAACTTATCTCCGGTGGCGGGAAATTTATATCCGCTGGCGAACAAATTATACCCGCTGACGAATAACGTTTCTCCGCCGGCAGAAAACTTATCTCCGCTGGCAGCACATTTACTTCCGGCGGCGAGGAATTTAAATCCCCTGCCGGACATCTTATCTCTGCTGAAAATATACATCTCTCCGCTGGCGGAAAACTTATCTGCGGTGGCGGGAAATTTATATCCGCTGGCGGAAAACTTATCTCCGTTGGCAGACAATTTATTTCCGCTGACGAACTACGATTCTCCGCTGGCGAATAACTTGTCTGCGGTGGCGGGAAATTTATATCCCCAGCCGGACAATTTATCCCCGCTGACGAATTTCGTTTCTCCGCGGGCAGAAAACTAATCTCCGCTGGCAGAACATTTACTTCCGGCGGCGAGGAATTTATATCCCCTGCCGGACATCTTATCTCTGCTGACAAAATACATCTCTCCGCTGGCGGAAAACTTATCTGCGGTGGCGGGAAATTTATATCCCCTGCCGGACAATTTATCCACGCTGACGAATTTCTTTTCTCCGCCGGCAGAAAACATATCTCCGCTGGCAATTCATTTTCTTCCTCCGGCGAGGAATTTATATCCCGGAACTTTTCTCCGCTGACAGACATCTTATCTCCGCTGCCGGACAACTTATCTCTGCTGACAAAATACGTCTGTCCGCTGGCGGAAAACTTATCTCCGGTGGCGGGAAATTTATATCCGCTGGCGGACAACTTATCTCCGTTGGCAGAGAATTTATCTCCGCTGACGAACTACGATTCTCCGCTGGCGAATAACTTATCTCCGGTGGCGGGAAATTTATATCCGCTGGCGGAAAACTTATCTCCGTTGGCAGACAATTTATCTCCGCTGACGAACTACGATTCTCCGCTGGCGGAAAACTTATCTGCGTTGGCGGGAAATTAATATCCGCTGGCGGAGAACTTTTCTCCGCTGACAGACATCTTATCTCCGCTCCCGGACAACTTATCTCTGCTCACAAAATACATCTCTCCGCTGGCGGAAAACTTATCTCCGGTGGCGGAAAATTTATATCCGCTGGTGGAAAACTTTTCTCCGCTGACAGACATCTTATCTCCGCTGGCAGATAATTTATCTCCGCTGACGAACTACGATTCTCCGCTGGCAGAAAACTTATCTGCGGTGGCGGGAAATTTATATCCGCTGGCGGAGAAATTATACCCGCTGACGAATAACGTTTCTCCGCCGGCAGAAAACTTATCTCCGCTGGCAGCACATTTACTTCCGGCGGCGAGGAATTTAAATCCCCTGCCGGACATCTTATCTCTGCTGAAAATATACATCTCTCCGCTGGCGGAAAACTTATCTGCGGTGGCGGGAAATTTATATCCGCTGGCGGAAAACTTATTACCTGTGGCGGGAAAATTATAATCCCCTGCCGGACAATTTATCTCCGCTGACGAATTACGTTTCTCCGCCGGCAGAAAACTTATCTCCGCTGCCGGACAACTTATCTCTGCGGACAAAATACGTCTTTTCGCTGGAAGAAAACTTATCTCCGGTGGCGGGAAATTTATATCCGCTGCCGGACAACTTATCTCTGCAGACGAAATACGTCTCTCCGCTGGCGGAAATTTTATTTCTGGTGGCGGGAAATTAATATCCGCTGGCGGAAAACTTTTTTCCGCTGACAGACATCTTATCTCCGCTGGCAGAATTTATCTCTGCTGACAAAATACGTCTCTCCGCTGGCGGAAAACTTATTTCCGGATGCGGGAAATATATATCCCCTGCCTGACAACTTATCTCTGCTGACGAAATACGTCTCTCCGCTGGCGGAAAACTTATTTCTGGTGGCGGGAAATTTATAATAACGTTTCTCCGCCGGCAGAAAACCTATCTCCGCTGGCAGAACATTTACTTCCGGCGGTGAGCAATTTATTTCTCCTGCCGGACATTTTATCTCTGCTGAAAGAATACATCTCTCCGCTGGCGGAAAACTTATCTGCGGTGGCGTGAATATTATATCCGCTGGCGGACAACTTTTCTCCAGAGGGGGAAATTTATATCCCCTGCCGGGCAACTTATCTCCGCTGACGAACCACGTTTCTCCGACGGCAGAAAACTTATCTCCAGAGAGGGAAATTTATATCCCCTGCCGGAAAACTTATCTCCGGTGGCGGGAAATTTATATCCGCTGGCGGAAAACTTTTCTCCATAGGGGGAAATTTATATCCCCATCCAGACAACTTATCTCCGCTGATGAACTACGTTTCTCCGCTGGCAGAAAACTTATATCCCCTGACGGACAACTTATCTCTGCTAACAAAATACATCTCTCCGCTGACGGAAAACTTATCTGCGGTGGCGGGAAATTTATATCCGCTGGCGGAAAACTTTTCTCCGCTGACAGACATCATATCTCCGCTACCGGACAACTTATCTCTGCTGACAAAATACGTCTCTCCGCTGGCGGAAGACTTATCTCCGGTGGTGGGAAATTTATATCCGCTGGCGGAAAACTTTTCTCCATAGGGGGAAATTTATATCCCCATCCAGACAACTTATCTCCGCTGATGAACTACGTTTCTCCGCTGGCAGAAAACTTATCTTCGGCGGTGGGAAATTTATATCCCCTGACGGACAACTTATCTCTGCTAACAAAATACATCTCTCCGCTGACGGAAAACTTATCTGCGGTGGCGGGAAATTTATATCCGCTGGCGGAAAACTTTTCTCCGCTGACAGACATCATATCTCCGCTGCCGAACAACTTATCTCTGCTGACAAAATACATCTCTCCGCTGGCGGATAACTTATCTACGGTGGCGGGAAATTTATATCTGCTTTCGGACAATTTGTACCCGCTGACGAATTACGTTCCTTCGCCGGCAGAAAACTTGTCTCCACTGGCAGAACATTTACTTCCGGCGGCGAGGAATTTATATCCCCTGCCGGACAACTTATCTCCGCTGACGAACTACGTTTCTTCGCTGGCAGAAAACTCATCTCCGGCGGCGGGAAATTTATATCCCCTGCCGGACAACTTATCTTTGCTGACGAAATACGTTTCTCCGCTGGCAGAAAACGTATCTCCGGCGGCGCACAACTTATCTCCGCTGGCGGACAATTTATACCCGCTGACGAACTACGTTTCTCCGCCGGCAGAAAGCTTATCTCCGCTGGC
The DNA here is from genome assembly GCF_003369915.1 of Drosophila miranda. Taxonomy (NCBI): domain Eukaryota; kingdom Metazoa; phylum Arthropoda; class Insecta; order Diptera; family Drosophilidae; genus Drosophila; species Drosophila miranda. Next base: position 34,456,771 of record NC_046675.1, read on the forward strand.
AGGACATTTACTTCCGGCGGCGAGGAATTTATATCCCCTGCCGGACATCTTATCTTTGCTGAAAATATACATCTCTCCGCTGGCGGAAAACTTATCTGCGGTGGCGGGAAATTTATACCCGCTGGTGGAAAACTTTTCTCCGCTGACAGACATCTTATCTCCGCTGCCGGACAACTTATCTCTGGTGACAAAATACGTCTGTCCGCTGGCGGAAAACTTATCTCCGGTGGCGGGAAATTTATATCCGCTGGTGGAAAACTTTTCTCCAGAGGGGGAAATTTAAAGCCCCTGCCGGACAACTTATCTCCGCTGACGAACTACGTTTCTCCGCTGGCAAAAAACTTATCTTCGGCGGCGGGAAATTTATATCCCCTGCCGGACATCTTATCTCTGCTGAAAAAATACATCTCTCCGCTGGCGGAACACTTATCTACGGTGGCGGGAAATTTATATCCGCTGGCGGAAAACTTTTCTCCGCTGACAGACATCTTATCTCCGCTGCCGGACAACTTATCTCTGCTGACAAAATACGTCTGTCCGCTGGCGGAAAACTTATCTCCGGTGGCGGGAAATTTATATCCGCTGGCGGACAATTTATCTCCGCTGGCAGACAATTTATCTCCGCTGACGAACTACGATTCTCCGCTGGCAGAAAACTTATCTCCGGCGGCGGGAAATTTATATCCCCTGCCGGACATCTTATCTCTGCTGATAAAATACGCCACTCCGCTGGCGGAAAACTTATCTGCGGTGGCGGGAAATTTATATCCGCTGGCGGACAAATTATACCCGCTGATGAATAACGTTTCTCCGCCGGCAGAAAACTTATCTCCGCTGGCAGAACATTTACTTCCGGCGGAGAGGAATTTAGATCCCCTGCCGGACATCTTATCTCTGCTGAAAAAATACATCTCTCCGCTGGCGGAAAACTTATCTGCGGTGGCGGGAAATTTATATCCGCTGGCGGAAAACTTTTCTCCAGAGGTTGAAATTTATATCCCCTGCCGGACAACTTATCTCCGATGACGAACTAAGTTTCTCCGCTGGCAGAAAACTTATCTCCGGCGGCGGGAAATTTGTTATCCCCTGCCTGACAAATTTTCTCTGCTGACGAAATACGTCTCTCCCGTGGCAGAAAACTTATCTCCGGCGGCGCACAAGTTATCTCCCCTGCCGGACAATTTATCCCCGCTGACGAATTACGTTTCTCCGCCGGCAGAAAGCTTATCTCCGCTGGCAAAACATTTACTTCCGGCGGCGAGGAATTTATATCCCCTGCCGGACATCTTATCTCTGCTGAAAAAATACATCTCTCCGCTGGCGGAACACTTATCTACGGTGGCGGGAAATTTATATCCGCTGGCGGAAAACTTTTCTCCGCTGACAGACATCTTATCTCCGCTGCCGGACAACTTATCTCTGCTGACAAAATACGTCTGTCCGCTGGCGGAAAACTTATCTCCGGTGGCGGGAAATTTATATCCGCTGGCGGACAATTTATCTCCGCTGGCAGACAATTTATCTCCGCTGACGAACTACGATTCTCCGCTGGCAGAAAACTTATCTCCGGCGGCGGGAAATTTATATCCCCTGCCGGACATCTTATCTCTGCTGATAAAATACGCCACTCCGCTGGCGGAAAACTTATCTGCGGTGGCGGGAAATTTATACCCGCTGGCGGAAAACTTTTTTCCAGAGGGGGAAATTTATATCCCCTGCCGGACAGCATATCTCTGCTGACGAAATACGTCTCTCCGCTGGCGGAAAACTTATTTCCGGTGTCGGGAAATCAATATCTGCTGGCGGACAACTTATCTCCGCTGGCAGAAAACTTAGCTCCGTTGGCGGGAAATTTATATCCCCTGCCGGACAGCTTATCTCTGCTGACGAAATACGTCTCTCCGCTGTCGGAAAGCTTATTTCCGGTGGCGGGAATTCTATACCCGCTGGCGGACAACTTATCTCCGCTGGCAGACGATTTATGTCCGCTGACGAACTACGATTCTTCGCTGGCGGAAAACTTATTTCCGGTGGCGGGAAATGTTTATCCCCTGCCGGACAACTTATCTCTGCTGACGAAATACGTCTCTCCGCTGGCTGAAAACTTATTTCCGGTGGCGGGAAATTTATATCCCCTTCCGGACAGCTTATCTCTGCTGACGAAATACGTCTCTCCGCTGGCTGAAAACTTATTTCCGGTGGCGGGAAATTTATATCCCCTGCCGGACAGCATATCTCTGCTGACGAAATACGTCTCTCCGCTGGCTGAAAACTTATTTCCGGTGGCGGGAAATTTATATCCCCTGCCGGACAGCATATCTCTGCTGACGAAATACGTCTCTCCGCTGGCGGAAAACTTATTTCCGGTGGCGGGAAATCAATATCTGCTGGCGGACAACTTATCTCCGCTGGCAGAAAACTTAGCTCCGATGGCGGGAAATTTATATCCCCTGCCGGACAGCTTATCTCTGCTGACGAAATACGTCTCTCCGCTGGCGGAAAACTTATTTCCGGTGGCGGGAAATCTATATCCCCTGCCGGACAGCTTATCTCTGCTGACGAAATACGTCTCTCCGCTGTCGGAAAGCTTATTTCCGGTGGCGGGAATTCTATATCCGCTGGCGGACAACTTATCTCCGCTGGCAGACGATTTATGTCCGCTGACGAACTACGATTCTTCGCTGGCGGAAAACTTATTTCCGGTGGCGGGAAATGTTTATCCCCTGCCGGACAACTTATCTCTGCTGACGAAATACGTCTCTCCGCTGGCTGAAAACTTATTTCCGGTGGCGGGAAATTTATATCCCCTTCCGGACAGCTTATCTCTGCTGACGAAATACGTCTCTCCGCTGGCGGAAAACTTATTTCCGGTGGCGGGAATTCTATATCCCCTACCGGAAAACTTATCTCTGCTAACGAAATACGTCTCTCCGCTGGCGGAAAACTTATTTCCGGTGCCGGGAAATCTATATCCGCTTGCGGACAACTTATCTCCGCTTGCAGACAATTTATCTCCGCTGACGAACTACGCTTCTCCGCTGGCAGAAAACTTATCTCCGCTGGCAGAACATTTACTTCCGGCGGCGAGGAATTTATATCCCCTGCCGGACATCTTATCTCTGCTGACAAAATACATCTCTCCGTTGGCGGAAAATTTATATCCGCTGGCGGAAAACTTTTCTCCGCTGACAAACATCTTATCTCTGCTGAAGAACTACGTTTCTCCGCTGCCAGAAAACTTATCTACGCTGGCAGAACATTTACTTCCAGCGGCGAGGAATTTATATCCCCTGCCGGACATCTTATCTCTGCTGACAAAATACATCTCTCCGCTAGCGGCAAACTTATCTGTGGTGGCGGGAAATTTATATCCCCTGCCGGACAGCTTATCTCTGCTGACGAAATACGTCTCTCCGCTGGCGGAAAACTTATTTCCGGTGGCGGGAAATCTATATCCCTTGCCAGGCAACTTATCTCTGCTGACGAAATACGTCTCTCCGCTGGCGGAAAACTTATTTCCGGTGGCGGAAAATCCTTATCCCCTACCGGACTATTGTGAATTGCGCCTTTTGTCATGTATTAAATAGAGAACGACGCGTCTGTGCTCATAAGTGGTTTATTCAGAACTGAAGAGATGACATGTGTACATATGTACTTACATACGAATAGGAGAGACGAGAGATAACAGAGGCTCTCGCTGTTCATGTACATTATGTTAATTAGCGTTGCCAGACAGATCATATTATGGTTACACTTCAAATTTCAACACTTTTGCTTAAGCATAATATTTTGTGATTAAAATGTATTAATCAATTAATCCAAGCGATTTTACAAATCTAATACATCGGCAACGTTTTTCTGTGTGGATACATATTCAAGTTTTATCTCTTTACTTTCTACTTTGTCTCTAACAAAATGATATTTTAAATCTATATGCTTTGTGCGTTTATGGTGAATAGGATTTTTCGCAATATGATGCGCACTGAGGTTGTCACCATAGATAGCCATTGGCCCTTGATTTGAGTATCCAATCTCTTGCAACAGACCTTGTAGATATACTGCTTCTCTAGCGGCTGTTGATAGCGCCACATACTCTGCTTCGGTGCTGCTCATGGCGACGACGCTCTGCTTGGCTGATGTCCACGAAAACGCACTACCAGCTAGGAAGAAAACGTATCCGGAATATGATTTTCGGTCCAGCTTGTCATTTGCCAAATCAGCATCGGCGAACCCTTTTACTGGCTCTCCAGACTTTTGGTAGATGATGCTCATATTTATTGTGCCTCGTAAATAGCGCAACACATGCTTAGCTGCAGTTTCGTGCTCCACATGAGGGTCTTGGTTTCGCTGTGATAGTTTGCTCACAGCATGAAGAATGTCGGGCCGGCTCAAAACTGCTAAGTACATGAGCGAACCAATAAGTGATTGATAATATGTCTTATTTACCTTTACACATTCTTCATCTTTACAACCAACGTGAAAACCTGGGTCAAGTGGTGTTGCGACTGGACGGCAATCCTGCATACCGAAAGTATTCAAAACGCTTTCAATATACCTCTTCTGGCATAACTTGAGGACGCCTTGTTTGCCTTCTTGATGAATTTCCATGCCTAGGAAAAAGTTGAGCTGACCTCCATCTTTCATCTCAAATACGGATGCGATATTTTGCTTGATCGCGCTGACGTCCATCTCTTTTGGACAGATGATTATCAGGTCGTCGACGTAAACTGCTATATAACTGAAGCCTTGTTGATGCTGTTTGACGTATAGACATGGCTCGTGTTGACTTTTTTTAAAGCCCATGTTAACCAGCACCTCGTTCAATGTGTCATTCCAGACACGTCCAGACTGCTTCAGCCCATAGATAGCCTTTTGAAGTTTGAGTACCTTGTGGGGGTTCTGCTCATCTATAAAGCCTACGGGTTGCTTCATATAGACGACTTCTTGGAGTTTACCGTTGAGATACGCGTTAGAGATATCCACCTGATGCATGTGTAACTGCTTTTCTGCAGCAATCGCAAATAACATTCGGATTGTCTCATAACGTATCACTGGAGAATATGTCTCCGTAGTTAACGCCAAACTGCTGGCAACATCCTTGTGCCACAAGTCTCGACTTAAACCTTTCAATGTCACCGTTTTGGTTGCGTTTGATTCTGAAAACCCATTTTGAACCTATAGCCTTTTTTCCGGGCGGAAGATTGACAGGAGTCCATGTATTATTTGACACGAGTGCATCGAATTCCTTTCGCATAGATTTTTTCCATTCTTCTGCATCGTGGCTTTGCAACGCCTCTGCAACGGTCCGTGGAGTCTCAATGTCATCGGAGCAGCTAAGATTGTTGAGGACATTGTACTGCTTCTTTGGTCTGCCAGGTTGACCAGTACGAATGATTTTTGGCCTTCCTGGGCCACGTATTTGTGGGATGTCTTCTTCATCTGAGCTGCGGCTCTGTTCTGGATCGCTTGCACTTACGAAGTACTCCTCCTCATCATCATCGCTGTTGTCAATGTTGCTAATCGTTTCGTCTTCGGGCTCAACAACAGTTTGTACCTGCACAGGTTCTTCGTTTGACTCAAAGCGTATGATGATTTTTGCAAGATCGTCAGTCTGATCTCCATTTTCGTAAATATCATTTACTTCCTTGACGAACTGGCAATTTTGACGTCTCGGCGTTCCACTATCATTCGCTTTTCTTGGTCATATAAACGATATGCTTTTGCTGCAAAAGAGTAGCCAACAAAAATGTACTCCTTTCCTTTTGCAACGAATTTGCCTTTTTTGGTTTTTTCCAGTGCAAATGCGCGTGAACCAAATATTTTCAGATGGTTTACCGACGGCTTGCGCTTGTTCCAAGCCTCGAAGGGGGTGCATCCATTTAACGCTCTGGTCGGACATCTATTTCTCAAATATACTGCAGTTTGAACGGCTTCAGCCCACAAAAATTCTTTTAAATTTGCATGAATTAACATACTCCTAGCCATTTCAACGATTGTACGATTTGCGCGCTCAGCAACGCCGTTTTGCTGAGGTGTGTAAGGCACCGTTAGTTCTCTTTTTATTCCGCACGCATTTAAAAAATTTGTAAATTCATTGTTTATGTACTCAGTACCGTTATCGCTTCGCAAGGCTTTGATTGTTTTTTCGGTTTGGCACTCAACATAACTTTTATACATTTTAAATTTCTCAAAAACTTCATTTTTGGCGCGCATAAAATATACGTGAATTTTTCGCGAGTAATCGTCTATAAATGTAACAAAATAACGGTTTCCAGCCAGAGATTTAACATTCATAGGTCCGCATACGTCGATATGGATCAATTCCAGAACACTTTTCGTAACACGTTCTGCCTTTTGTGGGAACGGCAATGCACATATTTTAGCCTTATTGCATGTGTCGCAATTTGTGTTTACGGATACGTTTTTAATTTTCATCCCGATTACACGTTCTTTCTCACAAAGATTCTTTAAATTTTGAAAATTTAAGTGCCCGTAGCGGCTATGCCATTTTTTTGCAAGAGATATATCGGATATCAAATGCACTGCATCAGTGGTTTTTTCCACTCCATACACGTATAAATTGTTTTCTTGTACCGCTCGCAACATTATATGTCCATGTTTATTTCGCACTAAAGCTTCTGAATTTCCGAATGTAGTGACATTCCCGAACTCGGCTGCTTTGCTCACCGACAAAAAATTCATTTTTAAATCCGGCACATACAACACGTTTCGCAATTCTATATTTGTTTCATTTGATTTAATTCTTACAGTTCCAATACCTAGGGACTCAATATACTTTTCTGCAGCCAACATAATGGTTGTGTTTTTCTTATTAAAGGTTTCAAACAAATTTTTATTACAACACATATGCGATGTTGCCCCACTGTCGATACACCAAGAATTTTTTTGATTTTTCATCCCTTACGCACTCTTTCGTATTATCTTTGTTGCTTTTGCACTCGGATGCGCGGTGCCCGCTTTGTTTACATTTGTAGCATTTTCCTCGAAACTCGCGATGCTCGTTGGATTTCTGGCCGTCTCGTTTGCTGTCTTTTCGACTGGCGCCGTAATTCTTCGAACGCGCACCGTTTCTTTGAGTCTGTGTGTGTGCGTACACTGCCTGCACAGCAAGCTCACGATCGTTTCTTTCGTCTTTACGTGCTCCTTCTTCAAGTATTTTTACTTTTACCGTTTCGAACGGCGGCAGACTGTCGCGTGTTTCTATCGCCACGACGAAATTTTCCCAACCGCTGGGCAAGCTCGACAACAACATTATTACTTTTAGCTCGTCTTGAATGTCGATATTTAGCTCGGCTAACTTTTCAGTAATTTCCACGAAAGAATTTACATATTGTACCACGTTATCACCGTTTTGCATATTTTGCCGCAAAAGTTTTTGGTATAACTGTACCTTTCGCACTGGTCCCACTGACACATGTACATCGCGTAATTTTTGCCACGCCTGCTTCGACGTTGTGCACGACTTTATGTGCATCAACTGCGTTGCTTTTACATTTAATATAATACATGCCAACGCCTTTTGATCAGCCTTGTCCCACTGTGCCAAGTGTTCCTGCTGCTTCCTCCTGTGGCCTTTCGGTTTTACCACTTACATATGTCCAAAAATCCGTTGTGATCAATACACTACGCATGGACATAGACCACACATCGTAATTGTCTTCCCCCAATTTTTCAATTTGCAGAGACACACTCATTTTGTTTTAATTGCTACACGCCACTTTCTAACTGGTGCACGATTTATTTGCAATTGCATCAAACAAAATATTAACTTCCAGTTCTACCACGGTTTTTTAATTGTTTTTAATACACGCCCGATCTTTCGGTGATCTGGGCCCATAACCTATTGTGAATTGCGCCTTTTGTCATGTATTAAATAGAGAACGACGCGTCTGTGCTCATAAGTGGTTTATTCAGAACTGAAGAGATGACATGTGTACATATGTACTTACATACGAATAGGAGAGACGAGAGATAACAGAGGCTCTCGCTGTTCATGTACATTATGTTAATTAGCGTTGCCAGACAGATCATATTATGGTTACACTTCAAATTTCAACACGGACAACTTATCTCTGCTGACGAAATACGTCTCTCTGCTGGCGGAAAACTTATTTCCGGTGGCGGCAAATCTATATCCGCTGGCGGCAAATCTATATCCGCTGGCGGACAACTTATCTCCGCTGGCAGACAATTTATCTCCGCTGACGAACTACGATTCTCCGCTGGCAGAAAACTTATCTCTGCTGGCAGAACATTTACCTCCGGCGGTGGGAAATGTATATCCTACGATTCTCCACTGGCAGAAAACTTATCTCTGCTGGCAGAACATTTACCTCCGGCGGTGGGAAATGTATATCCCCTGCCGGACAACTTATCTCTGCTGACGAAAAACGTCTCTCCGCTGGCGGAAAACTTATTTCCGGTGGCGGGAAATTTATATCCCCTACCAGACAACTTATCTCTGCTGACGAAATACGTCTCTCCGCTGCCGGAATAATTATTTCCGGTGGCCGGAAACCTATATCCGCTGGCGGACAACTTATCTCCGCTGGCAGACAATTTATCTCCGCTGACGAACTACGTTTCTCCGCTGGCAGAAAGCTTATCTCCGGTGGCAGGAAATTTATATCCCCTGCCGGACAACTTATCTCTGCTGACGAAATACGTCTCTCCGCTGGCGGAAAACTTATTTCCGGTGGCGGGAAATCTATATCCCCTGCCGGACAACTTAACTCTGCTGACGAAATACGTCTCTCCGCTGGCGGAAAACTTATTTCCGGTGGCGGGAAATCTGTACCCGCTGAAGGACAACTTATCTCCGCTGACGAACTACGTTTCTCCGCTGGCAGAAAACTTATCTCCGGTGGCAGGAAATTTATATCCCCTGCCGGACAGCTTATCTCTGCTGACGAAATACGTCTCTCCGCTGGCGGAAAACTTATTTCCGGTGGCGGGAAATCTATATCCCTTGCCAGGCAACTTATCTCTGCTGACGAAATACGTCTCTCCGCTGGCGGAAAACTTATTTCCGGTGGCGGAAAATCTTTATCCCCTACCGGACAACTTATCTCTGCTGACGAAATACGTCTCTCTGCTGGCGGAAAACTTATTTCCGGTGGCGGCAAATCTATATCCGCTGGCGGACAACTTATCTCCGCTGGCAGAAAACTTATCTCCGCTGGCAGAACATTTACCTCCGGCGGTGGGAAATGTATATCCCCTGCCGGACAACTTATCTCTGCTGACGAAAAACGTCTCTCCGCTGGCGGAAAACTTATTTCCGGTGGCGGCAAATCTATATCCGCTGGCGGACAACTTATCTCCGCTGGCAGACAATTTATCTCCGCTGACGAACTACGATTCTCCGCTGGCAGAAAACTTATCTCCGCTGGCAGAACATTTACCTCCGGCGGTGGGAAATGTATATCCCCTGCCGGACAACTTATCTCTGCTGACGAAAAAACGTCTCTCCGCTGGCGGAAAACTTATTTCCGGTGGCGGGAAATTTATATCCCCTACCAGACAACTTATCTCTGCTGACGAAATGCGTCTCTCCGCTGCCGGAATAATTATTTCCGGTGGCGGGAAACCTATATCCGCTGGCGGACAACTTATCTCCGCTGGCAGACAATTTATCTCCGCTGACGAACTACGTTTCTCCGCTGGCAGAAAGCTTATCTCCGGTGGCAGGAAATTTATATCCCCTGCCGGACAACTTATCTCTGCTGACGAAATACGTCTCTCCGCTGGCGGAAAACTTATTTCCGGTGGCGGGAAATCTATATCCCCTGCCGGACAACTTAGCTCTGCTGACGAAATACGTCTCTCCGCTGGCGGACAACTTATTTCCGGTGGCGGGAAATCTGTACCCGCTGAAGGACATCTTATCTCCGCTGACGAACTACGTTTCTCCGCTGGCAGAAAACTTATCTCCGGTGGCGGGAAATTTATATCCCCTGCCGGACAGCTTATCTCTGCTGACGAAATACGTCTCTCCGCTGGCGGAAAACTTATTTCCGGTGGCGGGAATTCTATATCCCCTACCGGAAAACTTATCTCTGCTAAAGAAATACGTCTCTCCGCTGGCGGAAAACTTATTTCCGGTGCCGGGAAATCTATATCCGCTGGCGGACAACTTATCTCCGCTGGCAGACAATTTATCTCCGCTGACGAAATACGCTTCTCCGCTGGCAGAAAACTTATCTCCGCTGGCAGAACATTTACTTCCGGCGGCGAGGAATTTATATCCCCTGCCGGACATCTTATCTCTGCTGACAAAATAAATCTCTCCGTTGGCGGAAAACTTTTCTCCGCTGACAGACATCTTATCTCCGCTGACGAACTACGTTTCTCCGCTGCCAGAAAACTTATCTACGCTGGCAGAACATTTACTTCCGGCGGCGAGGAATTTATATCCCCTGCCGGACATCTTATCTCTGCTGACGAAATACGTCTCTCCGCTGGCGGAAAGCTTATTTCCGGTGGCGGGAAATCTATATCCGCTGGCGGACAACTTATCTTCGCTGGCAGACGATTTATGTCCGCTGATGCACTACGATTCTTCGCTGGCGGAAAACTTATTTCCGGTGGCGGGAAATGTATATCCCCTGCCGGACAACTTATCTCTGCTGACGAAATACGTCTCTCCGCTGGCTGAAAACTTATTTCCGGTGGCGGGAAATTTATATCCCCTGCCGGACAGCTTATCTCTGCTGACGAAATATGTCTCTCCGCTGGCTTAAAACTTATTTCCGGTGGCGGGAAATTTATATCCCCTGCCGGACAGCTTATCTCTGCTGACGAAATATGTCTCTCCGCTGGCGGAAAGCTTATTTCCGGTGGCGGGAAATCTATATCCGCTGGCGGACAACTTATCTCCGCTGGCAGACGATTTATGTCCGCTGATGCACTACGATTCTTCGCTGGCGGAAAATTTATTTCCGGTGGCGGGAAATGTATATCCCCTGCCGGACAACTTATCTCTGCTGACGAAATACGTCTCTCCGCTGGCTGAAAACTTATTTCCGGTGGCGGGAAATTTATATCCCCTGCCGGACAGCATATCTCTGCTGACGAAATACGTCTCTCCGCTGGCTGAAAACTTATTTCCGGTGGCGGGAAATTTATATCCCCTGCCGGACAGCTTATCTCTGCTGACGAAATATGTCTCTCCGCTGGCGGAAAACTTATTTCCGGTGGCGGGAATTCTATATCCCCTACCGGAAAACTTATCTCTGCTAACGAAATACGTCTCTCCGCTGGCGGAAAACTTATTTCCGGTGCCGGGAAATCTATATCCGCTGGCGGACAACTTATCTCCGCTGGCAGACAATTTATCTCCGCTAACGAACTACGCTTCTCCGCTGGCAGAAAACTTATCTCCGCTGGCAGAACATTTACTTCCAGCGGCGAGGAATTTATATCCCCTGCCGGACATCTTATCTCTGCTGACAAAATACATCTCTCCGCTAGCGGCAAACTTATCTGTGGTGGCGGGAAATTTATATCCCCTGCCGGACAGCTTATCTCTGCTGACGAAATACGTCTCTCCGCTGGCGGAAAACTTATTTCCGGTGGCGGGAAATCTATACCCGCTGAAGGACAACTTATTTCCGCTGGCAGACAATTTATCTCCGCTGACGAACTACGTTTCTCCGCTGGCAGAAAACTTATCTCCGGCGGCGAGGAATTTATATCCCCTGCCGGACATCTTATCTCTGCTGACAAAATACATCTCTCCGTTGGCGGAAAATTTATATCCGCTGGCGGAAAACTTTTCTCCGCTGACAAACATCTTATCTCCGCTGACAAACTACGTTTCTCCGCTGCCAGAAAACTTATCTACGCTGGCAGAACATTTACTTCCAGCGGCGAGGAATTTATATCCCCTGCCGGACATCTTATCTCTGCTGACAAAATACATCTCTCCGCTAGCGGCAAACTTATCTGTGGTGGCGGGAAATTTATATCCCCTGCCGGACAACTTATCTCTGCTGACGAAATACGTCTCTCCGCTGGCGGAAAGCTTATTTCCGGTGGCGGGAAATCTATATCCGCTGGCGGACAACTTATCTCCGCTGGCAGACGATTTATGTCCGCTGACGAACTACGATTCTTCGCTGGCGGAAAACTTATTTCCGTTGGCGGGAAATGTATATCCCCTGCCGGACAACTTATCTCTGCTGACGAAATACGTCTCTCCGCTGGCTGAAAACTTATTTCCGGTGGCGGGAAATTTATATCCCCTGCCGGACAGCATATCTCTGCTGACGAAATACGTCTCTCCGCTGGCTGAAAACTTATTTCCGGTGGCGGGAAATTTATATCCCCTGCCGGAAAGCTTATCTCTGCTGACGAAATACGTCTCTCCGCTGGCGGAAAACTTATTTCCGGTGGCGGGAAATCAATATCTGCTGGCGGACAACTTATCTCCGCTGGCAGAAAACTTAGCTCCGATGGCGGGAAATTTATATCCCCTGCCGGACAGCTTATCTCTGCCGACGAAATACGTCTCTCCGCTAGCTGAAAACTTATTTCCGATGGCGGGAAATCTATATCCCCTGCCGGACAGCTTATCTCTGCTGACGAAATACGTCTCTCCGCTGTCGGAAAGCTTATTTCCGGTGGCGGGAATTCTATATCCGCTGGCGGACAACTTATCTCCGCTGGCAGACGATTTATGTCCGCTGACGAACTATGATTCTTCGCTGGCGGAAAACTTATTTCCGGTGGCGGGAAATGTTTATCCCCTGCCGGACAACTTATCTCTGCTGACGAAATACGTCTCTCCGCTGGCTGAAAACTTATTTCCGGTGGCGGGAAATTTACATCCCCTGCCGGACAGCTTATCTCTGCTGACGAAATACGTCTCTCCGCTGGCGGAAAACTTATTTCCGGTGGCGGGAATTCTATATCCCCTAACGGAAAACTTATCTCTGCTAACGAAATACGTCTCTCCGCTGGCGGAAAACTTATTTCCGGTGCCGGGAAATCTATATCCGCTGGCGGACAACTTATCTCCGCTGGCAGACAATTTATCTCCGCTAACGAACTACGCTTCTCCGCTGGCAGAAAACTTATCTCCGCTGGCAGAACATTTACTTCCGGCGGCGAGGAATTTATATCCCCTGCCGGACATCTTATCTCTGCTGACAAAATACATCTCTCCGTTGGCGGAAAATTTATATCCGCTGGCGGAAAACTTTTCTCCGCTGACAAACATCTTATCTCCGCTGACGAACTACGTTTCTCCGCTGCCAGAAAACTTATCTACGCTGGCAGAACATTTACTTCCAGCGGCGAGGAATTTATATCCCCTGCCGGACATCTTATCTCTGCTGACAAAATACATCTCTCCGCTAGCGGCAAACTTATCTGTGGTGGCGGGAAATTTATATCCCCTGCCGGACAACTTATCTCTGCTGACGAAATACGTCTCTCCGCTGGCGGAAAACTTATTTCCGGTGGCGGGAAATCTATACCCGCTGAAGGACAACTTATTTCCGCTGGCAGACAATTTATCTCCGCTGACGAACTACGTTTCTCCGCTGGCAGAAAACTTATCTCCGGTGGCGGGAAATTTATATCCCCTGCCGGACAGCTTATCTCTGCTGACGAAATACGTCTCTCCGCTGGCGGAAAACTTATTTCCGGTGGCGGGAAATCTATATCCCTTGCCAGGCAACTTATCTCTGCTGACGAAATACGTCTCTCCGCTGGCGGAAAACTTATTTCCGGTGGCGGAAAATCTTTATCCCCTACCGGACTATTGTGAATTGCGCCTTTTGTCATGTATTAAATAGAGAACGACGCGTCTGTGCTCATAAGTGGTTTATTCAGAACTGAAGAGATGACATGTGTACATATGTACTTACATACGAATAGGAGAGACGAGAGATAACAGAGGCTCTCGCTGTTCATGTACATTATGTTAATTAGCGTTGCCAGACAGATCATATTATGGTTACACTTCAAATTTCAACACTTTTGCTTAAGCATAATATTTTGTGATTACAATGTATTAATCAATTAATCCAAGCGATTTTACAAATCTATAATGCTTTTGCTTACATAAACTTTTGGTTAATACTGGTAACGTTTTTCTGTGTGGATACATATTCAAGTTTTATCTCTTTACTTTCTACTTTGTCTCTAACAAAATGATATTTTAAATCTATATGCTTTGTGCGCTTATGGTGGATAGGATTTTTCGCAATATGATGCGCACTGAGGTTGTCACCATAGATAGCCATTGGCCCTTGATTTGAGTATCCAATCTCTTGCAACAGACCTTGTAGATATACTGCTTCTCTAGCGGCTGTTGATAGCGCCACATACTCTGCTTCGGTGCTGCTCATGGCGACGACGCTCTGCTTGGCTGATGTCCACGAAAACGCACTACCAGCTAGGAAGAAAACGTATCCGGAATATGATTTTCGGTCCAGCTTGTCATTTGCCCAATCAGCATCGGCGAACCCTTTTACTGGCTCTCCAGACTTTTGGTAGATGATGCTCATATTTATTGTGCCTCGTAAATAGCGCAACACATGCTTAGCTGCAGTTTCGTGCTCCACATGAGGGTCTTGGTTTCGCTGTGATAGTTTGCTCACAGCATGAAGAATGTCGGGCCGGCTCAAAACTGCTAAGTACATGAGCGAACCAATAAGTGATTGATAATATGTCTTATTTACCTTTACACATTCTTCATCTTTACAACCAACGTGAAAACCTGGGTCAAGTGGTGTTGCGACTGGACGGCAATCCTGCATACCGAAAGTATTCAAAACGCTTTCAATATACCTCTTCTGGCATAACTTGAGGGCGCCTTGTTTGCCTTCTCGATGAATTTCCATGCAACGAAAACTTAGCTCCGATGGCGGGAAATTTATATCCCCTGCCGGACAGCTTATCTCTGCTGACGAAATACGTCTCTCCGCTAGCTGAAAACTTATTTCCGATGGCGGGAAATCTATATCCCCTGCCGGACAGCTTATCTCTGCTGACGAAATACGTCTCTCCGCTGTCGGAAAGCTTATTTCCGGTGGCGGGAATTCTATATCCGCTGGCGGACAACTTATCTCCGCTGGCAGACGATTTATGTCCGCTGACGAACTATGATTCTTCGCTGGCGGAAAACTTATTTCCGGTGGCGGGAAATGTTTATCCCCTGCCGGACAACTTATCTCTGCTGACGAAATACGTCTCTCCGCTGGCTGAAAACTTATTTCCGGTGGCGGGAAATTTACATCCCCTGCCGGACAGCTTATCTCTGCTGACGAAATACGTCTCTCCGCTGGCGGAAAACTTATTTCCGGTGGCGGGAATTCTATATCCCCTAACGGAAAACTTATCTCTGCTAACGAAATACGTCTCTCCGCTGGCGGAAAACTTATTTCCGGTGCCGGGAAATCTATATCCGCTGGCGGACAACTTATCTCCGCTGGCAGACAATTTATCTCCGCTAACGAACTACGCTTCTCCGCTGGCAGAAAACTTATCTCCGCTGGCAGAACATTTACTTCCGGCGGCGAGGAATTTATATCCCCTGCCGGACATCTTATCTCTGCTGACAAAATACATCTCTCCGTTGGCGGAAAATTTATATCCGCTGGCGGAAAACTTTTCTCCGCTGACAAACATCTTATCTCCGCTGACGAACTACGTTTCTCCGCTGCCAGAAAACTTATCTACGCTGGCAGAACATTTACTTCCAGCGGCGAGGAATTTATATCCCCTGCCGGACATCTTATCTCTGCTGACAAAATACATCTCTCCGCTAGCGGCAAACTTATCTGTGGTGGCGGGAAATTTATATCCCCTGCCGGACAACTTATCTCTGCTGACGAAATACGTCTCTCCGCTGGCGGAAAACTTATTTCCGGTGGCGGGAAATCTATACCCGCTGAAGGACAACTTATTTCCGCTGGCAGACAATTTATCTCCGCTGACGAACTACGTTTCTCCGCTGGCAGAAAACTTATCTCCGGTGGCGGGAAATTTATATCCCCTGCCAGACAGCTTATCTCTGCTGACGAAATACGTCTCTCCGCTGGCGGAAAACTTATTTCCGGTGGCGGGAAATCTATATCCCTTGCCAGGCAACTTATCTCTGCTGACGAAATACGTCTCTCCGCTGGCGGAAAACTTATTTCCGGTGGCGGAAAATCTTTATCCCCTACCGGACTATTGTGAATTGCGCCTTTTGTCATGTATTAAATAGAGAACGACGCGTCTGTGCTCATAAGTGGTTTATTCAGAACTGAAGAGATGACATGTGTACATATGTACTTACATACGAATAGGAGAGACGAGAGATAACAGAGGCTCTCGCTGTTCATGTACATTATGTTAATTAGCGTTGCCAGACAGATCATATTATGGTTACACTTCAAATTTCAACACTTTTGCTTAAGCATAATATTTTGTGATTACAATGTATTAATCAATTAATCTAAGCGATTTTACAAATCTATAATGCTTTTGCTTACATAAACTTTTGGTTAATACATCGGCAACGTTTTTCTGTGTGGATACATATTCAAGTTTTATCTCTTTACTTTCTACTTTGTCTCTAACAAAATGATATTTTAAATCTATATGCTTTGTGCGTTTATGGTGGATAGGATTTTTCGCAATATGATGCGCACTGAGGTTGTCACCATAGATAGCCATTGGCCCTTGATTTGAGTATCCAATCTCTTGCAACAGACCTTGTAGATATACTGCTTCTCTAGCGGCTGTTGATAGCGCCACATACTCTGCTTCGGTGCTGCTCATGGCGACGACGCTCTGCTTGGCTGATGTCCACGAAAACGCACTACCAGCTAGGAAGAAAACGTATCCGGAATATGATTTTCGGTCCAGCTTGTCATTTGCCAAATCAGCATCGGCGAACCCTTTTACTGGCTCTCCAGACTTTTGGTAGATGATGCTCATATTTATTGTGCCTCGTAAATAGCGCAACACATGCTTAGCTGCAGTTTCGTGCTCCACATGAGGGTCTTGGTTTCGCTGTGATAGTTTGCTCACAGCATGAAGAATGTCGGGCCGGCTCAAAACTGCTAAGTACATGAGCGAACCAATAAGTGATTGATAATATGTCTTATTTACCTTTACACATTCTTCATCTTTACAACCAACGTGAAAACCTGGGTCAAGTGGTGTTGCGACTGGACGGCAATCCTGCATACCGAAAGTATTCAAAACGCTTTCAATATACCTCTTCTGGCATAACTTGAGGGCGCCTTGTTTGCCTTCTCGATGAATTTCCATGCAACGAAAACTTAGCTCCGATGGCGGGAAATTTATATCCCCTGCCGGACAGCTTATCTCTGCTGACGAAATACGTCTCTCCGCTAGCTGAAAACTTATTTCCGATGGCGGGAAATCTATATCCCCTGCCGGACAGCTTATCTCTGCTGACGAAATACGTCTCTCCGCTGTCGGAAAGCTTATTTCCGGTGGCGGGAATTCTATATCCGCTGGCGGACAACTTATCTCCGCTGGCAGACGATTTATGTCCGCTGACGAACTATGATTCTTCGCTGGCGGAAAACTTATTTCCGGTGGCGGGAAATGTTTATCCCCTGCCGGACAACTTATCTCTGCTGACGAAATACGTCTCTCCGCTGGCTGAAAACTTATTTCCGGTGGCGGGAAATTTACATCCCCTGCCGGACAGCTTATCTCTGCTGACGAAATACGTCTCTCCGCTGGCGGAAAACTTATTTCCGGTGGCGGGAATTCTATATCCCCTAACGGAAAACTTATCTCTGCTAACGAAATACGTCTCTCCGCTGGCGGAAAACTTATTTCCGGTGCCGGGAAATCTATATCCGCTGGCGGACAACTTATCTCCGCTGGCAGACAATTTCTCTCCGCTAACGAACTACGCTTCTCCGCTGGCAGAAAACTTATCTCCGCTGGCAGAACATTTACTTCTGGCGGCGAGGAATTTATATCCCCTGCCGGACATCTTATCTCTGCTGACAAAATACATCTCTCCGTTGGCGGAAAATTTATATCCGCTGGCGGAAAACTTTTCTCCGCTGACAAACATCTTATCTCCGCTGACGAACTACGTTTCTCCGCTGCCAGAAAACTTATCTACGCTGGCAGAACATTTACTTCCAGCGGCGAGGAATTTATATCCCCTGCCGGACATCTTATCTCTGCTGACAAAATACATCTCTCCGCTAGCGGCAAACTTATCTGTGGTGGCGGGAAATTTATATCCCCTGCCGGAAAACGTATCTCTGCTGACGAAATACGTCTCTCTGCTGGCGGAAAACTTATTTCCGGTGGCGGAAAATCTTTATCCCCTACCGGAAAACTTATCTCTGCTAACGAAATACGTCTCTCCGCTGGCGGAAAACTTATTTCCGGTGCCGGGAAATCTATATCCGCTTGCGGACAACTTATCTCCGCTGGCAGACAATTTATCTCCGCTGACGAACTACGCTTCTCTGCTGGCAGAAAACTTATCTCCGCTGGCAGAACATTTACTTCCGGCGGCGAGGAATTTATATCCCCTGCCGGACATCTTATCTCTGCTGACAAAATACATCTCTCCGCTAGCGGCAAACTTATCTGTGGTGGCGGGAAATTTATATCCCCTGCCGGAAAACTTATCTCTGCTGACGAAATACGTCTCTCCGCTAGCGGCAAACTTATTTCCGGTGGCGGGAATTCTATATCCCCTAACGGAAAACTTATCTCTGCTAACGAAATACGTCTCTCCGCTGGCGGAAAACTTATTTCCGGTGCCGGGAAATCTATATCCGCTGGCGGACAACTTATCTCCGCTGGCAGACAATTTATCTCCGCTAACGAACTACGCTTCTCCGCTGGCAGAAAACTTATCTCCGCTGGCAGAACATTTACTTCCGGCGGCGAGGAATTTATATCCCCTGCCGGACATCTTATCTCTGCTGACAAAATACATCTCTCCGTTGGCGGAAAATTTATATCCGCTGGCGGAAAACTTTTCTCCGCTGACAAACATCTTATCTCCGCTGACGAACTACGTTTCTCCGCTGCCAGAAAACTTATCTACGCTGGCAGAACATTTACTTCCAGCGGCGAGGAATTTATATCCCCTGCCGGACATCTTATCTCTGCTGACAAAATACATCTCTCCGCTAGCGGCAAACTTATCTGTGGTGGCGGGAAATTTACATCCCCTGCCGGACAGCTTATCTCTGCTGACGAAATACGTCTCTCCGCTGGCGGAATACTTATTTCCGGTGGCGGGAATTCTATATCCCCTAACGGAAAACTTATCTCTGCTAACGAAATACGTCTCTCCGCTGGCGGAAAACTTATTTCCGGTGCCGGGAAATCTATATCCGCTTGCGGACAACTTATCTCCGCTGGCAGACAATTTATCTCCGCTGACGAACTACGCTTCTCCGCTGGCAGAAAACTTATCTCCGCTGGCAGAACATTTACTTCCGGCGGCGAGGAATTTATATCCCCTGCCGGACATCTTATCTCTGCTGACAAAATACATCTCTCCGTTGGCGGAAAATTTATATCCGCTGGCGGAAAACTTTTCTCCGCTGACAAACATCTTATCTCTGCTGAAGAACTACGTTTCTCCGCTGCCAGAAAACTTATCTACGCTGGCAGAACATTTACTTCCAGCGGCGAGGAATTTATATCCCCTGCCGGACATCTTATCTCTGCTGACAAAATACATCTCTCCGCTAGCGGCAAACTTATCTGTGGTGGCGGGAAATTTATATCCCCTGCCGGACAGCTTATCTCTGCTGACGAAATACGTCTCTCCGCTGGCGGAAAACTTATTTCCGGTGGCGGGAAATCTATATCCCTTGCCAGGCAACTTATCTCTGCTGACGAAATACGTCTCTCCGCTGGCGGAAAACTTATTTCCGGTGGCGGAAAATCTTTATCCCCTACCGGACTATTGTGAATTGCGCCTTTTGTCATGTATTAAATAGAGAACGACGCGTCTGTGCTCATAAGTGGTTTATTCAGAACTGAAGAGATGACATGTGTAAATATGTACTTACATACGAATAGGAGAGACGAGAGATAACAGAGGCTCTCGCTGTTCATGTACATTATGTTAATTAGCGTTGCCAGACAGATCATATTATGGTTACACTTCAAATTTCAACACTTTTGCTTAAGCATAATATTTTGTGATTACAATGTATTAATCAATTAATCCAAGCGATTTTACAAATCTAATACATCGGCAACGTTTTTCTGTGTGGATACATATTCAAGTTTTATCTCTTTACTTTCTACTTTGTCTCTAACAAAATGATATTTTAAATCTATATGCTTTGTGCGTTTATGGTGAATAGGATTTTTCGCAATATGATGCGCACTGAGGTTGTCACCATAGATAGCCATTGGCCTTTTTTTCTCCGCTGACAGACATCTTATCTCCGCTGCCGGACAACTTATCTCTGCTGACAAAATACGTCTCTCCGCTGTCGGAAAACTTATCTCCGGTGGCGGGAAATTTATATCCGCTGGCGAACAAATTATACCCGCTGACGAATAACGTTTCTCCGCCGGCAGAAAACTTATCTCCGCTGGCAGCACATTTACTTCCGGCGGCGAGGAATTTAAATCCCCTGCCGGACATCTTATCTCTGCTGAAAATATACATCTCTCCGCTGGCGGAAAACTTATCTGCGGTGGCGGGAAATTTATATCCGCTGGCGGAAAACTTATCTCCGTTGGCAGACAATTTATTTCCGCTGACGAACTACGATTCTCCGCTGGCGAATAACTTGTCTGCGGTGGCGGGAAATTTATATCCCCAGCCGGACAATTTATCCCCGCTGACGAATTTCGTTTCTCCGCGGGCAGAAAACTAATCTCCGCTGGCAGAACATTTACTTCCGGCGGCGAGGAATTTATATCCCCTGCCGGACATCTTATCTCTGCTGACAAAATACATCTCTCCGCTGGCGGAAAACTTATCTGCGGTGGCGGGAAATTTATATCCCCTGCCGGACAATTTATCCACGCTGACGAATTTCTTTTCTCCGCCGGCAGAAAACATATCTCCGCTGGCAATTCATTTTCTTCCTCCGGCGAGGAATTTATATCCCGGAACTTTTCTCCGCTGACAGACATCTTATCTCCGCTGCCGGACAACTTATCTCTGCTGACAAAATACGTCTGTCCGCTGGCGGAAAACTTATCTCCGGTGGCGGGAAATTTATATCCGCTGGCGGACAACTTATCTCCGTTGGCAGAGAATTTATCTCCGCTGACGAACTACGATTCTCCGCTGGCGAATAACTTATCTCCGGTGGCGGGAAATTTATATCCGCTGGCGGAAAACTTATCTCCGTTGGCAGAAAATTTATCTCCGCTGACGAAGTACGATTCTCCGCTGGCGGAAAACTTATCTGCGTTGGCGGGAAATTAATATCCGCTGGCGGAGAACTTTTCTCCGCTGACAGACATCTTATCTCCGCTCCCGGACAACTTATCTCTGCTCACAAAATACATCTCTCCGCTGGCGGAAAACTTATCTCCGGTGGCGGAAAATTTATATCCGCTGGTGGAAAACTTTTCTCCGCTGACAGACATCTTATCTCCGCTGGCAGATAATTTATCTCCGCTGACGAACTACGATTCTCCGCTGGCAGAAAACTTATCTGCGGTGGCGGGAAATTTATATCCGCTGGCGGAGAAATTATACCCGCTGACGAATAACGTTTCTCCGCCGGCAGAAAACTTATCTCCGCTGGCAGCACATTTACTTCCGGCGGCGAGGAATTTAAATCCCCTGCCGGACATCTTATCTCTGCTGAAAATATACATCTCTCCGCTGGCGGAAAACTTATCTGCGGTGGCGGGAAATTTATATCCGCTGGCGGAAAACTTATTACCTGTGGCGGGAAAATTATAATCCCCTGCCGGACAATTTATCTCCGCTGACGAATTACGTTTCTCCGCCGGCAGAAAACTTATCTCCGCTGCCGGACAACTTATCTCTGCGGACAAAATACGTCTTTTCGCTGGAAGAAAACTTATCTCCGGTGGCGGGAAATTTATATCCGCTGCCGGACAACTTATCTCTGCAGACGAAATACGTCTCTCCGCTGGCGGAAATTTTATTTCTGGTGGCGGGAAATTAATATCCGCTGGCGGAAAACTTTTTTCCGCTGACAGACATCTTATCTCCGCTGGCAGAATTTATCTCTGCTGACAAAATACGTCTCTCCGCTGGCGGAAAACTTATTTCCGGATGCGGGAAATATATATCCCCTGCCTGACAACTTATCTCTGCTGACGAAATACGTCTCTCCGCTGGCGGAAAACTTATTTCTGGTGGCGGGAAATTTATAATAACGTTTCTCCGCCGGCAGAAAACCTATCTCCGCTGGCAGAACATTTACTTCCGGCGGTGAGCAATTTATTTCTCCTGCCGGACATTTTATCTCTGCTGAAAGAATACATCTCTCCGCTGGCGGAAAACTTATCTGCGGTGGCGTGAATATTATATCCGCTGGCGGACAACTTTTCTCCAGAGGGGGAAATTTATATCCCCTGCCGGGCAACTTATCTCCGCTGACGAACCACGTTTCTCCGACGGCAGAAAACTTATCTCCAGAGAGGGAAATTTATATCCCCTGCCGGAAAACTTATCTCCGGTGGCGGGAAATTTATATCCGCTGGCGGAAAACTTTTCTCCATAGGGGGAAATTTATATCCCCATCCAGACAACTTATCTCCGCTGATGAACTACGTTTCTCCGCTGGCAGAAAACTTATATCCCCTGACGGACAACTTATCTCTGCTAACAAAATACATCTCTCCGCTGACGGAAAACTTATCTGCGGTGGCGGGAAATTTATATCCGCTGGCGGAAAACTTTTCTCCGCTGACAGACATCATATCTCCGCTACCGGACAACTTATCTCTGCTGACAAAATACGTCTCTCCGCTGGCGGAAGACTTATCTCCGGTGGTGGGAAATTTATATCCGCTGGCGGAAAACTTTTCTCCATAGGGGGAAATTTATATCCCCATCCAGACAACTTATCTCCGCTGATGAACTACGTTTCTCCGCTGGCAGAAAACTTATCTTCGGCGGTGGGAAATTTATATCCCCTGACGGACAACTTATCTCTGCTAACAAAATACATCTCTCCGCTGACGGAAAACTTATCTGCGGTGGCGGGAAATTTATATCCGCTGGCGGAAAACTTTTCTCCGCTGACAGACATCATATCTCCGCTGCCGAACAACTTATCTCTGCTGACAAAATACATCTCTCCGCTGGCGGATAACTTATCTACGGTGGCGGGAAATTTATATCTGCTTTCGGACAATTTGTACCCGCTGACGAATTACGTTCCTTCGCCGGCAGAAAACTTGTCTCCACTGGCAGAACATTTACTTCCGGCGGCGAGGAATTTATATCCCCTGCCGGACAACTTATCTCCGCTGACGAACTACGTTTCTTCGCTGGCAGAAAACTCATCTCCGGCGGCGGGAAATTTATATCCCCTGCCGGACAACTTATCTTTGCTGACGAAATACGTTTCTCCGCTGGCAGAAAACGTATCTCCGGCGGCGCACAACTTATCTCCGCTGGCGGACAATTTATACCCGCTGACGAACTACGTTTCTCCGCCGGCAGAAAGCTTATCTCCGCTGGCAGAACATTTACTTCCGGCGGCGAGGAATTTATATCCCCTGCCGGACATCTTATCTTTGCTGAAAATATACATCTCTCCGCTGGCGGAAAACTTATCTGCGGTGGCGGGAAATTTATACCCGCTGGTGGAAAACTTTTCTCCGCTGACAGACATCTTATCTCCGCTGCCGGACAACTTATCTCTGGTGACAAAATACGTCTGTCCGCTGGCGGAAAACTTATCTCCGGTGGCGGGAAATTTATATCCGCTGGTGGAAAACTTTTCTCCAGAGGGGGAAATTTAAAGCCCCTGCCGGACAACTTATCTCCGCTGACGAACTACGTTTCTCCGCTGGCAAAAAACTTATCTTCGGCGGCGGGAAATTTATATCCCCTGCCGGACATCTTATCTCTGCTGAAAAAATACATCTCTCCGCTGGCGGAACACTTATCTACGGTGGCGGGAAATTTATATCCGCTGGCGGAAAACTTTTCTCCGCTGACAGACATCTTATCTCCGCTGCCGGACAACTTATCTCTGCTGACAAAATACGTCTGTCCGCTGGCGGAAAACTTATCTCCGGTGGCGGGAAATTTATATCCGCTGGCGGACAATTTATCTCCGCTGGCAGACAATTTATCTCCGCTGACGAACTACGATTCTCCGCTGGCAGAAAACTTATCTCCGGCGGCGGGAAATTTATATCCCTGCCGGACATCTTATCTCTGCTGATAAAATACGCCACTCCGCTGGCGGAAAACTTATCTGCGGTGGCGGGAAATTTATATCCGCTGGCGGACAAATTATACCCGCTGATGAATAACGTTTCTCCGCCGGCAGAAAACTTATCTCCGCTGGCAGAACATTTACTTCCGGCGGAGAGGAATTTAGATCCCCTGCCGGACATCTTATCTCTGCTGAAAAAATACATCTCTCCGCTGGCGGAAAACTTATCTGCGGTGGCGGGAAATTTATATCCGCTGGCGGAAAACTTTTCTCCAGAGGTTGAAATTTATATCCCCTGCCGGACAACTTATCTCCGATGACGAACTAAGTTTCTCCGCTGGCAGAAAACTTATCTCCGGCGGCGGGAAATTTGTTATCCCCTGCCTGACAAATTTTCTCTGCTGACGAAATACGTCTCTCCCGTGGCAGAAAACTTATCTCCGGCGGCGCACAAGTTATCTCCCCTGCCGGACAATTTATCCCCGCTGACGAATTACGTTTCTCCGCCGGCAGAAAGCTTATCTCCGCTGGCAAAACATTTACTTCCGGCGGCGAGGAATTTATATCCCCTGCCGGACATCTTATCTCTGCTGAAAAAATACATCTCTCCGCTGGCGGAACACTTATCTACGGTGGCGGGAAATTTATATCCGCTGGCGGAAAACTTTTCTCCGCTGACAGACATCTTATCTCCGCTGCCGGACAACTTATCTCTGCTGACAAAATACGTCTGTCCGCTGGCGGAAAACTTATCTCCGGTGGCGGGAAATTTATATCCGCTGGCGGACAATTTATCTCCGCTGGCAGACAATTTATCTCCGCTGACGAACTACGATTCTCCGCTGGCAGAAAACTTATCTCCGGCGGCGGGAAATTTATATCCCCTGCCGGACATCTTATCTCTGCTGATAAAATACGCCACTCCGCTGGCGGAAAACTTATCTGCGGTGGCGGGAAATTTATACCCGCTGGCGGAAAACTTTTTTCCAGAGGGGGAAATTTATATCCCCTGCCGGAAAATTTATCCCCGCTGACGAATTTCTTTTCTCCGCCGGCAGAAAACAAATCTCCGCTGGCAATTCATTTACTTCCTCCGGCGAAGAATTTATATCCCCTGCCGGACATCTTATCTCTGCTGACAAATTACATCTCTCCGCTGGCGGAAAACTTATCTGCGGTGCCGGGAAATTTATATCCGCTGGCGGACAAATTATACCCGCTGACGAATAACGTTTCTCCGCCGGCAGAAAACTTATCTCCGCTGGCAGAACATTTACTTCCGGCGGAGAGGAATTTATATCCCCTGCCGGACATCTTATCTCTGCTGAAAAAATACATCTCTCCGCTGGCGGAAAACTTATCTGCGTTGGCGGGAAATTTATATCCGCTAGCGGAAAACTTTTCTCCGCTGACAGACATCTTATCTCCGCTCCCGGACAACTTATCTCTGCTGACAAAATACGAGGGGGGAAATTTATATCCCCTGCCGGACAACTTATCTCCGCTGACGAACTACGTTTCTCCGCCGGCAGAAAACTTATTTCCGCTGGCAGAACATTTGCTTCCGGCGGCGAGGAATTTATATCCCCTGCCGGACATCTTATCTCTGCTGAAAAAATACATCTCTCCGCTGGCGGTAAACTTATCTGTGGTGGCGGGAAATTTATATCCGCTGGCGGAAAACTTTTTTCCAGAGGGGGAAATTTATATCCCCTGCCGGAAAATTTATCCCCGCTGACGAATAATGTTTCTCCGCCGGCAGAAAACAAATCTCCGCTCTCAATTCATTTACTTCCTCCGGCGAGGAATTTATATCCCCTGCCGGACATCTTATCTCTGCTGACAAATTACATCTCTCCGCTGGCGGAAAACTTATCTGCGGTGCCGGGAAATTTATATCCGCTGGCGGACAATTTATCCCCGCTGACGAATAACGTTTCTCCGCCGGCAGAAAACTTATCTCCGCTGGCAGAACATTTACTTCCGGCGGAGAGGAATTTATATCCCCTGCCGGACATCTTATCTCTGCTGAAAAAATACATCTCTCCGCTGGCGGAAAACTTATCTGCGTTGGCGGGAAATTTATATCCGCTAGCGGAAAACTTTTCTCCGCTGACAGACATCTTATCTCCGCTGCCGGACAACTTATCTCTGCTGACAAAATACGTCTGTCCGCTGGCAGAAAACTTATCTCCGGTGGCGGGAAATATATATCCGCTGGCGGACAACTTATCTCTGTTGGCAGACAATTTATCTCCGCTGACGAACTACGATTCTCCGCTGGCGAATAACTTATCTGCGGTGGCGGGAAATTTATGTCCCCTGCCGGACAATTTATCCCCGCTGACGAATTTCGTTTCTCCGCCGGCAGAAAACTTATCTCCGCTGGCAGAACATTTACTTCCGGCGGCGAGGAATTTATATCCCCTGCCGGACATCTTATCTCTGCTGACAAAATACATCTCTCCGCTGGCGGAAAACTTATCTGCGGTTGCGGGAAATTTAATTCCGCTGGCGGACAATTTATCCCCGCTGACGAATAATGTTTCTCCGCCGGCAGAAAACTTATCTCCGCTGGCAGAACATTTACTTCCGGCGGCGAGGAATTCATAACCCCTTGCCGGACATCTTATCTCTGCTAACAAAATACATCTCTCCGCTGACGGAAAACTTATCTGCGGTGGCGGGAAATTTATATCCGCTGGCGGAAAACTTTTCTCCGCTGACAGACATCATATCTCCGCTGCCGAACAACTTATCTCTGCTGACAAAATACATCTCTCCGCTGGCGGATAACTTATCTACGGTGGCGGGAAATTTATATCTGCTGGCGGACAATTTGTACCCGCTGACGAATTACGTTTCTTCGCCGGCAGAAAACTTGTCTCCACTGGCAGAACATTTACTTCCGGCGGCGAGGAATTTATATCCCCTGCCGGACAACTTATCTCCGCTGACGAACTACGTTTCTTCGCTGGCAGAAAACTCATCTCCGGCGGCGGGAAATTTATATCCCCTGCCGGACAACATATCTTTGCTGCCGAAATACGTTTCTCCGCTGGCAGAAAACGTACCTCCGGCGGCGCACAACTTATCTCCGCTGGCGGACAATTTATCCCCGCTGACGAGCTACGTTTCTCCGCCGGCAGAAAGCTCATCTCCGCTGGCAGAACATTTACTTCCGGCGGCGAGGAATTTATATCCCCTGCCGGACATCTTATCTTTGCTGAAAATATACATCTCTCCGCTGGCGGAAAACTTATCTGCGCTGACAGACATCTTATCTCCGCTGCCGGACAACTTATCTCTGCTGACAAAATACGTCTGTCCGCTGGCAGAAAACGTATCTCCGGCGGCGGGAAATTTATATCTGCTGGCGGACAATTTGTACCCGCTGACGAGCTACGTTTCTCCGCCGGCAGAAAGCTCATCTCCGCTGGCAGAACATTTACTTCCGGCGGCGAGGAATTTATATCCCCTGCCGGACATCTTATCTTTGCTGAAAATATACATCTCTCCGCTGGCGGAAAACTTATCTGCGCTGACAGACATCTTATCTCCGCTGCCGGACAACTTATCTCTGCTGACAAAATACGTCTGTCCGCTGGCAGAAAACGTATCTCCGGCGGCGGGAAATTTATATCTGCTGGCGGACAATTTGTACCCGCTGACGAGCTACGTTTCTCCGCCGGCAGAAAGCTCATCTCCGCTGGCAGAACATTTACTTCCGACGGCGAGGAATTTTTATCCCCTGTCGGACATCTTATCTTTGCTGAAAATATACATCTCTCCGCTGGCGGAAAACTTATCTGCGTTGGCGGGAAATTTATATCCGCTAGCGGAAAACTTTTCTCCGCTGACAGACATCTTATCTCCGCTGCCGGACAACTTATCTCTGCTGACAAAATACGTCTGTCCGCTGGCGGAAAACTTATCTCCGGTGGCGGGAAATTTGTATCCGCTGGTGGAAAACTTTTCTCCAGAGGGAGAAATTTATATCCCCTGCCGGACATCTTATCTCTGCTGAAAAAATACATCTCTCCGCTGGCGGAACACTTATCTACGGTGGCGGGAAATTTATATCCGCTGGCGGAAAACTTTTCTCCGCTGACAGACATCTTATCTCCGCTGCCGGACAACTTATCTCTGCTGACAAAATACGTCTGTCCGCTGGCAGAAAACGTATCTCCGGCGGCGGGAAATTTATATCCGCTGGCGGACAACTTATCTCCGCTGGCAGACAATTTATCTCCGCTGACGAACTACGATTCTCCGCTGGCAGAAAACTTATCTTCGGCGGCGGGAAATTTATATCCCCTGCCGGACATCTTATCTCTGCTGATAAAATATATCTCTCCGCTGGCGGTAAACTTATCTGTGGTGGCGGGAAATTTATATCCGCTGGCGGAAAACTTTTTTCCAGAGGGGGAAATTTATATCCCCTGCCGGAAAATTTATCCCCGCTGACGAATTTCTTTTCTCCGCCGGCAGAAAACAAATCTCCGCTGGCAATTCATTTACTTCCTCCGGCGAGGAATTTATATCCCCTGCCGGACATCTTATCTCTGCTGACAAATTACATCTCTCCGCTGGCGGAAAACTTATCTGCGGTGCCGGGAAATTTATATCCGCTGGCGGACAATTTATCCCCGCTGACGAATAACGTTTCTCCGCCGGCAGAAAACTTATCTCCGCTGGCAGAACATTTACTTCCGGCGGAGAGGAATATATATCCCCTGCCGGACATCTTATCTCTGCTGAAAAAATACATCTCTCCGCTGGCGGAAAACTTATCTGCGTTGGCGGGAAATTTATATCCGCTAGCGGAAAACTTTTCTCCGCTGACAGACATCTTATCTCCGCTGCCGGACAACTTATCTCTGCTGACAAAATACGTCTGTCCGCTGGCGGAAAACTTATCTCCGGTGGCGGGAAATTTATATCCGCTGGCGGACAACTTATCTCCGCTGGCAGACAATTTATCTCCGCTGACGAACTACGATTCTTCGCTGGCAGAAAACTTATCTCCGGCGGCGGGAAATTTATATCCCCTGCCGGACATCTTATCTCTGCTGATAAAATACATCTCTCCGCTGGCGGTAAACTTATCTGTGGTGGCGGGAAATTTATATCCGCTGGCGGAAAACTTTTTTCCAGAGGGGGAAATTTATATCCCCTGCCGGAAAATTTATCCCCGCTGACGAATTTCTTTTCTCCGCCGGCAGAAAACAAATCTCCGCTGGCAATTCATTTACTTCCTCCGGCGAGGAATTTATATCCCCTGCCGGACATCTTATCTCTGCTGACAAATTACATCTCTCCGCTGGCGGAAAACTTATCTGCGGTGCCGGGAAATTTATATCCGCTGGCGGACAATTTATCCCCGCTGACGAATAACGTTTCTCCGCCGGCAGAAAACTTATCTCCGCTGGCAGAACATTTACTTCCGGCGGAGAGGAATATATATCCCCTGCCGGACATCTTATCTCTGCTGAAAAAATACATCTCTCCGCTGGCGGAAAACTTATCTGCGTTGGCGGGAAATTTATATCCGCTAGCGGAAAACTTTTCTCCGCTGACAGACATCTTATCTCCGCTGCCGGACAACTTATCTCTGCTTTCAAAATACGTCTGTCCGCTGGCGGAAAACTTATCTCCGGTGGCGGGAAATTTATATCCGCTGGCGGACATCTTATCTCTGTTGGCAGACAATTTATCTCCGCTGACGAGCTACGATTCTCCGCTGGCGAATAACTTATCTGCGGTGGCGGGAAATTTATATCCCCTGCCGGACAATTTATCCCCGCTGACGAATTTCGTTTCTCCGCCGGCAGAAAACTTATCTCCGCTGGCAGAACATTTACTTCCGTCGGCGAGGAATTTATATCCCCTGCCGGACATCTTATCTCTGCTGACAAAATACATCTCTCCGCTGGCGGAAAACTTATCTGCGGTGCCGGGAAATTTATATCCGCTGGCGGAAAACTTTTCTCCGCTGACAGACATCATATCTCAGCTGCCGAACAACTTATCTCTGCTGAAAAAATACATCTCTCCGCTGGCGGAAAACTTATCTGCGTTGGCGGGAAATTTATATCCGCTAGCGGAAAACTTTTCTCCGCTGACAGACATCTTATCTCCGCTGCCGGACAACTTATCTCTGCTGACAAAATACGTCTGTCCGCTGGCGGAAAACTTATCTCCGGTGGCGGGAAATTTGTATCCGCTGGTGGAAAACTTTTCTCCAGAGGGAGAAATTTATATCCCCTGCCGGACATCTTATCTCTGCTGAAAAAATACATCTCTCCGCTGGCGGAACACTTATCTACGGTGGCGGGAAATTTATATCCGCTGGCGGAAAACTTTTCTCCGCTGACAGACATCTTATCTCCGCTGCCGGACAACTTATCTCTGCTGACAAAATACGTCTGTCCGCTGGCGGAAAACTTATCTCCGGTGGCGGGAAATTTATATCCGCTGGTGGAAAACTTTTCTCCAGAGGGAGAAATTTATATCCCCTGCCGGACAACTTATCTTCGCTGACGAACTACGTTTCTCCGCTGGCAAAAAACTTATCTTCGGCGGCGGGAAATTTATATCCCCTGCTGGACATCTTATCTCTGCTGAAAAAATACATCTCTCCGCTGGCGGAACACTTATCTACGGTGGCGGGAAATTTATATCCGCTGGCGGAAAACTTTTCTCCGCTGACAGACATCTTATCTCCGCTGCCGGACAACTTATCTCTGCTGACAAAATACGTCTGTCCGCTGGCGGAAAACTTATCTCCGGTGGCGGGAAATTTATATCCGCTGGCGGACAACTTATCTTCGTTGGCAGACAATTTATCTCCGCTGACGAACTACGATTCTCCGCTGGCAGAAAACTTATCTCCGGCGGCGGGAAATTTATATCCCCTGCCGGACATCTTATCTCTGCTGACAAAATACGTCTCTCCGCTGGCGGAAAACTTATCTGCGGTGGCGGGAAATTTATATCCGCTGGCGGACAAATTATACCCGCTGACGAATAACGTTTCTCCGCCGGCAGAAAACTTATCTCCGCTAACAGCACATTTACTTCCGGCGGCGAGGAATTTAAATCCCCTGCCGGACATCTTATCTCTGCTGAGAAAATACATATCTCCGCTGGCGGATAACTTATCTGCGGTGTCGGGAAATTTATATCCGCTGGCGGAAAACTTATCTCCGTTGGCAGACAATTTATCTCCGCTGACGAACTACGATTCTCCGCTGGCGGAAAACTTATCTGCGTTGTCGGGAAATTTATATCCGCTGGCGGAAAACTTTTCTCCGCTGACAGACATCTTATCTCCGCTCCCGGACAACTTATCTCTGCTCACAAAATACATCTCTCCGCTGGCGGAAAACTTATCTCCGGTGGCGGAAAATTTATATCCGCTGGTGGAAAACTTTTCTCCGCTGACAGACATCTTATCTCCGCTGGCAGATAATTTATCTCCGCTGACGAACTACGATTCTCCGCTGGCAGAAAACTTATCTGCGGTGGCGGGAAATTTATATCCCCTGCCGGACAATTTATCCCCGCTGACGAATTTCGTTTCTCCGCGGGCAGAAAACTAATCTCCGCTGGCAGAACATTTACTTCCGGCGGAGAGGAATTTATATCCCCTGCCGGACATCTTATCTCTGCTGAAAAAATACATCTCTCCGCTGGCGGAAAACTTATCTGCGGTGGCGGGAAATTTATATCTGCTTTCGGACAATTTGTACCCGCTGACGAATTACGTTTCTTCGCCGGCAGAAAACTTGTCTCCACTGGCAGAACATTTACTTCCGTCGGCGAGGAATTTATATCCCCTGCCGGACATCTTATCTCTGCTGACAAAATACATCTCTCCGCTGGCGGAAAACTTATCTGCGGTGCCGGGAAATTTATATCCGCTGGCGGAAAACTTTTCTCCGCTGACAGACATCATATCTCAGCTGCCGAACAACTTATCTCTGCTGAAAAAATACATCTCTCCGCTGGCGGAAAACTTATCTGCGTTGGCGGGAAATTTATATCCGCTAGCGGAAAACTTTTTTCCGCTGACAGACATCTTATCTCCGCTGCCGGACAACTTATCTCTGCTGACAAAATACGTCTGTCCGCTGGCGGAAAACTTATCTCCGGTGGCGGGAAATTTATATCCGCTGGCGGAAAACTTTTCTCCGCTGACAGACATCTTATCTCCGCTCCCGGACAACTTATCTCTGCTCACAAAATACATCTCTCCGCTGGCGGAAAACTTATCTCCGGTGGCGGAAAATTTATATCCGCTGGTGGAAAACTTTTCTCCGCTGACAGACATCTTATCTCCGCTGAAGGACAACTTATCTCTGCTGACAAAATACGTCTGTCCGCTGGCGGAAAACTTATCTCCGGTGGCGGGAAATTTATATCCGCTGGTGGAAAAGTCTTCTCCAGAGGGGGAAATTTAAAGCCCCTGCCGGACAACTTATCTTCGCTGACGAACTACGTTTCTCCGCTGGCAAAAAACTTATCTTCGGCGGCGGGAAATTTATATCCCCTGCCGGACATCTTATCTCTGCTGAAAAAATACATCTCTCCGCTGGCGGAACACTTATCTACGGTGGCGGGAAATTTATATCTGCTTTCGGACAATTTGTACCCGCTGACGAATTACGTTTCTTCGCCGGCAGAAAACTTGTCTCCACTGGCAGAACATTTACTTCCGGCGGCGAGGAATTTATATCCCCTGCCGGACAACTTATCTCCGCTGACGAACTACGTTTCTTCGCTGGCAGAAAACTCATTTCCGGCGGCGGGAAATTTATATCCCCTGCCGGACAACTTATCTTTGCTGACGAAATACGTTTCTCCGCTGGCAGAAAACGTATCTCCGGCGGCGCACAACTTATCTCCGCTGGCGGACAATTTAACCCCGCTGACGAACTACGTTTCTCCGCTGACGAGCTACGTTTCTCCGCTGGCAGAAAATTAACCGCCGGCGGCGGTAAATTTATATCCCCTGCCGGACATCTTATCTTTGCTGAAAATATACTTCTCTCCGCTGGCGGAAAACTTATCTGCGGTGGCAGGAAATTTATACCCGCTGGCGGAAAACTTTTCTCCGCTGACAGACATCTTATCTCCGCTCCCGGACAACTTATCTCTGCTGACAAAATACGAGGGGGGAAATTTATATCCCCTGCCGGACAACTTATCTCCGCTGACGAACTACGTTTCTCCGCCGGCAGAAAACTTATTTCCGCTGGCAGAACATTTGCTTCCGGCGGCGAGGAATTTATATCCCCTGCCGGACATCTTATCTCTGCTGAAAAAATACATCTCTCCGCTGGCGGTAAACTTATCTGTGGTGGCGGGAAATTTATATCCGCTGGCGGAAAACTTTTTTCCGTTGGCAGACAATTTATCTCCGCTGACGAACTACGATTCTCCGCTGGCGGAAAACTTATCTGCGTTGTCGGGAAATTTATATCCGCTGGCGGAAAACTTTTCTCCGCTGACAGACATCTTATCTCCGCTCCCGGACAACTTATCTCTGCTCACAAAATACATCTCTCCGCTGGCGGAAAACTTATCTCCGGTGGCGGAAAATTTATATCCGCTGGTGGAAAACTTTTCTCCGCTGACAGACATCTTATCTCCGCTGGCAGATAATTTATCTCCGCTGACGAACTACGATTCTCCGCTGGCAGAAAACTTATCTGCGGTGGCGGGAAATTTATATCCCCTGCCGGACAATTTATCCCCGCTGACGAATTTCGTTTCTCCGCGGGCAGAAAACTAATCTCCGCTGGCAGAACATTTACTTCCGGCGGAGAGGAATTTATATCCCCTGCCGGACATCTTATCTCTGCTGAAAAAATACATCTCTCCGCTGGCGGAAAACTTATCTGCGGTGGCGGGAAATTTATATCCGCTAGCGGAAAACTTTTTTCCGCTGACAGACATCTTATCTCCGCTGCCGGACAACTTATCTCTGCTGACAAAATACGTCTGTCCGCTGGCGGAAAACTTATCTGCGTTGGCGGGAAATTTATATCCGCTGGCGGAAAACTTTTCTCCGCTGACAGATATCTTATCTCCGCTCCCGGACAACTTATCTCTGCTCACAAAATACATCTCTCCGCTGGCGGAAAACTTATCTCCGGTGGCGGAAAATTTATATCCGCTGGTGGAAAACTTTTCTCCGCTGACAGACATCTTATCTCCGCTGAAGGACAACTTATCTCTGCTGACAAAATACGTCTGTCCGCTGGCGGAAAACTTATCTCCGGTAGCGGGAAATTTATATCCGCTGGTGGAAAAGTCTTCTCCAGAGGGGGAAATTTATAGCCCCTGCCGGACAACTTATCTTCGCTGACGAACTACGTTTCTCCGCTGGCAAAAAACTTATCTTCGGCGGCGGGAAATTTATATCCCCTGCCGGACATCTTATCTCTGCTGAAAAAATACATCTCTCCGCTGGCGGAACACTTATCTACGGTGGCGGGAAATTTATATCCCCTGCCGGACATCTTATCTCTGCTGACAAAATACGTCTCTCCGCTGGCGGAAAACTTATCTGCGGTGGCGGGAAATTTATATCTGCTTTCGGACAATTTGTACCCGCTGACGAATTACGTTTCTTCGCCGGCAGAAAACTTGTCTCCACTGGCAGAACATTTACTTCCGGCGGCGAGGAATTTATATCCCCTGCCGGACAACTTATCTCCGCTGACGAACTACGTTTCTTCGCTGGCAGAAAACTCATTTCCGGCGGCGGGAAATTTATATCCCCTGCCGGACAACTTATCTTTGCTGACGAAATACGTTTCTCCGCTGGCAGAAAACGTATCTCCGGCGGCGCACAACTTATCTCCGCTGGCGGACAATTTAACCCCGCTGACGAACTACGTTTCTCCGCTGACGAACTACGTTTCTCCGCTGGCAGAAAATTAACCGCCGGCGGCGGTAAATTTATATCCCCTGCCGGATATCTTATCTTTGCTGAAAATATACTTCTCTCCGCTGGCGGAAAACTTATCTGCGGTGGCGGGAAATTTATACCCGCTGGCGGAAAACTTTTCTCCGCTGACAGACATCT
The DNA here is from genome assembly GCF_003369915.1 of Drosophila miranda. Lineage (NCBI taxonomy): Eukaryota > Metazoa > Arthropoda > Insecta > Diptera > Drosophilidae > Drosophila > Drosophila miranda. Next base: position 34,492,252 of record NC_046675.1, read on the forward strand.
TATCTCCGCTCCCGGACAACTTATCTCTGCTGACAAAATACGAGGGGGGAAATTTATATCCCCTGCCGGACAACTTATCTCCGCTGACGAACTACGTTTCTCCGCCGGCAGAAAACTTATTTCCGCTGGCAGAACATTTGCTTCCGGCGGCGAGGAATTTATATCCCCTGCCGGACATCTTATCTCTGCTGAAAAAATACATCTCTCCGCTGGCGGTAAACTTATCTGTGGTGGCGGGAAATTTATATCCGCTGGCGGAAAACTTTTTTCCAGAGGGGGAAATCTATATCCCCTGCCGGAAAATTTATCCCCGCTGACGAATTTCTTTTCTCCGCCGGCAGAAAACAAATCTCCGCTGGCAATTCATTTACTTCCTCCGGCGAGGAATTTATATCCCCTGCCGGACATCTTATCTCTGCTGACAAATTACATCTCTCCGCTGGCGGAAAACTTATCTGCGGTGCCGGGAAATTTATATCCGCTGGCGGACAATTTATCCCCGCTGACGAATAACGTTTCTCCGCCGGCAGAAAACTTATCTCCGCTGGCAGAACATTTACTTCCGGCGGAGAGGAATTTATATCCCCTGCCGGACATCTTATCTCTGCTGACAAAATACATCTCTCCGCTGGCGGAAAACTTATCTGCGTTGGCGGGAAATTTATATCCGCTAGCGGAAAACTTTTCTCCGCTGACAGACATCTTATCTCCGCTGCCGGACAACTTATCTCTGCTGACAAAATACGTCTGTCCGCTGGCGGAAAACTTATCTCCGGTGGCGGGAAATTTATATCCGCTGGCGGACAACTTATCTCTGTTGGCAGACAATTTATCTCCGCTGACGAACTACGATTCTCCGCTGGCGAATAACTTATCTGCGGTGGCGGGAAATTTATATCCCCTGCCGGACAATTTATCCCCGCTGACGAATTTCGTTCCTCCGCCGGCAGAAAACTTATCTCCGCTGGCAGAACATTTACTTCCGGCGGCGAGGAATTTATATCCCCTGCCGGACATCTTATCTCTGCTGACAAAATACATCTCTCCGCTGGCGGAAAACTTATCTGCGGTGGCGGGAAGTTTAATTCCGCTGGCGGACAATTTATCCCCGCTGACGAATAATGTTTCTCCGCCGGCAGAAAACTTATCTCCGCTGGCAGAACATTTACTTCCGGCGGCGAGGAATTCATAACCCCTTGCCGGACATCTTATCTCTGCTGACAAAATACATCTCTCCGCTGGCGGAAAACTTATCTGCGTTGGCGGGAAATTTAAATCCGCTGGCGGAAAACTTTTCTCCGCTGACAGACATCTTATCTCCGCTGCCGGACAACTTATCTCTGCTGACAAAATACGTCTGTCCGCTGGCGGGAAATTTATTTCCGCTGGCGGACAATTTATCCCCGCTGACGAATAATGTTTCTCCGCCGGCAGAAAACTTATCTCCGCTATGAGAACATTTACTTCCGGTGGCGGGAAATTTATATCCGCTGGCGGACAACCTATCTCTGTTAGCAGACAATTTATCTCCGTTGACGAACTACGATTCTCCGCTGGCGAATAACTTATCTGCGGTGGCGGGAAATTTATATCCCCTGCCGGACAATTAACCCCCGCTGACGAATTTCGTTTCTCCGCCGGCAGAAAACTTATCTCCGCTGGCAGAACATTTACTTCCGGCGGCGAGGAATTTATATCCCCTGCCGGACATCTTATCTCTGCTGACAAAATACATCTCTCCGCTGGCGGAAAACTTATCTGCGGTGGCGGGAAATTTAATTCCGTTGGCGGACAATTTATCCCCGCTGACAAATAATGTTTCTCCGCCGGCAGAAAACTTATCTCCGCTGGCAGAACATTTACTTCCGGCGGCGAGGAATTCATAACCCCTTGCCGGACATCTTATCTCTGCTGACAAAATACATCTCTCCGCTGGCGGAAAACTTATCTGCGTTGGCGGGAAATTTAAATCCGCTGGCGGAAAACTTTTCTCCGCTGACAGACATCTTATCTCCGCTGCCGGAAAACTTATCTCCGGTGGCGGGAAATTTATATCCGCTGGCGGACAACTTATCTCTGTTGGCAGACAATTTATCTCCGCTGACGAACTACGATTCTCCGCTGGCGAATAACTTATCTGCGGTGGCGGGAAATTTATATCCCCTGCCGGACAATTTATCCCCGCTGACGAATTTCGTTTCTCCGCCGGCAGAAAACTTATCTCCGCTGGCAGAACATTTACTTCCGTCGGCGAGGAATTTATATCCCCTGCCGGACATCTTATCTCTGCTGACAAAATACATCTCTCCGCTGGCGGAAAACTTATCTGCGGTGCCGGGAAATTTATATCCGCTGGCGGACAATTTATCCCCGCTGACGAATAACGTTTCTCCGCCGGCAGAAAACTTATCTCCGCTGGCAGAACATTTACCTCCGGCGGCGAGGAATTCATAACCCCTTGCCGGACATCTTATCTCTGCTGACAAAATACATCTCTCCGCTGGCGGATAACTTACCTGCGGTGTCGGGAAATTTATATCCGCTGGCGGAAAACTTTTCTCCGCTGACAGACATCATATCTCCGCTGCCGAACAACTTATCTCTGCTGACAAAATACATCTCTCCGCTGGCGGATAACTTATCTACGGTGGCGGGAAATTTATATCTGCTTTCGGACAATTTGTAGCCGCTGACGAATTACGTTTCTTCGCCGGAAGAAAACTTGTCTCCACTGGCAGAACATTTACTTCCGGCGGCGAGGAATTTATATCCCCTGCCGGACAACTTATCTCCGCTGTCGAACTACGTTTCTTCGCTGGCAGAAAACTCATTTCCGGCGGCGGGAAATTTATATCCCCTGCCGGACAACTTATCTTTGCTGACGAAATACGTTTCTCCGCTGGCAGAAAACGTATCTCCGGCGGCGCACAACTTATCTCCGCTGGCGGACAATTTAACCCCGCTGACGAACTACGTTTCTCCGCTGGCAGAAAATTAACCGCCAATTTCCGGCGGGAAATTTATATCCCCTGCCGGACATCTTATCTCTGCTGAAAAAATACATCTCTCCGCTGGCGGAACACTTATCTACGGTGGCGGGAAATTTATATCCGCTGGCGGAAAACTTTTTTCCGCTGACAGACATCTTATCTCCGCTGCCGGACAACTTATCTCTGCTGACAAAATACGTCTGTTCGCTGGCGGAAAACTTATCTGCGTTGGCGGGAAATTTATATCCGCTGGCGGAAAACTTTTCTCCGCTGACAGACATCTTATCTCCGCTCCCGGACAACTTATCTCTGCTCACAAAATACATCTCTCCGCTGGCGGAAAACTTATCTCCGGTGGCGGAAAATTTATATCCGCTGGTGGAAAACTTTTCTCCGCTGACAGACATCTTATCTCCGCTGAAGGACAACTTATCTCTGCTGACAAAATACGTCTGTCCGCTGGCGGAAAACTTATCTCCGGTGGCGGGAAATTTATATCCGCTGGTGGAAAACTTTTCTCCAGAGGGAGAAATTTATATCCCCTGCCGGACAACTTATCTTCGCTGACGAACTACGTTTCTCCGCTGGCAAAAAACTTATCTTCGGCGGCGGGAAATTTATATCCCCTGCTGGACATCTTATCTCTGCTGAAAAAATACATCTCTCCGCTGGCGGAACACTTATCTACGGTGGCGGGAAATTTATATCCGCTGGCGGAAAACTTTTCTCCGCTGACAGACATCTTATCTCCGCTGCCGGACAACTTATCTCTGCTGACAAAATACGTCTGTCCGCTGGCGGAAAACTTATCTCCGGTGGCGGGAAATTTATATCCGCTGGTGGAAAACTTTTCTCCGCTGACAGACATCTTATCTCCGCTGCCGGACAACTTATCTCTGCTGACAAAATACGTCTCTCCGCTGGCGGAAAACTTATCTGCGGTGGCGGGAAATTTATATCTGCTTTCGGACAATTTGTACCCGCTGACGAATTACGTTTCTTCGCCGGCAGAAAACTTGTCTCCACTGGCAGAACATTTACTTCCGGCGGCGAGGAATTTATATCCCCTGCCGGACAACTTATCTCCGCTGACGAACTACGTTTCTTCGCTGGCAGAAAACTCATTTCCGGCGGCGGGAAATTTATATCCCCTGCCGGACAACTTATCTTTGCTGACGAAATACGTTTCTCCGCTGGCAGAAAACGTATCTCCGGCGGCGCACAACTTATCTCCGCTGGCGGACAATTTAACCCCGCTGACGAACTACGTTTCTCCGCTGACGAACTACGTTTCTCCGCTGGCAGAAAATTAACCGCCGGCGGCGGTAAATTTATATCCCCTGCCGGACATCTTATCTTTGCTGAAAATATACTTCTCTCCGCTGGCGGAAAACTTATCTGCGGTGGCGGGAAATTTATACCCGCTGGCGGAAAACTTTTCTCCGCTGACAGACATCTTATCTCCGCTCCCGGACAACTTATCTCTGCTGACAAAATACGAGGGGGGAAATTTATATCCCCTGCCGGACAACTTATCTCCGCTGACGAACTACGTTTCTCCGCCGGCAGAAAACTTATTTCCGCTGGCAGAACATTTGCTTCCGGCGGCGAGGAATTTATATCCCCTGCCGGACATCTTATCTCTGCTGAAAAAATACATCTCTCCGCTGGCGGTAAACTTATCTGTGGTGGCGGGAAATTTATATCCGCTGGCGGAAAACTTTTTTCCGTTGGCAGACAATTTATCTCCGCTGACGAACTACGATTCTCCGCTGGCGGAAAACTTATCTGCGTTGTCGGGAAATTTATATCCGCTGGCGGAAAACTTTTCTCCGCTGACAGACATCTTATCTCCGCTCCCGGACAACTTATCTCTGCTCACAAAATACATCTCTCCGCTGGCGGAAAACTTATCTCCGGTGGCGGAAAATTTATATCCGCTGGTGGAAAACTTTTCTCCGCTGACAGACATCTTATCTCCGCTGGCAGATAATTTATCTCCGCTGACGAACTACGATTCTCCGCTGGCAGAAAACTTATCTGCGGTGGCGGGAAATTTATATCCCCTGCCGGACAATTTATCCCCGCTGACGAATTTCGTTTCTCCGCGGGCAGAAAACTAATCTCCGCTGGCAGAACATTTACTTCCGGCGGAGAGGAATTTATATCCCCTGCCGGACATCTTATCTCTGCTGAAAAAATACATCTCTCCGCTGGCGGAAAACTTATCGGCGGTGGCGGGAAATTTATATCCGCTAGCGGAAAACTTTTTTCCGCTGACAGACATCTTATCTCCGCTGCCGGACAACTTATCTCTGCTGACAAAATACGTCTGTCCGCTGGCGGAAAACTTATCTGCGTTGGCGGGAAATTTATATCCGCTGGCGGAAAACTTTTCTCCGCTGACAGACATCTTATCTCCGCTCCCGGACAACTTATCTCTGCTCACAAAATACATCTCTCCGCTGGCGGAAAACTTATCTCCGGTGGCGGAAAATTTATATCCGCTGGTGGAAAACTTTTCTCCGCTGACAGACATCTTATCTCCGCTGAAGGACAACTTATCTCTGCTGACAAAATACGTCTGTCCGCTGGCGGAAAACTTATCTCCGGTAGCGGGAAATTTATATCCGCTGGTGGAAAAGTCTTCTCCAGAGGGGGAAATTTATAGCCCCTGCCGGACAACTTATCTTCGCTGACGAACTACGTTTCTCCGCTGGCAAAAAACTTATCTTCGGCGGCGGGAAATTTATATCCCCTGCCGGACATCTTATCTCTGCTGAAAAAATACATCTCTCCGCTGGCGGAACACTTATCTACGGTGGCGGGAAATTTATATCCCCTGCCGGACATCTTATCTCTGCTGACAAAATACGTCTCTCCGCTGGCGGAAAACTTATCTGCGGTGGCGGGAAATTTATATCTGCTTTCGGACAATTTGTACCCGCTGACGAATTACGTTTCTTCGCCGGCAGAAAACTTGTCTCCACTGGCAGAACATTTACTTCCGGCGGCGAGGAATTTATATCCCCTGCCGGTCAACTTATCTCCGCTGACGAACTACGTTTCTTCGCTGGCAGAAAACTCATTTCCGGCGGCGGGAAATTTATATCCCCTGCCGGACAACTTATCTTTGCTGACGAAATACGTTTCTCCGCTGGCAGAAAACGTATCTCCGGCGGCGCACAACTTATCTCCGCTGGCGGACAATTTAACCCCGCTGACGAACTACGTTTCTCCGCTGACGAACTACGTTTCTCCGCTGGCAGAAAATTAACCGCCGGCGGCGGTACATTTATATCCCCTGCCGGACATCTTATCTTTGCTGAAAATATACTTCTCTCCGCTGGCGGAAAACTTATCTGCGGTGGCGGGAAATTTATACCCGCTGGCGGAAAACTTTTTTCCAGAGGGGGAAATTTATATCCCCTGCCGGAAAATTTATCCCCGCTGACGAATTTCTTTTCTCCGCCGGCAGAAAACAAATCTCCGCTGGCAATTCATTTACTTCCTCCGGCGAGGTATTTATATCCCCTGCCGGACATCTTATCTCTGCTGACAAATTACATCTCTCCGCTGGCGGAAAACTTATCTGCGGTGCCGGGAAATTTATATCCGCTGGCGGACAATTTATCCCCGCTGACGAATAACGTTTCTCCGCCGGCAGAAAACTTATCTCCGCTGGCAGAACATTTACTTCCGGCGGAGAGGAATTTATATCCCCTGCCGGACATCTTATCTCTGCTGACAAAATACATCTCTCCGCTGGCGGAAAACTTATCTGCGTTGGCGGGAAATTTATATCCGCTAGCGGAAAACTTTTCTCCGCTGACAGACATCTTATCTCCGCTGCCGGACAACTTATCTCTGCTGACAAAATACGTCTGTCCGCTGGCGGAAAACTTATCTCCGGTGGCGGGAAATTTATATCCGCTGGCGGACAACTTCTCTGTTGGCAGACAATTTATCTCCGCTGACGAACTACGATTCTCCGCTGGCGAATAACTTATCTGCGGTGGCGGGAAATTTATATCCCCTGCCGGACAATTTATCCCCGCTGACGAATTTCGTTTCTCCGCCGGCAGAAAACTTATCTCCGCTGGCAGAACATTTACTTCCGGCGGCGAGGAATTTATATCCCCTGCCGGACATCTTATCTCTGCTGACAAAATACATCTCTCCGCTGGCGGAAAACTTATCTGCGGTGGCGGGAAGTTTAATTCCGCTGGCGGACAATTTATCCCCGCTGACGAATAATGTTTCTCCGCCGGCAGAAAACTTATCTCCGCTGGCAGAACATTTACTTCCGGCGGCGAGGAATTCATAACCCCTTGCCGGACATCTTCACTCTGCTGACAAAATACATCTCTCCGCTGGCGGAAAACTTATCTGCGTTGGCGGGAAATTTAAATCCGCTGGCGGAAAACTTTTCTCCGCTGACAGACATCTTATCTCCGCTGCCGGACAACTTATCTCTGCTGACAAAATACGTCTGTCCGCTGGCGGGAAATTTATTTCCGCTGGCGGACAATTTATCCCCGCTGACGAATAATGTTTCTCCGCCGGCAGAAAACTTATCTCCGCTATGAGAACATTTACTTCCGGTGGCGGGAAATTTATATCCGCTGGCGGACAACCTATCTCTGTTAGCAGACAATTTATCTCCGCTGACGAACTACGATTCTCCGCTGGCGAATAACTTATCTGCGGTGGCGGGAAATTTATATCCCCTGCCGGACAATTAACCCCCGCTGACGAATTTCGTTTCTCCGCCGGCAGAAAACTTATCTCCGCTGGCAGAACATTTACTTCCGGCGGCGAGGAATTTATATCCCCTGCCGGACATCTTATCTCTGCTGACAAAATACATCTCTCCGCTGGCGGAAAACTTATCTGCGGTGGCGGGAAATTTAATTCCGCTGGCGGACAATTTATCCCCGCTGACAAATAATGTTTCTCCGCCGGCAGAAAACTTATCTCCGCTGGCAGAACATTTACTTCCGGCGGCGAGGAATTCATAACCCCTTGCCGGACATCTTATCTCTGCTGACAAAATACATCTCTCCGCTGGCGGAAAACTTATCTGCGTTGGCGGGAAATTTAAATCCGCTGGCGGAAAACTTTTCTCCGCTGACAGACATCTTATCTCCGCTGCCGGAAAACTTATCTCCGGTGGCGGGAAATTTATATCCGCTGGCGGACAACTTATCTCTGTTGGCAGACAATTTATCTCCGCTGACGAACTACGATTCTCCGCTGGCGAATAACTTATCTGCGGTGGCGGGAAATTTATATCCCCTGCCGGACAATTTATCCCCGCTGACGAATTTCGTTTCTCCGCCGGCAGAAAACTTATCTCCGCTGGCAGAACATTTACTTCCGTCGGCGAGGAATTTATATCCCCTGCCGGACATCTTATCTCTGCTGACAAAATACATCTCTCCGCTGGCGGAAAACTTATCTGCGGTGCCGGGAAATTTATATCCGCTGGCGGACAATTTATCCCCGCTGACGAATAACGTTTCTCCGCCGGCAGAAAACTTATCTCCGCTGGCAGAACATTTACCTCCAGCGGCGAGGAATTCATAACCCCTTGCCGGACATCTTATCTCTGCTGACAAAATACATCTCTCCGCTGGCGGATAACTAAACTGCGGTGTCGGGAAATTTATATCCGCTGGCGGAAAAACTTTTCTCCGCTGACAGACATCATATCTCCGCTGCCGAACAACTTATCTCTGCTGACAAAATACATCTCTCCGCTGGCGGATAACTTATCTACGGTGGCGGGAAATTTATATCTGCTTTCGGACAATTTGTAGCCGCTGACGAATTACGTTTCTTCGCCGGAAGAAAACTTGTCTCCACTGGCAGAACATTTACTTCCGGCGGCGAGGAATTTATATCCCCTGCCGGACAACTTATCTCCGCTGTCGAACTACGTTTCTTCGCTGGCAGAAAACTCATTTCCGGCGGCGGGAAATTTATATCCCCTGCCGAAAAACTTATCTTTGCTGACGAAATACGTTTCTCCGCTGGCAGAAAACGTATCTCCGGCGGCGCACAACTTATCTCCGCTGGCGGACAATTTAACCCCGCTGACGAACTACGTTTCTCCGCTGGCAGAAAATTAACCGCCGGCGGCGGGAAATTTATATCCCCTGCCGGACATCTTATCTCTGCTGAAAAAATACATCTCTCCGCTGGCGGAACACTTATCTACGGTGGCGGGAAATTTATATCCGCTGGCGGAAAACTTTTTTCCGCTGACAGACATCTTATCTCCGCTGCCGGACAACTTATCTCTGCTGACAAAATACGTCTGTCCGCTGGCGGAAAACTTATCTCCGGTGGCGGGAAATTTATATCCGCTGGTGGAAAAGTTTTCTCCAGAGGGGGAAATTTATAGCCCCTGCCGGACAACTTATCTTCGCTGACGAACTACGTTTCTCCGCTGGCAAAAATTTATATCCCCTGCCGGACATCTTATCTCTGCTGAAAAAATACATCTCTCCGCTGGCGGAACACTTATCTACGGTGGCGGGAAATTTATATCCGCTGGCGGAAAACTTTTCTCCGCTGACAGACATCTTATCTCCGCTGCCGGACAACTTATCTCTGTGACAAAATACGTCTGTCCGCTGGCGGAAAACTTATCTCCGGTGGCGGGAAATTTATATCCGCTGGCGGACAACTTATCTCCGTTGGCAGACAATTTATCTCCGCTGACGAACTACGATTCTCCGCTGGCAGAAAACTTATCTCCGGCGGCGGGAAATTTATATCCCCTGCCGGACATCTTATCACTGCTGACTAAATACGTCTCTCCGCTGGCGGCAAACTTATTTGCGGTGGCGGGAAATTTATATCCGCTGGCGGACAAATTATACCCGCTGACGAATAACGTTTCTCCGCCGGCAGAAAACTTATCTCCGCTGGCAGCACATTTACTTCCGGCGGCGAGGAATTTAAATCCCCTGCCGGACATCTTATCTCTGCTGAGAAAAGACATATCTCCGCTGGCGGATAACTTATCTGCGGTGTCGGGAAATTTATTTCCGCTGGCGGAAAACTTTTCTCCAGAGGGGGAAATTTATATCCTCTGCCGGACAACTTATCTCCGCTGAGGAACAACGTTTCTCCGCCGGCAGAAAACTTATCTCCGCTGGCAGAACATTTACTTCCGGCGGCGAGGAATTTATATCCCCTGCCGGACATCTTATCTCTGCTGAGAAAATACATCTCTCCGCTGGCGGAAAACTTATCTGCGGTGGCGGGAAATTTATATCCGCTGGCGGAAAACTTTTCTCCAGAGGGTGAAATTTATATCCCCTGCCGGACAACTTATCACTGCTGACAAAATACGTCTCTCCGCTGGCGGCAAACTTATTTGCGGTGGCGGGAAATTTATATCCGCTGGCGGACAAATTATACCCGCTGACGAATAACGTTTCTCCGCCGGCAGAAAACTTATCTCCGCTGGCAGCACATTTACTTCCGGCGGCGAGGAATTTAAATCCCCTGCCGGACATCTTATCTCTGCTGAGAAAAGACATATCTTCGCTGGCGGATAACTTATCTGCGGTGTCGGGAAATTTATTTCCGCTGGCGGAAAACTTTTCTCCAGAGGGGGAAATTTATATCCTCTGCCGGACAACTTATCTCCGCTGAGGAACAACGTTTCTCCGCCGGCAGAAAACTTATCTCCGCTGGCAGAACATTTACTTCCGGCGGCGAGGAATTTAAATCCCCTGCCGGACATCTTATCTCTGCTGAGAAAATACATCTCTCCGCTGGCGGAAAACTTATCTGCGGTGTCGGGAAATTTATTTCCGCTGGCGGAAAACTTTTCTCCAGAGGGGGAAATTTATATCCTCTGCCGGACAACTTATCTCCGCTGAGGAACAACGTTTCTCCGCCGGCAGAAAACTTATCTCCGCTGGCAGCACATTTACTTCCGGCGGCGAGGAATTTAAATCCCCTGCCGGACATCTTATCTCTGCTGAGAAAAGACATATCTCCGCTGGCGGATAACTTATCTGCGGTGTCGGGAAATTTATTTCCGCTGGCGGAAAACTTTTCTCCAGAGGGGGAAATTTATATCCTCTGCCGGACAACTTATCTCCGCTGAGGAACAACGTTTCTCCGCCGGCAGAAAACTTATCTCCGCTGGCAGCACATTAACTTCCGGCGGCGAGGAATTTAAATCCCCTGCCGGACATCTTATCTCTGCTGAGAAAATACATCTCTCCGCTGGCGGAAAACTTATCTGCGGTGGCGGGAAATGTATATCCGCTGGCGGAAAACTTTTCTCCAGAGGGTGAAATTTATATCCCCTGCCGGACAACTTATCTCCGATGACGAACTAAGTTTCTCCGCTGGCAGAAAACTTATCTCCGGCGGCAGGAAATTTTTATCCCCTGCCTGACAACTTATCTCTGCTGAAGAAATACGTCTCTCCCGTGGCAGAAAACTTATCTCCGGCGGCGCACATGTTATCTCCCCTGCCGGACAATTTATCCCCGCTGACTAATTACGTTTCTCCGCCGGCAGAAAGCTTATCTCCGCTGGCAGAACATTTACTTCCGGCGGCGAGGAATTTATATCCCCTGCCGGACATCTTATCTTTGCTGAAAATATACATCTCTCCGCTGGCGGAAAACTTATCTGCGGTGGCGGGAAATTTATATCCGCTGGCGGAAAACTTATCTCCGTTGGCAGACAATTTATCTCCGCTGACGAACTACGATTCTCCGCTGGCGAATAACTTATCTGCGGTGGCGGGAAATTTATATCCCCAGCCGGACAATTTATCCCCGCTGACGAATTTCGTTTCTCCGCGGGCAGAAAACTAATCTCCGCTGGCAGAACATTTACTTCCGGCGGCGAGGAATGTATATCCCCTGCCGGACATCTTATCTCTGCTGACAAAATACATCTCTCCGCTGGCGGAAAACTTATCTGCGGTGGCGGGAAATTTATATCCCCTGCCGGACAATTTATCCACGCTGACGAATTTCTTTTCTCAGCCGGCAGAAAACATATCTCCGCTGGCAATTCATTTACTTCCTCCGGCGAGGAATTTATATCCCGGAACTTTTCTCCGCTGACAGACATCTTATCTCCGCTGCCGGACAACTTATCTCTGCTCACAAAATATATCTCTCCGCTGGCGGAAAACTTATCTCCGGTGGCGGAAAATTTATATCCGCTGGTGGAAAACTTTTCTCCGCTGACAGACATCTTATCTCCGCTGGCAGATAATTTATCTCCGCTGACGAACTACGATTCTACGCTGGCAGAAAACTTATCTGCGGTGGCGGGAAATTAATATCCCCTGCCGGACAATTTATCCCCGCTGACGAATTTCGTTTCTCCGCGTGCAGAAAACTTATCTCCGCTGGCAGAACATTTACTTCCGGCGGCGAAGAATTTATATCCTGCCGGACATCTTATCTCTGCTGACAAAATACATCTCTCCGCTGGCGGAAAACTTATCTGCGGTGGCGGGAAATTTATATCCCCTGCCGGACAATTTATCCACGCTGACGAATTTCGTTTCTCCGCCGGCAAAAAACTTATCTCCGCTGGCAGAAAATTTACTTCCGGCGGCGGGGAATTTATATCCCCTGCCGGACATCTTATCTCCGCTGACAAAATACATCTCTCCGCTGGCGGAAAACTTATCTGCGGTGGCGGGAAATTTATATCCGCTGGCGGACAATTTATCCCCGCTGACGAATAACGTTTCTCCGCCGGCAGAAAACTTATATCCGCTGGCAGAACATTTACTTCCGATGGCGAGGAATTTATATCCCCTGCCGGACATCTTATCTCTGCTGAAAAATTACATCTCTCCGCTGGCGGAACACTTATTTACGGTGGCGGGAAATTTATATCCGCTGGCGGAAAACTTTTCTCCGCTGACAGACATCTTATCTCCGCTGCCGGACAACTTATCTCTGCTGACAAAATACGTCTGTCCACTGGCGGAAAACTTATCTCCAGTGGCGGGAAATTTATATCCACTGGCGGACAACTTATCTCCGCTGGCAGACAATTTATCTCCGCTGACGAACTACGATTCTCCGATGGCAGAAAACTTATCTCCGGCGGCGGGAAATTTATATCCCCTGCCGGACAATTTATCCCCGCTGACGAATTTCGTTTCTCCGCCGGCAAAAAACTTATCTCCGCTGGCAGAAAATATACTTCCGGCGGCGAGGAATTTATATCCCCTGCCGGACATCTTATCTCCGCTGACAAAATACATCTCTCCGCTGGCGGAAAACTTATCTGCGGTGGCGGGAAATTTATATCCGCTGGCGGAAAACTTTTTTCCAGAGGGGAAATGTATATCCCCTGCCCGACAGCTTATCTCCGCTGACGTAATACGTCTCTCCGCTGGCGGAAAACTTATTTCCGGTGGCGGGAAATCTATATCCCCTGCCGGACAATTTATCCCCGCTGACGAATTACGTTTCTCTGCTGGCGAAAAACTTATCTGCGGTGGCAGAACATTTACTTCCGATGGCGAGGAATTTATATCCCCTGCCGGACATCTTATCTCTGGTGAAAAAATACGTCTCTCCGCTGGCGGAAAACTTATCTCCGTTGGCGTGAATATTATATCCGCTGGCGGACAACTTATCTCCGCTGACGAACTACGTTTCTCCGCTGGCAGAAAACTTATCTGCGGTGGCGGGAAATTTATATCCCCTGCCGAACAATTTATCCCCGCTGACGAATTTCGTTTCTCCGCCGGCAAAAAACTTATCTCCGCTGGCAGAAAATATACTTCCGGCGGCGAGGAATTTATATCCCCTGCCGGACATCTTATCTCCGCTGACAAAATACATCTCTCCGCTGGCGGAAAACTTATCTGCGGTGGCGGGAAATTTATATCCGCTGGCGGACAATTTATCCCCGCTGAAGAATAACGTTTCTCCGCCGGCAGAAAACTTATCTCCGCTGGCAGAACATTTAATTCCGGCAGCGAGGAATTTATATCCCCTGCCGGACATCTGATCTCGGGTGAAAAAATACGCCTCTCCGCTGGCGGAAAACTTATCTCCGGTGGCGTGAATATTATATCCGCTGACGGGCAACTTTTCTCCAGAGGGGGAAATTTATATCCCCTGCCGGACAACTTATCTCCGCTGAGGAACTACAATTCTCCGCCGGCAGGAAACTTATCCCCGCTGGCAGAACATTTACTTCCGGTGGCGAGGAATTTATATCCCCTGCCGGACATCTTATCTCGTTGGCGGGAAATTTATAACCGCTGGCGGAAAACTTGTCTCCGCTGAGAGACATCTTATCACCGCTGCCGGACATCTTATCTCTGGTGAAAAAATACGTCTCTCCGCTGGCGGAAAACTTATCTCCGGTGGCTGGAAATTTATATCCGCAGGCGGAAAACTTTTTTCCGGTGGCGGGAAATCTATATCCCCTGCCGGACAATTTATCCCCGCTGACGAATTACGTTTCTCTGCTGGCGAAAAACTTATCTGCGGTGGCGAGGAATTTATATCCCCTGCCGGACATCTTATCTCTGGTGAAAAAATACGTCTCTCCGCTGGCGGAAAACTTATCTCCGTTGGCGTGAATATTATATCCGCTGGCGGAAAACTTATCTCCGTTGGCGTGAATATTATATCCGCTGGCGGACAACTTTTCTCCAGAGGGGGAAATTTATATCCCCTGCCGGACAACTTATCTCCGCTGACGAACTACGTTTCTCCGCTGGCAGAAAACTTATCTGCGGTGGCGGGAAATTTATATCCCCTGCCGAACAATTTATCCCCGCTGACGAATTTCGTTTCTCCGCCGGCAAAAAACTTATCTCCGCTGGCAGAAAATATACTTCCGGCGGCGAGGAATTTATATCCCCTGCCGGACATCTTATCTCCGCTGACAAAATACATCTCTCCGCTGGCGGAAAACTTATCTGCGGTGGCGGGAAATTTATATCCGCTGGCGGACAATTTATCCCCGCTGAAGAATAACGTTTCTCCGCCGGCAGAAAACTTATCTCCGCTGGCAGAACATTTAATTCCGGCAGCGAGGAATTTATATCCCCTGCCGGACATCTGATCTCGGGTGAAAAAATACGCCTCTCCGCTGGCGGAAAACTTATCTCCGGTGGCGTGAATATTATATCCGCTGACGGGCAACTTTTCTCCAGAGGGGGAAATTTATATCCCCTGCCGGACAACTTATCTCCGCTGAGGAACTACAATTCTCCGCCGGCAGGAAACTTATCCCCGCTGGCAGAACATTTACTTCCGGTGGCGAGGAATTTATATCCCCTGCCGGACATCTTATCTCGTTGGCGGGAAATTTATAACCGCTGGCGGAAAACTTGTCTCCGCTGAGAGACATCTTATCACCGCTGCCGGACAACTTATCTCTGCTGACAAAATACGTCTCTCCGCTGGCGGAAAACTTATCTCCGGTGGCTGGAAATTTATATCCGCAGGCGGAAAACTTTTTTCCGGTGGCGGGAAATCTATATCCCCTGCCGGACAATTTATCCCCGCTGACGAATTACGTTTCTCTGCTGGCGAAAAACTTATCTGCGGTGGCGGGAAATTTATATCCCCTGCCGGACAATTTATCCCCTTTGACGAATTTCGTTTCTCCGCCGGCAAAAAACTTATCTCCGCTGGCAGAACATTTACTTCCGGCGGCGAGAAATTTATATCCCCTGCCGGACATCTTATCTCTGCTGACAAAATACATCTCTCCGCTGGCGGAAAACTTAACTGCGGTGGCGGGAAATTTATATCCGCTGGCGGACAATTTATCCCCGCTGACGAACAACGTTTCTCCGCCGGCAGAAACTTATCTCCGCTGGCAGAACATTTTCTTCCGGCAGCGAGGAATTTATATCCCCTGCCGGACATCTTATCTCTGCTGAAAAAATACGTCTCTCCGCTGGCGGAAAACTTATCTCCGGTGGCGTGAATATTATATCCGCTGGCGGACAACTTTTCTCTAGAGGCGGAAATTTATATCCCCTGCCGGACAACTTATCTCCGCTGACGAACTAAGATTGTCCGCCGGCAGGAAACTTACCGCCGCTGGCAGAACATTTACTTCCGGGGGCGAGGAATTTATATCCCCTGCCGGACATCTTATCTCGGTGGCGGGAAAATTATATCCGCTGGCGGAAAACTTGTCTCCGCTGAGAGACATCTTATCTCCGCTGCCGGACAACTTACCTCTGCTGACAAAATACGTCTCTCCGCTGTCGGAAAACTTATCTCCGGTGGCTGGAAATTTATATCCGCTGGCAGAAAACTTTATTCCAGAGGGGGAAATTTATATCCCCTGCCGGACACCTTATCTCTGCTGAGGTAATAAGTCTCTCCGCTGGCGGAAAACTTATTTCCGGTGGCGGGAAATCTATATCCGCTGGCGGACAATTTATCTCCGCTGGCAGACAATTTATCTCTGCTGACGAACTACGATTCTCCGCTGGCAGAAAACTTATCTCCGGCGGCAGGAAATTTATATCCCCTGCCGGACAATTTATCCCCTCTGACGAATTACGTTTCTCCGCTGGCGAAAAACTTATCTGCGGTGGCGGGAAATTTATATCATCTGCCGGACAGTTTATCCCTGATGACGAATTTCGTTTATCCGCTGGCAGAAAACATATCTCCGCTGGCAGAACATTTACTTCCGGCGGCGAGGAATTTATATCCCCTGCCGGACATCTTATCTCTGCTGACAAAATACATCTCTGCGCTGGCGGAAAACTTATCTGCGGTGGCGGGAAATTTACATCCGCTGGCGGACAATTTATCCCCGCTGACGAAAAACGTTTCTCCGCTGGCAGAAAACTTATCTCCGCTGGTAGAACATTTACTTCCGGCGGCGAGGAGTTTATATCCCCTGCCGGACATCTTATCTCTGCTGAAAAAATACATCTCTCCGCTGGCGGAAAACTTATCTGCGGTGGCGGGAAATTTATATCCGCTGGCAAAAAACTTTTTTCCAGAGGGGGAAATTTATATCCCCTGCCGAACAGCTTCGCTCTGCTGACGTAATACGTCTCTCCGCTGGCGGAAAACTTATTTCCGGTGGTGGGAAATCTATATGGGCTGGCGCACAATTTATCTCCGCTGGCAGACAATTTATCTCCGCTGACGAACTACGATTCTCCGCTGGCAGAAAACTTATCTCCGGCGGCAGGAAATTTATATCCCTGCCGGACAATTTATCCCCGCTGACGAATTACGTTTCTCCGCTGGCGAAAAACTTATCTGCGGTGGCGGGAAATTTATATCATCTGCCGGACAGTTTATCCCTCATGACGAATTTCGTTTATCCGCTGGCAGAAAACTTATCTCCGCTGGCAGAACATTTACTTCCGGCGGCGAGGAATTTATATCCCCTGCCGGACATCTTATCTCTGCTGACAAAATACATCTCTGCGCTGGCGGAAAACTTATCTGCGGTGGCGGGAAATTTACATCCGCTGGCGGACAATTTATCCCCGCTGACGAAAAACGTTTCTCCGCCGGCAGAAAACTTATCTCCGCTGGTAGAACATTTACTTCCGGCGGCGAGGAATTTATATCCCCTGCCGGACATCTTATCTCTGCTGAAAAAATACATCTCTCCGCTGTCGGAAAACTTATCTCCGGTGGCTGGAATTTTATATCCGCTGGCAGAAAACTTTATTCCAGAGGGGGAAATTTATATCCCCTGCCGGACACCTTATCTCTGCTGACGTAATAAGTCTCTCCGCTGGCGGAAAACTTATTTCCGGTGGCGGGAAATCTATATCCGCTGGCGGACAATTTATCTCCGCTGGAAGACAATTTATCTCCGCTGACGAACTACGATTCTCCGCTTGCAGAAAACTTATCTCCGGCGGCAGGAAATTTATATCCCCTGCCGGACAATTTATCCCCGCTGACGAATTACGTTTCTCCGCTGGCGAAAAACTTATCTGCGGTGGCGGGAAATTTATATCATCTGCCGGACAGCTTATCCCTGATGACGAATTTCGTTTATCCGCTGGCAGAACATTTACTTCCGGCGGCGTGGAATTTATATCCCCTGCCCGACATCTTATCTCTGCTGAAAAAATACGTCTCTCCGCTGGCGGAAAACGTATCTCCGGTGGCGTGAAATTTATATCCGCTGGCGGACAACTTTTCTACAGAGGAGGAAATTTATATCCCCTGCCGGACAACTTATCTCTGCTGAAAAAATACATCTCTCCGCCTGCGGAAAACTTATCTGCGGTGGCGGGAAATTTATATCCGCTGGCGGACAATTTATCTCCACTGGCAGACAATTTATCTCCGCAGACGAAATACGTCTCTCCGCTGGCGGAAAACTTATTTTCGCTGGCGGGAAATATATATCCCCTGCCGGACAACTTATCTCTGCTGACGAAATACGTCTCTGCGCTGGCGGAAAACTTATTTTCGCTGGCGGGAAATATATATCCCCTGCCGGACAACTTATCTCTGCTGACGAAATACGTCTCTACGCTGGCAGAAAACTTATCTCCGGCGGCGGGAAGTCTATATCCCCTGCCAGACAACTTATCTTTGCCGACGAACTACGATTCTCCACTGGCAGAAATCTTATCTCCGGCGGCGGGAAATTTATACCCCCTGACGGACAATTTATCCCCGCTGACGAATTACGTTACTCCGCCGGCAGAAAACTTATCTCCAGAGGGGGAAATTTATATGCCCTGCCGGACAACTTATCTCTGCTGACGAAATACGTCTCCCCGCTGGCGGAAAACTTATTTCCTGTGGCGGGAAATATATATCCCCTGCCGGACAACTTATCTCTGCTGACGAAATACGTCTCTACGCTGGCAGAAAACTTATCTCCGGCGGCGGGAAGTCTATCTCCCCTGCCAGACAACTTATCTTTGCCGATGAACTACGATTCTCCACTGGCAGAAATCTTATCTCCGGCGGCGGGAAATTTATACCCCCTGACGGACAATTTATCCCCGCTGACGAATTACGTTACTCCGCCGGCAGAAAACTTATCTCCGCTGGCAGAACATTTACTTCCGGCGGCGAGGAATTAATATCCCCTGCCGGACATTTTATCTCTTCTGACAAAATACATCTCTTCGCTGGCGGAAAACTTATCTGCGGTAGCGGAAATGTATATCCGCTGGCGGAAAACTTTTCTCCGATAACAGACATCTTATCTTCGCTGCCGGACAACTTATCTCTGCTGACAAATTACGTCTCTCCGCTGGCGGAAAACTTATCTCCGGTGGCGGGAAATTCATATCCGCTTGCGGAAAACTTTTCTCCAGAGGGGGAAATTTATATCCCCTGCCGGAAAACTTATCTCCGCAGACGAACTACGTTTCTCCGCCGGCAGAACACTTATCTCCGCTGGCAGAACATTTACCTCGGGCGGCGGGAAATATATATCCCCTGCCGGACATCTTATCTCGGCTGACAAAATACATCTCTCCGCTGGCGGAAAACTTATTTCCGGTGGCGGGAAATCTATGTCCCATGCCGGACAACTTATTTCTGCTGACGAAATACGTCTCCCCGCTTGCAGAAAACTGCTGACGAAATACGACTCTACGCTTGCAGAAAACTTATCTCCGGCGGCGAAAACTTTATATCCCCGTCCTGACAACTTATCTCTGCAAAAGAAATACGTCTCTCCGCTGGCGAAAAACGTATCTCCGGTGGCGGGAAATTTTTCTCCAGGGGGGGAAATTTAAATCCCTTGCCGGACAACTTATCTTCGCTGACGAACTACGTTTCTCCGCCGGCAGAAAACTTTTCTCCGCTCACAGAACATTTACCTCCGGCGGCGGGAAATTTATATCCCCTGCCGGACATCTTATCTCGGCTGACAAAATACATCTCTCCGCTGGCGGAAAACTTATCTCCGGTGGCGGGAAACTTTTCTCCGCTGAAAGACTTCTTATCTCCGCTGCCAGACAACTTATCTCTGCTGACGAAATACTTCTCTCCGCTGGCGGAAAATGTATATCCGCTGGCGGACAACTTATCTCCGCTGGCAGACAATTTATCTCCGCTGACCAACTACGATTCTCCGCTGGCAGAAATCTTATCTCCGGCCGCGGGAAATCAATATCCTCTGACGTACAATTTATCCCCGCTGACGAGTTTCGTTTCTCCGCCAGCAGAAAACTTATCTCCGCTGGCAGAACATTCACTTCCGGCGGCGAGGAATTTATATCCCCTGCCGGACATCTTATCTCTGCTGACAAAATACATCTCTCCAATGGTGGAAAACTTATTTTCGGTGGCGGGAAATCTATATCCGCTGGCGGACAACTTATCTCCGCTGGCAGACAATGTATCTCCGCTGACGAACAACTATTCTCCGCTGGAAGAAAACTTAACTCCGGCGGCGGGAAATTTATATCCCCAGACGGACAATTTATCCCCGCAGACGAATTACGTTTCTCCGCTGGCGGAAAACTTATCTGCGGTGGCGGGAAATTTATATCCCCTGCCGGACAATTTATCCCCTTTGACGAATTTCGTTTCTCCGCCGGCAAAAAACTTATCTCCGCTGGCAGAACATTTACTTCCGGCGGCGAGAAATTTATATCCTCTGCCGGACATCTTATCTCTGCTGACAAAATACATCTCTCCGCTGGCGGAAAACTTATCTGCGGTGGCGGGAAATTTATATCCGCTGGCGGACAATTTATCCCCGCTGAAGAATAACGTTTCTCCGCCGGCAGAAAACTTATCTCCGCTGGCAGAACATTTAATTCCGGCAGCGAGGAATTTATATCCCCTGCCGGACATCTGATCTCGGGTGAAAAAATACGCCTCTCCGCTGGCGGAAAACTTATCTCCGGTGGCGTGAATATTATATCCGCTGACGGACAACTTTTCTCCAGAGGGGGAAATTTATATCCCCTGCCGGACAACTTATCTCCGCTGAGGAACTACAATTCTCCGCCGGCAGGAAACTTATCCCCGCTGGCAGAACATTTACTTCCGGTGGCGAGGAATTTATATCCCCTGCCGGACATCTTATCTCGTTGGCGGGAAATTTATGTCCGCTGGCGGAAAACTTGTCTCCGCTGAGAGACATCTTATCACCGCTGCCGGACAACTTATCTCTGCTGACAAAATACGTCTCTCCGCTGGCGGAAAACTTATCTCCGGTGGCTGGAAATTTATATCCGCAGGCGGAAAACTTTTTTCCGGTGGCGGGAAATCTATATCCCCTGCCGGACAATTTATCCCCGCTGACGAATTACGTTTCTCTGCTGGCGAAAAACTTATCTGCGGTGGCGGGAAATTTATATCCCCTGCCGGACAATTTATCCCCTTTGACGAATTTCGTTTCTCCGCCGGCAAAAAACTTATCTCCGCTGGCAGAACATTTACTTCCGGCGGCGAGAAATTTATATCCCCTGCCGGACATCTTATCTCTGCTGACAAAATACATCTCTCCGCTGGCGGAAAACTTAACTGCGGTGGCGGGAAATTTATATCCGCTGGCGGACAATTTATCCCCGCTGACGAACAACGTTTCTCCGCCGGCAGAAACTTATCTCCGCTGGCAGAACATTTTCTTCCGGCAGCGAGGAATTTATATCCCCTGCCGGACATCTTATCTCTGCTGAAAAAATACGTCTCTCCGCTGGCGGAAAACTTATCTCCGGTGGCGTGAATATTATATCCGCTGGCGGACAACTTTTCTCTAGAGGCGGAAATTTATATCCCCTGCCGGACAACTTATCTCCGCTGACGAACTAAGATTGTC
Source organism: Drosophila miranda (assembly GCF_003369915.1). Lineage (NCBI taxonomy): Eukaryota > Metazoa > Arthropoda > Insecta > Diptera > Drosophilidae > Drosophila > Drosophila miranda. The sequence continues at coordinate 34,514,016 of NC_046675.1, forward strand.
CGCCGGCAGGAAACTTACCGCCGCTGGCAGAACATTTACTTCCGGGGGCGAGGAATTTATATCCCCTGCCGGACATCTTATCTCGGTGGCGGGAAAATTATATCCGCTGGCGGAAAACTTGTCTCCGCTGAGAGACATCTTATCTCCGCTGCCGGACAACTTACCTCTGCTGACAAAATACGTCTCTCCGCTGTCGGAAAACTTATCTCCGGTGGCTGGAAATTTATATCCGCTGGCAGAAAACTTTATTCCAGAGGGGGAAATTTATATCCCCTGCCGGACACCTTATCTCTGCTGAGGTAATAAGTCTCTCCGCTGGCGGAAAACTTATTTCCGGTGGCGGGAAATCTATATCCGCTGGCGGACAATTTATCTCCGCTGGCAGACAATTTATCTCTGCTGACGAACTACGATTCTCCGCTGGCAGAAAACTTATCTCCGGCGGCAGGAAATTTATATCCCCTGCCGGACAATTTATCCCCTCTGACGAATTACGTTTCTCCGCTGGCGAAAAACTTATCTGCGGTGGCGGGAAATTTATATCATCTGCCGGACAGTTTATCCCTGATGACGAATTTCGTTTATCCGCTGGCAGAAAACTTATCTCCGCTGGCAGAACATTTACTTCCGGCGGCGAGGAATTTATATCCCCTGCCGGACATCTTATCTCTGCTGACAAAATACATCTCTGCGCTGGCGGAAAACTTATCTGCGGTGGCGGGAAATTTACATCCGCTGGCGGACAATTTATCCCCGCTGACGAAAAACGTTTCTCCGCCGGCAGAAAACTTATCTCCGCTGGTAGAACATTTACTTCCGGCGGCGAGGAGTTTATATCCCCTGCCGGACATCTTATCTCTGCTGAAAAAATACATCTCTCCGCTGGCGGAAAACTTATCTGCGGTGGCGGGAAATTTATATCCGCTGGCAAAAAACTTTTTTCCAGAGGGGGAAATTTATATCCCCTGCCGAACAGCTTCGCTCTGCTGACGTAATACGTCTCTCCGCTGGCGGAAAACTTATTTCCGGTGGTGGGAAATCTATATGGGCTGGCGCACAATTTATCTCCGCTGGCAGACAATTTATCTCCGCTGACGAACTACGATTCTCCGCTGGCAGAAAACTTATCTCCGGCGGCAGGAAATTTATATCCCCTGCCGGACAATTTATCCCCGCTGACGAATTACGTTTCTCCGCTGGCGAAAAACTTATCTGCGGTGGCGGGAAATTTATATCATCTGCCGGACAGTTTATCCCTGATGACGAATTTCGTTTATCCGCTGGCAGAAAACTTATCTGCGCTGGCAGAACATTTACTTCCGGCGGCGAAGAATTTATATCCCCTGCCGGACATCTTATCTCTGCTGACAAAATACATCTCTGCGCTGGCGGAAAACTTATCTGCGGTGGCGGGAAATTTACATCCGCTGGCGGACAATTTATCCCCGCTGACGAAAAACGTTTCTCCGCCGGCAGAAAACTTATCTCCGCTGGTAGAACATTTACTTCCGGCGGCGAGGAATTTATATCCCCTGCCGGACATCTTATCTCTGCTGAAAAAATACATCTCTCCGCTGTCGGAAAACTTATCTCCGGTGGCTGGAATTTTATATCCGCTGGCAGAAAACTTTATTCCAGAGGGGGAAATTTATATCCCCTGCCGGACACCTTATCTCTGCTGACGTAATAAGTCTCTCCGCTGGCGGAAAACTTATTTCCGGTGGCGGGAAATCTATATCCGCTGGCGGACAATTTATCTCCGCTGGCAGACAATTTATCTCCGCTGACGAACTACGATTCTCCGCTTGCAGAAAACTTATCTCCGGCGGCAGGAAATTTATATCCCCTGCCGGACAATTTATCCCCGCTGACGAACTACGTTTCTCCGCTGGCGAAAAACTTATCTGCGGTGGCGGGAAATTTATATCATCTGCCGGACAGCTTATCCCTGATGACGAATTTCGTTTATCCGCTGGCAGAAAACTTATCTCCGCTGGCAGAACATTTACTTCCGGCGGCGTGGAATTTATATCCCCTGCCCGACATCTTATCTCTGCTGAAAAAATACGTCTCTCCGCTGGCGGAAAACGTATCTCCGGTGGCGTGTAATTTATATCCGCTGGCGGACAACTTTTCTACAGAGGAGGAAATTTATATCCCCTGCCGGACAACTTATCTCTGCTGAAAAAATACATCTCTCCGCCTGTGGAAAACTTATCTGCGGTGGCGGGAAATTTATATCCGCTGGCGGACAATTTATCTCCACTGGCAGACAATTTATCTCCTCAGACGAAATACGTCTCTCCGCTGGCGGAAAACTTATTTTCGCTGGCGGGAAATATATATCCCCTGCCGGACAACTTATCTCTGCTGACGAAATACGTCTCTGCGCTGGCGGAAAACTTATTTTCGCTGGCGGGAAATATATATCCCCTGCCGGACAACTTATCTCTGCTGACGAAATACGTCTCTACGCTGGCAGAAAACTTATCTCCGGCGGCGGGAAGTCTATATCCCCTGCCAGACAACTTATCTTTGCCGACGAACTACGATTCTCCACTGGCAGAAATCTTATCTCCGGCGGCGGGAAATTTATACCCCCTGACGGACAATTTATCCCCGCTGACGAATTACGTTACTCCGCCGGCAGAAAACTTATCTCCAGAGGGGGAAATTTATATGCCCTGCCGGACAACTTATCTCTGCTGACGAAATACGTCTCCCCGCTGGCGGAAAACTTATTTCCTGTGGCGGGAAATATATATCCCCTGCCGGACAACTTATCTCTGCTGACGAAATACGTCTCTACGCTGGCAGAAAACTTATCTCCGGCGGCGGGAAGTCTATCTCCCCTGCCAGACAACTTATCTTTGCCGATGAACTACGATTCTCCACTGGCAGAAATCTTATCTCCGGCGGCGGGAAATTTATACCCCCTGACGGACAATTTATCCCCGCTGACGAATTACGTTACTCCGCCGGCAGAAAACTTATCTCCGCTGGCAGAACATTTACTTCCGGCGGCGAGGAATTAATATCCCCTGCCGGACATTTTATCTCTTCTGACAAAATACATCTCTTCGCTGGCGGAAAACTTATCTGCGGTAGCGGAAATTTATATCCGCTGGCGGAAAACTTTTCTCCGATAACAGACATCTTATCTTCGCTGCCGGACAACTTATCTCTGCTGACAAATTACGTCTCTCCGCTGGCGTAAAACTTATCTCCGGTGGCGGGATATTCATATCCGCTTGCGGAAAACTTTTCTCCAGAGGGGGAAATTTATATCCCCTGCCGGAAAACTTATCTCCGCAGACGAACTACGTTTCTCCGCCGGCAGAACACTTATCTCCGCTGGCAGAACATTTACCTCGGGCGGCGGGAAATATATATCCCCTGCCGGACATCTTATCTCGGCTGACAAAATACATCTCTCCGCTGACGGAAAACTTATTTCCGGTGGCGGGAAATCTATGTCCCATGCCGGACAACTTATTTCTGCTGACGAAATACGTCTCCCCGCTTGCAGAAAACTGCTGACGAAATACGACTCTACGCTTGCAGAAAACTTATCTCCGGCGGCGAGAACTTTATATCCCCGTCCTGACAACTTATCTCTGCAAAAGAAATACGTCTCTCCGCTGGCGGAAAACTTATTTCCGGTGGCGGGAAATCTATTTCCCATGCCGGACAACTTATTTCTGCTGACGAAATACGTCTCCCCGCTTGCAGAAAACTGCTGACGAAATACGACTCTACGCTTGCAGAAAACTTATCTCCGGCGGCGAGAACTTTATATCCCCGTCCTGACAACTTATCTCTGCAAAAGAAATACGTCTCTCCGCTGGCGAAAAACGTATCTCCGGTGGCGGGAAATTTTTCTCCAGGGGGGGAAATTTAAATCCCTTGCCGGACAACTTATCTTCGCTGACGAACTACGTTTCTCCGCTGGCGGAAAACTTATTTCCGGTGGCGGGAAATACTTATTTCTGCTGACGAAATGCGTCTCTCCGCTGGCAGAAAACTTATCTCCGGCGGCGGAAAAGTTATCTGCGCTGGCGGACAATTTATCCCCGCTGACAAACTACGTTTCTCCGCTGACGAACTACGTTTCTCCGCTGGCAGAAAACTTATCTCCGCTGGCAGAAAATTTACCTCCGTCGGCGGGAAATTTATATCGCCTGCCGGACAACTTATCTCTGCTGACAAAAATTTATATCCGCTGGCGGAAAACTTTTCTCCGCTGAAAGACTTCTTATCTCCGCTGCCAGACAACTTATCTCTGCTGACGAAATACTTCTCTCCGCTGGCGAAAAACCTATTTCCGTTGGCGGAAAATGTATATCCGCTGGCGGACAACTTATCTCCGCTGGCAGACAATTTATCTCCGCTGACCAACTACGATTCTCCGCTGGCAGAAAACTTATCTCCGGCCGCGGGAAATCTATATCCTCTGACGGACAATTTATCCCCGCTGACGAATTTCGTTTCTCCGCCAGCAGAAAACTTATCTCCGCTGGCAGAACATTTACTTCCGGCGGCGAGTAATTTATATCCCCTGCCGGACATCTTATCTCTGCTGACAAAATACATCTCTCCAATGGTGGAAAACTTATTTCCGGTTTCGGGAAATCTATATCCGCTGGCGGACAACTTATCTCCGCTGGCAGACAATGTATCTCCGCTGACGAACAACTATTCTCCGCTGGCAGAAAACTTAACTCCGGCGGCGGGAAATTTATATCTCTAGACGGACAATCTATCCCCTTAGACGAGTTACGTTTCTCCGCTGGCAGAAAACTTATTTCTGGTTGCGGGAAATTTATATCCCCTGGCGGAAAACTTATCTCTGCTAACGAAATACGTCTCTCCAATGGTGGAAAACTTATTCCCTGTGGCGGGAAATATATATCCCCTTTCGGAAATCTTATCTCTGTTGACGAAATACGTCTCTCCGCTGGCAGAAAACTTATCTCCGGCAGCGGGATATTTATATCCCCTGCCGGACAACTTATCTCTGCTAACGACATACGTCTCTCCGCTGGCTGAAAACTTATTTCCGGTGGCGGGAAATATATATCTGCTGGCGGACAAGTTATCTCCGCTGGCAGACAATTTATCTCCGCTGACGAACAACGATTCTCCGCTGGCAGAAAACTGAACTCCGGCGGCGGGAAATTTATATCCCCAGACGGACAATTTATCCCCGCAGATGAATTACGTTTCTCCGCTGGCGGAAAACTTATCTCCGGAGGCGGGAAATTTATATCCCTTGCCGGATAACTTATCTCTGCCGACGAAATACGTCTCTCCGCAGGCGGAAAACTTATTTCCGGTGGCGGAAAATCTATATCCCCTGCCAAACAAATTATCTCTGCTGACGAAATACGTTTCTCCGCTGGCGGAAAACTTATTTCCGGTGGCGGGAAATTTATATCCGCTGGCGGAAAACTTATCTCTGCTGACGAAATACGCCTCTCCGCTGGCAGAAAACTTATCTCCGGCGGCGGGATATTTATATCCCCTGCCGGACAACTTATCTCTGCTAACGAAATACGTCTCTCCGCTGGCGGAAAGCTTATTTCCGGTGGCGGGAAATATATATCTGCTGGCGGACAAGTTATCTCTGCTGGCAGACAATTTTTCTCCGTGACGAACAACGATTCTCCGCTGGTAGAAAATTAGCTCCGGCGTCGGAAAATTTATATCCCCAGACGGACAATTCATCCCCGCAGACGAATTACGATTCTCCGCTGGCAGAAAACTTATTTCTGGTGGCGGGAAATTTATATCCGCTGGCGGAAAACTTATCTCTGCTGACGAAATACGCCTCTCCGCTGGCAGAAAACTTATCTCCGGCGGCGGGATATTTATATCCCCTGCCGGACAACTTATCTCTGCTAACGAAATACGTCTCTCCGCTGGCGGAAAACTTATTTCCGGTGGCGGGAAATATATATCTGCTGGCGGACAAGTTATCTCCGCTGGCAGTCATTTTATCTCCGCTGACGAACAACGATTCTCCGCTGGCAGAAAACTTAACTCCGGCGGCGGGAAATTTATATCCCCAGACGGACAATTTATCCCCGCAGACGAATTACGTTTCTCCGCTGGTGGAAAACTTATCTCCGGAGGCGGGAAATTTATATCCCTTGCCGGATAACTTATCTCTGCCGACGAAATACGTCTCTCCGCCGGCAGAAAACTTATCTCCGCTGGCAGAACATTTACCTCCGGCGGCGGGAAATTTATATCCCATGCCGGACAACTTATCACTGCTGACGAAAAACGTCTCTACGCTGGCAGAAAACTTATTTCCGGTGGCGGGAAATCTATATCCCCTGCCGGACAACTTATCTCTGCTGACAAAATACGGCTCTCCGCGGGCAGAAAACTTATCTCCGGCGGCGGGAAATTTATATCCCCTGCCGGACAACTTATCTCTGATGACGAAATACATCTCTCTGCTGGTGGAAAACTTATTTCCGGTGGCGGGAAATCTATATCCCCTGCCAGACAATTTATCTCCGCTGACGAACTACGATTCTCCGCTGGCAGAAATCTTATCTTCGGTGGCGGGAAATTTATATCCCCTGACGGACAATTTATCCCCGCTGACGAATTACGGTTCTCCGCCGGCAGAAAACTTATCTCCGGCAGAAAACTTTTCTCCGCTGACAGAACATTTACCTCCGGCGGCGGGAAATTTATATCCCCTGCCGGACATCTTATCTCGGCTGACAAAATACATCTCTCCGCTGGCGGAAAACTTATCTGCGGTGGCGGGAAATTTATATCCGCTGGCGGAAAACTTTTCTCCGCTGGCAGAAAACTTATCTCCGGCCGCGGGAAATCAATATCCTCTGACGGACAATTTATCCCCGCTGACGAGTTTCGTTTCTCCGCCAGCAGAAAACTTATCTCCCCTGGCAGAACATTTACTTCCGGCGGCGAGGAATTTATATCCCCTGCCGGACATCTTATCTCTGCTGACAAAATACATCTCTCCAATGGTGGAAAACTTATTTTCGGTGGCGGGAAATCTATATCCGCTGGCGGACAACTTATCTCCGCTGGCAGACATCTTATCTCCGCTGCCGAACAACTTAGCTCTGCTGACAAAATACGTCTCTCCGCTGGCGAAAAACGTATCTCCGGTGGCGGGAAATTTTTCTCCAGGGGAGGAAATTTAAATCCCCTGCCGGACAACTTATCTTCGCTGACGAACTACGTTTCTCCGCCGGCAGAAAACTTTTATCCACTGACAGAACATTTACCTCCGGCGGCGGGAAATTTATATCCCCTGCCGGACATCTTATCTCTGCTGACAAAATACATCTCTCCAATGGTGGAAAACTTATCTCCGGTGGCGGGAAATTTATATCCGCTGGCGGAAAACTTTTCTCCGCTGAAAGACTTCTTATCTCCGCTGCCAGACAACTTATCTCTGCTGACGAAATACTTCTCTCCGCTGGCGGAAAACCTATTTCCGGTGGCGGAAAATGTATATCCGCTGGCGGACAACTTATCTCCGCTGGCAGACAATTTATCTCCGCTGACCAACTACGATTCTCCGCTGGCAGAAAACTTTTCTCCGCTGGCAGAACATTCACTTCCGGCGGCGAGGAATTTATATCCCCTGCCGGACATCTTATCTCTGCTGACAAAATACATCTCTCCAATGGTGGAAAACTTATCTCCGGTGGCGGGAAATTTATATCCGCTGGCGGAAAACTTTTCTCCGCTGAAAGACTTCTTATCTCCGCTGCCAGACAACTTATCTCTGCTGACGAAATACTTCTCTCCGCTGGCGGAAAACCTATTTCCGGTGGCGGAAAATGTATATCCGCTGGCGGACAACTTATCTCCGCTGGCAGACAATTTATCTCCGCTGACCAACTACGATTCTCCGCTGGCAGAAAACTTATCTCCGGCCGCGGGAAATCAATATCCTCTGACGGACAATTTATCCCCGCTGACGAATTTCGTTTCTCCGCCAGCAGAAAACTTATCTCCCCTGGCAGAACATTTACTTCCGGCGGCGAGGAATTTATATCCCCTGCCGGACATCTTATCTCTGCTGACAAAATACATCTCTCCAATGGTGGAAAACTTATTTTCGGTGGCGGGAAATCTATATCCGCTGGCGGACAACTTATCTCCGCTGGCAGACAATGTATCTCCGCTGACGAACAACTATTCTCCGCTGGAAGAAAACTTAACTCCGGCGGCGGGAAATTTATATCCCCAGACGGACAATTTATCCCCGCAGACGAATTACGTTTCTCCGCTGGCGGAAAACTTATCTCCGCTGGCAGAAAATTTACCTCCGTCGGCGGGAAATTTATATCGCCTGCCGGACAACTTATCTCTGCTGACAAAATATATCTCTCCGCTGGCGGAAATATTATCTGCGGTGGCGGGAAATTTATATCCGCTGGCGGAAAACTTTTCTCCGCTGGCAGACATCTTATCTCCGCTGCCGAACAACTTAGCTCTGCTGACAAAATACGTCTCTCCGCTGGCGAAAAACGTATCTCCGGTGGCGGGAAATTTTTCTCCAGGGGAGGAAATTTAAATCCCCTGCCGGACAACTTATCTTCGCTGACGAACTACGTTTCTCCGCCGGCAGAAAACTTTTCTCCACTGACAGAACATTTACCTCCGGCGGCGGGAAATTTATATCCCCTGCCGGACATCTTATCTCGGCTGACAAAAAACATCTCTCCGCTGGCGGAAAACTTATCTCCGGTGGCGGGAAATTTATATCCGCTGGCGGAAAACTTTTCTCCGCTGAAAGACTTCTTATCTCCGCTGCCAGACAACTTATCTCTGCTGACGAAATACTTCTCTCCGCTGGCGGAAAACCTATTTCCGGTGGCGGAAAATGTATATCCGCTGGCGGACAACTTATCTCCGCTGGCAGACAATTTATCTCCGCTGACCAACTACGATTCTCCGCTGGCAGAAAACTTATCTCCGGCCGCGGGAAATCAATATCCTCTGACGGACAATTTATCCCCGCTGACGAATTTCGTTTCTCCGCCAGCAGAAAACTTATCTCCCCTGGCAGAACATTTACTTCCGGCGGCGAGGAATTTATATCCCCTGCCGGACATCTTATCTCTGCTGACAAAATACATCTCTCCAATGGTGGAAAACTTATTTTCGGTGGCGGGAAATCTATATCCGCTGGCGGACAACTTATCTCCGCTGGCAGACAATGTATCTCCGCTGACGAACAACTATTCTCCGCTGGAAGAAAACTTAACTCCGGCGGCGGGAAATTTATATCCCCAGACGGACAATTTATCCCCGCAGACGAATTACGTTTCTCCGCTGGCGGAAAACTTATCTCCGCTGGCAGAAAATTTACCTCCGTCGGCGGGAAATTTATATCGCCTGCCGGACAACTTATCTCTGCTGACAAAATACATCTCTCCGCTGGCGGAAAACTTATCTGCGGTGGCGGGAAATTTATATCCGCTGGCGGAAAACTTTTCTCCGCTGGCAGACATCTTATCTCCGCTGCCGAACAACTTAGCTCTGCTGACAAAATACGTCTCTCCGCTGGCGAAAAACGCATCTCCGGTGGCGGGAAATTTTTCTCCAGGGGGGGAAATTTAAATCCCCTGCCGGACAACTTATTTCTGCTGACGAAATGCGTCTCTCCGCTGGCAGAAAACTTATCTCCGGCGGCGGAAAAGTTATCTGCGCTGGCGGACAATTTATCCCCGCTGACAAACTACGTTTCTCCGCTGACGAACTACGTTTCTCCGCTGGCAGAAAACTTATCTCCGCTGGCAGAAAACTTATCTCCGCTGGCAGAAAATTTACCTCCGTAGGCGGGAAATTTATATCGCCTGCCGGACAACTTATCTCTGCTGACAAAATACATCTCTCCGCTGGCGGAAAACTTATCTGCGGTGGCGGGAAACTTTTCTCCAGGGGGGGAAATTTAAATCCCCTGCCGGACAACTTATCTCTGCTGACGAAATACGCCTCTCCGCTGGCAGAAAACTTATCTCCGGCGGCGGGATATTTATATCCCCTGCCGGACAACTTATCTCTGCTAACGAAATACGATTCTCCGCTGGCAGAAAACTTAACTCCGGCGGCGGGAAATTTATATCCCCAGACGGACAATTTATCCCCGCAGACGAATTACGTTTCTCCGCTGGCGGAAAACTTATCTCCGGAGGCGGGAAATTTATATCCCTTGCCGGATAACTTATCTCTGCCGACGAAATACGTCTCTCCGCTGGCAGAAAACTTATCTCCGCTGGCAGAACATTTACCTCCGGCGGCGGAAAATTTATATCCCATGCCGGACAACTTATCACTGCTGACGAAAAAGTCTCTACGCTGGCAGAAAACTTATTTCCGGTGGCGGGAAATCTATATCCCCTGCCGGAAAACTTATCTCTGCTGACAAAATACGGCTCTCCGCTGGCAGAAAACTTATCTCCGGCGGCGGGATATTTATATCCCCTGCCGGACAACTTATCTCTGCTAACGAAATACGATTCTCCGCTGGCGGAAAACTTATCTGCGGTGGCGGGAAATTTATATCCGCTGGCGGAAAACTTTTCTCCGCTGGCAGACATCTTATCTCCGCTGCCGAACAACTTAGCTCTGCTGACAAAATACGTCTCTCCGCTGGCGAAAAACTTATCTCCGGTGGCGGGAAATTTTTCTCCAGGGGGGGAAATTTAAATCCCTTGCCGGACAACTTATCTTCGCTGACGAACTACGTTTCTCCGCCGGCAGAAAACTTTTCTCCGCTGACAGAACATTTACCTCCGGCGGCGGCAAATTTATATCCCCTGCCGGACATCTTATCTCGGCTGACAAAATACATCTCTCCGCTGGCGGAAAACTTATCTGCGGTGGCGGGAAATTTATATCCGCTGGCGGAAAACTTTTCTCCGCTGACAGACATCTTATCTCCGCTGCCGGACAACTTATCTCTGCTGACAAAATACGTCTCTCCGCTGATGAAAAACTTATCTCCGGTGGCGGGAAACTTTTCTCCAGGGGGGGAATTTAAGTCCCCTGCCGGACAACTTATTTCTGCTGACGAAATGCGTCTCTCCGCTGGCAGAAAACTTATCTCCGGCGGCGGAAAAGTTATCTGCGCTGGCGGACAATTTATCCCCGCTGACAAACTGCGTTTCTTCGCTGACGAACTGCGTTTCTCCGCCGGCAGAAAACTTTTCTCCGCTGACAGAACATTTACCTCCGGCGGCGGGAAATTTATATCCCCTGCCGGACATCTTATCTCGGCTGACAAAATACATCTCTCCGCTGGCGGAAAACTTATCTCCGGTGGCGGGAAATTTATATCCGCTGGCGGAAAACTTTTCTCCGCTGAAAGACTTCTTATCTCCGCTGCCAGACAACTTATCTCTGCTGACGAAATACTTCTCTCCGCTGGTGGAAAACCTATTTCCGGTGGCGGAAAATGTATATCCGCTGGCGGACAACTTATCTCCGCTGGCAGACAATTTATCTCCGCTGACCAACTACGATTCTCCGCTGGCAGAAAATTTATCTCCGGCCGCGGGAAATCAATATCCTCTGACGGGCAATTTATCCCCGCTGACGAATTTCGTTTCTCCGCCAGCAGAAAACTTATCTCCGCTGGCAGAACATTTACTTCCGGCGGCGAGGAATTTATATCCCCTGCCGGACATCTTATCTCTGCTGACAAAATACATCTCTCCAATGGTGGAAAACTTATTTTCGGTGGCGGGAAATCTATATCCGCTGGCGGACAACTTATCTCCGCTGGCAGACAATGTATCTCCGCTGACGAACAACTATTCTCCGCTGGAAGAAAACTTAACTCCGGCGGCGGGAAATTTATATCCCCAGACGGACAATTTAGCCCCGCAGACGAATTACGTTTCTCCGCTGGCGGAAAACTTATCTCCGGAGGCGGGAAATTTATATCCCTTGCCGGATAACTTATCTCTGCCGATGAAATACGTCTCTCCGCTGGCGGAAAACTTATTTCCGGTGGCGGGAAATATATATCTGCTGGCGGAAGAGTTATCTCCGCTGGCAGACAATTTATCTCCGCTGACGAACAACGATTCTCCGCTGGCAGAAAACTTAACTCCGGCGGCGGGAAATTTATATCTCTAGACGGACAATTTATCCCCTTAGACGAGTTACGTTTCTCCGCTGGCAGAAAACCTATTACCGGTTGCGGGAAATTTATATCCGCTGGCGGAAAACTTATCTCTGCTAACGAAATACGTCTCTCCGGTGGCGGAAAACTTATTTCCGGTGGCGGGAAATATATATCCCCTGCCGGACAACTTATCTCTGCTGATGAAATACATCTCTCCAATGGTGGAAAACTTATTCCCGGTGGCGGGAAATATATATCCCCTTCCGAAAAACTTATCTCTGCTGACGAAATACGTCTCTCCGCTGGCAGAAAACTTATCTCCGGAGGCGGGAAATTTATATCCCTTGCCGGATAACTTATCTCTGCCGACGAAATACGTCTCTCCGCTGGCGGAAAACTTATTTCCGGTGGCGGGAAATATATATCTGCTGGCGGAAGAGTTATCTCCGCTGGCAGACAATTTATCTCCGCTGACGAACAACGATTCTCCGCTGGTAGAAAATTACCTCCGGCGGCGGGAAATTTATATCCCCAGACGGACAATTTATTCCAGCAGACGAATTACGTTTCTCCGCTGGCGAAGAACTTATTTCCGGTGGCGGGAAATTTATATCGCCTGCCGGACAACTTATCTCTGCTGACGAAATACGTCTCTCCGCTGGCGGAAAACTTATTTCCGGTGGCGGGAAATCTATATCCCCTGCCAGACAAATTATCTCTGCTGACGAAATACGTCTCTCCGCTGGCGGAAAACTTATTTCCGGTGGCGGGAAATCTATATCTCCTGCCAGACAACTTATCTCTGCTGACGAAATACGTCTCTCCGCTGGCGGAAAACTTATTTCCGGTGGCGGGAAATCTATATCCCCTGCCGGACAACTTATCTCCGCTGGCAGACAATTTATCTCCGCTGACGAACAACGATTCTCCGCTGGTAGAAAACTTAACTCCGGCGGCGGGAAATTTATATCCCCAGACGGACAGCTTGTCTCTGCTAACGAAATACGTCTCTCCGCTGGCGGAAAACTTATTTCCGGTGGCGGGAAATCTATATCCGTTCTCTTTCGTAGTGATCAGACGTGTTTTTGTTTTGCGCTCCGCATTTTTTCCTTTTTTCCTTTTGTTTTGAATAAACAGCCGGTGTTTTCCTAACTAAATTCTAATTATACTAATTATGTTTTTATGCAGCTGAACTATTTGGTTGAACTGGTCCCTTGCCACGGTCCGTGACCAATTGTCTTCTCTTCTTTGAAGATTATGATGGGAAGACCTTCCTTCCGTTATTACCGGCCCTTAAGGCACGATAACCCAATTAAATGAATATATTGACGGCTTAGCCGGAGATTATGATGGGAAGAACTTCCTTCCGTTATTACCGGCCCTTAAGGCGCGATAACCCAATTAAATGAATACGTTGACGGCTTAGCCGGAGTTTGATTAGGAGCGACGGATAAAGATCTCTTTATTCAATTTTAAACTAAAACTTAACCCCCAGATTCCCAGCTCGCGAACCATTCATGCAAGAATGGAATTCGCTGATCCCAGCACATCCGCCAGAATCAGGCGACTGCCGTTGGCCAATGGAGTGAGGGACGGCCCACAACAGCGTCAGTGCTGTGTCAGCTTTCTGAACTGAGCGCTGCAAGATGTTTATGTGTGGGGTGGCGCAAGATGATGAAGTTTAGGTGGTGCGATAACTTTTAATATGTGTTAACTTGTCAGCTTTCTGAACTGAGCGCTGCAAGATGTTTATGTGTGGGGTGGCGCAAGATGATGAAGTTAAGATGGTGCGATAACTTGTAGTAGCCAGCACAAAAATATAGGGAATTGGTTATCTTCTTTCGTCTCGTGAGACCCCCTAGTGATCTTTCAAATGATCAAGCTTTAGCCGCTCTTAAGGTTGGATCAAAGCTTTAGCCGCTCTTAAGTCCGAACGCCCACGCACACATGCAAGCGACGGACATTGGGAAGCATAGACGGCAATCGTACGATTGCACAGTTAAGCTATGATGTGCATAAGACGATCGTCTAATGCTGCTCGAATGTTCTAGATCATACGATTGCACAGTTAGTAAAAAGCTCAAAAGCTCTGCTGCACAGGCTACTCAGTCCATCGTCTATTACTGCTTTGAACAAAAGAAGAAAGTTGATCGATCTGTAAAGACGTGATAATTCCCGAGTGCGAGCAGCATACACAGTGGACACATATATATATAGTGCTGTCCGGAAAATATATATATTTCCACATATATATGCTGGAAGCATATAATTACAAGTGCCGTACAGTCCAATGGTCAGTGAATAAGAAGAATTTAGTGCAGATATATTTGGGGAAAAAGGTATGTTTTCATATTAATGCCGTGCACGTGCTGACATAACCTATGTTGCAGGAAAGTGTACCTAAGCTGCCCCATCGTGGTATAGTCTCGAGAAGACTACCCTGGGAGCTGGCTTAGGCGTACAGCTTTCGAGGTCTCTCCAACTCCAACCATAATTCATCCTTTCTGGACCTTATATTACTACCGAGTTCGGAATCTCCAAAGATCCAAGTGAACCAGATCAGCCTCAACCGCGAAGAATATTTAGTGCTGCTCAGTCATATATAACTAAATATAGGATTGGCGGAAGATTCGTCAGTACGGTCAGGAACCATATACATCGCACCTGTTGACCTCTAACCAACTTCAAGCGGACAAGAGTCTACAAAGCAGCCGCACGGGATCGAGTTTTGTCCAATTTACATTTAATTCATTATCAAGTTCCAACGCATAAACATCAGCAGTTTAACGTAATGTAACTGAAACTTTATTAACACCCCTCTTTGATGTTACGCGCGACATATCTACATACATATGTGCTATGCACACTAAATTGTCTTTCGTTTGTTACTTTTTGGTTCAATTTTCGCGATAGAGCATAACAATTAAATTTATGAAAACCAAAACAACTGGCTGATGACTATGCGACGGTGTTTGTAGCGTAATTGTATTGTATGCACTATATATTTATGATTTCCATATTTTAAACAGCTGCGGTCAACATCTACGACATTATTGGGCCCAACGATCAGCGTAAGACAATAACGCTGGAGTGAGTAATTATGTACAGCGAAAAGTAGTTTGGTCAAAAGAGCCTATTGGCTTGAAAGTGTAGATATGCATACAACGTATAATGATTCAAACCCGTCTGCTCAGTGTGTATAATGCACCCCAGTCTGATCTAGCTTTTGTTTACGATTTCGATTCTTATTCTCTCGTTTTTATATATATATATATCTATACCCTAATAATTTTCATGCTTTAAATAATGAATTTATAACTAAACTTATATGATAATTAGGATTAAGGAAATATTACCCACAAATTAGAACCTAAGTCAATTGTTGTGTTTCTACAACTGCAACGTAATGAATATTGAAATTGAAGTCTCCCATTATATTAAAATATGAATCGTTTTGAATTGAAATGAATCTTTAAAATCATAAAAATGGTCTGTCGAGTATCCGTGCCAGGATCTTAAAAAATGTGGTAAATCTTAGTAAAGGATTCATCAAGGGACAATGCAAGAACTCGAACGCATTGTCATGGTAGGGTGGGTACAGAAGAGAGGGGCAATCAACACCAAGGTTCTCTCTAAATAGAAATGGTTCAGTAGGGCTTTTATTTGGCGTGTCGGCGCTATCAGTATTTCAGTTTACTTTGTTTTTGTATAATCACTTATAGTTTCCCGTAAAGTGCACTATTTAAATGTAGTGGAGTACGATAGTACAATTAGGTGAGGAAGAACCCCGACCATCCGGCGAGCTAGACCCGAGCCTAGCAAGAGTGCACACGACCAACCCTATTTGTACGCCGTCCTTAAGTTCAGTCATAGTCTTCTGCTGATATCAAGGGCCTATATATCTGTTTACATATTAATATATTTAAACTCTGGTACACTACACATTTATAGCGCCCAACGTGGGGCCCGACAACTTGCCTTAGAATCTAAAACCAATTAAGAGCCGATATTAAAATTTGGATTTATAGTGTCTTACTATATAGGCCGTTTATTTTAATAAGACAAGCAAATCTTGCCTTGGTTCTACAAGCTCAACCGGTAATACATCAAAATTTCAGCGACACATTTTCTTTTGCAAAAGATTGCATAAAGGTTAAAGATTTCAAAATTTATACTTAGACTCGGTTTTCGGATTTAGCAACTGCAATTCAATTGATTCGGATTGGTTGACCAAAACAGACCTATGGTATCGAATTGTGAGTATCAGAGACAGTTATGCAATACCATACAGTGATCAGAATAAACAGGAATTGTTTTAGGATTTTGCGGTTCCAGTTCATTTCATTTTGGATTGACCGACCAAAGCAAACCTGCTTTTTCACTTTAGGCATCTTGAGTTATTCGGATTTACAATTTTATATTGCCAAATCGCGATAGTTGTCCAATGATTCAGTGCACAAGGTCATTAACTTATAAATAGTCCATATTAACGAAAATAGAAAAGCCTACTGAAACCAAATAGACATTTTGTAAGTATTCTGGCATGTTGGAAAGACAGACATTATTATTACAATTAATACCTTCTTATATAATTTTTATACCCGATACTCAAAATGAGTATTGGGGTATATTAGATTTGTGGTAAAAGTGGATGTGTGTAACGTCCAGAAGGAATCGTTTCCGACCCCATAAAGTATATATATTCTTGATCAGCATCAATAGCCGAGTCGATTGAGCCATGTCTGTCTGTCCGTCTGTCCGTCCGTCCGTCTGTCCGTCCCCTTCAGCGCCTAGTGCTCAAAGACTATAAGAGCGAGAGCAACGATGTTTTGGATCCAGACTTCTGTGATATGTCACTGCTACAAAAATATTTCAAAACTTCGCCCCGCCCACTTCCGCCCCCACAAAGGACGAAAATCTGTGGCATCCCCATTTTTAAAGATACGATAAAACCAAAAACGCAGAATCGTAGAGGATAACTATATATTCTAGAGTGTAAAATCTCAACCAGATCGTATAATTGTTATAGCCAGAATCAAGAAAACAATTTCATTCTTTCTCGCTCTGTCTCTCTCTAACACACAGGTTTCATGGTCTGTTTTGCCAATTGCAAAATATGAGTTCAAGGATCTCAGAACCTATAAGAGCCAGAGCAACCAAATTTGGTATCCACACTCCTGTGATATCGGACCTTGACCGTTTCGTGTCCAAATTTCGCCACACCCCCTTCCGCCCCCACAAAGGAGGAAAATCTGGGGATATTCACAAATCTCAGAGACTATTAAGGCTAGAGTAACCAAATTTGGTATCCGAACTTCTGTTAGATCTCACTATAAAACGTATATCTCAAAATTTCGCCCCACCCCCTTCCGCCCCCACAAAGAACGAAAATCTGTTGCATCCACAATATTGCAGATTCGAGAAAACTAAAAACGCAGAATCATAGATAATGATCATATATATCAGATTGCTGAATCTAGATCAGATCAGATCATTTTTATAGCCAAAAGGAACAAATCATTTTGCACTGGCTACGCAGCACCCGACGTCACGCTCAGACTGATTTTCTGTCTCTCTCGCACGCACTCCTTGTCGTGTCGTTTAATATTAGCGGCGTCTGCCGGAGGAGAGCCATACTGACTAAGTATCGGGTATAAATGTAGAGTTGCGGTGTCCGCAGCAACTCACAACGTTCCCCCTCGTTTTTTATTAGTTTTTCTTTAATTCCTTAAATAT
This sequence comes from Drosophila miranda, assembly GCF_003369915.1. NCBI lineage: Eukaryota > Metazoa > Arthropoda > Insecta > Diptera > Drosophilidae > Drosophila > Drosophila miranda. The sequence continues at coordinate 34,531,891 of NC_046675.1, forward strand.
TGTCTGATATACAATGGCTGTAAGGCGAAGTACAGATGATATAACAACTGCTTTGCAGGAAGCAGAACCATTTTGTGGAATTTGCAACGAAGTTTTGGGAACTAGTGAGATTATAGCCAACACCCCGTGTATACACAAATTCCATAAACCTTGTATTTTGGAACAGATTAGGACAAACCCAAAATGTCCCACCTGTTCATTAGATTGTTCTGCTCTGGCACTAACATTCTCTAACAACACGTTCTTAGCCGAGCTTAACGCCGAAGGAACACGTCCAACTAGTGCTAACGAATCTTTTAGCACAATAGACGGAACGTCTAATCGACCTAAAAAGGGCCAAAAGTTTATTAGAAGGGGTATGAATACGAGATCAACTCAACGATCCCGGTTAGATCGCTCACCAACAGAAACTGAAACCAACAACACAACCCTTCCAATAACCACTCAAGTGGAAATCGCTAACTACGTCCAGTCTGCTGTAAGCATTCAACAGGCTCAGTTAATGGAACAACTAACTTCATTTTTAAGCAAAACAATTGAATCTTCGATTCAAAATCAATTAGCGTCACTCCAGTTGACACAACCAGAACATATCACACCCGATGTTTCCGGTCAAGCACGAGATAGTCACGCAGAAGTTCTTTTAGATTTTTCAAGAGCGAGTGCAAATCGAAGTAATTCGAGCTCACACGTAGCACCAGCAAAAGTTTCCAGTATAATGCAGAATTGGCGCATTAAATTCGATGGTTCAAAAACATGCATGAGGATGGATGAGTTCATTTATCGAGTACGTTCTCTAACGCAACAAAATCTTTATAACAATTATCAATTGCTTTGTGATCACTTGTATCTTTTATTCGCGGGAAAAGCTAGTGATTGGTACTGGAAATTCCATCGAACTTACCCAAACTTTAATTGGGATACGTTTTGTATAGAGCTTAGACGGAGATTTGAAGATGTTGAGACCGACTATGATATCTGGGAAAAGATTAGGAAACGTCGTCAGGGCGAAAACGAATCCTTCGATGACTTTCAATGTGCTATCGAAGATCTCGTGGATAGGCTTCAAAATTCGGTTACAGAAGAAGATGTTGTGAATCTACTTATTAGAAATTCCAAGCCCACACTTTACCACGAGCTTCTTCACTTAAAAATTGCCAACAGATCGCTATTACGACGGAAGGTAGTAAGCACGAGCAGTTTTATAACGATATAAAATCGGTCAAGCAAAGGACTCTTCGCTCATACGTATTGGAATTGTCAGGTCCAGACGATAGCGAGCAGCTATTCGACGACCTGGTCGAGCATAATAAAGTGTGTCAAATACAACGTCGTACTTCACACACAGTTCCAACTTGCTGGAACTGTGACAACAAAGGTCATAAATTTGACGATTGTGTAGGTCCTCGTAAGATCTTTTGCTACGGGTGTGGAACAAAAGATACTTACAAGCCGGTATGTCCCAAATGTAACCCTCCGGGAAACCTGCAGAAGGATATGTTAAACAACAACAAGCAGACACATCCTTAGAAAAAAGTTTGCAAGAATCACCTACTAGTTTAACGAACGACCAAAGTTTAAGGAAGCCTAAAATCAGCTCACAAACAGTAGAGGAAACCCTGCCTACGGCATATCATTATTCATTTACTCCTTTACCTGAAAGAGAAGCAAATTATATTACAACGCCTAAGAAAATTTTTGATAAGATAGATAGTTTTAAATTTGTAAGAAAGCGCAAACGTTCAACTAAACGTTTAAGACAATTTTGGAAGATGGTTCGCAAGAATAAAAACAAGTTTGTTTCAGCTTTATTTCTTAGTTCGGATAACGGCTGTTTACCAATGTCACCATTGAAGGCAGTGATTACGTAGCTTTGTTGGATTCGGGGGCCACAATCAGTTGTATTGGAGGCTCAGCCGCGAAAGAAATGTAGGCGCATTGCAAGATTAAAAAGTGTTCAGGAGCAATACGAACGGCTAACGATACTGAAAGTAAGGTTATAGGCAAGCTGGTAACACAAATTAATTACCGTGGATGCACGGCAGACCTAGAAATGTTTCTTATTCCTGAACTCAAGCAAGACGTCTATTTGGGGATAGACTTCTGGCAAAAATTTGGACTTTTAGATAAAATCACACACACTGCAGAGTTATCTGAATTAGATGTTGGAGGTACGGATGACGTCGAAGAACCACCGAACCTACATAAATTGACAGCAGACGAGAGAATTCGCTTAGATAAAGTGATAGGTTGTTTTCCATCTTTCGCTACTGAAGGATTAGGCCGTACCAGTTTAGTCACACACTCTATAGATGTTGGAGCAGCTATTCCCGTAAAGCAACGACATTGGTTGGTATCACCAGCCATTGAGAAATTGATGTTTGCCGAGGTGGACAATATGCTTGCGCTCGATGTTATAGAGGAGTCGACTAGTCCCTGGAGCAGTAATTGCGTTTTGGTAAAGAAAGGAGAAAAAATAGACTGTGTCTCGATTCAAGAGAGGTGAACAAGGTTACAAGACGGGATGCATATCCGTTACCACATATTGATGGTATTCTAAGTCGGTTACCACCCGCTCGTTACATCACTGGATTAGACATGAAACACGCATTTTGGCAAATCCCGTTGGATGAACAATCGCGACAGTACACTGCATTTACAGTGCCTAACCGACCGTTATATCAATATAAAATGATGCCTTTTGGTCTTTGCAATGCCGCTCAAACTCTCTGTAGACTAATGGATCGAGTTATTCCAGCTCATCTTCGTACACGTGTGTTTGTATATTTAGATGATCTACTTGATTTATCAGAGGACTTCGAGTCGCATTTACTGTTGTTACAGGAGATAGCGTTGTGTCTACGCAAAGCAAATCTAGCCATTAACATAGGGAAATCGAACTTTTGCATAAAAGAAATCACGTATTTGGGTTTTATTATTGGTAATGGTCAGATAAAGACAAATCCAGACAAAATCAAGGCCATCTCGAAGTTCCCTGTGCCAGTTACCGTTAAGCTACTGCGTCGATTTTTGGGGTTATCCGGTTGGTACCGACGTTTCGTTGAAAATTATGCTACCGTTAGTTTTCCCCTAACCGAGTTGCTTAAGAAGAAAAAAGATTTACAGTGGAATGAGGATGCTCAACAGTCGTTTGAGACCTTAAAGTCCTGTTTAACCGCATCACCCATTTTGATAACTCCTGACTTCTCAAAACCTTTTATTTTGCTCTGTGATGCTAGCACTTACGGAATCGGCTGTGTTTTAGCGCAAGAACGCGACGGCGTTGAATTGCCAATTGCTTACATGTCAGAAAAATTATCCAAGGCACAACGTAATTATTCGGTTACCGAACTAGAGTGCTTAGCAGTCATAAAGGGGATACAAAAATTCCGCTCTTATATTGAGGGACAGGACTTCGTAGTCATAACCAATCACGCAGCACTTAAATGGTTAATGCAACAAAAAGATTTATCGGGTAGATTAGCCAGATGGTCTATGAAATTGCGAAGTTTCACATTTAATATCCTACTTAGAAAGGGGACACTGAATGTTGTCGCTGACACTCTATTGCGTCAGGATGAACCGGCTATAGAGGAGCTCACGCAAACAAACCCCATGGTTGATCTAGACTCAGATCAATTCAAATCAGCTGAGTATCCGAGTTTAATAGAAAGCATTCAACAGAATCAGAGTAAGTTCCCAGACTTGAAAGTGATAGACGGTCAAGTTTTCAAAAGGACAGTATTCGCTTCGGGAGATGAGTCTCAAGAGAACGCATCATGGAAACTTTGGGTTCCGTCAGGGTTAATTACGAACGTATTATATCAAGCTCATGACGCCACTAGCTCCGCACATTGTGGGATGAGTAAAACCATAGAGAAGCTTAAAAGATATTTATTCTGGCCTCGCATGGTTAGCCAGACGCGCAAGTACATATCTGAATGCACCGTTTGTCGCACGACCAAGAGTCCGAATATGATTCTTAGACCTCCTATGGGTAAACCATTCACTTCGGATAGGCCGTTTCAGAAATTATACATAGATCTCTTAGGACCATACCCACGCACGAAAAAGGGAAACATAGGATTGCTCATAGTTGTCGATCACAATACTAAGTTCCATTTTCTGTGTCCCCTGAAGAAATTTAAAGCCCCAAAGATCTGTGAATATCTGGAAGGGTCTCTCTTTTATACATTTGGGGTGCCAGAAGTCATCTTGTCCCAATTTAAATCACAATTTAAATCTAGCTACTTTCAGGCATTTTTAAATAGCTTCGGTATAACACAAAAATGCACAGCTATTTATTCACCGCAAGCGAATGCCAGTGAGCGACTGAACAGATCCGTGATAGCTGCGATACGAGCTTATATCGGTAACGAACATTCCAATTGGGACTGTAACCTGAATGCCATTAGTGGTTCATTGAGATCTACCTTACATAGGAGTACAGGGTATTCTCCATATTTTCTAGCATTTGGTCAAAACATGATGTTGAGTGGGAAGGATTACGCACTCTTGCGTAAACTAGACCTTTTGAACGACGATACTAGAATAGAGAACCCAGATTCCTTGCAGCTAATCCGGCAACAGGCTAAAGCAAATGTCAAAAAGGCACACGAAGAAAATTCGCGTAGATACAATTTACGCTGCCGTGATACACAATTAAAGATTGGAGATTTGGTATATGCTAGAAATTTCACACAAAGTAGTGCCATAAAAAAGTTTAGTTCTAAACTAGCCCCTGTGTTCATTCCCGCTCAGGTAATTAAAAACCGAAGTCCGTACTATTACGAATTGGTCGATGAGAACAAGAAATATCTCGGCGTGTATCATCTGAAAGACATTCAGATCAGGAAATAATCTCTCCTAATCAGGTTCTTCAGATAATTATTCGTCGAGCAGGTCTTGTATAAATATCTGTGGTGTAGTAGCCAGCACAAAAATATAGGGAATTGGTTATCTTCTTTCGTCTCGTGAGACCCCTAGTGATCTTTCAAATGATCAAGCTTTAGCCGCTCTTAAGGTTGGATCAAAGCTTTAGCCGCTCTTAAGTCCGAACGCCCACGCACACATGCAAGCGACGGACATTGGGAAGCATAGACGGCAATCGTACGATTGCACAGTTAAGCTATGCTGTGCATTAGACGATCGTCTAATGCTGCTCGAATGTTCTAGATCATACGATTGCACAGTTAGTAAAAAGCTCAAAAGCTCTGCTGCACAGGCTACTCAGTCCATCGTCTATTACTGCTTTTAACAAAATAAGAAAGTTGATCGATCTGTAAAGACGTGATAATTCCCGAGTGCGAGCAGCATACACAGTGGACACATATATATATAGTGCTGTCCGGAAAATATATATATTTCCACATATATATGCTGGAAGCATATAATTACAAGTGCCGTACAGTCCAGTGGTCAGTGAATAAGAAGAATTTAGTGCAGATATATTTGGGGAAAAAGGTATGTTTTCATATTAATGCCGTGCACGTGCTGACATAACCTATGTTGCAGGGAAGTGTACCTAAGCTGCCCCATCGTGGTATAGTCTCGAGAAGACTACCCTGGGAGCTGGCTTAGGCGTACAGCTGTCGAGGTCTCTCCAACTCCAACCATAATTCATCCTTTCTGGACCTTATATTACTACCGAGTTCGGAATCTCCAAAGATCCAAGTGAACCAGATCAGCCTCAACCGCGAAGAATATTTAGTGCTGCTCAGTCATATATAACTAAATATAGGCTTGGCGGAAGATTCGTCAGTACGGTCAGGAACCATATACATCGCACCTGTTGACCTCTAACCAACTTCAGGCGGACAAGAGTCTACAAAGGGATCGAGTTTTGTCCAATTTACATTTAATTCATTATCAAGTTCCAACGCATAAACATCAGCAGTTTAACGTAATGTAACTGAAACTTTATTAACACCCCTCTTTGATGTTACGCGCGTACATATCTACATACATATGTGCATATGCACACTAAATTTTCTTTCGTTTGTTACTTTTTGGTTCAATTTTCGCGATAGAGCATAACAATTAAATTTATGAAAACCAAAACAACTGGCTGATGACTATGCGACGGTGTTTGTAGCGTAATTGTATTGTATGCATTATATATTTGTTGGGATGTCAGCCCAAACGTCGGTGGGAAGCGTGACTGCTACCACCGGCGGGCACGGGGAGGAGCAATCCTCTCTGCGTGTCGCCAGCGGTCACACCTCAGACTTGGCGGGAGCAGGCTAAGTCAGTTGTAAAGCTACTGCCACAACAACAACAACAAAAACAACTCACTCCGCAGCCTGCAAGTTGAGCCGCACAGATGCCGTAGTCGACACAGACACGGATCTGGAGAGCGTGCTCTCTATGAGCAGGACGGAGGAAGAGAGCCTTCTCCGCTCACCGGAACCAGGCACCAGCTCCCTGCGTAGGGAAGGGCCGAAGCGTTCCAAGGAGGGGATGAAGGCCAAAGCACAATACAAAGCGGCCCTCAATATAAAAAGCCGGCTGCAAGGTAAAGTAGACATCTCCCAGGAGGAGAAGGTCAAGCTAGCCTGGGCCGAGCAGCGAGTAGAGGAGGGCCGACTACATTACGCCCAGATGCCACAGATGAGGGCGTCGAATGGCGAATATGCCAATAAGGTGGAGGAGATGATGGCCACCAAGAGGCAACGCTCGACTGAGAGTGCCATTAAAGACACTCCGGCGAGCAAGCGGCAACGCGGGCCCAAGAGTGCAGCCCCTCCACCGAAAGTGGCCAAGAAGCCATCGAAATCGAACGCGAAGGTCAGCGATGTGACCAAACGACATTTGATCGTGGCACTCATCGACCGGAGCGAGGAAAACGGCAAGATGTCAGCGGCACAGTGGAAGCTTGTGCACGCGCGTCTCGTCGACGCACTGTTTGCACACATGGAAGAAGACCCCGCGGCCCCTATGCCCACGTTCGATGGTGCTGGGTGGCTAAATGGGGTTAAGATCCTGAAGTGCAACGACGATCCAACCCTAAGGTGGCTGACGCGTACGGTCTGCCAACTGGAGGCGATGTGGGAGGGGGCCAAGCTGGAGGTTGTGGACCGGGAGCTTATCCCGTCCAAGCCTAAGGCGAAGGTACTCTTCCCCATCACAATCCAGGGAGACCGAGCGCTGAAGCTCCTTCAGCGGCAAAACGCGGACGTGCCAACGACCGATTGGAGGATCCTACACATTGGTAGCCCACTACCCAACGAGGGGGGCCAATGTGTGATCCTCCAAATAAACAAGGAGGCAGAGGATCTGCTGTATCCCAAGTTCGGGAAGATGGCGTGGGGCATGGGTAGCGTCTACCTGCGCCTCAAAAAGCGCCACCCTGAGGACAAGGACGCGCATACCCTGCAGGTAGGCGAGGTGGAAAAGGACTTAGGTCTCGAGTCCATCGTGGAGGCCGCCCAGGGTCTTGCGCTTGAGGACGAAGACGAGGAAGACGGTGACCTGACGTTAGTAGTCAACCCGTCGGATGCAAGTGAGCCAGCCACCCATGCTGAGTGTGCTGCAGCTAAACTTGCATAAAAGCAAGGTAGCGTCGGCGGAGCTCCTCATCGCCATGGAGCAAGGGCTCGCCGACATAGCTCTAGTCCAGGAGCCCTGGATTGCGACAGGCAATTCAGTGGCCGGACTAAAGTCCTCAAATCACAAACTGTTCTACGCAACATCGGTAAGCAGGAACAGAACCGTCGTACTCGTACGAAAGGGAATCCATGCTTACCTTATGTCTCATTACAGCACGGATGACCTGACGGTTGTGATGCTGGAAAGCGAGGAAAAGCGCCTTCTGGTGGCTTCCTGCTACATGGCTCACGACAGACCCGCACCACCCGACGAACTCAGGAGCCTGGTGACAGAAGCCGGCACCAAAAACTATCAACTCGTCATCGGGACGGATGCCAATGCCCACCACAATGTGTGGGGAAGCACCGACATCAATGATAGAGGTGAGTCACTCTTAGACTTTATACTTTATACTAATCTATATATAGCAAACGTCGGGGAGGAGCACACCTTCGTGGGTCCGACTTCATCCAACGTGCTAGACCTAACACTAGCAACGGGAAACAGTACTACGGTATCTAGCTGGAGGGTCCTTGAAAGACCCTCCTTCTCAGATCACAAGTACATTCAGTTTAAGTGCGACTTCAAACATTCTTCGAAGGTAATAGTCTATAGAAACCCCCGGAATACAAACTGGGAAAAGTTTAAAAAGACAGTTACTTCGAAGCTCGCGAGTCCGGGCACAGTGAAATCCGCGGAGGACATAGAGAAGTCTCTAGAGACCCTATCCAACGCGTTGCTGGACGCCTACCACACATCGTGCAAACCCTCGAGGACGAAGAAGAGGTCCAAGCCACTCTGGTGGAGCCGGGATCTCTCTCTTCAAAGGGACAACCTCAAGGAATTCTTTAAGATCGCCAAACAAGCGAACGAAGGGATCGTCTATGAGGAATACAGACTCCAAATACAGACGGGATATTCCCAGCCATGATGCAGGTGACCAAAGAGGCGATTACCCCATGGCTCTCCGCAATATTCACAGCTTGTATAAGTACTGGCTATATCCCTATCCAATGGAGAACCTCGAGAGTTGTCTTCCTCCCAAAGGCAGGAAAGTGCAGCCATGCGAGTCCCAAGGACTATAGACCGATAAGCCTTACCTCCTTTATATTAAAAACGCTAGAAAAGCTGCTGGACTTACACATCAGAAATGAGGTAGGGGGACTGATGTCAACCAACCAGCATGCCTATACTAAAGGGAAATCGGTGGAGACCGCACTACATTCGGTAGTAGCTACCATTGAGAAAGCCCTTCACAATAAAAAGTATGCACTGGGAGTATTCGTGGACATCTCCGGAGCATTCAACAACGTGGCTACGGAAGCAATAACAAATTGCCTGGTAGCAACTAATACACACCCAGCAATCAACCTGTGGATAAGAAACCTCCTAGGTTGCAGACGGGTGCAATCAGAGTGGGGCACCGCTTCCATGGTGAAAGAGGCACACAGAGGCACACCCCAGGGTGGAGTCCTGTCGCCCCTCCTGTGGAATCTGGTGGTCGACGACCTCATCAAGAGATACGAAAGGAAGGCCCCAATAATAACAGCTTATGCGGACGACATAAGCATACTTATTACGGGTGTTTGCCCATCGACCCTCAGCTCACTAATGCAACGAACACTCAGGGAGATACGCGAGTGGGCGGAAGAAGTAGGACTCAGTATCAACGCGGACAAGACGGACCTCATCCTCTTTACCAAGAGGTACAAGGTACCGATATGGACCCCCCGAAGATCAATCAAACTAGGCTAACCCCAAAAACACAAGTCAAATACCTGGGCACAGTACTGGATAGTAAACTGGCATGGAAACCCAATGTATTGGAAAGGGTGAAGAAGGCCACCATTGCGCTTTATGCATCCAAGAAGATGCTCAGCAGCACATGGGGCCTATCTCCGGCTCTGATGCATTGGATTTACATCTCGGTGGTGCGACCAACTCTGCTGTATGGAGTCTTAGTGTGGTGGCAAGCTACTGGAAAGAAAACGTATCATAAGCTTATGGAAAGGACAGGCTTTGCTCTGTATTACAGGGGCGCTGAGGTCAACCCCAACAAAAGCACTCGAAACCCTACTTGGAATCGAACCCCTAGACATCCACGCCCGTCTGACTGCAGGAAAGGCAGCACAACGCCTCATCGCTTCAGGAAATATGTCGCCACAAGAATACGGGCATAGTTCAATTGGAAGGGAAATGAACAGATCAACTGATTACATGACCCCCCAAACATGCCTCGACGTAAAAACAACTGCATCCTTGGGACCTGAAGACTGGAAAATCGGAAGAGACCAAACGGAGCACCTCAATATATATACGGACGGCTCCAAGATGGACGGAGGAGTAGGAGCGGGCCTATACTGTACAGACCCTGAGATAAGGCTGTCATATAAGCTACCGGACCATTGTAGCATATTCCAGGCAGAGGTTTTTGCCATCAGGAAAGCAGCGGAAGTCGCTCTTCTCACTGAAAGAGCACACGATGCGGTCAACCTATTCGTCGACAGCCAAGCGGCGATAAGATCCATGCAGTCGTCCGCAGTCAGTTCCAGAAATGTCTTGGCGAGCAGGGAGGCACTAGATACCCTAAGCACGACAAAGTCAGTGCGGATCTACTGGATTCCCAGCCACCAGGGCATCGAAGGGAACGAGACGGCGGACGTACTAGCTTAGGAAGGCGTCGGGCTGGCGAATACGAGAACCGAGAACGTGCCTGTCTCCCTCAGAACGCTGCAAAGCGATCTAGAAAAGCAGGCCGGATCACAAACCGAATGTAGGTGGAGGAGTACCACCGCCTGCAGAACCTCGAAAATCATGTGCAAGGAACGCATTTGTCGATCAGACAAATACCTGCCTATGACGGTTCATCTGGACAGCTAAGCTCATTTATCAAACGAATCGAATATGTATGCGGATTATATCCAACTGAAGATCTTCGCCAATAAAGGATCCTATTTGGAGCGACCGAGATCCAACTGTCAGGAGAGGCACAACGCATATCGCAAATGATACAACCCAACACGTGGCTCGAACTGAAGACGGCGCTGATCAACGAGTTCAAAAATCACACACCATATGAAGAACTCTTACGACAACTATACACCACCAGATTCAACGGCAGTCTTCGTAAGTTTATAGAAGAATTAGAGATAAAAGCATTATTAATAAACAATAAGCTAAACTTAGAAAACATACCAGAAAATAATGTCATTTATAAAAACGTATTGAACAACACAATTAAAGATGTCATTACTCGAAAACTTCCTGACAGAAAGTTCATGACCTTAGCAAGAAAAGATATTACCACATTGTCTAATCTTAAGAAGGCAGCACAAGAAGAAGGATTGTACGAAGCTAGTACAACAGATTCAGGTACAAATAAAGATCAATCAAAATCGTCTCAATCAAATCGAAAGAATGTTGGAAACTATTATCCAAATTATAATACTACTAACTATCACAATCAAACTCAGAGTTCATCTGGAACAGGTCAGACTAATCGAACAAATCAAAATCAAAATTCCCAAAATCCTGGATTATACAATGAGTTCAAAAATTCCTTGAATCAAGGTAGGGCTCAGAATCCATTCAATCAGCAAATATCTCAAAACCAAGCTAGTGGGAGTGGACCCAACCAACCTACTAAAAGAGGGAGGGAGAGCCAGAGTGGCCAAACGAAGATGGACGTAAATTTTCATCAAGCCGCCTCAGAAGAAACCGAGGAGGACCCTATATAAACATTACCATTAATAAAAGAATATTAAGGTGTATCGCTGACTCGGGCATCGATCAACATCATGAAAGAAAATTATACAGATTCCGAGATAAAAGACGATAACCTTACGGTCCATATTATCAATGGACCTGTCCGTTTAACTAAGAGTATAATGAGGAATGCGAACAAAACATGTCCGTCCGAACAAAAGTTCTACATACATAACTATTCCGAAAATTATGATATTTTATTAGGAAGAGAATACTTGATGGCAAGTAAAGCCGTCATCGATTACAGAAATGACACTGTAACACTAGGAGCTAGGTCGTACCCAATCATTCAGAGTGGAGAAGCTATTGAAGCCGGCAAGACCGCACAGAAGTGCACTGATCCCTCTACAAAAGAAGAGAAGATCGCACCTAAGTGCCTTGACCCATCTCCAGAGGGAGATCAATACTTCGCTTCCGCTCTAGACAGTGAATTAAGGGAATGTAATCAATTAAGATTGGAACACTTAAACGACGAAGAGAGGGAAGAGTTAAAGAAGGTCTTATATGAGTTTAAGGATTTGCAGTACATAGAAGGTGACAATTTGACTTTCACAAGTACAATCAAGCACGAGATCAAAACTCAACATGAAGACCCGGTCTACAGACGACCATACAAATATGCCCAGATACATGTTTAGGAGGTAAACCAGCAAATCAAAGATATGATCAGGCAGGGAATAATTCGGAAGTCGAATTCTCCTTACTGCTCGCCCATATCTATTATTCCGAACAAGATAGAAGTCTAAATGAAATAACAGTTAAGGACAAATTCCCAACTCCACGAATGGATGAAATCCTAGACAAACTAGGTAAATGTCAGTATTTTACGACAATCGATTTAGCAAAAGGTTTCCATCAAATACCCATGGAACCTAGCTCAATCCCCAAAACTGCGTTCTCCACTAAGCATGGACATTGCGAGTTCACTCGTATGCCCTTTGGGCTAACCACTGCCCCAGCTACCTTCCAAAGATGTATGAACAATCTGCTAGAAGAGTTAATCTTCAAAGATTGCTTTGTATACTTAGATGACATCATTATATTTTCCACTTCATTGGAAGAACACTTGTTGTCACTAAGAAGAGTATTTGGAAAGTTGAGAGACGCCAACTTGAAGCTACAAATGGATAAATGTGAATTCATGAAAAAGGAAACTGAATTCCTAGGTCATGTAGTCACTACTGAAGGAATAGTACTAAATCCAGGCAAAATCTCTGCCATTGTCAAATTTCCAATACCAGAAGCGACTAAACAAATAAAGTCATTCTTAGGTCTGTGCGGGGAAATTCATTCCTAATTTTGCAAACATAGCAAAACCCATGACACTCAAACTAAAGAAAGGAGCTGTCATAGACCCCAAGGAAGAAAAGTACGTCGAGGCATTTGAGAGACTAAAAGTACTCATCACCTCAGACCCTATCCTTGCGTTCCCAGACTTTGACAAAATGTTCACGGTAACAACCGACGCTAGTAACATAGCATTGGGAGCGGTTGTGTCACAAGAACACAAACCGATCTGCTACGCTAGCAGAACCCTAAATGAACATGAAATAAACTATTCAGCCATCGAAAAGGAATTATTAGCGATCGTATGGGCAACCAAGTATTTCCGTTCATACCTGTTCGGTAGAACATTCGAGATACAAAGCGATCATAAACCCTTGATTTGGTTGAACAACCTCAAGGAGCCAAATATGAAATTACAAAGGTGGAAAATAAAACTGAATGAGTTTAATTTTAAAACGAGGGGGAACGTTGTGAGTTGCTGCGGAGACCGCAACTCTACAGTTATACCCGATACTAAGTCAGTATGGCTCTCCTCCGGCAGACGCCGCTAATATTAAACGACACGACAAGGAGTGCGTGCGAGAGAGACAGAAAATCAGTCTGAGCGTGACGTCGGGGGCTGCGTAGCCAGTGCAAATTGATTTGTTCCTTTTGGCTCTAAAAATGATCTGATCTGATCCAGATTCAGCAATCTGATAGATATGGTCATTACCTATGATTCTGCGTTTTTAGTTTTCTCGAATGTGCAATATTGTGGATGCAACAGATTTTCGTCTTTTGTGGGGGCGGAAAAGGATGGGGCGAAATTCTGAGATATACGTTTTATAGTGAGATCTAACAGAAGTGCGGATACCAAATTTGGTTACTCTAGCCTTAATAGTCTCTGAGATTTGTGGATGCCCCAGATTTTCGTCCTTTGCGGGGGCGGAAGGGGGTGTGGCGAAATTTGGACACGAAACGGTCAAGGTCCGATATCACAGGAGTGTGGATACCAAATTTGGTTGCTCTGGCTCTTATAGGTTCTGAGATCCTTGAACTCATATTTTGCAATTGACAAAACCGACCATGAAACCTGTGTGTTAGAGAGAGACAGAGCGAGAAAGAATGAAATTGTTTTCTTGATTCTGGCTATAATCATTATTCGTTCTGGTTCAGATTTCGCACTGTAGAAGATATGGCCATCCTCACCGATTCTGCGTTTTTGGTTTTATCGTATCTTTAAAAATGTGGATGCCCCAGATTTTTGTCTTTTGTGGGGGCGGAAGTGGGCGGGGCGAAGTTTTGAAATATTTTTGTAGCAGTGACATATCACAGAAGTCTGGATCCAAAACATCGTTGCTCTAGCTCTTATAGTCTTTGAGCACTAGGCGCTGAAGGGGACGGACGGACGGACGGACGGACGGACGGACGGACGGACGGACAGACGGACAGACAGACAGGGCTCAATCGACTCGGCTATTGATGCTGATCAAGAATATATATACTTTATGGGGTCGGAAACGATTCCTTCTGGACGTTACACACATCCACTTTTACCACAAATCTAATATACCCCAATACTCATTTTGAGTATCGGGTATAAAAATGAAATATCTACCAGGCAAAGAAAATCATGTAGCTGATGCCTTATCAAGGGTAAAGATTAATGAAAATCTCCTTGGAGAAGCTTCCAATAGCGTTGGTGCAACTGTACATAGCGCACAGGAAGACAATCTAAATCACATTGCTATCACGGAAAAACCAATTAACTATTACAATCGGCAAATTGAGCTAATAAAAGGCAATGAAGATAAGGTAGAAACAATTCGTTATTTTCACAAGCTAATCATCAAGATCACGTATAAGGAAATGACTAACACCTTAGCGAAGGATATAATAAAGTAATATCTATGCACCAAAAAGAGCGCATTATATTTCCATAACGAAATAGATTTTCCTCCATTCCAAAAAATTCTAACAATATAACCAAAGCTATTAAATCAAGCACGAAACTCCTAGATATTCAGAATTACGCTGAATTTAAAGAAACCATATTAAAGAATCATAAAGGCTTACTCCATCCAGGGATAGAGAAAACCGTCAATTGGTTTAGGGGAAAATACTATTACCCGGATTATCAAAAACTAATCCAAAACATCATAAACGAATGTCCTACTTGTAATATTGCCAAAACAGAGCATAGAAATACGAAGTTGGCATTCGAAACTACACCGGAAATACTGAACATCAGAGAGAAATACGTCATAGATTTCTATACGGTTGGTAACCAACAGTTCCTATCATGTATTGACGTATACTCGAAGTTTGCCACTCTTGTAGAAGTAAAAAGTCGTGACTGGTTAGAAGCAAAAAGAGCCATCATGAAAGTTTTTAACGAGATGGGCAAACCAATTGAAATCAAAGCCGATAAAGATTCAGCTTTTATGTGCACAGCATTGCAAGCATGGCTGAATGCGGAAAACGTCAAAATAGAGATCACTTCCAGCAAAAATGGAATATCTGACGTAGAAAGATTTCATAAAACAGTAAATGAAAAATTAAGAATAATATCTAGCGAGGATAACCCAGAAGATAGATTCACGAAGTTTGAATTAATTCTTTATACTTATAATCATAAAACCAAACATAATACCACAAATAGGACACCAGCTGATATATTCATTTATGCAGGCTCACCTGATTATGACACCCAACTAAATAAAGTGAATAAAATCACTCAATTAAATAAAAACCGCATAGAGTATGAAGTAGATACCCGCTATAAACTATCACCTCTAGTTAAGTCTAAGGTAACAAATCCTTTCAAAAGGACGGGCGAAATTAGACAGGTAGACGAAAAACATTATGAAGAAAAGAATAGGGGTAGGAAGATAACTCATTATAAATCAAAATTCAAGAAAAAGAAGAAATCTAATAGAAGCAAATATAATAATTCCAGAGAAACCGAGGAAGTTAATGGAATCGGCGAACTTCAACACAATTAAAATCCTCATCTTCCTCATAATTACCATCGTAATGGCACAGGGCCAAAACATAGAAATAAATCCTATAAAATCCCAAAACGGATATATGATATTCAAAACTGGATCGATTAACATACCTATCAATTACGAATACCATTATCTAACTGTAAATGTAACTAAAACCGAAGAACTATACCAAAATTTATTAATGCAAGCCACTAAATTCCAGGACATAATCCAAATAAAATATCTAGTAGACAAATTGCAAAGAGAAATGAACGGGCTAAAAATAACCAAAAGAAATAAAAGAGGCCTAATCAACATGGTAGGAACAGCCTACAAATATCTCTTTGGAACACTAGATCAGGAAGATAAAGTCGATTTGGAACAAAAAATAGAAAATTTAGCCAGCCATAGCATTCAAATGAATGAACTAAATTTGGTAATAGATGCAGTTAATAGCGGAATAAACGTTATAAACAAACTAAATGAAGAAAAAGACAGGAATCAACAAATAGAAATTTTGATATTCAATCTACAACATTTCACAGAATATATCGAAGATATAGAACTAGGTATGCAATTAACTAGGCTCGGTATATTTAATCAAAAATTATTAAAACAAGACTACCTGGAACAAATAAATTCTGAGAAAATACTAAATATAAAAACCTCCACATGGCTAAAATCCGATACCAACGAAATTCTAATAATTTCCAACATTCCCAAAGACATTACAAAAGTACCAATCTATAAAATCGTTCCGTATCCAGACGAATTAAATAACATGTTAACAGATATGACATACGACAAGTACTACATAAAAAATGAAGAAGTATTTGTTAAAGAAACTAGATTGAAAACCAATAACAATTGTATAAAAGGAATTTTAATGCAAATTCCCACTAAATGTCCATATTCCAAAACTTTTCAAAACTTTCAAATAAACTTTATTGAACCCAATATACTAATCACATGGAATCTTTCCAAAACAACGCTAAGCCAGAATTGTGTAAACCAAGAAATCATAGCGGAAGGAAATACCATTATAAAAATCTACAACTGTTCAATCCAATTAAATGAATTTACAATATCAAACACAATGTTAGATTTTTCCCAGAATGTTTATGTCAACAACAACATAACTAAAATAAAACCACTGTCGTATGTCCAAACTAATGAAATAATTATGCAATACACCAAATATAGTAACCTATTACAAATAAGTCTACTAATTTCATTTGTCATAATTATATTAGTACTACTAAGTTATGTAGCTGTTAAATTTAAGGAAACTTCTAAAAGAGTCACGGATAAATGTACTAACCCTATAATAGAAGCAGAAGAGGAACCAACCTCAGCCACCGCACTTGACACCCCGTCACTATACCCGAGGGTAATCGCCTAGGGACAGGCTAATAACAAACGTTGGGGAGTGACATATCCATAATTCCACACATCCCATACACATTATGTTTATGTACAATTCATCCACACAAGTAACAGGACCCCACTCAAGAATCAATAACTGTTTCTTCCCATACTCCAAGCTAGGGCCCCCCCCATAATATAAACAATGGACCACATTGTTTCATCAACATTAGAATCACGCCACTCTCAAAAAATCGATTCTTTAGAATCACGCCACTCATGAGGACCAATCAAAGCTAGACATAAAACCAAGGAGTATCTCATTCCTAGCTCCGTCATGTAATGCAACACCGATCGCCAGCAGTGGATGCCGTTCATCAAAGCCGACGCATCCCCAAATATCGATCCAGGCACGTACGCCACCGACACAAAGATGCAGCCGAGGAAAGCAACGCCCGAAGCCAGAGTCGGGAGTTCCAAGAGAAGGGCTCATGGAAACTAGCCAGCAGCAGAGAGATCAGTTCCGTTTGAGACAAGCAGACCCAAAGTCAAGTCTGGGAATTCATTTAAATCTTGTGACATAAAGATATTTAAGTTGTAAAATAAAAGTCTTTTTTAAAAAACTTAAAATCGAGTTGCGGATATTTAACTATATATATATAAAAACGATCTGGTCTGATGAGCTCGTGAGGTGGCTCAAAGGGGGCCTAGCTGAGGCCACCGGACGGGTCGCAGGTTGCGGATAGCGAACGACCTACCTATATACAGGTCATATAGGTAGGTCAGCTGCGAATAATCGGACATCCCTAGGGAGAGTACCGAAAATAAGCAGCCCCGGACAGCCAGCGGGTGTTCGCGAAGTAGCAACACTGACGAATCGCTTGTGGTGCCGCCTCGTATAAGTAGCTCACACACTCCCCTATCCCTACACACTACCTACCCACATCCCAACCCCCCACATTCAGCTCACACCGGGCCGGACTAAGAGTGTTATTCGACCCGTGCCGAGAGTCAGCCTGGCTGGGGGCCCGGTATATAAAACTAGCCCAGTCGTTAACGGAGAGCTCAGGGACTTGGCAGCCCCCTGTTCTAAGTATGCCTTAGCCGGGCAACGTGGATCTATGCCCGGACGGACCGTACCCCTTCTATGGAGCTCGTGGGAAAAGAATGGAAGAATTTAAAAACAAAAAAAATGAGTCTGGCACTCCCCAAATGCCAACAGGGAGCAATCCCAAACAGGGGAAGGCAGCGGCCCAAAGGCCTGGCCCGACCCGCAAATCAGCAGGGAAAACCTGCGCGGCGGAAGATGCTAGGGAGAGCCCAAAGGGGTCCCATCCCGGTGTCGGGGTGGGTGGTGAATTGGCTCCCAAAATCGATACCTTGGCAGAGTGGCTATGCAATCCTGCGGCTGCTCTGCCTGCTGGTAAAGTGGCGGGTGATGAGTCACCATCTACTAGTGTCCAAGCCAAATCTTTTACATATGCCGATAGAAGGAGTGCTGGCAATATACTCCGTCGGCAGAACGCAAGCCAGATGTCCAGCCCGACGGACAAATGGATAAAGAAGGTTGAGTGGGCCTCGAAGGTGCTGCCGAACTTTGGCAAGGAAGCACCGAAGAAGGAAGCCCCTCAGCCAAAAAGGCAGCGCTCACAAGAGACTCCGGGGCCGACACCGAAGCGCTCCAGAGTGCTGCCTAACACATCATTCGCGCAGATTGCCAGAGAAAGGACGCTGATTGGCGTCCTGGACAAAGGCAGCGCGGACTCCCGGATACCTAGAAACCAGTGGAAGTGGGTGGAAGCGGCACTGGCCGACCGCTGCTTCGAGCTGCTGGAAAAGCAGCCTGGACCCCCCCGGTCTGCAAAGACATGGGCTGGTACCAGGGCTGCATAAAAATCGTAGCCTGTGAAGACGAGCGCTCCGTACAGCTGTACAAAGCAGCGGTAGCGCAAGTCGGGGAAGTCTACCCAGGGGCGAAGCTCGTCGCTGTAGACTGGAGCGAAGTGCCCAGTAGACCAAGGGCGAGAGTCTGGGTGCCCGCCTCCATGAAGGAGCCGGAGCGCATCCTAAAAATGTTGCAAAGATGCAACCCCCACCTCCCAACAGCAGATTGGAAGGTGGACAAAGTTGAGACGACACAGGGCCCCACAAACCAGGCGGTGGTCGTCCTCAACAAAGAGTCGCTGGCCCCGATTGAGGCTGCCAAAGGCGATCTCAATTTTGGGTTCAGCTCTGTGACCGTAAAGGTCTACAAGTCGGATGCGGCGGCCGAGGCACGTCCTGTCGACAAGCCAGTTGAGCAGGACGCTGCCTCGGAGATCGAAGCACCCGACGATCACACAGAGATAGACCCAGAGGGCTACTCCACCGATGGCACGCTGAGATGCGACTTCGAGGCGATGTGTTGCCACGAGGAAGTCGAGGACGATCCGGATGCCAACATTACAGTGGTGGAGAACACTAAGGATGTCCTTGAGGCTCCTTCAGATCAATCTCCACCACTGAAAAGCAGCATCCGCTGCTCTTATACTCCGCCTCGAAGAGAGCGGAGCAGACGTAGCCCTGATCCAGGAACCTTGGATAGTGGGAGACAAGGTTTGTGGACTAGGGTCGAAGGAGTACAAGATAATTGTAGCTCAACATGAAGGTAAAACCCGCACCTGCATTCTCGCAAGAAAGCACCTTAATATCTTTCTGCTCCATAACTATAGCGATAGCGACAACACGGCGGCAAGCCTAGAGCTGAAAGGGACACATCTAAGGCTGATGTCGTCCTACATGGCCCATGAGGGAAACGATCCTCCCAACGACCTGGTTCGCAAACTAGCCAGCGACAGCGAGAG